>NC_037344.1:14661467-15286467 GCF_002263795.3 Bos taurus | reverse complement strand
GTTCTCTTCTTAGAATTCAAATGAATCTTGACTTCCAGATCCACAGCTCTTGGATACTTTTTTTAAATAACAAATTGCATATGAAGCTCATTTCCTTCTTGAGTTGGGAATATTGTAAACCAATGAAGTCATTTTGCCAGATCAATAATAACTAGATTGTATTCTTGTAACATGCATAACTCAGTAAGACAAAATAAGATGCTGTGTATCCCTATGAAAACTCACTGAACGAATAAGTCTTTTACACCGTATAAACACTGTAAATTTTCCTTGTTCAAAATGAGCATCAATTGGTTTGATTGCATAATAAAATAAAGGTAGCAGATGTTCAGAGAGAGGAAAGAAATGCATATTTACATGCTCAAAAACAGTATCTTTCTCACTATTGAGAGTGAAAAAATCCCTCTGGAAATATCATACTTCTTGGGTCTAAAAAATTACATTCATTGGAACTGGAAGCCCATTTCTGAAATATCGATGTTTTTTCATGATTTAAAGTGCATCTTGTTTACACTTAAAATTAAAGTATAATATTCTTACATTTAAATGCCTTAATCCCAACAGAAAACATTACAGTTGTCCACATTACCCATCTTTCTATTTCAATCACTGCATAAATGCTGTTTCCAATTAAGTTTAGTGGTGTGCTTTGTTCTACGGTTTAACTCTGCTGGTACCATACCACTTCTTTAGCGAACTGCAAATCTGGTAAACATGAGTAATTTTCAAGTAAATGAATTTTATGCAAACTATTTCCACTGCCACACAATTAATTCCCCTTTAGCATTATAATCTATTACATTTGTGGATGATAAGCAGAAAATGAAATGGAACCTTTCTTTCTGATGGAGCTAAATCCATTAGTGAAACTTCAAGCTGTGTAGCTAAAAAGGTCACTTTACTTCATTTGTAATATGTGTTCGTTTTTCTTAATTTTAGAATTCAATTGTAGAATCAGCATTAAAAGGAAAAAAAAAAAAAAAAAAAACACCTCCCAATGATGCTCAGTAATGCTGGCTGTTCTTCATTGCTGAGCACTTTTTCCTCTTTAGATCTTCAAACATTACCCCAACTTTAAAATGCATAGGTTTTTCTGTGGCCTTAGCAAATGTTTCAATACTTTCATGTTGGATAAAATTACCGAAACATTTCTGAACTATTTTAAAATTATATGAAAAAGTCTTATCTGTTCCAGAAAGAAAGAAAGTGAAGTCGCTTAGTCGTGTCTGACTCTTTGTGATGCTGTGGACTGTAGCCTGCCAGGCTCCCCCGTCCGTGGGATTTTCCTGGCAAGAATACTGGAGTGGGTTGCCATTTCCTTCTCCAAGGGATCTTTCCAACCCAGGGATCGAACCCCAGTCTCCCGCACTGAGACAACAGGTGCTCAAGATAAAAGGCATCGATGTAAGTGCAGATGTGTCCACCAGGGGGAGCCTCAGAAAAGACCCCCAAGAGCCAGCCACAAGGCTACAGATGCCCCCATTCTACACAAAGATCTAATACGGGGAAGAAGAAGAAAAGCGAAGAAAAGTCTGTGTGGAAGTTTTCTCTGGAGAAAATTGCACCCTGTAACTGAAACCTAGGGAGAGGCTCTTCAAGGGGGTTCCTCAGAAAGTGTAACGTGTGACTGTGTGTGCGTGCGTGCTGAGCCACTTCAGTCGTGTCTAACTAGTTGCCACCTTATGGACTTTGGTCTGCCAGGCTCCTCAGACAGCTGGGAAGCCTGCAGAGTGTGACTACCCAGGTTATTTGTGCTGGCCGTTGGGGGAGCATGGGGAACCAGGGTCCGACTTCTTCCTGAAAACTCTAAGGAGAGCGAGAAGGAATGAGTAACTGCTCTGGCAGCATCATCACCGTGTCACTGATGGGTTGGAATCACCCCGGTTCTCTGAGCTCATCAGAACAAGTCTGTGGGTGTTTTCTGTGAATCGGATGTGGAAGAGCTGGCCAAGAAGGACTATTACTTCAAGAACAAAAAGACAGGGGAAAGAGAATACAAAGAGGCCATGTAGCAGAGTTACCACAGGCAGAGTGGTTTCACCAGCTGGATGGATGGAACCCTTTCTCCAAGGCAGTGACATTGCTATCAGAGGGAACTTTCTAAAGAACCTACAGAAGCATCCATGGAAGAAAAAATTTTGTAACCCCTCCTGCAAGGACAAAAAATAACAAAGTAAGCTGTGATGCTGTCACTCAAAAAAGAATGGTCTCCCTGGGAAGATGGGGAGCAAAGGGAACCCTCTTGCACTGCTGATGGGAAAATAAATTGATACAGCCACTATGGAGAAGAGTCTGGAGATTCTTAAAAAAACTAAAAATACAACTATCATATGACCCAGCAACCCCACTACTGGGGTTGTACCCTTAGAAAAGCATAATTCAAAAAGACACATGTACCCTAGTGTTCATCATGGTACAACTTACAGCAGCCAGGACATGGAAGTGACCTAGATGCCCATGGACAGATGAATGGATAAAGAAGATGTGGTACCTTTATACAATGGAATATTATTAAGCCATAGAAGGGAACAAAATTAGGTCATCTGTAGTGATGTGGATGAACCTAAGGTCTGTCACACTGAGTGAAGAAAGTCGGAAAGAGAAAAACAAATATCATATATATATATAAACTAGAAAGATGATACTGATGAACCTATCTACAGTACAGGAATAGAGATGCAGACATAAATGGACATGTGGACACGAGGGGGCAGGTGAGGGCGGGGCGAGTCGAAAGAGTAGTATTGACATATACATGCTACCACGTGTAACACACTAGCCAGTGGGAAGCTGCTGTGTAACATAGGGAGCCCATCCCAGCCCTCTGTGATGACTCAGAGGGGTGTGATGAGTGGGGGAACGGAAGGTCAAGAGGAAGGGGATATATACTTACAGTTGATTCATATTGTTGTACAGCAGAAACTAACACAACCTTGTAAAGCAAACACCCTTCAAATTCAAGTTTAATTAATTTTTAAAAAGAAAGAAAGAACGGTCTCCATGCCCTGATGCTCCCTCCCCCTCTCGTCCTATTTTGACTCTGGTAGGGGTGGAAGCAACATCAGGGAGGGAAGGAGGGAAGAAGGGGCTGGCGTGAAGATGGGAGGGACTGATCAATTCCTGCAGGCAGGTGACCCTCCAAAACCGTGCCTCAGCTGGAGGAGGGACCAAATAAAGATTGAGTGTGGACTAATATATTAGACTAGACAACCTAGTTTCTGAATCGAGACTGTATGTTTTTGTATAAAGTGACCCTAGAACTTCTTATTATCCAAGAGTAATAAACTTGTTGAAAGTTTCATCCAGTAATGGAGGAAACACTTCTCCTTCTGAATATATTTTACATGGACGGTGGAAAACAAAGTCCAGCGGGTTTTATGGTTACATTCTGGCGGTTGTACTTTTTCAGTTACACACACTATTTATGGAATTCTTTAATATGGATCTGAGAGCCCCTGATTATAGGTGTGTAGGAAAAAAATGGTTTATATAAATGTATCTATGTTAATGCCCAAAGAGTTATGGGTTTTCAGGATTAGAATGCAACACACTGGGGCCTCCCTGGTGATCCAGGGGTTAAGACTTCGCCTTCCAATGCAGGGGTGCTGGTTCAATCCCTGGTCAAGGAACTAAGATCCCACATGCCTCACGGCCAAAAAACCTAGGCATAAAACAGAAGCAATGCTGCAGCAAATTTAATAAAATCTTTTAAAAAAATAATGCAATATGTCAAGGAGGCAGTACCTATAAGATGAAGATTTGATGTATTTACAGCTCAACCTTTTTACAACAATAATAATGGTAATAGCTAATAGCTAAGTACTTCTTTGGTGCCAAAGAAACGCCATGTCCTGAAGGCTTTATAGTGGGAATGTGCATAAATGCTCTCATCAACCCTATGGGGTAGGTGATATATTCTCCCCACTACTCTTCTCTAAAGAGAAGGTAACCAAGGCACGAAGGAGGTGACGGAGTAACTCACTCAACGTCACTGAGAGATGGATGTAGAGATGAAACTCTCAACTCATCTTGGTGATAGCCACAGAGAAACAGAGGCGAAGAAGATACACACGTGCACATAGAACTCCAGCCCTGTCTGTCAGGGAGGCTCACAGGCAAGCTTCCTTTACCTTCAGTTACATTCTCTGTTGCATACTATCCAATCTTGCCCGTGAAAGCAACAATAGACATTAGACCTAGTACAGATGCAAAAATGGCTTGTAGTTTAACTAATCGGGGTGGTAAACTTCAAAAGAAATGACTCAGATATTCATTTCTTAGAGTCAGTTTGTTTCATTGAAACTAGAATTGTTTATTGGGTAGAGTAAAATACAACGGATAGAATGTTTTTGACCATATGTCCCAAAATGAGAACTCTAGGAGCCTGAAGGGGCACACGAAGGCTCTCCTTGCTAACAAGCCACTTACCAGTTGGAGGGATTCTAATGTCATGTTGCCATAAAGATGTTAAGAGAGTCAACGTGGACAGTGAAAGTAGAAGTGCTTAAAAGTTGTTCAGGAATATATTTGTAATCTATTACTGTTAAGTCAAAATAGCATCCTCAATGTTTTGAAGTAAGTTTTGTTTTTTTTTTTTAACTTTTCCACTTTATTTTTTTTTTATTTTATTTTTTAACTTTACAATATTGTGTTGGTTTTGCCATAGGGTGGGATGATTTGGGAGAATGGCATTGAAACATGTATAATATCATGTATGAAACGAGTCGCCAGTCCAGGTTTGATGCACGATACTGGATGCTTGGGGCTGGTGCATTGAAGTAAGTTTTAAAATGCTTTTTATTAATCCTAAAATAGAAAATGGTCACATCACTCAACAGTGATGCAACCTGGACAAAATACACCCTTAAGTACACAGAAAAAACCTAAAGGAATGTTCTATTCCCCATACATTCAATTTTCCAGTCTATAAAAATTATACATGCTTTTTCAATAATATGAAAATAAAGAATATAGAAATCACCTATAATTTTACCAGTCTGATGCAAACATTATTAATATCTTATCTTCTTGTTCAAAATTAAGATCATATGATATAATCTCATCTGGAGTATTTTGGAGTACGTTCTTTCAAATCATACTTTTGACTGTACATTTCCTATTATGCTGCTGCTGCTGCTGCTGCTAAGTCGCTTCAGTCGTGTCCGACTCTGTGCGACCCCAGAGACGGCAGCCCACCAGACTTCCCCGTCCCTGGGATTCTCCAGGCAAGAACACTGGAGTGGAGCAATACATATGTTCTTTGTTCCTCTTTTCCTGATTCCATTGCTTTTTTTTAAAATACTTTTTGTACATTTTTACCAAGGCAAATAGGACAGCAAATAAGCCTTCAAAAAACTGAACAGTTACTCCTTACAAAATCAAAGAGAGAATTTACACTCAAATCAATAATGTATATGCAAATATATTTCTGGAGTCTCAGAAGCCTTTGAGAATAGTAGGCAGACCCTTTTTAAAATAAACCTTCTGACTAAATACTGCATATACTCCAACCCTCGCACTGAGCTCCCGGGGCTCTTCCAGATGGATTGCAGGACCTTTCAGCTTCTGGACCCTCAAGACCTCGCAGAATTGTCCAGGCACTAGTTAAGCATTACCTACCGTAACTACCTAAGGGTACCTCCATCACTCTACACTGATCCCCTGCAACCCAATTAGCAACATTTGGCACAAGAAGAGTGACCTTCATCTTGTGGCTCACTAGCGATTCAGAGAGTGAAAGAGCCAAATGGGCCATCAGAGGTCACCGAGTTGATACCTCATTTTACATCTCAGGAAAGTTAAGGACCATGAAGGTTAAGTGACTTGGCTGAAGTGACACAGTGCTGAGAGAGGGGCATATTCTGGCTGGCGGGAAAAGGCTGCTTCCACCTTTCCTGGAAGGAAAATACCATCGCCGATTATTTATACTAAGAGAATATCTTCTTGCTTCTATTGTGTCATGTTTCCTTATCTGTGGAGAACAAATCTGGAGACCAATTTAGAATCTCATATATTTGGTTTCTTGAGACTAAAAATTTTGTTGTCGTAGTTTAGTATCTAAGTCATGTCTGACCCTTTGGTGGCCCTGTGGACTGGGGTCCTACAGGCTCCTCTGTCCATAGCATTTCAGAGGCAAGAGTACTGGAGTGGGTTGCCCTTTCCTTCTCCAGGGGATCTTCCCGACCCAGGGATAAAACTTGTGGATTCTTTACAGCTAAACCACCAGGGGAGCCCTTAAATATTATGGGAGCCCATAGAAAATCACTGGTTCTGTAATATTCAGGTAGCCACAATCTAACTTCATGCATTGATCACCACCATATTTTATTTGAGAGAATGCATTCTTAAAGATTGAGAAAAAAAGCTAAAACATCCTTCAGTGTTTTTTGCAAAGAGATGTAAAAGCTAAAGATGTTATTAACACAGGTCACAGTTTAAGAGGTAACAGGTTGTGACTCTGATCAGGGGTAAGTTTGCAGAGAAGCCCAGAGGAACAACTTTGAAAAGTAAAAACTGTCTCAAATTCCTTTCAGGGCTATCTCCCTGAAATACTTAAAAATTGGAAGAACCAAGTCGTTCACACCAGTCACTACAAAGCAATATTTCCAGCACGCAGCACTGAGAGACTAATGACTTGATGGCAAATGAGTGAACATTCTAAGTAGTGATCTGAGCATTTTAAGCTTTTCTGTCAATAATGCAACAACAGTCAAAACACTTCAAAGAATATCAACATCCAAACAGAACACTGCTCTGTTTAAAACAGATAACCAACAAGGACCTGCTGAATAGCACAGGGAACTCTGTTCAGTATTCTGTAAGGACTTAAATGGGAGAAGAATGTGAAAAAGGATAGGGAAAAAAAAAAAACGTTTAAGTCATCAAAGGAAAAATCTCCCTCCTGAAGCAAGTGATAAAATCAATATATAAATTAGTCAGAGAAAAGGTCAACCCAGATGGGTCTATCTTGTAGAAGAAAGGTAATATGACACGAAATTAATGTGTTGAAACTTAAAATATGTGTTAATGGTAAAGCAAACCTGATTGCCTCCATGGCAATCCATCTAAATTGTTTAATCTGGAAAATTTTTCTGTTATTGGTAAACACTTTAGTATAAAGCAGTTATCTTGATCAAGTGCTGTATAGATATATTATGCTGCACTCTACAGAATCCTAAAAAGTGTCATCATTCTAGACTGCATATTTTCAGCATAATAGGGTGGGAGCAAATAGAATATACGCTTTTTCCATTTAACATGCTGACAGAAAATCATTCTAAAATGTATTAAACTTTATGAGGTCTTCCTTAAAAGTACATTGGGCATAATGTCATTTTCCTTGATGACCCAGAGTTGTTATGGTGAATATTAATTATCACACTGGGCTGCAATAAAATCATGTCTGTGAGACCCTCGGAAATGTATTCTTTCTATGGGCGCTAGAATGACCGAATGTCAGCATTAAAGAGGACTTGAGAGCTTGACTAGATTTTTCAGTTAAAAATGAGGAGGCTAATGATGAGACAGGAGCAATATGATGTAATGTGTAACAGTGACCTACCTCAGGTCTCCCAATTTCTTCAGGGTCCTATCTGTAATAGGGAAGAACCTTTGTATTCTACTACAAGTAAATCACTAAAGGGATGTTGCCTGTAAGCTTAAATTCTATTGTATGTAATGGCCCATCTCTGTAAATCCTGCCTCTCAGGTAATGAGCATTAATATACCTTTGTTTAGCTTTGACCAGGCCCACCTGTGAACGACCAGAAGGAGGATGAAATTAACACATTGCCTTTGGAGGCTGATGGAAACCAGGAAATGATTGACTTTATTCTCTCCCCTTTTAGTATAAAAGGAGCCTGAATTCTAACTCACACAAGATGTTTCTTTGGGACGCGAGTTCACCATCTTTGTGGTTTGCTCACTTTTCAATAAAATCATGGTTCCTCGTCCCAACAGCTTGTCTCTTGATAATTGGCCTGTCACGGGCAAACAGTATGAGCTTAGACTCGGTAACATTTCAAAAACCCCACACTGTACACCACAACCTGGGCTTTTCGTTATTCCTCTTTTTGTTAATAGTTTTTCTCTATCCCTCTCGTTAGGTTCTATGCTCACCCTCCTCACTGTGGCTGGTTATTCGATCTCCTCCAGCCCATGACGGTGCCCTCTGGTGATGACCAGTGCCGTTCTGGCACAGAGAGAGGGCTTAGGAAGCCCATGGTCATCAGAGAGTGAGGGGTGGAAGTCAGGATCTGGGGAGCACTCAGGGAAAATTTAGGAGAGTGACTGAAAATGTAGACGGTAACTAACTGAACCTCAGTCAAGGAGTCTAACCACAGGTTGGAGCCTAAGGTGCAGAGCCAAAGTGCGGAGGGGAAACAAGAACCAAAAAGATGCCAAGGAGGAGGATGGTCCAGGAAGTAGAGAGCCATGGGAGGCAGACAAGGGGGATGTGAATGGCAGGGATACTGTGCTGTCTGTTATCTTCTGTCCAGCATGACTATACAGTAAGTTCCCTACATGCAAACCTTCAAGGTATAAACTTTCAAAGATGCTAATATGTGTTTCATAAATGTCTGGTGTGAGTGAAACTTCAGCTTGCCCTCATCTCCTCTTGCAGACAGCCTTTCAGCTCTTCTCTTTCCTTCAGTAGGTAACTCTTCTTGCCTGTTCACTTGATGCCAGCCCCTATACTGTACTACTGTACTTTTCAAGGTTCTGTACGATAAGATTAAAAATGTTTTCTTTTTCTGTGTTGGTTTTTTATGTATTATTTATGTGAAAAAGTTTTATAAACCTATCACAGTACAGCACCATATAGCCGATTGTGTTAGTTAGGTACCTAGGCTAACTTTGTTGGATTTATGAACATGTGCTCTCAGAATGGAATTCATTCCTATGTAGGGTACTTACTGTACTTTGAAAGTAAATACAGTTGCAGGGACGGAGGATGCCTGCTTCCTTTTATAGCTCCGCAATCAATCCAAGTTTGAACCTGACTTAGAGAACTCATGCTTTAGATGGTGAGACATGGATGTCACAGAGATCTGGGTGAGTAACCTGTTAGTCTGTCTTAACCGAGGAGAACAGGTTTGGGGTATAAGGCCTGGGGCTGTGACGGTTCATGAGTCTTACTTGTTCACTTCCTGAGAATAGCTTTTCCTGGCTTTGTCCCTGAGCCTCTGAGGTTTCAGAGCCACTAAACTCCAGGTGGGTGAAGTGTTCCCTTCTGCTTTGGTTCCCATGTCAATAAACAGATAAGGCAACAGCCCAATGTAGTAAGTAGTGGGGGAAATGGCCTTTTTTATAAGCCAGCTGCATTGGAGCCTATTCTAACGTAACAGTGAATTCTCATTAAAAAAAAAAAAAAATCACCCTTTTGTCTAAAATGAGATGCCTGGGGGCCTCAGGGGGCAAATGACTTGTCCAGGTTGATACAGTGGCAAGGCCATTGCCTGTGATTAAAACCGTCAAGTGTTAGGGGCTTCCCTGAGAGTCCTGCAGTTGGGATCCTGTGCTTCCAATGCAGGGGGTGTAGGTTTGATCCCTGATCAAGGAACTAAGATCCCACATGCCACACAGGACAAAAAAAAAAAAAAAATATTAAGAAAAACAAAACCCATAATGTGTCAGAGCTCTGCACTCCCAGTGGTGGTCACAGGACAGGTTATTATCACCTCAGAGAGGAGACGCTCCCTGCCTGGTGGGCAGGGGAGGGTCTATGGAACTTTCTCCCTCATGTTTTCCTGTGCTGGCTTTGCTGCACTGTCTGTAAGATGAATTGGTATTCTCTGTAGGAACAGACAGGATGATTCATGCTGTGTGCTACATAATTAAGGTCTGTGAACTCAAAATGAGCAAGCCAGGATGTTAGTAATCTTGGTAGGAAAGTGGCTCACGGAAGCAGCCATACCTCATTCTTTATTTGAATCCCTTTGAGGTGGGAGAGTTAAACTGCTCTGAGATAAGGGAACTTACCTGAATAGAGTTCTTTTCAAGATTTTTCTCCCTTACCTCTCTCATCTCTATCATGAAATATATATGTGTGTGTGTGAATTTTTAATTTCGCAGCCAAGAAACTAGGTTTTCCTCTCATCTCTTGTGCTTTAAAGTACTTGTTCAAACCAAACAATGATTGAGCTGCTACGACAGACCATAGGACCAAGCACTTCAAAGCCACATATGAAGACTACATGGATTTTGCTTTCTTAAAAGCTCATAGTCTAGGAAAGACAGATGTAAATAATTTACATAGGCACTAACTTAACTAGCTGTGTCGCTGTGGCTAAACCATGTAAATTGCATAAACCCAGTGTCTTCAAGTGTAAAGTGACAATAATAGCACCTATCTTGCTAATGCCATACTTTTACAGTCAAAGTATATAAATCCCTGAATGGTGGGTTTCGTACCTGTTCAGTTCAGTTCAGTTCAGTCGCTCAGTCGTGTCTGACTCTTCACGACCCCATGAATCGCAGCACGCCAGGCCTCCCTGTCCATCACCAACTCCCGGAGTTCACTCAGACTCACGTCCATCAAGTCAGTGATGCCATCCAGCCATCTCATCCTCTGTCATCCCCTTCTCCTCCTTCCCCCAAACCCTCCCAGCATGAGAGTCTTTTCCAATGAGTCAACTCTTCGCATGAGGTGGCCAAAGTACTGGAGTTTCAGCTTCAGCATCATTCCCTCCAAAGAAATCCCAGGGCTGATCTCCTTCAGAATGGACTGGTTGGATCTCCTTGCAGTCCAAGGGACTCTCAAGAGTCTTCTCCAACACCACAGTTCAAAAGCATCAATTCTTCGGCACTCAGCCTTCTTCACAGTCCAACTCTCACATCCATACACGACCACAGGAAAAACCATAGCCTTGACTAGATGGACCTTTGTTGATAAAGTAATGTCTCTGCTTTTCAATATGCTATCTAGGTTGGTCATAATTTTCCTTCCAAGAAGTAAGCATCTTTTAATTTCATGGCTGCAGTCACCATCTGCAGTGATTTTGGAGCCCCCAAAAATAAAGTCTGACACTGTTTCCACTGTTTCCCCATCTATTTCCCATGTTAGGTACTTAATAACCACCAGTAAGTGACAACACAAGTGAATAAATATTCTAACCAAGGAAGATGATAATGAGTCAGAAACACAAAGGGAAAAGAAGGCTACTCTTCCCACAAGGGCACATTTATTGCTTTGTGGCTGCCCAGCAGGCATACATCCTTTCTTTGGCAACAACATCCAATTTCCTTGGACAAGCCCCCCATTGCCCATGCTCAGCCCATGTGTTTCTGACGGAGTTCACACCATTTCTGACTGCTTGGCATCACAGGCAGTCTTTTCAAAGCTTCAGCAGAGTCTGGGTTACAAAGACAGCCTAAATACTAAATTATATTGCACTAAAAGTGGAAAGAATGGGGCATTTTTCTTCCGCCAATTTTCTTTCTGAGATTGCACAGAAGTAAGCGGGGGGAGAGGGAAGGGCAAAAAGATGAGGCAGGAAGCTGGATGTGAATTGTAAAAACGTCCAAGGGGTATTTTGAGACAAGGACTAGCTAATACTCTACCATTAAACTGTTCGCATTTGTGATGTTAAGTCCTTTCCATTTCCCCAAACCTGTTGTTATCTGTCTTACACACAGAAGGTCTTGTGTGAGTGTTTCTGTTTGTTTGTTTTTAATCTGTGTTGACACAGAGTAGAAGGATAGTACGCAAGGATGGGCACACTGATTCGTAAACTAAACCAACCCAGCTAACACAGAAGCTGGGAGTGCCAGATGGCCAAGAGAATGTCAGTTACATGGGGTGGGGGGGTGGTGTGTGTTAGTTGCTCAGTCCTGTGTGACTCTTTGTGACCCTGTGGACTGTAGCCCACCTGGATCCTCTGTCCATGAAATTTTTCAAGCAAGAGTACTAGAGTGGGTTGCCATCTCCTCCTCCAGGGGATCTTCTCAACCCACGGATGGAACCTGAGTCTCTTGTGTCTTCTGCATTGGCAAGCGGGTTTTTCACCGCTGAGCCACCTGGGAAGCCCCAGTTGCATGGAGCAAAATTCAAAAATCTGGATGGCAAGAAGGCATAAGCTAGGACATAAAGGAGTGATTTGAGCCCATTTCATTCACTTTCAGGCACTGGAGAAGGAAATGGCAACCCACTCCAGTGTTCTTGCCTGGAGAATCCCAGGGACGGAGGGGCCTAGAGGGCTGCTGTCTATGGGGTCGCACGGAGTCGGACACGACTGACGTGGCTTAGCAGCAGTAGCAGCAGCATCTACTTTTGAGGGAAGGGATACTTGAGCTGATGCTGTGGTTTTAGTTTCAGTCCTATTCAGATTCATCTGAACCCTGATGCAATAGACAGTTTGAGTTCCCTGTTTAAATCCCTGCCCTGGTTTTGTACTGGGAGCATATGATGGCCAAACCATGGGGTGCCTATTTCAGAGAAGAAGGAATAACTCAGCATCAACCAATTAGGTCATGGGATTTCTACTACAGCCACAGAAAACGCTGTGCAAAGAACTCTAAAATCACGCTGATAGAATCTGGGTGAGGAAGCTATTTGAGATCCCATGCTTGTGGCAGAAAACCAAGCACATGCAATGTTCTATGGGCTCCCAAGAGTATGTTCCTTAACTCCTTTCTTTCTTTTTTTTTTTTACTTAAGGATTTTTTTTTTTAATGTGGGCCATTTTTAACTTGTTACAATATTGCTTCAGCTTTATGCTTTGGTTTTTTTGTCAGTAAGGCATGCAGGATCTTATCTCACTGACCAGGAAGCAAACCCATACCCCATGTACTGGAAGGCAAAGTCTTAACCACTGGACCACCAGGGTAGTCCTTGCTCCTTAACTTTTGATGTGCATGAGAACCAGCTAGAAACGGGGTTAAAATGCAGAGTCTGATTAGTAGGTCTGAGGGAGAATTGGAGAGTCTGTATTTCTACCCAGCTCCCAGACAATGCTAAGGCTGATGGTCTGGGGTCCATACTCGGGGCAGCAAGGCTAAATTCCCTCATGAAACGACAAACAACAGAGGTCCCTACATGCTCCAAACAAATTAACCTCAACATATATAGTATTCCTTGAACCTCAAAGTCATTATGGAAGGAAAAAGAACGTACTTACTGGAACCCTGCACTATCAGAGCTCAGTGGCAGAGAAACTGGATTCCCACAATGTAAACTTTGGAGTCTTTGGTAAGCCTCACATATTACCAAAAGCCAGAGATTGTGGAAACTGCAATACTAAGAACTATGGAGAATTTACAGAAGGAAACAATATTGATTCTTAGGGAAATAAAAGAATAAAACTGACAATTGCTACCATTTGTTTAATGGTTACCATCTGTCAGGCACTGTTTAAAGTGTTTTATCACTTAATATTACAGTAACTCTGTAGTGTAGGAACAACAGGTACCTCTATTTTAGATATAAGGAAGCTGAGACTCAGAGTAAGTTAACTGCCCAAGATCACACAGCTAACATTTAGCAAGACGGGTGTTTAAACACAGGCAGTTCTGCTCTACAGACTACACATGCATGCTCCCTGACTTGCCCTCCTCTGTTCCTTTACACTCCAGATCCACCATCCGTAGGTCCTGCCAATTCTGTCCATTCACTAGTTTCAAAGTCAACCTCCCCATCTCTACTACCACTTTCTACTCTAACTTTAACTCTCCTCATTTAGGAAAACACACAGTAAGTCACTTGAATTGTGTCCGACTCTGAGATCCCATGGACGGTAGCCTGCCAGGCTCCTCTGTCCATGGGATTTTCCAGGCAAGAATACTGGGTTGCCATTTCCTCGTCCCTAGGATAGTAAAACACAGCTCTTATTAAAAAAAAAAAAAAAAAGTCCTCTAACTGGATGCCTGCAGTTACTTTAAAAAAAAAAAAAAAAAACTTAAAAAAAATTTGAGGGCTTCCCTGGTTTGCAGCAAGACTATCACATCACACTCCAAGTACCCACTACCTAAATCCTTCAATGGCTTTCTGTGGCTTCTAAGCTAACAACGGACACACTCAACCAGGGGACAAGGCACTTCAGGATTTGGTTTTGTTTTCCTTTCCTGCCCTCTCTTCACCATAGGACCCCTCACACTCTGGGCTCTACCCGGTCTGTACTTTAAACTGACTTTTTTTTTTTTTTTTTTAATTTTCAACCTCACTGATGAATTTTATTGAGGTGTGAAAATAATTTAGTTGGTCAAGATCAGCATTTTAATGAAATGGGAGAAGAAAAACACATCAGAGTGTTATTTGTCAGGCTTTTTTTTTCTTCAGTGATACAGGTGCACTTCGTGATGAAAAACCTATTTATAACCAAATATCACACAGAAAAGAAGAATGATGCGTGTGGCACACCATGTTCTCTCTTGCCTCCAAGCCTCAGCAGACGTCATTTCCTCTACCTGGGAAGCTTTGCCTTGACTCCTATGTCCAGGAATCCCTGTGTACCCTCCTGGGATCCATGGCACCCATGCTGGGATCTGGAGGACCCAGTGGGGCTGTCAGCATCTATCCACTGTCATATACACAAGTGAGGAAGACTGAAAGGAGAAGCTGTAAAGAATCCAACTATTTGGCTGCAGGAGGGCGACCCAGGTGTCAAGACCAAGAGAGGGGCTGGGAGAGAAAGCGGGAGGTAGAACCAGCAGAAGTTCCTTCAGCCATCAGGGCGCAGCCGATTGTTCCCCAGGACCGCAAAGGACGCACGGGAGGCTGACAAAATAGGGCAAAGATGCCGTATTTAGAAAGCCAGTTCAGCAGCCCAGGTGAGAACCCGTGAGCACATTTGTAAAGATAGCAACTGCCAGGTGGAGAGCAAGGGCAACCATGAAAGACTCAGCAGGGAGGCTCTGCCAAGCTGGGTTACAACGCAGTCCACCTCATGCTTTTATTAGATGCTAACTAGTGCTAAGGGCTTCCACAGTAGCTCAGTGGTCAAGAATCTGCCTGTAATGCATGAGATAAAGAAGACCTGGGTTTGATCCCTGGGTTGGGAAGATCCTGTGAAGGAGGAAATGGCAACCCACTCCAGTACTCTTACCTAGAGAATCCCCTGGACAGAGGAGCTGTCCTGCTCCTTGGGCTGCAGTCCAGGGGATCACGAAGAGTCAGATGTGACTGAGTACGCACAACTAGTTGTAAACAGGCATTTTACAGTTGACTTTTATATAGTTTCCAGGCCCATCTTTAATAGGGTGAAGACCTTGAGGTTGGCTGGAAAAAACATTCCTATGTGTCCGCCTATTGTCAGAAAGTGCATCTATTTATTTATGTTTCCTATTTGGAAAGGAAAGAAGAGAATTCTTAGCTGTGGGTGACCTGTGGGGACAGGAGGCAGGATTATAGAGATGGACATGATTTTAATCCTCTGAGTGGTAGGTAAAGAAACTGATGCTCAGAGTTTCCTTGTCTTACAAGCTAAGTGCTGGAGCTGCAATCAGAACCCAGGGCCTTTGCAAGTCAGAGAGGGCTTTGTCCACCAAACCTCATGGGGTCAAAGTGCAGTTCCTGAACACAACCCACAAGTCTCCTCTTTACTTCCCTGGCCCCACAGGTTCTGTGCCCCTTGCCACTGACCAAGAGGGGGGCCCCATGAATCACCCCTTGGTCATTGAGACAGGTCACTGCTGAGGTCCATGAATCCAGCATGTATGTGACTGGAGAAAAAGAGTTATTGCTTTTTAAGTGAGGATATGGATGAGGGTTATGGGAACTGAAATAGAAAAAAGGGCAAATGTTAGAGAAAATCTGGGGGAAAAGGTGAAATTACTTAATGTCTGACTAGGTGCAAGGGATGAAGAGGAAAGAAGTATTAAAAAAAAGAGAGAGAGAGAGAGAACCCAAGACTTGGAGACTGGAAAGAAAGTTGATACCACTGATCAAAATGGGGTCACAGGGGAAGAAAAGGCT
Organism: Bos taurus; assembly: GCF_002263795.3. Classification (NCBI taxonomy): domain Eukaryota; kingdom Metazoa; phylum Chordata; class Mammalia; order Artiodactyla; family Bovidae; genus Bos; species Bos taurus. The sequence continues at coordinate 15,270,557 of NC_037344.1, read as the reverse complement.
TCCAGGGTCACAGAGAGAAAGACCATTAGCTCTGCCTGGGATAAATTAACATTGACAAAAGGGCAGGATATGCATTGGAGATTTCCTGCTGATGTGTTATCTGAGGAAAGCAAGTTTTATATCACCTAAGGCAGTTTTATTTTCACTCTGAGTCAGAAAGACGAGCTGAACGGTTAGAACAAGAAGGGGAAGGCCTGAAGAGGTGCATAAATTGCAGGGGAAAGTATTGATTGCCTATCTAAGCTAAAGCCTGGGAAACCTGCACTCTCCGTGTATTCAGGCAGGAGGAGCAGGAAGACAAGAGGGCTGGAAGGGGCTCTTTCTTCTCTTTTTGTGATGTATCAAAACCACACACAGCTGACCACCGGGGGCAGCAGCCGCCTCCCGCATCACAGCCCAAGCCGGGTTTTGACACAGCTGCTCAGCCCAAGAGAGGCTTTCAAAGCAGCTGCCTGGAGAGGTTCCTCCCGCAGGCGGAGCATCTTCTCAAGCGCTCAGAAGGCTGGCACAGCTGGGGGGAGGCTGGCAGCTTGCCAGCGAGGGCCGCTGACAGGAAACTCGGAGAAACGATTGTGGGGGCTGCGGGTGGGGGGATCAAGAAGGGATAGAAGTCAGAGCCGAACTGGATGTTAACAACTACCCAGAGAAGAGGCGAAGAGGGGAACGTATCGAGTGCCTTGAGTTCCCAGAAACGGAACTTCTGTGAAAGGCAGACTCACCACAGAGGATGACTTCAGAGAACTGAAGACGCACAGAGGCCTTGAAGTTCACCGAATCCACCCACCGCCACTGCCTCCCACAAATAGACCCAAGGCCCCCACAGAAGGAACAGTCAGGGAGGTCACATGACCCACGCCGTAGCATAGTATCTGTATGCATCCCCTCCCCCCACCAGTACTTTGGAGCACCTAAGTCGATTCCGATATTTCACTGACTACTGCTGCTGTTGCATTTTACATTATTTTCTTGGATAAATGAGTAAAAATGTTTTCGAACATATTGTCAAATTCCTCTCCAGAAAGACTGTGTCACCCAGGCAGCTGTCAGCGGCAGAATACGGTACACAAATTCCCGATGACACACAGATGCTCCAAGGGACCTTCTTAGCAGTCCCTACAACCTTGTGATAGGTGTGGCTGCAGTAAACAGAAACCCCTAATTGTGCACAGGCACCACAGGTATCTGATAAACAGTAAAACAAGCTATAGAACTGGGAATGGAAACTATGCATGATGAAATACAGGGCTTCCCAGGTGGTGCTAGTGGTAAAGAACCCACCTGCCAATGCAGGAGACGAGATGTAAGTAAGAGACATGAATTTGATCCCTGGGTTGGGAAGATCCCCTGGAGGAGGTCATGGCAACCCACTCCAGTGTTCTTGCCTGGAGAATCCCATGGACAGAGGAGCCTGGCAGGCTACAGTCCATAGGGTGACAAAGAGTCAGACGTGACTGAAATGACTTAGCACACATGCATGATTAAACTTAAAAGCTTCTGCACAACAAAGGAAACTATTAGCAAGGTGAAAAGGCAGCCTTCAGAATGGGAGAAAATACTGACAAACAACTAATCCCAAAAATATACAAGCAACTCCTACAGCTCAACTCCAGAAAAATAAATGACCCAATCAAAAAATGGGCCAAAGAACTAGACATTTCTCCAAAGAAGACATACAGATGGCTAACAAACACATGAAAAGATGCTCAACATCACTCATTATCAGAGAAATGCAAATCAAAACCACTATGAGGTACCATTTCACGCCAGTCAGAATGGCTGCGATCCAAAAGTCTACTAGCAATAAATGCTGGAGAGGGTGTGGAGAAAAGGGACTCTCTTACACTGTTGGTGGGAATGCAAACTAGTACAGCCACTATGGAGAACAGTGTGGAGATTCCTTAAAAAACTGGAAATAGAACTGCCTTATGATCCAGCAATCCCACTGCTGGGCATACACACTGAGGAAACCAGAAGGGAAAGAGACACGTGTACCCCAATGTTCATCGCAGCACTGTTTATAATAGCCAGGACATAGAAGCAACCTAGATGTCCATCAGCAGATGAATGGATAAGAAAGCTGTGGTACATATACACAATGGAGTATTACTCAGCCATTAAAAAGAATACATTTGAATCAGTTCTAATGAGGTGGATGAAACTGGAACCTATTATACAGGGTGAAGTAAGCCAGAAAGAAAAACACCAATACAGTATACTAACACATATATATGGAATTTAGAAAGATGGTAACAATAACCCTGTGTACGAGACAGCAAAAGAGACACTGATGTATAGATCAGTCTTATGGACTCTGTGGGAGAGGGAGAGGGTGGGGAGATTTGGGAGAATGGCAGTGAAACATGTATAATATCATGTATGAAACGAGTTGCCAGTCCAGGTTCAATGCACGATACTGTATGCTTGGGGCTGGTGCACTGGGATGATCCAGAGGGAGGGTATGGGGAGGGAGGAGGGAGGAGGGTTTAGGTTGGGGAACACAGGTATACCTGTGGCGGATTCATTTCAATATTTGGCAAAACTAATACAATATTGTAAAGTTTAAAAAAAAATTAAATTAAAAAAAAGAAATATAAGATGAAATTGAGATAAATTCCATATAAAATGAAAAATGGAATTGAGATCCCCAAAATAGGTCCATCAGAAAGGGTAGCGTGGTCTCTGATGTTTGTTCTTGCAGAGCTTCTGGTCATCTGTGGGATCAGCCATCCTTCCCCTTCTAGGTTCTGTCCTTGCCCCCAGACATACCAGGAACTCTAAATAAGTGATTCAGAGACAAAAAGTCCCTCTGGTTTCAATGTGGCACAGTTGCTCTGGTCTGGGTGTGACTTCACTGCCCAGTTTTTGTCCATCAGAAGCTCTGCCTCCTTGTCAGGCCCTTGATTCATATTCATGGTACCAAACAAGACAACCACACTTGGTCTTTTCAATCCTGAAGCACTGTTCACAGTCTTTCATTCTGAATTCTCCACCTTCCCCGCCATCTCAAAACTGTGGATGACCCCACAGCATGGCCACATTCCTCTGTCTGAGCCTTCTTACCACCTTGACCCCCAAACTCTGAGCCCAGTCTGTGTACTTAGGTCACTTGTTGCCCATGAAGCCAGCTGTAGCTTGATATTTAGACCAACTCTGCTTGGTCCTCTGGATTCATGGTATTTATCTGTCCTGCCCCCTTTCCTTTCCACACTAGCGTCTTCCAGATTTCATCATCCTGGCCCAAATAAGACACTGACCACAATTTGATTTTGGCAGAAGGAAAGAAGAAAGATGAAAACTGCAAGTTAAGGAGGAAATATGGTCTTTTAGAAACAGTTATTACTAATATACCTAAGTATGAAGCCTAAAGGAAAGGAAATTATTCAATCCATTGGAACTGTTGGATTGACCAAAAATTTCATTTTGGCTTTTCTATACAATCATATGGAAAAACCCAAATGAACATTTTGACCAACCTAGTATTTACAGTAGACTAGGTTGTGCTCCTGTTATCAAATTTCCCAGGGAATCTCAGTGGCTTCACATAAGAAAGGTTTATTTCCTCCCTTCCTAAGTATTCAATGGGTGTTTCATGTGTGCATGCTCAGTTGCTTCAGTCATGTCTGACTCTTTGTAACCCATGGACTGTAATCCACCAGGCTCCTTTGTCCATGGGATTTTTCAGGCAAGAATACTGGTGTGGGTTGCCATTCTCTCCTCCAGAGTATCATTCTGACCCAAGGATCAAACCCACATCTCTTGTGTCTCCTGCATTGCAAGCAGCAGATTCTTTACCTGCTGAGCCACCTGGGACAACCTCAGCGGATGTTAGGAGGTGGGAAAGAATTGTTTCAGGTAGGAACTAGGCTAAAGGAATCCTCGGATTCTTAAAGTTTCATCAGGACCAAGTCTCCTTCTTGATTTCCTGGCAGGTGAGGAGGAACCAGAGGATCACAGAGGGTTTTCACAGCCTCAGTTTGGAACTGACTCTATTTCTTACAACTCATTAGCTAGAGGTGCACATAAGATTCCACCCATCTGCAAAGAAGTGAGAATCCCAGTTTTTCTACATGGTTCAAAGGGCAGGAGACCTGGAGGCTGGTAATGCTAGTAACATCTGGGCCACAATGATTCTAGGTGACACAGCTCTGGAATTCTTCCAATTGCCTTATGAGCTGAAGGGCTAATGCACCTGCAGTTGTGACAATGCTTCTCATTTTTAGTTGACAATAAGCAAAGCTGTCTGCAATAAGTGTGATTAAAAATGAATGAATATGCACGGATGGAATGATGAAATGACAGCGCATGTGTTAAAAACTGTGAACCTGAGGTATCTGAGCATGGTTATTGTTGTTGTTCAGTGGCTCAGTCATGTCCAACTCTTTGCAACCCCATAGACTACAGCACACCAGGTTTCCCTGTCCTTCACTATCTCCCAGAGTTTGTTCTAACTCAGTTTTATTTCACACTTCTACTTTTGTTTCCTTTTGGTGGTTTGAGGAGAACACTTTTTTAATATTAGTTTGTAATGTCTACTTTGTATTTAATGAACCAAGATTAAAAGTGGAGGATCTGCCTGTCATTTTTATGGATAATCACATATAATGTTCAAAAGCATAACATACAAACAATATCTTCTTAACAGCAACTCTTAATGCTTCAATACAGCAGTAGAGTTGCAAATATAAAATTATATGCATCTGTCTTATCAACATTGTGATTTAATTCTACAGTATCACCTGCACTTCTACACATATTTAATCTTGTAATCCTAGCCCTTTACGGACAAATCCATGACAATTCAATACACATATGAATTACAGCACTAGTTTTCTAGACCTAGCGTTAGAGCGTATGCGTGCTCAGATGTGTCCATGGACTATATCCCACCAGGCTCCTTTGTCCATGGAATTTTCCAGACAAGAATACTGAAGTGGGTTGTGATTTCCTACTCCAGGCAATCTTCCCAACCCAGGGATCGAACCCTCTTCTCCTGAGTCTCCTGCTTCAGCAGGCAGATTCTTTACCACTGAGCCAGACCTGGCATTAGGATGCTTTAAACTCTCAGTGCATAAAATGAACATCTTGCCAAGAGGGCATTTAAAATAATGAGGAAAGAAAGCTATTGAATTGCCCTTTATTATTACTTCCTCTTCTTCCTGTTATTACATGTTGAAAAAGCTTTGAGTTATTTATTTACATTTAACTCACAGACAAGGCTTTTATACACTTGAAAAGCCTACAATAAGATTAGGATGACTGTAATTCTGTCCATTAAATTTTCCTGGAGACATCTGAGCAGTGTTCTGGGTATGGTCTCTGTAGCACCTCATCAACTCACATCAGAAAAGCAGCAAGAAATACAAGTAATCAAATATTTTTTAGTTGCTAAGTCATGTTCAACTCTTCCAAGACCCCATGGACTGTAGCCCACTGGGCAACTCCATCCATGGGACTCTCCAGGCAAGAATACTGGAGTGGGTTGCCATGCCTTCCTCCAGGGGACCTTCCTGACCTGGGGATCAAACCCTAGTCTCCTGCATTGGCAGGCAGATTCTTTACCACTGAGCCTCCAGGGAAGCCAAGTAATCAAACAGGTGTTCTCTAATTTCCCAAATGGGGTTTATCAAGCAATGTTTTCTCTACTGAGATCACCACAAAAGTGAAGTGTTTCGGCGAGACCTAATTCTCAACAGCTGAAGATTGTCATTTGCGAGACATCTTTCAAAAGCCTCTTCTGCCCCAGACATGTGTCTCTTCCAAGCACACCCAGCCCCCCACAAGGATCACAACTCTGAGTCCTCCCTTCTATAGCTCTAAGGCTCCATGAGCATAGGGCAAGCAGCCAGCCTGTCTGTGGGATTTAAGATACTTCTTAATCCCAAAAGCTGATAAACACTAGTATTGATTTTCAGAATCATTCTCACCCAGTTTCATAAAATCCTTACTATCATTTTGGTGAAAACTGAAGCGACCTTTTTAATATCACCTGTTGTTCTCCGGGGAGTAGTTGCTAAACCAGCAATATAAATTCCAGAGAACAATATTTAATAAGACCACACTTAAATTTACAGAATATATATGTTAAAGCCAAACTCACCAATGATGTAACTCACAAATATACAGAATATTAGAACTTATAACATTTTTTATCAGAGCTAACAGAAGGCCAAAAAATTAAAAATTAAAAAAATTCTGTACTCATTAATTTTTCTAAATCTATTTTCTGGTGGGAAAAAATATAAAGAGTAGAAAAGAAAGTGAAAGGAAGTGTTAGTCGCTCAGTCATGTCCTACTTTTTGTGACCCCACGGACTGTAGTCCGCTAGGCTCTTCTGTCCATGGTATTCTCCAGACAAGAATACTGAATCTGGTAGCCATTTCCTTCTCCAGGGGATCTTCCCAACCCAGGAATCGAACCTGAATTTTCTGCATTGCAGGCAGATTCTTTACCACTGAGTCACCAGGGAAGCCCAACATAGAGTACTGCTAAAAAAAACAAAAAAGAGACTTGAGATGAAAATATATTTCTGAAACAGAAATCAATTCAGAAAATTATTTCACTTGAATAGATACCCATTTTATAAACAGAAAAACTGGAAGAGAAAAACTATATGACGTGTTCAAGTTTCTAAAGTGGATTTGTGAATTGAGTGGGAAAGATAATGCTTCTCTCCTAACTTTAGTTCAAATATCTAATTTGAGGTGTTTTTTTTTTTTTTTTTTTGGTACTGATTCTCTAAAGATCTGTAAAGACTGAAATGTTTTTGTTTTGTTTGTTTGTTTGTGTGTGTGTACACACGGTTAAGAAAGATTCTAACTAAAGTATAAAAAATATTTTTTCAAAAAAAGTTCTGTGTACATTTCAAGTCTCCAACATCCTGCCTAGATTTCTTTCTTCTCTTTTCTCGCTTTTTCTTTTTTCTCCTTAAGACTCTCATCTGGGAAAAAATAAGGAAAATGAGATTTCATGAGAGGATAGTTCTGACCTACAAAGGGAAAGAGAAGATCTTTAACAGAGAGAAAAACAGAGACAGATCTTTAAAGAGATGGGTAGGAAATGTTACTACATTGTTTTGCCTTATGTGGGTATAAAGAAAAAAGGACCAAAATTTTGTTGCTTGAACAAGGAGTGGGATTTTCTTATGAGGCCCTGAAAGGTTTTATAGTTGAAAAATAATGTGAAAAATAATAACTTCTGCCACTGAATGATTGTTATAAGGCTCAACACCTTCAATAAAAAAGATGCGTCTGTTCAATTTCCAGTCACATCAAATTCTCATTACAAACAGCTAAATCTCATCTCTCCATGAGCCAGACTGTATCAAAAGTAGCAGCTTTATGCATTACGTTTTGTAACACACACTTATATCCCATATCTCCCAGGCCACAAAGCAAATTGTAGGACCTTTTCCCCTCACTGAATGACAGGCTTGGATGCTAAGCTTCCGTGAGACCAGAAGCAGGGAAACACTGGTGACCAAAATGCCCTTGAAAACAAGAAAGAAATTCTGGCGCTTTTTGGAAACAGAATTTTCCAGCTCCTAAGCATGTGTATAAAAACAATTTTTGTGCTAAAGCAAAAAAAAAAATCAAGTATTGTTGAAAGTTTAATTCAAAATCCATGAGAAGGAAAATAAGAGATGCATTAAGGCCAATAAATAAATAAATAAATAAATCCCTATGAAAGAAAACCGAAAAGCCTGCTTAATAATTTCCATGCCATTCTCTTATGTGATTTGGAAATGTTCAATATTGTTACATCCTTCTAAGGTTTGGGGAGAGAATAAAAATGCCTAGGGGGTTAAAGTTCCCAGACAAATCACGAAAATCAGGACAGAAAGGTGCAGACTCTAATGATGAATGCTAGGGTTCAGAGCGAGAGCTCTAATTCAAAGCACAACTTACCTTACCAGGACAGAGGCCAATGGACTTGACCTTAGACAGCTTTGCCCTTTAGAGAAAGGTCTTTTGAGCAGTGAAGAGATCCTCCAGTAGGCAAAAAGATGAATATCATTTCAAAACAGAAAATAGGTCAACTGACATGGCTGAATGAAAGCTAGATATTGTCAATTTTTTAAGGCAGTTAACGCTGAAAATGAAAGGTAAAATTCAAGGATACAGGAATGATATGCTTTCTTTTTGGCAGCATGTCCATTCTCATACTTAAGAGTCTGTCATTTGCTGCGCCTGGGGATGTTGGCTTCATTTAAGACTTAAATCAAATCCAAGTAATTAACTAAATGGTACATGCTTATTTATATTCTCACAAATTGATGCAAACAGTACTCCAGAATAGGATAATTGAAGAAGAATTAGATGATGGTGCTGGAAAAAAAAATCAACATTTGGCAATAAAATGGTTTGAGGATTAAAGAAATAAGGGTATGTATAAGGCAAGAGCAGTGACAATGATGAAAAATTATAATGCATCTTATAATTATATAATCTCCAGGGTAGACTGTCCATCCATTATGGAGATAATAATTATAACTATAAATTGTTATTTTATATTAATATAATTAATATAATATATTATGTTAATTATAATATTATCATTGTAAATTATAATCATCAATTCATATACATAGACCCATTGAATAGTTTGCAAAAGTGGCCATAGTACTTTGTAGTGCCTCCAATCAATAAGTGCAGTTTATTTGCTCATCCTTAAATTTGAGCTGGCATTATAACTTTCTTTGGCTAATAGAAAGTGCCAGAAATGATATTTTACCAGTTCTGAATCTAAACCTCTGTCTCTCTTTTAGAACCTGCCACCTCCATTTTGAACAAGTCCCAAGTCTGGTTGGTCTAGCCTTCAATACACTGAGGAAACCATTGCACAACAACTGCAATTCCTCCAGCCAGCAAAAAGCCAATCCTAGAAGCAGAGCCACCTAACTGACCAGAAGCTGACCACAGATGCAGGAGTAAGTCCATTTAACTACCCAGCTGATCACAGGCCAAATTGCCAACCCTCAGAATGATGAGCTTACATAAGCAGTGGTGATTTTAAGCCACAAAGTTTTGTGGTGATCTGTTACATGACAAAAGATAGATGACGGAATCCATGTATTCTAAGAAGCTTCATAGAAAATGTATTATTAACTTAATTTGCCAAAGAACTGTTGAGTATGAACTACTCACCAGGCAAAATGACAAAGCCCACTAATAGTGCATTGAGGAGACAGAGTTCTCTGGAGCACAGTCCATCCTGGAGATGTCAGGAAGACTTGCAGCAAATATACCTGAGTGAGGACCTGAAATTTCCTAATGAGTGGGCCAGGCGAAGTAAGTGGTGAGAATTATTTTAGCTACAAGGAATGGTAAATGCCTACAGAAGTTAAATACCAAGGTGTAAGAATGAAGATGGGCTTCCCTGATGGTTCAGTCAGTAAAGAATCTGCCTGCAATGTGGGAGACCTGGGTTTGATCCCTGGGTTGGGAAGATCCCTTGGAGAAGGGCATGGCAACCCACTCCAGTATTCTTTCCTGGAGAATCCCCATGGACAGAGGAGACTGGTGGGCTACTGTCCATGGGGTCACAAAGAGTCAGATGTAACTGAGCGACTAAGCACACACACACAAGAAGGAAGATGCAGGAATTTCCATTAGTAGAATATAAGTTTTTAGTTTGGAAATGGCAAGATATGGGAATAGAGAAGTTAATAGGAACCAGACCGTGAAAGCTTTGGGTGGGCTCATAAACACCTTGGGTGGAAGAGTCTTGATAGAGGCCTAGGACAGTAGTCCTCAGACATGAAAGCACGTGAAAATTATCTGGTGGTGTATTTCTAGGGCTTTTTCACCCATAAATTTTGATCCAATAACTTGGTGATGGAGTCTAGACTTTGGGCTTCAAATTTTGTTTTAATTTCTGTTTTTAATATATAACCCAGGAGGGTCTAATGTAGGTTGTATATGGGCCACACTTAAAAAAAAAATCACTAGGAAATGGGAGGTCTCCTGAAATGATTTCAAAAAGAGAGTGACTCAGCACTCCCTGTATTATTTTCAGGTTGGCATTTAAGACTGATTTTTCTGGCTGAGTTTGGTAGGTAATTGAAGGCACTCAGAGAAAGAGACAAGGACAAGAAAATCTGAATGAGGTCAGTGGAAGTAAAAATTGGAGACCAATGTGTGAAATATTTAGGAGGCTAAATGCCAGGGATTTGGGTTGACTGAAGAAATGGAGGTGGAGGGGAAGTGTCAAGGATGGCACCTAGATTAAATTAGATTTAAAATAGCTTTAAAATGTTCAGAAAGCACTAGTTTGGAAGTTACAGGTACATATTTAGGAGTCATCAGTGTACAGGTATAAACCAAACTATGGGAGCTGGGGAGTGTTCTGAGGAGTTCCCAGGAGAGTGAATAGAAGAAGAAGGGATAAAGCCAATGGCAGAACCCAAAAGTACAGAAACACTTGAAGGACACATGAAAGATGAATAGCAGGTTAAGAAGCTGGGAGAAAATACTACAGAGTGAAGAGAAAAAAATGGCTACAGTGAAATTATATTCCCAGTACCCATAAATCACCACAGCTGCAGGCAAACTAAAATGTTTGGTCGCCCTACTTAAAAATTAAAATGTGTCATTCGAAATCTCTTGTGATCGCTGCCAGTCTCATTTCACTAGAATTTTGGGTGCAGAAGACTGAAGAGTGTGGTTTCAGTGTTGACCTTGAAATAAAAATGTGAAAACAGAATTCATGTAACCCTGTTAATAAAGTGTAAAGTATACAGAAAATTATAAATAAATATGCAAAAAAAAAGACCTATTTAGGAACTTTGGTAAACAGCCTTGCAGAGTCTATCCATAAATAATTTTAAATTACAAGGATCTTTGATTTAAATTGTACATATTACATACGTACACATGGGGCTTCTCTGGTGGCTCAGTGATAATCTGCCTGCTAATGCAGGGGACAAGGGTTCGATCCCTGGGTCAGGAAGATCCTCTGGAGAAGGAAATGGCAATCCATTCTAACGTTCTTGCCTGGAAAAATCCCATGGACAGAGGAGTCTGGTGGGTTACCATTCATGGAGTCACAAAGAGTTGGATACAACCTAGTGACTGAACATCATATATACAAAACACACACAGACACACACACACACACACACACACACACACAGGAGATAAATCAAAATGACCAGAGTAGGAGGATATAAAACTCATCTTCTCATGAATATATTAAAAGTACCTCCACATGTAGAACAATTCTTACTGAAAACTAACTGGAAATCGGCAGAAAGACTCCTGTACAACCAAGGCTGTAAGAAAGATACATGTGGAGTCAGGTAGGAGGGCAAGAGTGAAAAAAAAAAAAAAAGAATCCCATTTAAAATCACATCAGAAAGAATAAATTACTGGGTATTTTCTAAGAATAAACTTAACCATGGAGGTGAAAGAACTATATTCTGAAACTATAAAATATTGGTGAAGGAAATTGAAATTAAAACAAAGAAATGGAAAGATTTCTAATATTCTTGGATTGGAAGAATTAAGACTGTTAAAATGTTCATAGGTAATATGGGTAACAAAGCAATCTATAGATTTAAAGTAGTCTGTATCAAAATACCCAGGATATTTTTCACATAACTAGAATAATCCTAAAATTCATATGAAACCACAAAAGACCCTGAATTGACAAATAAAAATGTAAAACATATTTTGAAAAATATTTGAAAAATATAAAACAGCTATAGGTATTATACGCTTTGATTTTAGACTATATGACAAAGCCATAATAATCAAAACAGCATGGTACTGAACAAAAACAGAGACATAGATCAATGGATTAGAAAACTCAGAAATAAACCAATATACCCATGGTCATTTAATCTACAACAAAAGAGGCAAGAATATACAATGGAGAAAAGACAATCTCCTCCATAAGTGTGCTGGGAAAACTGAACATCTCCATGTAAAGGAATGAGATTAGGACATTTCCTCACACCATGTACAAAAATGAACACAAAATGGATTAAATACCTAAATGTAAGACTTGAAACCACAAAAGTCCAATAAGAGAATATACATAGAACACTCTTTGACATAAATCACAGCAATATTTCTTTGGTTCTGACACCTAGGCAAAATAAATGAAAGCAAAAATAAAAAACTGGAAACTAATTAAAAGCTTTTGCACAGTAAAGAAAAGCATCAACAAAACAAAAAACAACCTAATGAATGGGAGAGAATATTTGCAGATCATATGACTGTCAAAAGGTTACTATCCAAAATACATAAACAGCTCATACAATTGAGTTGTAAATCAAACAACCCACTTAAAAACAGGTGGAAGACCTGAGTTTATTCTTTTCCAAAGAAGACATATACTAGTAGAAACTTGAAAAGATGCTCACTGCATTTCCCTTGTGGCTCAGCTGGTAAAGAATCCGTCTGCAATGCAGGAGACCTGGGTTCAATCCCTGGCTTGGGAAGATCCCCTGGAGAAGGGAAAGGCTACCCACTCCAGTATTCTGGCCTGGAGAATTTCATGAACTGTATAGTTCATGGTGTCGTAAAGAGTCAGACACTAATTTATTAGAGAAATGCAAATCAAAATAACAATGAGATATCACTTCACACTTATCAGGATGGCTATCATAAAAAATCCTACAAATAACAAATATTGGAGAAGATGTGGAAAAAAGGGAACCCTTGTCAACTGTTGGTGAGAAGGTAATTTGATGTAGCCACTATGTAAATAGTATGGAGGCTCCTTACAAAACTAAAAATAGAACTACCATATGATCCAGCAATGCCATTTCTGGGTATATATTAAAAAAAAAATGAAACCATTAACTCAAAAAGATACATTTACCACAATGTTCATAGCAGCACTATTTACAATAGCCAAGATGCAGAAGCAACTCATTTGTCCATCAACAGACAAATGGATAAAGATGTGTGTGTATGTATACATATACATATATGTGCATGTATATATGTATGTATAATAGAATATTACTCTGCTATTAAAAAAGAATCAAATTATGTTATTTTCAAGAAAGTTGATGGGCCTACAGAGTATTATGCTCAGTGAAATAAGTTAGACAAATACTTTGTTATAAGTGAAATCTAAATAATTTTTAAAAAGAATGTATATAGCAAAATAGAAACAGACTTACAGATGTAGAAAGCTAGTGTATACAAGCGGAGAGAGGGAAGGGCAAGATAGGAGTATGGGATTAAGGAATACAAACTACTATGTATAAAATAAACAAGCAACAAGGATATAACATACAGTATAGGGAACTATAGTCATTACTTTGTAATAACTTTAAATGGAGGATAATCCATAAAAATACTAAATCACTATGTTGTACACATGGAACTAATATATAAATAAACTCTACTTCACTTATTTTTAAAACTTGAAAATATATATATATACAGATCTGTAGTGTCTTTTTCAGAGAATATTGTCGTTCCACATGTAATCATCTATATCCGAGTTGGGAAACATTTGCTATAAAGAGCCAGTATTCAGGCTTTGTGAGCCATATGGTCCCTGTTGCAGCTACTCAACTCTGCCCTTGTTCAGCAGCAAGCGAGCAGCCTTAGACAACATGTAAATAAATGAGCAAGGATGATCTGGCCCATAGGCTATAGTTTGCCAAATGCTGATCTATATCATAATTTTAATGACTTCATATTGCTTATGGCTGTACCATAAATTATTTAACCAACCTTCAAGAAACATATCCCAAGGAGATTTTCAAATGTTTGGAAATGTATGTAGAAATATGTTAATACCACTAATGTATAACATCAGAAGGGGAAATTTGAAACAATGTAAATGTTCATCAAAAGGAGATTAATTAGATAATTTGGGGTATACATGATAATTCCTTTCAAAAATCCTAAGTGATATATTTAGAACATCAAGTATAATTTTATTTCTCTTCTGAATTATCCTTCCCTTAATTTAGATCAGTTTTTACAATTGCAGAGATCTGAATTACTTTTTAAATAAATAATAATGTGAATGGTCCTGTTATTTTGATTTGACTATTACAGGAAGATAAACATGTATAATATTATAATACAATATGTTTGTGCTCAATCGTGTCCAACTCTTTGCGACCCCATTGACTGTAGCCTGTCAGACTCCTCTGTCCATGGAGTTTTCCAGGCAAGAGTACTGCAGTGGGTTGCCATTTTGTCCTCCAGGGGATCTTCTCAACCCAGGGATCTAACCTGAGTCTTGGGGCTCCTGCATTGACAGGCAGGTTCTATATAGTACACAGTATTATATAATCTACAGAACTTACATTTCTCCACTTACCCCACCGATGTTCTTTTTGGTTCAGGATCCAACCCAAAAATCACACTTTGCATTTAGTCATCATGTTTTCTGAGTCTCTTTAAATTTGAAATATGTCCTCAGTCTGTCTTTGTTTTTCACAACCTTAACAATTTTCAAGAGTGTTGTTCAGGTACTGGGATATCTCAGTACTAAATGAGCCCATCTACTGCTCAAATCTTGGTTTCTAAACACCATGCTCCAATGAAATAAAACTATTAGTCTTTTAAGTCATTTTGCTAATGGCAAAACTGGTACAGAAAAAGTACAAGAAGGGCCTAAAATACCTTGTGGTGCCAGACAAAATCACAGTGCTTGAAAAAAAGAGAGAGACAGATAGGTATAATCTAAAAAGATACAGGAGCCAACAAAATCATGCTTGTGATAGGCTAAAACCTATGGAATAAAACAAACGCATTTGTCCATACTAGTATAGACAATGTGTGAACAGATGAACGGATGAGTAAATGAGAAAACTTTTTCTTACAATAAATTTCCAACTGGGAAACACTACAGACATAATTGTTTTAGGCTAGAATCACCAACAGATGCTGAAATTAGTGGTTGGTATTATTCAGTTGCTCAGTCCTCTCCAACTCTTTGTGACCCCATTGACTGCAGCACGACAGGCTTCCTTGTCCAAAATTAGTGGTCAGTTCAGTTCAGTCGCTCAGTCGTGTCCGACTCTTTGCAACCCCATGAATCACAGCACGCCAGGCCTCCCTGTCCATCACCAACTCCCGGAGTTCACTCAGACTCACATCCATTGAGTCAGTGATGCCATCTAGCCATCTCATCCTCTGTCGTCCCCTTCTCCTCCTGCCCCCAATCCCTCCCAGCATCAGTCTTTCCCAATGAGTCAACTCTTCGCAGGAGGTGCCCAAAGTACTGGAGTTTCAGCTTTAGCATCAATCCTTCCAAAGAAATCCCAGGGCTGATCTCCTTCAGAATGGACTGGTTGGATCTCCTTGCAGTCCAAGGGACTCTCAAGAGTCTTCTCCAACACCACAGTTCAAAAGCATCAATTCTTCAGTGCTCAACTTTCTTCACAGTCCAACTCTCACAAAGGGTGATAAATAAAAGCTACGTATATACCCTTCAATTCATTCTCCAGAAGATCCTTGTTAAATACAATAAAATACAGTAACTTTGCAGTGGAGAAACCGGACAGACATCACCCTCACCAAGGGATCAAAGTCACCATTTTCAGTAATGGAACAAATTGACATCATATCCCTTCTGACTAGATGCTTGGAGAAGGTCACAAACTCACTTTTTGGTATCTTTGCCAAAAATGTAAAACCTGAACTTAAACAGGAGGACATGTCAGAGAAAATGCACCGACTGCCAGAGCCTCGTTGACCTCATAGTAGACATGCTAGGGTACACTCATGTTAGATGTACTTTCAGTTTGGCCTTGATTCAGCTCGCAGAGATCCACTGAAAGACTTTTAAGAGGAAAATGACAGGGTGACAGCTGTGTCTCAATGAGATTAAGCTGGCAGCAGAGGGTAAGCTACAAAATGAAGAGGGTGGACATGAAAGCCGGGGAAGGCACTGATGCCTGATAGGAATCTGTAACATTATTTCAGGCACATGGTCATAGTAATCTCCACTAGGGTAATGGCATTTGAAATGGAGGAGAGGAGAGCAAGCCAAGAAATAATGGGAAGAAAAATCGAAATTAGTTTTCCACTCACTGAATGCGAAGGGGCTGGAGAAGAAGGAAAAAGGAGGCCCGTGTTACTAGACTGAGCGCCTGGGTGCTTAGGTAGCAGGTGGATCAAGGAAGGAGGAGGTCATGGAATTAATTATGTTCTGTACAGATATTTGAGACTTCTTCAGAACATTCTAAATAAAATGTCTAGCAAGGAGCAGGCAAGATCAGTCTGCTGTTGGTGGGAAGAGATATAGTCTGTAGGAATGGTGCATCTTCCATTAGGAAACTGAGTTTGAAGAACACATGTAGCTTCTGCAATATCATGATGCCAGTAAGGGACAGAACTGGTATTTAAACCCAGTTCTCCCCAGTTCAGAAGTTTCCATGACCTAGAGGAAGTACTGTATAAATTGAGACTCTCCAAAGGATTAAAGAGCTTCCCAGACAGTGGTAAAGAACCTGCCTGCCAATGCAGGACACATAAGAGACGTGGGTTTGATCCCTGGGTCAGGAAGATTCGCCTAGACGAGGGCATGGTAACCTAGTTCAGTAGGAGTCTGGCAGGCTACAGTCCATAGGGCCTCACAGAGCCGGACATGACTGAAGAGACTCAGCATGCACGCAAAAGATTTTTAAAAATTGCAAACATCAGCATTTATCAATTTCTAAGTCCACAATCAGGCTTTGTACAAAATTATGAGCCACTCTTCAAAAAATGTAAAAGAGTAAGGTAAGTTCCCTTTTTGTCTGTGAGTCCCATTGGGCTTTACATGAAAGTAAAGGCCATATTTCAGAACCTCCTAAGACTTCCAACTGTTACTTGACTGGCAGCACCTAGTCAACCTCAGATATCACTCACTTAAGTACTCTAATTTTACAGATCAGGTATCTGGTCCTGCACATTCAAATATTTATACATAGTCTAGATGGAAAAGCCTGGGTATAAGTAGTTGAATTCATAGCAGGTCTTCTAACTTGTTGTTGTTTTAATTTTTATTGAAGTCTAGTTGATTCTGGGCTTCCCAGATGGCTCAGTTGGTAAATAACCCATGTGCCAATGCAGAACACATAAGAGATACAAGTTTGATCCCTGGGTTGGGAAGATCCACTGGAAAAGGAAATGGCACCCCAGTCCAGTATTCTTGCCTGGAGAATCCCATGGACAGAGGAGCCTGGCAGGCTACAGTCCATGGGGCTGCAGAGTCGGATATGACCAAGTGCGTGCTCTCTCTCTCACACACACAGACACACAACCTCACAGTTGATTTACAGTGTTGTGTTAGTTTCATGAGCACAGCAAAGTGGATCAGTTAAACATATACATATGTCCACTCATTTTTAGATTCTTTTTCCCTTATAGGTTAATACAGAATCCCCTGTAATCCCCAGAGCTAGAGTTTTAAATTTCAATGCTCTGTATTAGTTGGCAGAAGTGTTGAATCCTGAATATCTACATTGAACAGGAGTTCATTCTCTGAATATATTTGAATCTACAAAAAGCAACATCATTGAGGTCAGCTCTGAGGCTGGACAGGAGGCCTGTCACTAACCTGTTGGGTGCTAGGCCATCACTGAGCTTTGACAGGAACGAGGACCCGGGCGGAAGTTGCTGATCCCTAACTATGACTCTAACAGCAGTTCCCTCCCACTGAGGACAGGTGCTGCTCACATCCCACACCCCGCACATCCCACCCCACTTTTACCCATCATCCTTCTGTTAAAGGCAGGTGATGAGACCGGAGGAATCAGAGTGCCCCCCATCCATTCCTCAGAAAGGGTGGTATGAATAAGAAAAATCTCTCATCATAGTTAATTCTTTAAAAGAATTTAGATTTATATTTAAAGAATTTATATTGCTGAAATCAGTAAGTTTACTCTCTTTAAATATGTTTTCCTTATTTCTGATACTAACAACCTGTAACTAACAATGAAATAAATATATGCACATTGAGAAAAGTACACATAAAAAGGCATATCCCTGCACAAATACAACTCTTCTCTTAAATTGCCACAGCCAAAGTAATCACGTTCTTAAATGCTTCTCCAACCACAGTTCATTACGTACTCTAGGAAAGGTGTTTCATTATTGTCATTTATTTATTTATGCATCTAAAAAGGAATAAAAACCATTTCTAATTTGGGGACTCTCAAATCATACTCTACCTTCTTGCAATTAAAACACAAATTTACTTAAGACACTGCTTGCCTAAAACAACCCTGTTTTCAAAATAGACACTCCATGAAATTTGTTAGTAACAGCTGAATGCTCAGGAGCAGAGCAAAGCTTCAATTAAAGGATTACAGTCCCAGATTTAAAATGGGAGAGGCTGGAAGCTCAAGACTGAACATTTCTGCTCTGCATTCATTGTTTCTGACTTTCGTTGGGTTTTGATTATTCTTTTCCCTTTTCCTTTCTTGCTTTCTTTTTGCCTTTGGGTAGAATTATAAATTATAGGGAGAAAAAGCAGTCTGATCTTACCCAGGAAGTTGTTTTTCTCAAGTTGTTTCTTTTATTTTCAAGTTGGATCCCAGCCTGGCCTTTGTGCAATCTAAACCCCCATTTCTGGTGAGTCACCAAGGTCCAGAGTCTGCCCCACAGCATTACCTGAATACTTGAATTACCCAGGAACCAGCTTGCTCACAGGAATTCTGTTTTTCCTTATATAAAAAAGAGCTTTAGAAATGTTTAAGCAATAAAACAATTAAAAATATTTAAGCAAAAAAAAAAAAACAACTAAGTGAAGAAATAAAGGGCCTGGACATTGGATTTCACTGCTACCAATCAACATGTCCTTTCTCTCTCTCAATAATACCACACACATTTCTAAGCAACCCAAAGAAGTTACTGAAAATTGGGCACTTAATGGATTTTTCTGAAAACACACAAAATTGACAACTCGTAAAAAAACCATTGGTCGTTTTCCCATCACTGATACATTAAGAGCAGAAGGAATGCATCAACAATCTTGTTAGATAATCATACTTAGCCACTGAAGATGATATTATTTGATCAGACATACTTCAATGTGTAATTCAGTGCTACTCAGGATTGAGGCAGAATTGCTTCTCAGGTGGATAAAAAAAATACCAAATAAATATTTTTGAACTTCTCAGTAGGTGATAATCCAGTAACTCTGAGAAACAATTCATAGGCATATGGAACAAATTACTATGGTAATTGCAAAAGGATTATGAATACTTATAGGCCAGTAGTCTTGACCTTTTCAAAGCTAACCTGTCCTCTGAAACTAGAACTTAAAAATAAATGAGATGGTTGCAATGTTTTCCTTTTTTTCTTTTTTTTTTTACGTGAATGAGAGCAAGGTAATGAATTATTTAAAAATACCATCTACATTTTTGATGGGCTCACAGGTGGCGCTAGTGGTAAAGAACCTGCCTGACAATTCAGGAGACATAAGAAACGCAGGCTGGATCCCTTGATGGAGAAGATCCGCCAGTCCAGGTTCGATGCATGATACAAGGTGCTTGGGTCTGATGCACTGGGATGACCCAGAGGGATGGGATGGGGAGGGAGGTGAGAGGGGGGTTCAGGATGGGGAACACATGTGCACTCATGGCGGATTCAAGTCAATCCAGTGGCAAAACCAATACAATATTGTAAAGTAAAATAAATTAATTAATTAATTTAAAAAAAAGAGAAGATCCTTTGGAGGATGGCATGGCAACCCACTCCAGTATTCTTGCCTGGAGAATCCCATAGACAGAGGAGCCTGGTGGGCTACAGTCCACAGGGTCGCAAAGAGCTGAACATGACTGGAGAGACTTGGTACACGCACACACCTACATTTTTATTTTGTATATGGATGTGACCACGTGTATACTTGTGGCTGATTCATATTGATGTATGGCAAAAACTATCACAATATTGCAAAGTAATTATCCTGCAATTAAAATAAACTAATAAAAAAACAAAGAACATTTTTGTTTTACTGGGAACACACCCACATTCTGTCCTGCTGTCTTACAAATTCTAGATGGCCCCTGGATGGCAAGAAAAAAGGGAGAACTATACAATCTTCCTTTATTTATCTTAATTCTGACCTTACATTTGGAAAAAGTGAAGGATAATTCTGGCCAGTGTTTGTTCAGTTCTGGAACAGACAATATCAATTTCATAGCAATGCCATAACCATTTACTGCCATCACAGCAGGGCCATAGCCTGATGAAAACATAATTAGAAAAAAGTCTTCTTATGTGGCATTGTAAACCATCTGCCATATTCAGGTTTTACAATATGTAGCAAACTCAAAAAAGAAAAGAAAAAAGAAACAGAAATTTCTGGAACAACATCAGCATCTAAGAACTACAAAAGATCACATTACTAGGGAAGGAAACACAAAAATAAACAGCAAATTAACATGTAAAAATACCTCCCACTGCAAATAATAATGGATTTGTATTGCTTTATCATGTTCCTACATGTGCTTCAATATATTCCCAATCTCTCAAGGAGTGATTTACTTATTTTTGTTTGTTTACAACCGCATAGTGCTGTGTGCTCAATCTAAGTACTTTATAACTATGAAATAACCCTATTTGCATAACAACATTATGCAGTAAGCACTGTTATCATGCCCATTTTACAGATGGAAAATGTGAGCAAAACAGTCAGGATTGAAACAGACAGTTTACAAGAGTATCTTTACTCTAACCACTATATGTGATTGCTTCCTTTCTTTCCTATATAGTCATAAAAATTTCTCTACAATGTAGGTTATTCTTAAAAACTGAGGATTATATTCTGAGATGAATTTCAGAGCTAGCTGCTGCTGCTGCTGCTGCTGCTGCTGCTAAATCGCTTCAGTCATGTCCAACTCCTGTGCAACCCCATAGACGGCAGCCCACCAGGCTCCCCCGTCCCTGGGATTCTCCAGGCAAGAACACTGGAGTGGGTTGCCATTTCCTTCTCCAATGCATGAAAGTGAAAAGTGAAAGTGAAGTTGCTCAGTCGTGTCCGACCCTCAGCAACCCTGTGGACTGCAGCCTTCCAGGCTCCTCTGTCCATGGGATTTTTCAGGTAAGAGTACTGGAGTGGGGTGCCATTGCCTTCTCTGACTGAGCCACCTGGGAAGCCCTATTGACTTTATGCTGCTACTGCTGCTAAGTCGCTTCAGTCGTGTCCAACTCTGTGTGACCCCATAGATGGCAGCTGACCAGGCTCCCCCGTCCCTGGGATTTTCCAGGCAAGAACACTGGAGTGGGTTGCCATTTCCTTCTCCAGTGCATGAAAGTGAAAAGGGAAAGTGAAGTCGCTCAGTCGTGTCCGCACTAACATCCGAATTTACATTCTGGTACTCTGCAACTTATGGAATATGTGTTTCTTTCCTGAAAAGCTTTCATATAAAACACAGGTCAACGTAAAAGATGAAAGATGCTTTCATGCCACCAGTGATGAAGAAGACAGTGATTAGACCCACTGTGAGCGCTCTATTGATATATACAAGTATATGTATATTGTGTATAAAATGAATGCCACATCTCATTCAAAAATATTCTCTATATAGGAAATATATAGGTAAGAAAATAAAATCAACATTATTTTCCCTCCTTTCTCCTCCAAAATATGATTTATTGTTTGTAGTGAATACCTATGTGTAAGAATCAGTAAGACCCTTCTATCCAAAAGAGAAGGTAGCAAAAAGTAATGAGTAAATAAAACTAAGAAAAAATTAATTATTGTCCCCCTACAAGAACTAAAATATATACTAAAGGAGTCACATCATTTTTCAGTGACTGTTAAAGAACAGAAAGAAACTATATTTGCTTCTTTAGGTATTTCACTTTGTACCAAATAATGAACCAATTTTTAATGATATTAATAATATGTTCTCTTGCTAAACAACCACATGCAAGGAGCCCCAGACTTTTCTCTATTTCTCTCTCTCTTTTTTTTTTAATCCCTGAGTACTCATTTGAAAATTAACTTAGAGCCCTCATTACATTAGTTCCTTTATCCACTGAAAATTTTCAATGCATTGTGAAAATTAAAATCATCAGCCTCCTGAGAGGTGCTGGGCATTGGTACACAGAGACCTAGAGTGAAGTGTACCTGTGCAGACAAGCTCTGGGGTATCTCCCCTCGTGAAGGCTCCTCCAGGAGTAGGTGAGGAGTTCCAGTGGTGTTGGTGCAGCAAGGAGACTCAATCTCTTAGCACTGCTGAGGAGTTGGTGGGAAGCCAAAAGACATCAAAATACAACATGGCTTCTCACAAACACAACACTACATTCTGGAAAAAGCACAAGGAGGTGAGAAATTTACCTGTGATGATTGTTTAAGGCAAAGGACTCTTCCTGCTCCTCCACTTGTAGGATTAGTACAGGTAGAGATAAATAAGCAAGGATTTAGTGATCTGAGAGTTTTTTTGTACAGAATTTTTTATCTGGGTGAGAATGTTCCAGCTTCGCCTCTTATTAACTCTCTGACCTTAGACTACATTGTTATGCTTCCTGCTTCCAGTACCTTTCTTTGCTCTACTGTAAAATGGAAAGGACAATATTCATGTACCTTCCACATTTGAGTCTCATGGTTGGCACCTCATAAACTGTCAGTGAATGGCTGACAAGCATTAAACAGGCACTCAGTAAATATAAGGAGAAGGCGATGGCACCCCCCTCCACTACTCTTGCCTGGAAAATCCCATGGACGGAGGAGCCTGGTGGGCTGCAGTCCATGGGGTCGCTAATAGTCGGACACGACTGAACGACTTCACTTTCACTTTTCACTTTCATGCATTGGAGAAGGAAATGGCAACCCACTCCAGTGTTCTTGCCTGGAGAATCCCAGGGACGGAGAGCCTGGTGGGCTGCCGTCTATGGGGTCGCACAGAGTCAGTCACGACTGAAGTGACTTAGCAGCAATAAATATAAACGTATATAGAGCTCAGTCGCTCTGTCATGTCTGAGTCTTCACAAGCCCATGGACTATAGCCCACCAGGCTCCTCTGTTCATGGGATTCTCCAGGCAAGAATACTGAGTGGGTTGCCATTTTCTTGTCCAGGGGATCTTCCCAACCCAGAGATTGAAACTACATCTCCTATATCTCTCAGCATTGCAGGCAGATTCTTGATGGATGAGCCACTAGAGAAGTCCTATATATGTATATATACATATTTATATATCATATAATTATATACTATTTATTGTATAATTATATATTACATATAGTATACAATAAACATTGCATATTATATATTATGATAAAATATATTATATTAATATTACATTGATATATATTTATATCTATATACTATATATTATATATATATTTGCTTATGTATATTTTAAGAATTACAGTGGCAGGGAGGGCAGATTGGCTGGTTTGGGTGGGCTACACAAGATGTGACTCTCCCCCACCACAACTGTTTCTAGCTGTTGCGATCCTTACCCCAAAACTCCCTGTTCCTGCAGGAGGAAAGGAAATGGCAGTACCAAAAGTCCTCTGCATATAAACAAGTTCCATTCCAAGAGTGCACTGTAAGTCCAATTTGTTCGTAAGCCCAACAAAGCTAGACTAAGTACCCAGCTAACACAATCGGCTAGATAGTACTGTGGTTTGATCCCTCGGTCAAGAAGATCCCCTGGTGGAGGAAATGGCAACCCACTCCCATATTCTTGCCTGGGAAATCCCATGGACAGAGGAGGCTGATGGGCTACAGTCCATGGAGTTGCAAAGAGAGTCAGACATGACTAAGCATGCATGCAGTCTATATAGTACTGTTCTGTAATAGGTTTATAATACTTTTCACGTAAGTAATAACATAAAAATAAACAAACAAAAAGAAAATATTTTAAATCTTACAGTACAGGACCTTGAAAAGTACAGTAGTCCAGTACAACAGCTGGCATACAGGGGCTGGCATCAAGCGAACAGGCAAGAAGACCGACTGACCAGAGGAGGGAGAGGACGTGGGAGATGGTAGAGCTGAAGGATCATCAACAATAGGAGACAGAGGTATTGCTGTACAGTCAGTAAGTCAAGTCCAACACTTTGCAACTCCAAGGACTGCACCATGCCAGGCTTCCCAGTCCTTCACTATCCCCTGGAGTTTCCCCCAAACTCATGTCCATTGAGTTGGTGATGCCATCCCGCTATCTCATCCTCTGTTGAAGGACAAGCGGCAATTTCACTCATGCCTGACATTGATGGAAAGCATGTTTAACAGTTCACAACTTGAAGGTTCATACACAGGGGATGTACTGTGCCCAATCCCAGTACCAAGATCTTTATCATATAAAAAAGGGTTGGTAAAGCCAAACAAAACAAAAACAAACCATTCTTCTGTCATCTGCTTCATCTATTCTTTTTACTGCTCTGCGCCCTCCTGCTTCCTGCAGTGGAGAACTACATATTTATGTGCCAGTGACTAGAAGTGGGGAGAGGACCCCATGGGATGGCCAGCCAAGCACATATTTGGAAACCTGAAGAATAATTAACTGACATATCAGAGTAATGTGTTATATGCCAACCCACGGAGAACACCCAAGGGGTGAGGGTTCAGAAGTGGCTTCTTCCATCTATCTGGTCTGTCTTTGTGAGTAGTTCAGCATGGCCTGGGTCCTCAGGACACATACATGTTCTTCAATAGAAAGGATTCCTCTTGTATTTTCTAACTTGCATCTTGTGCTGCCCAGTCCCTTTGTTCTTTAAACAAACCTTTCCCTTTCTTCCATGCCCAAGGCCCCACATCCATTTATGGCTTGCTTCTGGCACAGGTGCGTGGTGATTCTTTGCTCCTAAAATAACACTGCAGGAAGCAGAGAATTTTGTTCCTGAGGCAGGCTATCATGGTTCTGGCCTGAGGACAGAAATTTTAGAAATCAACCATTCACCTGAGTACCTGATTAGAGAGGGGTTATCTCCCCTAGCCTGTTTCTAAAGCACATGGGGTGGAAAAAAGTATCAGTCACCATGTTACTCTCAAGGTCTATTTTTTTTTTTAAACCTCCATCTATTAAATCTGGCTTGAGCCATATTAGTTTGGTGAAAAAGATGTGTGTGGAGGGAGCAGGATTTAGCATACCATTATAGACTCCTTGCACTTTTAAACCATAGGCTGACCGAGTTTAGCTTGAGAAGGCTACCAATGATTTCTGAGAGGCCCTCTTACTGGATCACTGACATTGCCACCTATGGTCTTGACTTTAATCTCCTCATTAAACCCATCTTGGATGCCACTGACAATTACATTCTCCATTGTCTCGTGTCTCTCTACTTATAACTTCTTTGCTATACATATGTTTATTTGCATAGAATTCTACAATTTACAAAAAAACTTACACACACACACACATATATTTGGTGGCACAGTGGCAAAGAATCCACCTGCCAATGAAGAAGATGGAAGAGATGCTGGTGCAATCCCTGGGTCGGGAAGGGTCCCTGGTGGAGCAAATGGCAACCCCCACCCGTATTCTTGCCTGGAGAATCCCAAGGACAGGGGAGCCTGGCGGGCTACAGTCCATGGCATCTCAAAGAGTCAGACGTGACTGAAGTGACTGAGCACACACACAAAGCACACACTAGTCCTCCTTTCTCCAGTGTGTATATTCTTTTAGTCAATTACGCTGGACTGGAAGAAACACAAGCTGGAATCAAGATTGCTGGGAGAAATATCAATAACCTCAGATATGCAGATGACACCACCCTTACGGCAGAAAGTGAAGAGGAACTAAAAAGCCTCTTGATGAAAGTGAAAGTGGAGAGTGAAAAGTTGGCTTAAAGCTCAACATTCAGAAAACGAAGATCATGGCATCCGGTCCCACCACTTCATGGGAAATAGATGGGGAAACAGTGGAAACAGTGTCAGACTTTATTTTTCTGGGCTCCAAAATCACTACAGATGGTGACTGCAGCCATGAGATTAAAAGACGCTTACTCCTTGGAAGGAAAGTTATGTCTAACCTAGATAGCATATTCAAAAGTGGAGACATTACTTTGCCAACAAAGGTTCGTCTAGTCAAGGCTATGGTTTTTCCTGTGGTCATGTATGGATGTGAGAGTTGGACTGTGAAGAAGGCTGAGCGCAGAAGAATTGATGCTTTTGAACTGTGGTGTTGGAGAAGACTCTTGAGAGTCCCTTGGACTGCAAGGAGATCCAACCAGTCCATTCTGAAGTAGATCAGCCCTGGGATTTCTTTGGAGGGAATGATGCTAAAGCTGAAACTCCAGTACTTTGGCCACCTCATGAGAAGAGTTGACTCATTGGAAAAGACCCTGATGCTGGGAGGGATTGTGGGCAGGAAGAGAAGGGGATGACAGAGGATGAGATGGCTGGATGGCATCACTGACTCGATGGACGTGAGTCTGAGTGAACTCCGGGAATTGGTGATGGACAGGCAGGCCTGGCGTGCTCCGATTCATGGGGTTGCAAAGAGTCGGACACGACTGAGCGACTGATCTGATCTGATAGGAAAAATGGTATTATCCCCATCTTACAGGTGTAAAGTTCAGAGGAATTAGGAAATATAATTGAGGTCACACAGCTAAAAACTGCAAAGTCAAAATTCTAACCAGGACTGTCATCAGTGCCAAATGCCTTAATATGATACTTATGATACTACAAAATCTGAGTTCCTCTATATCCAACAGTATACCCAGCTGTTTACAGCTAGCCTTCCTACTCTAGCAAAGCCAGTCTTTCAATTCTCCTCCATCTTTATTGGGAGGAATGCTTCCTTCCCTTGTACTCTCTATGTCTTAACTGGAATATTCTTTTTTTTTTTTAATTTAATTTTATTTTTAAACTTTACATAATTGTATTAGTTTTGCGAAATATCAAAATGAATCCACCACAGGTATACATGTGTTCCCCATCCTGAACCCTCCTCCCTCCTCCCTCCCCATACCATCCCTCTGGGCCGTCCCAGTGCACTAGCCCCAAGCATCCAGTGTCGTGCATCGAACCTGGACTGGCATCTCGTTTCATACATGATATTTTACATGTTTCAATGCCATTCTCCCAAATCTGCCCACCCTCTCCCTCTCCCACAGAGTCCATAAGACTGTTCTATATATCAGTGTCTCTTTTGCTGTCTCGTACACAGGGTTATTGGAATATTCTTAAGCCTTCTTATTCAGTATCTTGTGATCTAGAATCTTTGATAACCTTTTATCTGCATATGCATATGTGCATGCTAAATTGCTTCCAGTCCTGCCCAACTCTTTGCAACCCTATGGACTGTAGCCCGCCAGGCTCCTCTGTCCATGGGATTCTCCAGGCAAGAATACTGGAGTGGGTTGCTATGCCCTCCTCCAAGGGATCTTCCCAACCCAGAGATTGAACCCACGTCTCTTATGCCTCCTACATTGGCAGGTGGGTTCTTTATGACTAGCGCCACCTGGGAAGCCCTTATCTGCATATGATCCAGTTCAAATCCACTGTTCCTCCAAGCTTTCCCACATCACCACAGCTGAGCACCATCTCTCTTCCTTCACAAGCCTATGTGGTTATTTTCTACCCGTCATCTGGACATCATGAGTGGGCCCTCCTGTCATTACATGCTGTTTCTACAGTAATTCTCAGCCTTCCCTTGGCTGGAGAAGGTGACACAGAGATTAGGGAATGAGAGGCTCCCCTGAGACACCGTGTACTCACGTCACCTTCTGTTGAGCTGTCACTGGAGACAGAAAATGCACCAATTTATCAACAGAGTACTTTTCAAAACTGTCAGGACTCAACTCAAATATCCTCTTCTCCATATTGCCTTCTCTGTCTCTTTAGTTAGAACTTAGCAAGCTTTCTCCTCTCCTCATATTAACTAGTGCTGGCTTCTTATACAGCATATACTACACCAAGCTATTAGGTCTTTTGTTTATTTATAAAGAAGTCTCCTGCCTTCACTTCCATAGCTCCCTGGACACATGGAAAGTGACAGTCACTGTGACCCACTGTGGCCTGGCTCCAGACAGATAGATTTCATTTAATGTTATGGGGCCAGGTGAATGAATGAATGAACAAGTGAAAATGTAGATTTCATGGAAGCCAGAATGGTCTCCCTAAATGACATTTAGCTAGCACTGAAAGCCTCAGGCTATCCAACGAAAGCCTTGTTAATCCTTAATTTGGCTGAAATAACTCTCAACTCTGATCAGGGTCAAAAGAAGAGAAATTTACTGTGGAATATGGTCTCCCTTAGGAAGTTTTAGCCACGTTATTTTTGGCTCTTAGTTCAGCCTCAAATCCCAGTCCGTTCATCGTGCAGCAGAATCACAATGAGAAGCCAAACAAAAGGAAAAAAATAGAAAAGGAGAAAAGAGAAAACAAGCAGAGTTTCCACTGGACAGAAGCAGTAGACAGAGTCACTCAAGGAGAAAATCAAAACAAGAGCTAAAGCCACTTTAAGGAAAAAAACAACCGCATATTTCTTTTTTTTTAAAATTAATTTATTTTAATTGGAGGCTAATTACATTACAATATTGTAGTGGTTTTTGCCATACATTGACATGAATCAGCCATGGGTGTACATGTGTTCCCCATCCTGAACCCCCCTCCCACCTGCCTCCCCATCCCATCCCTCAGGGTCATCCCAGTGCACCGGCTTTGAGTGTCCTGTTTCATGCATCGAACTTGGACTGGTGATCTATTTCACACATGGTAATATACATGTTTCAATGCTATTCTCTCAAATCATCCCACCCTCACCTTCTTCCAGAGTCCAAAAGTCTGTTCTTTATATCTGTGTCTCTTTTGCTATCTTGCATATAGGGTCATTGTTATCATCTTCCTTAAAAAAAAAAAAAAAACAACTGCATATTGCGAAGACCTACTCAAATTTAACAGATGTGACTATGGTGGGTTGTAAGGTAACCAAGATTAACTGAATCATGGTTTCCTACCAGCCATCTGCTTTCTCCACTGTACCTCCCTACCTTTCTATTTCTATTGATGCTATATTATAAATTTAAAAGTCCTACAGTTAAAAAAAATAACATAAATATTATTAATAATAGTAATAAAATAATGTATATACCCCTGAGTCCTATTTCCTCATCAATAAGGTGAAGTGATCAGAAGAGCTACGAGAGGAATTCACAGAGGCTTTATCAGTATTAAATAAGAGTATAAAGTGTCTAGGACACAGAAGGCATATTGAAAACATTCAATAAATATTACTATTATCGGTAACTATCATCTGCCTCAAACGCATGCCTGTCTGAGTAAAGATCGTCCTGGAAAAGCTGGCATGAAAATAGAACTACAAGCATGAGATATTTGATGGTGATGGTTTAGCCGCTAAGTCATGTCCAACTCTTGCGATCCTACGGACTGTACCCCGCCAAGTCCCTCTATCCATGGAGTTTCTTAGGCAAGAATACTGGAGTGGGTTGCCATTTCCTTCTCCAGGGGATCTTCCCGACTCAGGGATCAAACCTGGCTCTCCTACACTGCAGGTGGATTCTTCACCGACTGAGTCACCAGGGAAAAAAAATACTACGACGCTGTACCATTATACCCTTGACCTCTGTGGTTACTATGTATATCACCCACCTGGTTGCTCAAATAATTCAAGGTGCAATATGAAAATTACATACTGTGCGTGCTCAGTTACATTTAAGAGATTGAATCCTAGCCTGTGCCCTTTCATAGGTATTACAAATCCACTGTGTTACAGGGCAGGAGCTCTTAGCTTTTAAATTAGCCTGGATATCATTAGTGGTTTCCCAATACTGCACATGTAACACAGCTACAGTTCCACTCAGTATCCAGCTGGGACTAATTCGTTTGTTTAACAAATATTTATTGAGCTTCTAATACACACCAGGAATATACTTGTGCTGGGAATGTAGCAGTGAACAAAGAAGATAAAAACCCCTGACCTATGAGATCTACATTCTAGAGGAGCATGATCCAGAATAGTAAAGAGCAGAATAAAAATGTTTAATCTTTGGAAATGCCATCTCATCAGCCCAAAGATAAGCTGTCTTTACATTTGAAATAAAGGGATTTTTTTCATAAAAAGTTGTCTTTTACCATGACATTATCCAATGGTAAGATTGGGGATGTGACTTTCTATGTTACCACCTATCGTTTTTCCTGATACACCTTTAACTTCCTTATTTGCACAAAGGAGACCAAATGAGAATAATCTATCAAAAGATTTTTTAAAAATCTATTGGAAATAAGGACAGTAATTATAGATAACTTAGAGCAGAAATAGCAAAGCTTTAAAAGGAATGCATAAATCCTGCCTCCAGGGGAAAGAAAGGGACCAAAGTCACTTTTTAGGCCCAGTCTCCCTGTCTCCACCATTCCCACCTTCTTCCCTCACTTTGGTGTCTGAAACCTTTAAAATTGGAAGTAGCACCTATCCATGCTGCTACCTATCAGCCCCAACCCCACACATACCTGCTGGAATAGAAATATCAAATCCAAATCCAGAATTTTTAAATACAAGAGAACAAATTATTCTCTTGGAACCATCCCAAGAGAACAGAAAGACCATCTGATCTTCGGCAGAATGTGCTCTCCTTTCTGTTGTAAGGCTCATACTCTTTGTAAACATTTTTTTTTTTTTATTGTTTAACTTTTTATAAAACCAATTTTACATTTCAACTTTAGAATCTCTATTTGATTGCTTCTTATTATTTGGATTTTTTTTAATTGATAAGCCTCTATTCAATGAAACATCATTTTAATACTATATTTCTTTAGGCATTATCTTCTTATTCCTTGAACATTTTCAGCATAACTGATTAAGTCTTTAGTTTGTCCAGTGTCTAACTTCCTCAGGGACAGTGTATATTGACAACTTAATCCTGAGTTTGTATGATTCTTTCTTGTTATTTGCATGTCTTGTAATTTCTTGTTGAAAACTGGACATTTCAAATAATATAGTGTAGCACTCTGAAAATTAGATTTTGCTCCATCTTCAGGATTTGATATAACTGCCACTTGTTGAAGCAGTTTTTTGTCTAGCAGCTTTTCTTTTTTTTTTAATTTTATTTTATTTTTAAACTTTACAATATTGTATTAGTTTTGCCAAATATCTAAATGAATCCGCCACAGGTATACATGTGTTCCCCATCCTGAACCCTCCTCCCTCCCCATAACATCCCTCTGGGTGATATGCAGTGAGAGAAATGGTGAAAATGGTCAACGCTTATTCAGTTCAAGGCACTACTCTACACTACACACAGAAGCAAACTTGGTCCTAGAAATGGGGACAGACATGATGGATAAGGAAAGTCAGAACTGAAGACTACACTAACGTGCTCAAGTTTTCACGACCGGTAGCTGACGGAGCCGGAGAAGGCAATGGCACCCCCACTCCAGTACTCTTGCCTGGAGAATCCCATGGATGGAGGAGCCTACAGTCCATGGGGTCGCTAAGAGTCAGACACGACTGAGTGACTTCATTTTCACTTTTCACTTTCAAGCATTGGAGAAGGAAATGGCAACCCACTCCAGTACTCTTGCCTGGAGAATCCCAGGGACAGAGGAGCCTGTTGGGCTGCCGTCTATGGGGTCGCACAGAGTCGGACTCGACTGATGCAACTTAGCAGCAGCAGCAGCAGCAGCTGACGGGGCACTGGCTCACTCTCTGACAGCTTACTGCTGACACCCATATGCTTAACCAACTGTCTTTCTCAACACCATCAGCTCCATCTTAACTCATGATTCCATTTCTGTTTCTTGTAGTAGACAGAAAAACACTTGTAAGACAAGAGTTATGTCATGTGATTTTATATTGACCACAGATACTGAAACAAGCTTAAAAATTATAAATCACTGAAAACGCCCCAATTCTCACAGTTCTGGGGACCAGAAGTCCAATAGCAAGGCACGCGGGTTTGGCTCCTCCTGCAATGGCCTTTCTCCTTGGCTTGCCGATGGCCACCTTCTCCCCGTCTCCTCACATGGAGAGGAGACGTCTTTCCTCTGTACACATGCATTCCTGGTGTTTCTTTGTGTGTTTAAATCTCTTCTTACGACAGTCAAATCAGATTAGGGCCTACCTTTAACTTATTCACCTCTTCAAAGGCCCCATCTCCAAATATAGTCACATTCTGAGGTACTGGCTTTTGACATAGGAATTTTAGGGAGCATAATTCACTCAATAGCCAATTCTAGCTTTTATAAATTTTGCAACATCAATCAACTTACAATCGGTTCTCCCTTGTCTGCACTCTTCAAAGTGATTTACCCATCTTGACTGTGACCCATTCCATTTCCTTGCAAAACTTAACTCTCAGAGAAATTATGTCCCTCTTCCTGGTGGGCTGCTGTCTATGGGGTTGCACAGAGTCAGACACGACTGAGCAACTTAGCAGTAGCAGTAGCAGTAGTAACTTTAAATTTCCAGGGAACTCCTGACTGTGGACTCACAACTGAACTGTAAACATGCCTTAGTTTTGTAATCTATCCCTACCAATATATACACACGTACAAGCAGTAGCTACAGTTTTGCTAAACTCAGTGTGTTAAACATTGTATTGAACATCTGCCTTAGTTCATCTAACACAATTTATTGATTCCCTGAAACAAAGCTACATGGTCTCTCCATTCAGGGAACACTGGACTAGCGGGGAGGCCGATAATAAACAGGCAAGTAGATAAGCACACATCACATTCATAATGTGAGTTATGGAAATCTACAAATGTCAGGAAGAGGCCCTGAATGGGAATGCCAGTGAAATGGGAACACCAGTGGGTTGGGGGAGAAAGACACTTACTTGATGCTGGGTGGTGAAGGATGGTCTCCCAGAGTTGGAGACATCTCACTCAAGGTCATAAGGATGAGAAAGACTCAATCAACCATATAAAGAGCGAGGAAAAAGAGTGATTTCAAACCAAGCACTGCAAGTACAAAGACCCTCAAGGCAAGACAGACACTGGTGTGTTTGGGGACCTGAGGATAGAGTGCAGAAAGCAACGGGTCATAGAATGAAGAATCTAGCTCTTGCTTATGCTGTCTAGCAGTTGACCTGTACAAGCATTAACCAGTATAGCCCTGTGATCAAGAAAGTAGGCCCAGGCGTGAAGGGCCTGGGTAGGGATGACATGCTTGAGTTCTAATCCCATCTCAGCTACTTATTAGCTGTGCTGACCTAGATTCAACTTTCCAATTTCAAAAGCATCAAGGAGTTGTTGCATTTGCAGTTCACTGCAAACGTGACATGAATTAAACAATGTAAAGCACTTAGCATTTGGCACATCATCTGCATTCTGCAAATATTAGCTATCTTAACATGAAATAAGCCCAATATACAGTTTCCTCTCTTTGTGCTACTTCTTGTATTAAACTTACAACTGTATATAATTTTAATAGAAACTTTTTTAAAATTAATGATCTCTAATTAAGAGATATAGTTAATTCGGGGAAGAGTAAGACTTTAAGACTTCACATGACAGCTGTGGTTAAAATTCAGGTGTTAGTTTCTGCCAAGAAAAAATATCCCAGTGCAGGTTACAAAGAATATATTTATATGATCCGTTTTTATATTCAAATATTAGAAGAAGATAAAAACGTGCTAAATATACAATTTTCTCTGTTTTTTTTTTTTTTTCCCCCTCTCCTGCCCCTCAAATGCCTGAAACATTTTGGCAGACTTAGAGAAGGCATAATCTGTTCCTTTTTATGGGATAAAGTTAGAGAGAGAGAGATATTAAACAAATAAGGTCACAATCATTCAATCCACCTCTCACACAATTTCAACTTCTGGGGCAGATTAGAAGTTTTGCAATTCAGCAAGCCTGAATTCACTCACTGTTACATGGGATTTTATGTTATTATACAACATCCGGTCCAGGTACAGGACATGTCTTAATTGCACATTATGTACAGGATTCACCTTCAGATCAAAGAGTAATTCTGAACTATCTCTCCTCTCACTTCATCACTGTGAGGTTTCAGGAAGAAATATGTCTGAAATAAGTGTAGAATAGGGGCTAGACAGGGCAGAGAGTAGCATATCTTGTTATTATTTGGGGTGTAAAGAATGGGACTGAAGAAAAGAGAGCTGAGAAAAATCCATCAGTTTCAGAAAAACATACTTTTGTTGGCTCTTTGAAGAAAGGATATGAAATCTGGAAGGACAAAAATAAGGACACATTCTATATTCCTTAAAGAGTTTTAGGAACTTTTTCTCCAAGTTTTGTACTACACAAAGAAAAGCACTCAGTTATTTCCCAGAGCCATTATCTCTCAGATCTAGCTCCCAAGTCCTATTGGAAGTCAACGAAGGGCAAACAGAGTACCCAAGTTACTGTCAGAGTCACAGGCTATTGATTGATACGCTATCCTGCAAATCATCTTAAGGTCAGCAGGCAATAATTAATTCTCCAGCAACTGTGGGCTACAAAGAAATAGAGAGGAGTTCTGTTCCTCCCTTAATGATTACTTCCAATAATTTATCTTCCTTCAGATTACCTGGAAAATGGACCATTACAGTTTATTCTAAATTGGGCATCAGTGAAGCCACGTTGTTCTTTGAGTGAGATGATCCCAGAATATTGCAAGGATATGACTTTTGTAACCAGCTGGTGCTGAATCTACACGAATTGAGGATGGGGCAGTAGATGCAACTTAAAAATTACTAGAGGCACAGGGGAGGGATAAATTAGGAGTTTGGGATTAATATACACATACTACTGTAAATAAAACAGATAAAGAAAAAGGACCTGTAAGGCACATGGAAGTATATTTAATATCCTGTGATATACTACAATGGAAAAGAACATAAAAACAAATGCATACATATGTATAACTGAATCACTTTGCTGTACAAGAGAAACTAACACAGTATTGTAAATCAGTAACTGTACTTCAATGTTAAAAATTAATCAATTTAAGAAATTATAAGAGGTAATGGCTGGCATGAGTGAGGCTCACCATATTCAGGAACTGTGTTAAAATAAAAGAATATTAATCAAATGAAGGAACAGCCTTCTTTAAAAAACCATTAAGAGAGTCACCACTGCTGTGCATTGTGGGAGCCAGCAATCTGGCAAGCATGTGCTGTACACACTGCTCCTCTTCCCAAACACCTGTACCTGCTGCGGCCAATTTGCTTTTACTGTAGCAGCCCTGGTGTTCCTAAACACCCTCTCTACTCAGGGCCCTAATTGGCTAAAGAACACAATCATCAAATGGTTAAGAAAATACATCTACTCATGGATGGCTACCGGTTGGGAAAAAGATGTTAAGAAATTATAAATTCGTTTTTAAAGACTGAAGATGGGCCGAGAATCTGTACCCTATATTTAACAAAGCTGTCAAGTGAAACCACAAAAATATGCACGAGAAAAAAGCACATGCCCTTATGTTTGCTTTACCTAAATCAGTTCAAGTGGGTGGAAAGAAACTCAGGGAACCAGAGGTCTGTGAGACTTTAAGTAGATTGCTCAAACAATATTTTGCCATGTGTGTAGGAGAAGCTGGGCAGAGAGGATGCAAATTAAAATTTATGTCACCTGGAACTAGAGAGGTTCCAAAGAGAACATCAGTGACTCATACAAGGGATAGCGCTAGTTATTAATAGTAGCAGAATCAGTCTATAAAGAAGATGCTCTAACCAAAGAGAAAAGTTCTTTTGAAAAAAACATTTTCAATGCAATAGTGAATATAAAGTACATCTCTTCATCAAATGGGCATGGGCCAAGGCCCTTATGGGAAGCATGGTGCACGTCTCCTATCTGGCACGTTTCACACTTGTTCATCTGTGACAGCTCAGGAAAAATCAGAAAAAAACCATCAACTATCCCCATAGTTCCCTATAAAACCAAAATGAATAATATAGTCCACATGATTGTGTCATAACACATGATGAGCTTGGCAGTTTACATTTTGCTATTGCTGTTTAATGTACAATTTCTCCTAACCAGAGATTAATTACCATTTATATTGGGCTATACATCTATACTACAGAGAAAAAGCCACTAAGACTGAGGCTCTCTTTCACTACTTTATGAGCTGTGTGACCTTCCTCTGAACTATCTAAACCTCATTTTCTTTATCTGAAAAATAGATAGAACAATAATAGTGTGCCTCTTACCTCCAAGGATTGAATTAAATATATGTGTATCTCCAGCTAGCCTTGCTACTTTTTTTGCTCTGTATGAGGTCATATTTATTTTTAGACCAAAACTACCCTGATTCCAAGACCCTACCTGCCTACGCAAGAAGTCAGCCCCTCTCAAAGATGCCATCAATGCCTTTTGAGACTCTAGAAAAGGGACTTTACCAACTGCAGTCATTCCCCTCTCTTCTTCAGCTTCCACTCTCCACTCCCGCTGTACGAATCCTACTAGGAAAAGGCAGCCTTACCGCCACCTCTCAGACGAGGCCGCTATGAGAACACTTTGGTTGTGAGCCACGGCAGCTGCCAACTGATGCTTCTGAAGCTGCTAGTCTTCAACTTGCTAAACTCCCTAATTCCCTGTGGAGCTTGGTAACACAGTCTTCTTCCCAGCTCTGTGGTCTCTTTACACACGGGCCATGGGCAGCCCCACCAGCTGGAGGGCCACCTCTCCCTAGAATCTCAGAGTCTCCTAAGCCTTCCCTCTCCTTCCAAATGAGATCACAGTGCACAGAACTCCACAGAGAAGTGATCCTTTGTCATCCCATCCAACCATCGGTCTTCTTCCATCCCTCACCTCAAACAAAACCTCTATAAAGTCTTTACAGTTTCCATATAAGTGAAAGTCACTAAGTTGTATCTGACTTTTTGGGACCCCATGAAATGTAGCCCGCCAGGCTCCTCTGTCCTTGGAATTCTCCAGGCAAGAATACTGGAGTGGGTAGCCATTCCCTTCTCCAGGGGATCTTCTCGACCCAGGGATCGAACCTGCCTCTCCTGCATTGCTGGTAGATTCTATACCATCTGAGTCACCTTCCAGTTTCCAGACAAAGCCCCAAGCAAATATATGAATGCAAACACATACTAGTGATAATTGCAAGGTGGGCGGGATATACAAACACATGAAAGACTCAGCACAGTTAACTGAAATACCCGCATGTGTGTGGATGTATGTATTTATCCAATATTATTCCAATAATATTCCAAATATTCATGGAACCAGTTCATTGAAATAGCTGGGGATTTACATCAAAAAACAATAGTATTTGTTTCATAAAATAGCTTTAAAATTCACTCGTTTGGATTATCCTTTCTTCCCTGAATAACACCTCAGAAATGCCCCATAGTCTTTTCTGATTGTGTTCAGGTATTGACAATTGCATCATTAGGTATTAAAAAATTCTGTTTCAATCAAAATGAAAACATTAATCTCTGGGTCAGTTTACAGCATCTCTCCATCCCCTGCCTGTTGCCTCTGCCTTAGAAACCTGCTATGTGCTCTGTCCTTCTCTCTCCTTGTCTGATATTTTCTGTACTCTCCTTCCCCAGTGACTCAGTGGTAAAAAAAAAAAATAAAAAAATCAGCCTGCAATTCAGGAGTTGCAGGAGACGCTGGTTCAGTCCCTGGGTCAGGAAGATCCCCTGGAGGAGGGCAGGGCCACCCAGTCCAGTATTCTTGTCTGGAGAATCCCATGAGAAGAACCCAGTGAGCTACAGTCCATGGGGTCAGAAAGAGTCGGACACGATGGAAGCAACTTAGCACATACTCTCCTATTCTGACAGGTAGAGAGAATGAACAAAAAGAAAATAAATCTTGTTTTGTTTCTAAAAAGCTTTTTAAAGATAAATTATTTCTTTTTTAACACTTTCACATATATATAGACAAATTACTAAGATAATTAAGAGAGTTTTCATGGATCCCCATTCCAGTTTCCACTACATTCAGACAGCACATGTGTTATTATTAATGAACCAATATTGATTGATTTATATTGGGCTGGCCAAAAAGTTTGTTTGGGTTTGTTTGTTTGGGCTTATTGGAAAAACTGGAATGAACTTTTTGGCCAATCCAATATTATCCAAAGTGCATATTTTATTCAGACTTCCTTAGATTTTCCCTAATGTCTTCCTTAATTCTTAACCAGAATCTCATCCAAGACACTTTTATTCCATTTAGGCATCCTGTCCCCTTAGGATTCTCTTGCCTAAGACACTGTCTCAGACTTTCCCAGTTTTCGGTGATCTCTTTCAGGGAAGACTGGTCAGCTGCTTTGCAGAGTATTTCTCAACTAGAATTTATCCCAACTGTTTTCCACATGATTAGACTGGGATTGAGAGGAAGTCCACAAGGTGAAAAGCCATTTTCATCACAGCACATCAAGGATACATGTTATCAGCATGATATGACTGTTGATGTTGACCTTGATCCCTGGATAGGGCACCTTTTTGTCAGCTTTCTTGACTATAAAGTTACTCTTCTTTCCTCCATTCCATGCAGTAATTTTCTGGCAGAAAGTCACAGTGTGCTGACCACACTGAAGAAGTGAGAGATACATGTCACCTTTTTGAAGGCAGAGTATCTACATAAGCCATTTGCAATTCTACTACAAGAAAGATTTATCTATTTTCCCCTACGTGTTTACTCAGTTATTTCTTCCTATCTGTGTGGATTCATAAGTACTTATTTTACTGTTTGAGTTATAATCCAATGCTATTTTATTTTGTCGTTCCAATTACTCCAGCTTCAGCCATTGAACGCTCTTTCTGCTGGTCCCTTTGATAGATTCTCAGCATTATGTGCTTGTGTATGGGGCAGGGAGTTGTTCTTGTCACCGTTGTGTGTTGTTATTGCTAGCTCTTTCTTGATTTCTGGAAGAACAAGACATTCTAGGTCCGTTTTATGTATGCCTTAGACTCAACCATTTTTCCAAAGAGCCTTGGTTCATTTTCTTGAAGACTGATATTAGAAAGATCTTTAGTTTTGTTTTTTCTCATTCTTTTTAACAACTACACAGTATGTGCTTTATGGATGTATCACAATAATACATTTAACTAGTCACTGATGGGTGTGCATTTAGGATTTCCCCAAAGTTCACATCCACAGCTCTAATCTGTAACATTAAGGAGAAAAATATAAATTAACCCAAGTACTTCAAGTATTCTAAATAATGTTGGAAAGTAAAGCAATTGCTATGACAAGGAAGTAATGCTCCCATGAGTATAGATCTTGTTCCTTCTGTTGGGTTATTTCACGAGGTAAGTTTTTAGAAATGTGTTCCTGGGACAAAGTGGTGCTTGACATGCATTGCTGCTTCACATTTTAAAAGGTTTGTATCAGTTTCCAGTGCCAATAGCAATAAAATAATAGCTAATATTTTTCAAGTGTTTATTCTGCACCTGTTATTATTATAAGTGCCTTATTTCTATTAATTTTTGTGTCTCACAAAAACCCTAGAAAGTAGATATCATTATTTATTCACATGAGAAAACTGCAACATGGAGAGAAAGTTATTTGCCCAAAGTTACATAACAAGTCAGAAACAGAGCTGGGTTTGGACCCAGTCTATCTGACTTCAGAACTTGGGGCACTTTATTATTGCTTTACACTGACTGATTACATTTTATTGTTTAGTAGCTAAGTCGTCTAAACTCTTTTGCAACTTCATGGACTACAGTGCACCAGGCTCCTCTGTCCATGGAATTTCTCAGGCAAGAATACTAGAGGGGGTTGCCATTTCCTTTTCCAAGGGAACTTCCTGACCCAGAGATTGAACCCCCATCTCCTGCATTGGCAGGCAGATTCTTTACCACTTGAGCCACTGGGGAAGCTTGACTAATTACATATGTCATATCAAATGCTTAGATATTAGTATTCTGGCAAGCAACAAAGGGACATATATAATAGCATAAAACGCTCTCTTAAGATTGATTTCTTAGCTGTGATTTCTTTGACCCTTAAGTATAATGACTTCCCTATGTTTTTGTTGCTGGTGTCATTATTTTGTTTTATGTGTGTTTTCCTTTAAGTAAAATGCCCATTTAGGTATATTTTTGCAATCACTAGTGGAACCTGCACTTTAAGAGTATGTGAGATTTGGCATATCCCCTGATTTTCAGTGACAGGTAGATGGATACTGAGTCTTTCCTGTCTTGGTGATACCTCTGCCCTCTGCCTATTTCTTTCTGATTCTCTTGGATGAAGTTAGTCCCTGGGCAGCTCCAACAAACAGTCTCACTCCATAGGCAACCTCTTACTAACAGTTTCCATAGCTACAAACTAATATATCAGGGACAGAAGTCCCTGAGATGGTGAACATTTTCTGATCTCCCTTCTTCAGATACATTCTTGTAACAAAGTGTCCATTGTGGGGAAGAAATGTCAGAGGCTAGTCAAAATGCTTTTTATTATGGCATGATGGAATCTCAAGGTATAACATGTACAGGTTGAATTATACTTAATGAGAACGTAAAATGCATTAACCAAAGTTGGATATTTTGAGAGGAAAAGGAGAACTCTTGTTTTATTTTCACTGTCTTAAATAAATCTGGACATACAGTCATCCTAGCCATTGTAAAGAATAACCCGAAAGTGTGCAAGCCATCAGACAGTCATTCCAGGGGCCTCTTTCCTTTCACTCTTCACATTAGCAGGTTCCCCTCTACTGGTCATATAGCATCACTTTCTTTGTCATAAATCCACCCTTTCTCCTTATGAAATGCTGAAATAGACTTCTCCCCAAAAGATGGCCATTTCCAAGGATGATCATTGGCCATGTGATTCTGCCACTTATTCCAAGGTAGAGTTTATTTTCCCTCCCCTCAAACTTGAACTGGTTTTGTGATTTACCTCGACCAACAATAGTATGTGGAGGAAGTGATGTTTTATGATACCTGGAGACTCGGCAGTGTAAGCAGCTTTTTTCAGGCAGCAGCTCTCTGCAGGAGATCCCTGGGTCTTGTCCCTTCACCAAAGCTATACTGTACTTCACTTTTAAACCAGGATTCCCCATGCTCGACTCATCTCCAGCCCAAGCACACCTTTCAAATCTTTTGATCATACAATACCTTGCCTAACCTGTAGATTAAATTCTTTAGATCAAAGAAGTAGAAATGAAGCATAAGTAACTAACAATGACCAGATCTTCTCCCAAGCTTCTCCTTTAGTAATCTCCCAAACCAGCTGGGTGAACAAGACAGAATCTGAAGAAAGATCACAAGAAGTCGATAAGTCAGCAAACAGGCCTGCACACGGTGGAGGATGGTGATGACTCTGACCCTCTATCTCAACGATTAAGTGAGCTTTCTCCCGTTACCGCTTTAAAAACTTTGAAGGCCGAGCAGAATCTCTGGAGTTGGTTCTTGGACATGAGTCCGCCTTCTCCCCAGGTTGCCACTTTCTGAATAAAGCAACCTTTCCATTCCTACCAACACTTGTCTTGGAGTATTGACTTTTCGAGTGGCAAGCAGCCAAACCTAAATTCAGTAACAGCAGCTCTTTCCTTTCCCCTTCTATGTTTTATTCTTTTAGAGGATAAGCAATTCACTCAATTTTTTTAACTTATTTTTTTAACTTATTTTTCAATTGGGGGAAAATTGCTTTGCAGTGTTGTGTTGGTTTCTGCTGTGCAACAACACAAATCAACCATAATTATACCATATCACCTCTCTTTTGAGCCCTCATCCCCTCCCCACCTTTCCAGTCCTCTGGTCATAACAGAGTGCCAGGCTGGGCTCCTGTGTTATACAGCAGCTTCCCACTAGCTATCTATTTTACACATGATAGTGTTTATAGGTCAGTCCTTTGTCCTTTTAGAACCAGGCACTGAGATCACATTTATGTGAAGAAGCTCAGAATGAAAGCTTCAGCAGCAAGGTTAGTCCTCCCAAGCAGAGGCCAGCCATCCCCTCAACCTACAACCCTAAATGACTAAGCCCAGGAAAGACCAGCAGAAGTACTACCTAGGCAACCCACAGAATTACAACCATGAAAATGAACCATGTTTTGCTTTAAGCCAATAAGTTTGGTTTCTTACACAATTAAGGGAAATTGTAACAAAAACTTAAAATAAATTATTTTTTCTCTCCACAGTTCTTTGTACTTGTACTCTAGTAACTACAATAAGGCCAATTGGGATTTATCCAAGGCACCAAGTTTTAAAGACTCTGCAGGTTTTAAAACCACCGCAATCTTGAGCAAATGGCCTCTCTGCTACCAGCTTAAGCAGCAAGCTTGCCCCTGTCAGCTGTTTGGCATAAAACAGGGACTTTGTACCATCAAGATCCACTCTCATATCCCTACAGATTTCACACTGCACAGATTAAAGGGCATGATTTTCTGCTTTTTTGTTCTGCCCTCCAAAATTAATGTCAACTCAGTTACCCTCTAACAAACAACACCTTTTACTGCCTGGGCTCCAGAGCCACTGTTTTTTCATTAAAAGCTTCTATTATGATGAACCTGAGTATTGAGCTGGAAGAATTACATCATGTCATCCGACTCATACATCAACATGTACAGGACACCAGGAAGAATAAATTTCTTGCTCTACTTTTCCCAAATAGATCAGGACTCCAATTCAAAGACTGTCTTATACCAGAACTTGTGGACTTTTCTGCTTATTTATATATGCTTTAATTCCCAAATTAAGAGGGTTTTAATATACCCTGCAGATTCCATAATTCCACAGGTAGAGAATTATGTAAGTCAATGGTGCCAACATTTACTGGATTCAGGACTTAGACAAGGCTAATATCAGTTCTTAAACATTTCACAACTTTTTTAGGCTTTTCAGATAATATCCAAAGAAAAAATAGTTGAGGTAAATGTGCAAATTTGGATGACACGTGTGCGTGCTAAGTTGCTTCAGTCATGTCTGACTCTTTGTGATCCTGTGGACTGTAGCCTGCTAGGCTCCTCTGACATGGGATTCTCCAGGCAAGAACATTGGAATGTGTTGCCACGCCCTTCTTGGGATCTTCCTGACCCAGGGATCAAACCCAAGTCTCTTATATCTCCTGCATTGGCAGGTGGGTTCTCTATCACTAGCACCACCTGGGAAGCCTTTTATATAACAAAGACCTAGGTAATTTTTTACTTGACTGACTCCTTGAGCTACTCAGAACTCCCCTTTATCCTAAAAACTAAATAATCCCCTCTTGACACAGGATTCAATTCTGGAAGGTGACTATCAGCAGGTTTCAAAAGCAGACTTGTGCCACGGTAAACCCCTTTATCTGAAAGCATCTTCCCTTTGGGGAGACTCAATGCATATCATGGTAAGTGTCATTTACCAGTCAGTGGCAACTCAGTACAATTTGTATTCACTGGGGTAAAATATCTACCATCTATCTTAAAGGCTACTGTCGATCTTTAAGTCTACCAGGCCTTTTTCTGGAACACCTAGAACTGTAACAGGCAACAGTAACTAAATTATCACCAAGCTAGGAGCTTACTCCCTTTAACAGAATGTAGTTTGAAAAAAAAAAGCCTCTAACTCCACAGTAAATTTGTTCTGGAAATGAGTACTATTCTAATAAAAAGAGAGAGAAACTGAGACAAATTTTCAAGAAGAACTAAACAATTTAAACAAACATCAAGAAGAACTAAACAATTTAAAAATATCAGATTACGACACAGCTAGCTGTTCAAATACATATTGTCAAATATTTTGGATCTCAAGATTGTTTACCTAAAGGAATTTTTCAGTCTTTTCATATGCAATATTCTGGCCTTGAAAGCGCTAAAATTCCATGAGGAAGCCGCTGGCAAAATGAGCATTTCATTAGAGAAAGAATACTGGAATCAGTTAACTCTAAACTCAGATCAAATTATAAAATGAGAAGTACTGAAAATAACAA
The DNA here is from genome assembly GCF_002263795.3 of Bos taurus. NCBI lineage: Eukaryota > Metazoa > Chordata > Mammalia > Artiodactyla > Bovidae > Bos > Bos taurus. The sequence continues at coordinate 15,226,909 of NC_037344.1, read as the reverse complement.
CGTCGACTATCTGCGGTACATGGGTAAGACTTTTTTTTTTTTTCACATTTTCCAATAGATTTTTTTTAAAATTTTTAAACTTTACATAATTGTATTAGTTTGGGGTAAGACTTTTAAGTGAAAATCAGAGGTAAATTCTTTAAAAGAGAAAAAAAAGAACTAAAAATGTTTTCAAATTATAATTTTGTTTTCCCTTATTCTAAAAGACTGTACACTCGATGTAGAATTGGAAAGTCTAAAACTATAAACAAATGAATAAATATAAAAAATAAAATATATAGAACATTTTAACAAGATTATTAACTCCTTATATTTTGCAATATTCTTTTTTCTTCCTACACATACGGTATTACAATGAAAATATAGTATTATACTCTCACATTTTTTTATTCAATGTTTTGGCATGAGTATATCCCTTATGCCCTTAAATAAAAATAAAGAATAAAAACAACAACAAAAGATAAAAACACAAACTTTAATGCTGTGTAAATTCCATCTTATAGATATCCAACAATTTATTTAACCATTCCCTTTTTTGTTGAATATTATGGAAATATATAGAATGCAAACATTTTATTTAAACATAAAATTAGCCACAAAACTGAGTATACGTGAACATAAAAAAAAAAAAAAACTACAGCAAAGGCTACCATGGTAGTTTTTTTGTTGCTACATACTCTGAGCGCTCTCTACTTGGATAAATTAGTACAAAGCTTTTATAAATTGTCATCTATGTGTTTATGCGTGTGATGGAGCTTCACATGTTCAAAGTGTTTCAGTCCTGGTGGATACAAAGCTTGACACTAACATTGGTCTGGTACTTAAATTTCTTGGTCTCTACAGAGTGTACACTGGATTCTGGTCTGTGACTCTGATGAAAAAGAAAAACTAGAGAACTCTGAAGTTGTTTTTTCAGATGTCTATGTACAAAAGAAGTTAAAAACTAATAATATGCAAAACCTCTGTGCACAGACTTGCTTATTTTTGACATATGATATCAGTTTTTTTCCACAGAATAAATATAGAGAAGACAACATCACTCATTATCAGAGAAATGCAAATCAAAACCACTATGAGGTACCATTTCACGCCAGTCAGAATGGCTGCGATCCAAAAGTCTACAAGCAATAAATTCTGGAGAGGGTGTGGAGAAAAGGGAACCCTCTTACACTGTTGGTGGGAATGCAAACTAGTACAGCCACTATGGAAAACAGTGTGGAGATTCCTTAAAAAACTGGAAATAGAACTGCCTTATGATCCAGCAATCCCACTGCTGGGCATACACACTGAGGAAACCAGAATTGAAAGAGACACGTGTACCCCAATGTTCATCACAGCATTGTTTATAATAGCCAGGACATGGAAGCAACCTAGATGTCCATCAGCAGATGAATGGATAAGAAAGCTGTGGTTCATATACACAATGGAGTATTACTCAGCCATTAAAAAGACTACATTTGAATCGGTTCTAATGAGGTGGATGAAACTGGATTTCCACTTACAGAGTGAAGTAAGCCAGAAAGAAAAACACCAATACAGTATACTAACGCATATATATGGAATTTAGAAAGATAGTAACGACAACCCTGTATGCGAGACAGCAAAAGAGACCCTGATGTATAGAATAGTCTTTTGGACTCTGTGGGAGAGGGAGAGGGTGGGATGATTTGGGAGAATGGCATTGAAACATGTATAATATCATATATGAAACAAGTCGCCAGTCCAGGTTCGAAGCACGATACAGGATGCTTGGGGCTGGTGCACTGGGATGACCCAGAGGGATGGTACAGGTAGGGAGGAGGGAGGAGGGTTCAGGATGGGGAACACATGTATACCTGTGGCGGATTCATTTTGATATATGGTAAAACCAATACAATATTGTAAAGTTAAAAAATAAAATAAAATAAAAACTGTAAAGCACTAAAAATAAATAAATGTAGAAGTAAACAGGTCGATAATCATAAAAAAAGAAAGAAAAAAGAAGTTATACATTTTTTTAAAGAAAATACATTAGCTTTTGCCATTAGGAGGTTTCAAGTCATATATCCTGCTTGGGATGAAGGGAAGGAAAGCACCTTCTATTATTGTCTTCAGTTATTAAATATTTGATAATCTGTTTTTCAATATGGGTGGTTATATTTCTAAGGTGCAACTGGTCACAGCCCCCTCTATGTGCAAGGCCACCATGAATCATGGCCAGGCATCAGCATAGAACAGGGTTCTATGTACCCCAAAGAATCCCCCTCAACAAGTTTCCATCACCTATTTACTGCCACAGCTTCAGGGTGCAGGGAAGCATTTAAGAGGCTTTGTGGGGTGTTTTGTTTTGTTTGAGGATGAATGAATGAATCACCTAGGGCCTGATGCTTTCTAATTATAAACAGCTGTAGTGACTTCGGGCCCTCCCATTAGATTTCCTAAAATAAAGCTAGAGATTTCCTTTTGGAGTTTGCTGCCAGAATTACCAGGACTTCTTCCCTTCATTGGCCATCTTGCATTAGGTGAAAGCCAATACAAGAACAGTTATTCTACTCACTGCCACAGAAATATCACACCTTCAACATTATAATGAGCTTGGAGAAAACAAGGGATGACAAACAAACATGATATAAATGGTCAAAAAACAAATCATCTTTTTGTGTTGCCAACATATGAAGGATTTATAAACCCTGGAACTGTTCTTTGCTTTCTCACATGTATGCTCAGTCGCTCAGTCTTGTCTGACTCTTTGTGATCTATGGACTGTAGCCCGCCAGGCTCCTCTATCCATGGGATTCTCCAGGCAAGAATATTGGAGTGGGTTGCCATGCCCTCATCCAGGGGATCTTCTCATAGACCCCATGCCTCTAGGGGGTCTTTTGGATCCGGGGATCAAACCCTAATCTCCTGCATTGCAGGCAGATTATTTACCCACTGAGCTACCTGGGAAGCCCCTTTCCTTCCTTACTACCTTGAAATCTTCCACCCATTTCTCTCAAAATCAGTCTCTGGTTTGTCTCTATTGTATCCCTTGTGTCTATAACAATGCCAGAAAGATAGTAGGTGTTCAGAAAACATTTAGAGACTTCCTACGTTACAGTAGTAACCTCGGGTCTCCATCATTGCTCCCCATCTGATCCACCTTGAACAGCACCCTTCAAAACTCACTGTCCTGAAAGACCAGTTTGGTCACGTCCCTCTCCAATCATGAATCAGGCTGCAGGGAAGGAATGGAGATACAGATGTGGAGAACAGACTTGTGGGCAGAGCGGGGTAGGTTAGGGTGGGACAAACTGAGAGGGTAATGTTGATAATACTCAATGTACATGGCGATATATATACATGTGTGCATGCTGCGTGCTAAGTCGCTGCAGTCTTATCTGACTCTTTGTGACCCCATGGACTGTAGCCCGCCAGGCTCCTCTATCCATGGGATTCTCCAGGCAAGAATACTGGAGTGGGTTGCCATGCCCTCATCCAGGGGATCTTCTCAACCCAAGGGATCGAACTTGTGTCTCCTGCAACTCCTGCATTGCAGCGAGATTCTTTACTGCTGAGCCCCTGGGGAAGCCCACTACCATGTGTAAAATAGAAAACTAGTGGGAAATTGCTATATAACACAGGGAGGGAGGGGCTATATAATATATATATATATAGTGACTGATTCGCATTGTTATACAGCAGAAACCAACACGAGCCTGTAAAGCAATTATACTCCAACTATAAAAAAATAAAACTGGAGCGCATTAAAAAAAATCAGCAAAAGCTGCTTTTGATAGCAGCATCCACGGCCAACCACTTGCTCTCCAGCTCTGCTCTATCCATGATATATCCTACCTTGCTAGTCAATGCTATCATCACTGATTAAGCTCACACTTTGAGATCCCATCAGGCCTTGCCAAGGTCTTTCCTAACCTCCACCCTTACCAAAAGGCAAGCACATTCACATACAGCTCCATGACTCCTCATAACTGATCCAGAAGAGCCTACCTTTCTTTCTCTCTCTTAAAATTCCCTAGGCTTCAAGGGAAGTTCAAATCTTGCTTTGTGAAATGTCTTTTCTCACTCTATGTTGAGGTTTTCTTACCCTGAATTCATACTTACTACTTCATTCCTGTTTTTTTCCTGTGGTTTGCCTCTCAACTGGATTCCCTCCTTAATACTTCCAACAATTTTCTGATGTCTTAATGTAATTCACCTTAAGGCTGTGAGGCTGTGTAGAAGCCAGAGATCACAGAAGCTGCCTAATAACTGGTGTGAGGCTAATTCAATTCAGTATCCTAATATTGGGTCAGAGGCCCAATATCGCCATGTAGAAATCACAGAAATGAATCTGAATGTTTCAGCTGCATCAAAATGAAGGCCTGTGAGCATATGATTACATGTACTAAATAAATGCATGTTTTTATCCTAAAAGACAGAACTCAGCTTTCTCTCCTGTTCTTCTCTAGGTATTTATGTCTCTTTCCCCCTTTTCAGAGAGATTAACCTGCTCAACTTCACATTGTTGGGTAGCATATTAACTCAAAGTGTTTAAAACTTCACTGACAGGGACCTGAAATGAACACTGTCCTCAAAATGCTTTATCAGTGATAAAAAATATGATCCAAAAAAAAAGCTTATCTAGGGTACCATCTATAAATACCCATTGTGCTGACGGCTTTCTGAAAAAAAAAAAAATTTATCTGCTTAGTTGCACTTATTATCCTAATTTTATACATACTCATTTTCTCTGGAATAGGAAAAATATTTCTTGAAGAGTCAACTATTTTCTAAACCATTTGATACTGTTAGTTTGTTCACTGTTCCTGCCAACCCAGTGCACCAGCCGAAAGAAGAATTTAATCACAATTCACCTAGCAGTAAAGAATATGATAGCCTTAATGGCAACCCACTCCAGTATTCTTGATTGGAGAATCCTGTGGACAGAGGAGCCTGGAGGGCTGCTGTCCATAGGGTCACACAGAGTCAGACACGACTGAAGCGACTTAGCATGCACGCATGCATTGGAGAAGGAAATGGCAACCCACTCCAGTGTTCTTGCCTGGAGAACCCCAGGGACAGAGGAGCCTGGTGGGCTGCCGTCTATGGGGTTGCACAGAGTCAGACACGACTAAAGCGACTTAGCAGCAGCAACAGCAGCAGCAGCTAACATAGCACTGTCCAATAGAACTTTCTATGAGATGGAAATGCTATATAATTTGCACTGTTAGAGACAGAAGTCATTAGCCATACCTGATTACTGAGCACTGAAGTGTGGCCAGTGGGATTGAACAAGTGGAGTTTTCATTTTACTTAACTGAAGCAGCCCAAGTAGCTAGTGACCACCATTTTAGATGTTGTAATTCTAATATAATCAACACTGTTAAGATTATGCATTTACTGAAATTACAAAGGATAAATAAATAACATTCAGGATAAAATGACACATATTTTAACAGTAAATGCCTCTCATACTTGAAGTTTATATCTCTGGGTAAATAAAAATAGAAATGGTATGGAACTAACAGAAGCACAAGATATTAAAAAGAGATGGCAAGAATACACAGAACTATATTAAAAAGATCTTCATGACCCAGATAACCATGATAGTGTGATCACTCACCTAGAGGCAGACATCCTGCAATGTGAAGTCAAGTGGGCCTTAGGAAGCATCACTATGAACAAGGCTAGTGGAGGTGATGGAATTCCAGTGGAGCTATTTCAAATCCTAAAAGATGCTGATGTGTAAGTGCTGCATTCAATATGCTAGCAAATTTGGAAAACTCAGCAGTGGCCACAGGACTGGAAAAGGTCAGTTTTCATTCCAATCCAAAAGAAAGGCAATGCCAAAGAATGCTCAAACTACTGCACAATTGCACTCATCTCACACACTAGCAATGTAATGCTCAAAATTCTCCAAGATAGGCTTCAACAGTACATGAACTGAGAACTTTCAGATGTTCAAGCTGGATTTAGAAAAGTCAGAGGAACCAGAGATCAAACTGCCAACATCCTTTGGATCATAGAAAAAACAAGAGAATTCCAGAAAAAAACATCTACTTGTGCTTTATTGACTATACCAAAGCCATTGACTGTGTGGATCACAACAAACTGTGGAAAATTCTGAAAGAGATGGGAATACCAGACCACCTGACCTGCCTCTTGAGTAATCTGTACGCAAGTCAAAAAGCAACAGTTAGAACTGGACAGGGAACAGCATGGGTTCCAAATTGGGAAAGGAGTATGTAGGGCTGTATATTCTGATTCTGCTTATTTAACTTATCTGCAGAGTACATCATGAGAAATGCCAGGCTGGATGAAGCACAAGCTGGAATCAAGATTTCTGGGAGGAGTATCAATAACCTCAGATATTCAGATGACCTACCCTTATGGCTGAAAGTGAAGAAGAACTAAAGAGCCTCTTCATGAAAGTGAAAGAGGAGAGTGAAAAAGCTGGCTTAAAACTCAACATTCAAAACCCAATATCATGGCATCTGGTCCCATCACTTCATGGCAAATAGATGGGGAAACAATGGAAACAGTGACAGATTTTATTCTTTTGGACTCCAAAATCACTGCAGATGGTGGCTGCAGCCATGAGATTAAAAGATGCTTGCTCCTTGGAAGAAAAGCTATGACCAACCTAGGCAGCATATGAAAAAGCAGAGACATTACTTTGCCAACAAAGGTCCATCTAGTCAAAGCTATGGTTTTTCCAGCAGTCATGTAAGGATGTGAGAGCATGTACACCCATGGCTGATTCATGTCAATGTATGGCAAAACCCACTACACTATTGTAAAGTAATTAGCTTCCAACTAAAATAAATAAATTAATTATTTTTAAATGCTGAGCGCCGAAGAATTGATGCTTCTGTGCTGTGGTGTTGGAGAAGATTCTTGAGAGTCCCTTGGACTGCAAGGAGATCCAACCAGTCCATCCTAAAGGAAATTAGACCTGAATATTCATTGGAAGGACTGATGCTGAAGCTGAAACTCCATTACTTTGGCCACCTGATGTAAAGAACTGACTCATTGGAAAAGACCCTGACGCTGGGAAAGATTGAAGGCAGGGGGAAAAGGGGTCGACAGAGGATAAGATGGTTGGATGGCATCACTGACTCTATGGACATGAGTTTGAGCAAGCTCAGGGAGGTGATGAAGGACAGGGAATCCTGGTATGTTGCAATGCATGGGGTCGCAAAGAGTCAGACATGACTGAGCAACTGAACTGAAATAAAGATAAACTCTTAGAAAGAATATTTCCCATGTGTCAGAAGAAGTGTGTTTTCAGGTATGTTCTTAGTAGTTGTGTGGCACTGGAAAAATTGCTTCATGTCTTGGGTACTTAAAAATGTAGGACATGTGATCACCTACTTTGAAGTTATTTTATTCTATATTAGTCTCATAGTGTTCAAACAGGATATTTTTGAGGCTCAGTTGAGAAAAAAAAATACATCAGAACACTTTGCAAACTGGAAAGTTGACACACCAAAGCAAGACTACTTAAAGGAAAATATGATTTGGGATCACTAGTTCTCAAATTTACTAGGATCTTGATGCTGATTCCCTTGTTCCTAAGTTTTTCTGGACCACCGCAGAATACACGATGGGGTACACAAATAAGAATCTAGAATATTTCAGATCTTGTTTCATTTGCTCCAAGGAAAAGCAAGTAATGACAAGCATAAAACACACAATAACTAGGAATTAAGCACTATATCTTGCCTGAGTATTTATAAAATAAATATCTTTTATTTCTTCATTTATGTGCAAAACCTTAACAAACTTATCAAATGCTTCAGTTCTCCTCTGGATGGTCCCTATTGAAGGACTGTGTTTGGCAGCCCACTCCAGAGTGCATGCAGGACTGTACACACTCTTTACAAATTCAGGTGTGCTATCAACAGTCCCACTCAACTAGCCACATTCAGGTATTGTCTTCCAGTCGTGGCTCTCTTACAAATGGCCCGTGTATTGAAAAGCAGGTCACCGTCCATGTTGTTTCTGCCTTCAGTGTGAAGGCCCATGCATGCTTAGTCACTTAATAGTGTCCTACTCTTTGCAACCCCATGGACTGCAGCCCTCCAGGCTCCTTGGTCCATGGGATTCTCCAGGCAAGAATATTGGAGTGGGTAGCCATTTCCTTCTCTAGGGGATCTTCCTGACCCTGGGATTGAATCCAGGTCTCCTGCACTGCCGGTGAATTCCTTACTGTTGAGCCACCAGGGAAATGCTTAAGAGGATACATTTGTATACAGAAAGAAAATGTGAAACCTTTTTGTATTTCAGATCAGTTCAGTTCAGTTGCTCAGTTGTGTCCGACTCTTTGCAACCCCATGGACTGTAGCACGCCAGGCTTCCCTGGCCATCACCAACTCCCAGAGCTTACTCAAACTCATGTTCATTGAGTCAGTGATGCCATCCAACCATCTCATCCTCTGCCATCCCCTTCTCCTCCCAATCTTTCCCAACGTCACGGTCTTTTCTAGTGAGTCAGTTCTTCGAGTCAGGTGGCCAAAGTATTAGGTTTTCAGCTTCAGCATCAGTCCTTCCAATGTATATTCAGGACTGATTTCCTTTAGGATAGACTGGTTGGATCTCCTTGCAGTCCAAGGGACTCTCAAGAATCTTCCCCAACACCAGAGTTCAAAAGAATCAGTTCTTCGGTGCTCAGCTTTCTGTATAGTCCAACTCTCACATCCATACGTGACTACTGGAAAAACCATAGCTTTGACTAGACAGATCTTTGTTGGCAAAGTAAAAGTATGTTTAGTGTCTATATAAAAAGAGAAAAATTATGCTGCACAACATTTAATATACATTGGGTAGAGATTGCTAATTACCTACAGCAATATCCATCCTTTCTCACTTAGTTACAAACCCCAACTTTTAGTTCAATGTGTCACTTAGAATAAATATTGTCATTATCTGGTCTTCCTGGCAGCTAAGTTTTGGGCACTGTAATGTAATCACAATACTGTTGCTTAAAATGTGATATAATGGCTAGAGATCCAGCAGTGACCTTATACCATGAAGAAAACCCACATGAGGAAAAAAAGTTCTGGAAGAAGAGAGTTTTTTTCACTGACCTTTTGGAGCTACCAAATAGTCTTCAACTGTCAAACTCCAGATTTCACATGAAAGAAAAATAAAATGTGATCTAGTTCAAGACCCTAAGGGGGTCAGACAGTAAAGCGTGTGCCTGTAATGTGGGAGACCCATTTTCGATCCCTGGGTCAGGAAGATCCCCTGGAGAAGGAAATGGCAACCCACTCCAGTATTCTTGCCTGGAGAATTCCGTGGATTGAGGAGCCTGGTAGGCTACAATCCACGGGGTAGTGACTTCACTGTGCTTCGCTTTGCTTAAGACCCTATTGTTTTTAAATAATTTTTCTATTGTATACAACTGAATCTAAGCTTAACTGACATATACAGATTAGTTAATACTGCATTTTATACTATGCAAATAAATATACATAATATATGCAAGAACTTTTTCTCTGATAGGATGTACAATAAAAGAGCATCAAGATTACAGGGCTCAAAAACAGTTACATGCAACTACCAAAGTCATCTCTACTTTGAATTAACAGTGTTTAATGGGTTAAACCATGGGCTTCCCTGGTGGCTCAGCTGGTTAAGAATTCACCTACAATGTGGGAGACCTGGGTTTGATCCTTGGGTTGGAAAGATCCTTGGGAGAAGGGAACAGCTACCCACTCCAGTACTCTGGCCTGGAGAATAAAAAAAAGTTGGACACAACTGAGCGACTTTCACATAATTGCAAACAGGTTACCATAGTTCAGACATTAATTTCACTGCTGCTGCTGCTAAGTTGCTTCAGTTGTGTCCGACTCTGTGAGACCCCATCAATGGCAGCCCACCAGGCTCCCCCGTTCCTGGGATTCTCCAAGCAAGAACACTGGAGTGGGCTACCATTTCCTTCTCCAATGCATGAAAGTGAAAAGTGAAAGTGAAAAGTGAAAGTGAAGTCGCTCAGTTGTGTCTGACTCTTCACAACCCGTGGACTGCAGCCTACCAGGCTCCTCTGTCCATGGGACTTTCCAGGCAAGAGTACTGGAGTGGGTTGCCATCACAGCAGACTCTTAATATCTGAAAGCGCTATAGCTATAGATCCTTGGAAAATCTAAAGTTCACAACATATAGATCCCTAGGCACTCAGAAGGTAAAGAATCCTGCTGCAATGCAGGAGACCTAGGTCCGATCCCTGAATCGGGAAGTTCCTCTGGAGAAGGAAATGGCAACCAACTCCAGTATTCTTGCCTGGAGAATTCCATGGACAGAGGAGCCTGGTGGGCTACAGTCCATGGGCTCGCAAAAGAGTCAGACGTGACTGAGCAACTAATACTAATTTTTCTCAAATAAAATTTCTGTCCAGAGGCTCATGGTCTCTGAATATATCTGTCACACATCACAAAGGAAAACGCTTAAATCACCACACAAAAAGCTATGCTATGCTATGCTATGCTAAGTCACTTCAGTTGTGTCCGACTCTGTGCGACACCATAGACGGCAGCCCACCAGGCTCCCCTGTCCCTGGGATTCTCCAGGCAAGAACCCTGGAGTGGGTTGCCATTGCCTTCTCCAATGCATGAAAGTGAAAAGAGAAAGTGAAGTCGCTCAGTCGTGTCTGACTCTTAGCGACCCCATGGACTGCAGCCTACCAGGCTCCTCCGTCCATGGGATTTTCCAGGCAAGAGTACAGGAGTGGGGTGCCATTGCCTTCTCCCACAAAAAGCTATACAGTAATAAATGAAAAATCTAAGAAGTATCAGTATTTAGATGCTGGCGGTTGGCTAGACTCACCCATCAGTTAATGGCTTAGTCCCACACACCAGTCTCACAATGCATATTACTCACATCCATACCTTAAATTGCAGTTAAAAAATTATGTGATGACCCTTAGAGTTGCTTGCAAATGATTGGGTCCTCCAAGGTTGATTCCACAATTAACACAGGTTTGCTGTTCTAAATAGATAGTTTCTTCTGCAACCCTCCAAGCTCTAGAAAGATTCTTTGTTAATAGAAACTCCTACTTAAACTCAGTGGTCAAAATAACCCCTCAACTGACCAAAATGTGTTCACATCAAGAGCCCTTCTACTTCTAGTTTGTTATCATTCATTCTACTCTTTGGCTTTCCTTGAGTACCAGGAGTTTCTGGCCTATTAGAAGACTCTGTGCCTACAAGGCACTGTCAATTAGAACAAATTGACACTAAAACAAGTAGATTGCACCCATCTCTGGCTGCAGAGACATGAACGTAGCTGACATATACTCACTCCAACCTGCACACATTCATAGCTGCCTTGCCTCACCTTCCCTCTGAGTCAGATCCTCTCAGTGAGGCAGCTGGGAGGAGGCACACCTAAAGATGGGGACCACCATCACTCACTGCCCTGTGCCCCGCTCCCTCCCTCGACCTCCCCACAGCAAGACTGGCCCAACATCAATGGGAAGTTCACCACAGGGAGCCACCTTTCAGCCAGATCTTCAAAGCCAGAGAGGGTGCTCAGTGACCACCAGAGGAGACGAAATTTCGTGACTTGATGAGGGAACACTCTGCCACTAATTTCATAAAATTGAGGCTGTGAAGCAATAAACAAAAAGCTGTTGCTATTCTAGGTGCCAAGTATCTTGTTTCCAAGGAGTATCTCCTGGAGTTCAGAAGAAAGGGCACAGATGAAAGGCAGAAATTGCCCTGACTAAATCAACTGTCAGCCACGGCAGAAATCCTATAGAAAACCCTGGATAGAGCACACACACACTGTCCTTCACCTGCCTTGCCAAGGTGGATCACTGGACACAACTTCCTGGAAATGCCATAGAGAGAACAGCACAACAGCTGGAGTTTCTCATGTCACTTGTCATTCCTCAGGATTCATCTTCTCTTGTTGAAGACTGGCTACTAAAAATGATTACAATTTATCAATCAAAATATCACACTGAAGTAACAATATGGCAACATGTCATCACAATGTTGACAGCATAATTCAAATCATACATTCTAGAGGGAATAAAGGAAAATGTGATGCTATACACTTTATGCGTTGCAGTCATTTTTTCAATGGGTAGATAAATATCAACATGAGATTAAAGACTACATTTCAGAAGCAGATCATAAAAAAGGGATGGAAAAATATATTTAGTTAGCAACTAAAGTAAGGATTCTTTCTGAAATGTTTGGGTTCATGTGATTTAACACAGAATCTTAATTCCTGAATTTGAAACCAAGTAAGAGTAGTAGAGTTTCAGTTAGCCTAACCTCCTTATTTTAAAGATGAAGAAACTGGGGCTTTAAAAAGTAGAGGATGTTTACAGAATTATACAGATAATTAGCCACAGACTCAGGAGAAGAACTTAAACTTTATTCAGATTTTGAAACTTATTTTTTCATTATCTTCGCATTCTTGTTTGTATTTCTGAGATTAACCTTTTTATTTATTATTTTCCAAAGACTCACTTTAAAGCATAACCTTTAAGGGAGCTTTTTTGGGATGATGGAATCACTCTGTATCCTGATTGCCTGGTAGCTCAGACAGTAAAGCGTCTGCCTACAACGTGGGAGATCTGGGTTCGATCCCTGGGTCAGGAAGATCCCTTGGAGAAGGAAATGGCAACCCACTCCAGTATTCTTGCCTGGGAAATCCCATGGATAGAGAAGCCTGGCGGGCTACAGTCTGTGGGGTCACAAAGCGTCGGACACGACTGAGCGACTTCACTACTCACTATATATGTATATGCTAAAACTCATTAGAACTGCACACCACAAGATGTAAATTGAAAACATATAAAAAGTAACTTTCAATGTTGTTGAAAAAGCTGATTTTTTATCTAGTGTATATAAATTTCTCATACTACAATTTACCATTCATTTTCAGGAGAAAACCAAGAATGAAATGAGGACATTTTAATCCCTTTGTCCACTATTCACTGATTCTGTTGTATTTGGTATCCTACTATTTTATTGTCTGCAATTTCTCTATCATCAAATATCAATGTAAAATAAGGAAATAAGAATAAAGCATAAATCTTTCTTTCTGTCATGGACCAAATCTGCCAGAGAGACAGAAGCAGGGTGGGGTGGGGAGGAAGGGATTTTTATGTATATGAGAAAGGAATCAGTAGAGAGGTAAACTATTTGGTTCTACTAAAAATTTAGAAAATTGTATCTATTTAGGTCAATCGATTCTAAATAGTTCACGATGGGGATCAATTATATCTAGTCCAAAAAAGTCATTCAGGAGGAAAACAAATATATTTTTAATGTCAATCATCTGTATTTAACACAAACATAAGGGATAAATTCAGAAGATCACAGCATAGTGAAAAGAACATGATAATGAGTCTCACAGTGGAACTCAAATTGCAACTCCAACATCTTTGAATCTTAGCTTTCTCACTCATAAACAGAAAAATCCTCTCTTCCTCAATAAATAATTATGTGGATGAAATATTATGATGCATTAAAAATAACAATTAACATTTATTTAGTGTCTGCTACATATAAGACACTTCTAAGTGCTGTGAATAGTATAATTTATATGTCTGCAGGAAAAATCCAGAGACAATTGTTATTGTTCTAATCATACAGATAACAAAGACACAGAAGGTTAAGTAAGTAACTTTATGGTTGTTGTTCAGCCACCAGTTTGTGTCTGACTCTGCAACCCCATGGACTGGAGCATGCCAGGCTCCTCTGTCCTCTCTGAGTTTGCTCAAATTCATGTCCATTCAGTCTGTGATGCTGTCTAAACTAACCTCTTCCTCTGTCATTCCCTTTTCCTTTTCCCTTCAATCTTTCCTAGCATCAGGGTCTCTTCCAATGAGTCAGATCTTCACATCATGTGGCCAAAGGATTGCAGTTTCAGTTTTGGCTGTATGGACCTTTGTTGACAAAGTGATGTCTCTGCTTTTTAATATGCTGTGTAGATTTGTCATAGCTTTCCTTCCAAGGAGCAAGCAACTTTTAATTTTGTGGCTGCAGTCACCATCCACAGTGATTTGGGAGCCCCCTAAAGTAAAATCTATCACTGCTTCCACTATTTCCCCTTCTATTTTTCATGAAGTGATGGGACTGAATGCCATGTTCTTAATTTTTTGAATGCTGAGTTTTAAGCCAGCTTTTTCACTCTCATCTTTCACCCTCATCAAGTTGTTCTTTAGTTCCTCTTCACTTTCTGCAATTAGAGTGGTATCATCTGCATATCATATAATTATGTTGGAAACTGAGGTCTGGATCCAACATTCTGGTTCCAGAGACCACTTGCTTAAACAACAATGCCATCATTATTGCCTCATGTATAAATGACTTGGCACCGAGTAGATGCCCAAACAGTGGTTGCTGCTGTAGTTTTTTACTTTTTATGGTAAACTTATCTCTCTGGGCTCCTGGAATCTCAAAATGAGACAGGGCTACAAATGAGAATAATATAAATAAAACCACTTTGCTAACACTGTGATACTTTCCATTCCCACTTCCTTTCACTAATGCAGCGAAGTCAGAGATTTCTTTTTAATGCTGATGTTAAATTTTTTAATATGCTGAAGGTTTACATTTTTTTTAGAAAGCTCCCAGCCCTTCATCTCTCTCTCTCAAGCTCTGGATGCGAATACCCAGCTGATTCTAAACATCTCCATGTGCATGGTATACCTGTTTACAATGGTTAAAACTAGAGGGGATTGTGGAAGATAAAGAGATGGAACATGAAATAAAAATGGAAATTTTTGCAGTTCAGTCCTAGTAAATAAATTGCCTTACTTTGAGAAAAGAGCCCAAGAGATTGCCTAGGTGAAGAAGGAGAAAGGAACTCATCAGGAAATCTCCCTGGAAAAGCAAAGTTACTTAGTAGAGAAACATCAGTGAAGGTCAGTGATGATCCAAGAAAAGAAAAAAGATTAGGGAACTTCCCTGGAAGGCCAATGGTTAAGACTCCGCCTTCCAACGTAGTGGGGGCAGGTTTGTGCTTTGGACCCGGAGACTCCTCTGTGGGTTCCCAAGCGTCCTCTTATCCCAGACACTTGTATACTTCTGACTGCTGGAGGCAATCTATGGGAACTGCCTCACACTATGCTTCACTGCTCCCTCTGCTTTCCTTGCCCAAGGTCTGTCACAGCCTCGCAGTGTGTATACCTCATCCATCTTCTTTCCTATTGTACCTGCTCTGAATCCAGTTGATATTTCCCATATCCAGGACTACCTGGACATCCTCTAAAAGTCAAGGGGGATAAATGTACAGAGCATCTGCTGCTGCTGCCCACTCCCTTGCTTAATTACAAGGTTCATTCTTGCCTTGGTGAATCAAACTATGCTCTAGGAAGCTCCCATCATGTGACTGGGATTGGCACATAAGACGACACTTATGGGTTTTGTCCTCTTACCTGTCTTGTCTATCATTCATATGTCACCAGAATCACCCTCCTAAAACAGAGATCCTGTGTAACAGAATCCTAAGATGGCCTCCAACAGTCCTATTCCTAATGCACATGCCTGGTAGATTTCCCTCCTTTTGAATGTGGATAAACTGTGCATAGGATGGACTATCATCCCCATGATTATGCTAACAATCAGTTGGCTCTGATTTTTTCAAAAGGGAGAGGTCTAACTAGGTAAACCCTTTAAGGGGAAATGGCCCTCCCCAAGGTCAGAGAGATTTGACATGAGGGAGATTCTCCAATTCAGGCTATTAAGTCAGAGAGAGCCATCTGGCAAGGACTTGAGAGCAACCTCTAGAAGCTGAGATCAACTCCCAACGAACAGTCAGCAATAACTCAGGGACCTCGGTTTTATAGCTATAAATAACCAGATTCCACCAACAAGAACATGAGTTCCGAATAGGACCCTGAGCTCCTAGTAGGATTTCAGCCCATTTTACACCTTGATTTCATACTCATGACACCCTGAGCAGAGAACCCAGTTATATAATGTCCAGACTTCTGTCCCAAAGAACCATGAACAAGTAGATGCATATTGTTTTAAGACATTGAGTTTGCAGGAATTTTTACACAATAATTAAAAAATACTAATACATCTACCCTATTGTTTCCCATTTTAAAAATCTTATCTCCCCCAAGGGGCAGAAAAAAAGCTAATTGTCCTTAACACTTGGTGAAATATCTTCAAATAAATAAATATTATTTAATGCTCTAGGATGAATATTTCTTCCATTCTGCATTATATTTCTTCATCCAATAGCATCCATAAAGCTATGTTTTATCCATGCATCGCTCATCCAAATGAAAGCTTCAAATAACTAAGGTATGATTAAGGGACTCTGCTTGAGAGACATGTGCAAGTGGCCATGTCTGCTATCACTGAAGCTTTCATTACACAGCTCCCTTGTACAAGAGCCCTTCACCATGACACTAGAGCATGACCTGAATGACACTCTTCCATCTTTGCACCTTTGTGGAATATCAGTGCACTTCAGCCAATTCACTACTCTCAAGACATGTGCCAGTTTCTAGAGCACCATTTTCTTGCTGTGATTATTCTCTGGGTGTTCAGGTTTTTTACGTTTTTCTTTGGTTCATCTTTTTGATAGGCATTTCATAAGACTGTGCTAAATTGCTTTAGCCTTGTCTGACTCTGTGCAACCCTATGGACTGCAGCCCACCAGACTCCTCTGTCCATGGGATTCTCCAGGCAGGAATAGAGCTGGAATGGGTTGCCATTTCCTCCCCAGAGGATTTTCCTGATGCAGGGATCGAATCAGTGTCTCTTAAATCGACCTGCATTGTCAGATGGGTTCTTTACCACAAGCCCGACCTGAGAATACGACCCCATTATAGAATTCCTAATGCTTTGTATCTTTGCAGAGAGAGTGTATTCATTCTCTATGACACATTGATTTTTTCCAAGGAGTTCCCCAAACACATAATAAGCACAAATAAGTGTCTAGGATGCACAACAGGAAAGGCATACTGTGGGTGGGGTGAGGTTGGGGTGGGGATGTAGGAGCACCAACAAAATATAAAAGGGATAACACAAAACATGTCCTTCTTGAGCAATAATCTATTACGATTCAGTCAAAATATATCAATGAGGCAAATTTAAAACCCCTCTCAAATTTCATTTATTACTCTCTTTTCACCCATTTTCTTTTTATAAAAGCGGGATTTAACCAACTTTCTTGCAGTTAATAACCCAATAAACAATATATACTACTACGTAGATGAGAGTATGGTGTTCTTTTACAGGGCTAACAAAATAAATAAAAGTAATTAATGGCTAGAGAGCACGCTCAGTAGTTCCTCTCTTGACCCTAGACTGATGGGAAAATGAGGAGGTTCTTAGGCATATATTAGAACTGCTTCCCAGGGAAACAGAGAGTCATTCAGTGTTGCCTGTTAATGAAAGAAAGAAAGTGAAAGTGTGAGTCGTTCACTCATGTCCAAGTCTTTGTAAATCCATGAACTGTAGCCCATGAGGTTCCTCTGTCCATGGGATTCTCTGGTGAGAATACTGGAGTGGGTAGCCATTCCCTTCTCCCAGGTATCTTCCCAACCCAGGGATCCAAGCCAGGTCTCCTGCACTGCAGGGAGATTCTTTACCATAATGAGTTGAATTCTAAACCTTGGAGGATGTTGAGTTTCATTTACTCATTCAACAAATGTTTACAGCCTGTTTTTACAGTGGCAAAGTATATAAGAAATGGCAACTAACTGGAGATGATCAGAGTTTGATGTAATAGACTATATATAACAGGGTTGATTGGAGAAGGAAATGGCAACCCACTCCAGTGCTCTTGCCTTGAGAATCCCAGGGACAGGGGAGCCTGGTGGGCTGCCGTCTATGGGGTCGCACAGAGTCGGACACGACTGAAGGACTTAGCAGCAGCAGCAGCAACAGGATTGATATCAACAAGATGGATATACAGGGGCTGCTTCAGCAAGGAGAGATTATTTCCTGAGGAGTTGAAGGAAACTCTAGAGTAGGTGAGCATATGCATCTCTGTGTGTGTGTGTGTTTGAGTGAAGGGGGAAAGAGAGAATGTATGTAGAGGTAATCCTTGAACTGTGTCTTTAAAAATGGGCAGGCAATGACAGGTTGTGTAACAGAAGGTATTTTTAGGCAAGAAAACAACATAAATTCATGAAAGGCAAAGCAGATTTGAAGAAAAGGCTGACAAGTTTACTGTGATAAGGAAAGATGTATAGAAGAAGCAATAATAAAATGTGATGTTGGAAGCAAAATGGGACTTACTTGTAAAAGGTTTTATGTGGCAGAACAAAGGAGTCATTGTTTTCCTATAACTAACTGACCCTAACTGACCTTCTTCCTCATTCTTCACAGAGACCCTAATCACATGGCTGACACCTGCTGTAGCCAATAAGAATAAGCCCTTCTAAAGAAACTGATCATAGTGATGGGACCATGATGAACATAGATCTAAGCCAAACTGGAGAAATGGACGACAGTGACGATTCAAAGATAAGCATAGTACCTAAGCCAGCCATTTCCTTGGAGTCTTCTTATTGGATATTGGTGGCAGGGAGGAACAGTGGCCAGGAAAAGTCTCTTTCCCTCTTCTGGTGGCAAGATTTAAGGATATAAACTTAACACAATTGCAAGTTGCGTTCCCAGCCATAATGACAAAGCTTATCTACCATAGCATCAAGTAAACATCTGAAGAACAAACAAGGCACAAGAATCAATGGAAAGTGTCGTCCCAATGGTGTTTGGTTTTTTAAATGTGATCATTACTAAGAGTAAGCTTTTTATAGCCCTTTTCAATAATTTGCCAGATAAGCCAATACTTTTATATCCAAGCTAATTAAACCATATTTCTGTTAGAACTAAACCAATAATTCTGTGTTTTATTTTGAATCTTTTTTTTTTTGGCCAAATAAAATGCTTTAAAAAATTGCAGGTACTTTATTTTAAATTTTTAAAAACATTAGTGGCATTTTAAGCTTTGGGGGTTGGTTGGGCAGTATTCAGTTTTTTAACAAGTAAATTAAATGAACTTGACCAAGGCTTCTACTTCTGTTTATCATGAACTGATTAATACAAATTAATACTGTTACTGACAGCAACTAGAAAAGCTGAATACAGTGTTATAAAAAAAGAACGTATTTTAAAACTTTGTAGAGCTAACAAGGAGGCTTCTCTGGTGGCTCAGTGGTAAAGGGTCTGCCTGCAATGCAGGAGCTGGGTCGGAAAGATCCCCTGGAGAAGGGCATGGCAATCCATTCCAGGATTCTTGCCTGAAGAACCCCATGGACAGACGAGCCTGGCAGGCTACAGTTCATGGGGTCGCAAAGAATCGGACATGACTGAAGCAACTTAGCATGCATGCATGCAGAGCTAACAAAAGAGTAAAAATTGACAAGGCCAAGATACAGAGGAGGACAGAGGTTCAGGAAGATAAGTCTGACTTTAGGGCCACTTTTTCATGGAATCTGAAGGGTCATTTAAGAATCAATCTACATAGTTCATCAGCATATGGGAGAATGAGAGTGGAGTCCAGGTCCTACTAAGGTGGGGAGATAAATAAATGTGCCTCTTCAGGTTCAGACATGAAAAGGCTTAATGTTAGAGGTAACAGTGAACCACAAGCGAAACCCCTCACGGGAACTGCAGCTTGGCTCCACAAATGACTGGAATGGATTCAAGGCACTCCTGTCTCATCAAAGCCATTAGGCGCCTGGAAGTAGATAACATAAATCCTCTCAGGAGGGAAATAATATCATGCCAGGACTCTAACTATTTTTCCAATTTTAAAATACTGTTTCACCGTATAAACCAAAATGAGGATACAGGGCAACAAGTCAGTAGGGATAAAACTCTCCAGATACAATTGAAATGGATTAATGTGACCTCAAAATATCAGAGTAGACTTTCAAGTGACTAGGCTTATATCATCAGAGAGATAAGAAAGAGAGCTCATACATTCTGGCAGACAAGTAGAAGCCATAAAGAATAATAACATAAAAATTCTAGAAACAGTAAGTATGAAAACTAAAATTAAAAACTCAATGGATGATTTTAAAAGCAAAATAGCAACAGCTGCAAAAATACTCAGTAAACTTGAAAATGAGTTGGAAGAAGCTGTGTTTAATGAAGTATAAAGAGAAAAAAAGTAGAAAAATATCAAAAAAGAGACTAAGTAACTAGAAATACAGAGGCTGAAGATCTACAATTTGGAAAATAGGAGCAAAATAAAAAGAGAAGAAAAGGGTAACTGTATTATGTGAAAGAATACCAAGTAAGCTACAAATCCAAAAGACTGCAGCAACTTAAACTACACAAAAATGTCACCCATAGCTAAACACATCACAGTAAACTAACAAAGAATTAAAGATAAAGAAAAACACCTTAAGAGGTAGAAAACAAAGGATTAACTTCAAATCAGCAACAATTATTTTAACAGTTAACTTTTCAACAGAATAGAAAAGGAAGTTGGAAAAAATAAAATTATATTTAATGTTCTTTAAAATGCATGCCAAACAGAGTTCTCTGTCAAAACAATATATCCTTCAAAAATGAAGGTGAAATAGAGATATATCAGGCAAATAAAAACTAAAACAATTTATAAGTAGCAGACCCATAAAAAGGAAACACTAATATAGATCAATGAAAATGTAAGTTTAGAAACAGAGGAAGAAATAAAAA
The DNA here is from genome assembly GCF_002263795.3 of Bos taurus. Taxonomy (NCBI): domain Eukaryota; kingdom Metazoa; phylum Chordata; class Mammalia; order Artiodactyla; family Bovidae; genus Bos; species Bos taurus. Next base: position 15,206,312 of record NC_037344.1, on the reverse strand, counting down.
GCAATGAAAATAAGATATATGTGAATATAACAAAATATTGATGCTATGTGATAAAAATAAAATTTTTATTAGCTTTAATATATGTGAAGAAGGGCTTCCCTGAGAGCCCAGCTGGTAAAGAATACACCTGCAGTGCAGGAAATGCCAGTTCAATTTCTGGGTTGGGAAGATCCTTTGGAGAAGGGATGGGCTACCCACTCCAGTATTTTTGGGCTTCTGTGGTGGCTCAGCTGGTAAAGAATCTGCCTGCAATGTGGGAGACGTGAGTTCAAACCCTGGGTTGGGAGAAGGGAACAGCTATCCACTCCAGGAAATGGCCACCCACTCCAGTATTCTTGCCTTGAAAATGCCATGGACAGAGGAACCTGACAGGCTACAGTCCATGGGTTTGCAAAGAGTCAGACACGGAGAGACTAACATATACCCAATTAATAAAAAGCTAGAGGGAATGATAAAGTAACATAAATAAAATAGATGAACTGAAGAAGAAGCATCACTAAAGAGCTTGAGGACATGAAACGATAAAAAAAGGTATTAGAAATATTTTTATGTAAATAAATTTAATTACTCCAGAGAAATGCAAATTACTTTTTAAAAAATTGACGCATATAATCGCATCACTATTAGAAAACTAAGATCCATAATAAAAACTCCAAATTTAGATTGCTTCACTGCTCCAGGAGTTGGTGATGGACAGGGAGGCCTGGCGTGCTGCGATTCATGGGGTCGCAAAGAGCCGGACACGACTGAGCGACTGATCTGATCTGATCTGACTGCTTGTTTACATTTAAGTATATGATCTATTTTGAGTTAATTTTTGAAACACCTCTAAGATTTGTATCTAGATTCATTTTTTTCTGTGCATGAATCTTCAGTTGTTCCAGTACAATTTGTTGAAGAGATCATCTTTGTATTACTGTATGCCTTTGTTCCTTTATGTAAGATCAGTTCAGTATATTTATGGGAGTGTATTTCCAATCTAGCTTCTCTTTCATTTATTTATCTTTTCTTTCACCAATATTATACCATCTTCATTACTGTAGCTTTACAGTAAGCCTTTAAGTAAGGTAATGTCAGCTCTCCACTTGGTTCTTCCTCCTTCAATATTGAGTAGGCAATTCTGGGTCTTCCGCATTCCCATATAAATTTTAGAATCATTAACTTTCTGGGATTTTAATTGGAATTACCTCAAATCTATAGATCAAATTCAGAGAAGGCAATGGCACCCTACTCCAGTACTCTTGCCTGGAAAATCCCATGGATGGAGGAGCCTGGTGGGCTGCAGTCCATGGGGTCACTAGAGTCGGACACGACTGAGCGGCTTCACTTTCACTTTTCACTTTCATGCATTGGAGAAGGAAATGGCAACCCACTCCAGTATTCTTGCCTGGAGAATCCCAGGGATGGGGGAGCCTGGTGGGCTGCCATCTATGGGGTCGCACAGAGTCCGACATGACTGAAGTGACTTAGCAGCAGCAGCAACACAGCATAGATCAGATTGGGAGAAACTGACTTCTTAACAATATTGAGTTTTTCTATCTAATTAATGGCATGTCTCTCCATGTATTTAGTTTTACTTTGATCACTTTATCAGAGTTTTGCAGTTTTTCTACATAAAAATCTTATATATGTTTTGTGAGATTTATAGCAAGTATTTATTTGTTTTGATTGCTAATACAGTGGTAATGTGCTTTTAATTTCAAATTACACTTGTTCACTGCTGATTTGTAGGAGACTGATTGACTTTGTGTATTAACCTTGTGCCCTTCCACCTTGCCATAATTGCTTATGAATTCTAGGAGTGTTTTTTTTCTGATATTTAGGATTTTCCACATAGAGGATCACATAATCAGAGAAGAAAGATAGGTTTATTTCTTCCCTCCCTATCTGTCTACCTTTTATTTCCCCTTCTTGTCTAACTGCATTATCTAGGATCTCCAGTACAATGCTGAAAAGTATAAGTGAGAAGGAACAACCTTGCTATGCTCCCAGTCATAAACCTTCTAGTCTCTTGTCATTAAGTATGATGTTAGTTGCAGGGTTTTTGTTTTATTTGTTTTTATAGATGCTTTGAGGCAATTCTCCTTTATTGCTGGTTTGCTGAGTTTCGATCATGAAGGAAGTTACATTTTATCAAATGATTTCTCTATATCTCTTATGATCTCTATATCTCTTATGATAGGATCATAAAACTTTTCATAATTTGATGTGATGGATGCCATTAATTGATTTTTTAATGCTGAACCAGGCTTGCATATCTGCTTGGTTATGATGCACAATTATTTTACAGATTATTAGATTTGACTTACTAATATTCTGTTGAGGAATTTTGCATCCATATTCATGATAGTCTGTAGTTTTCTTTTTTGTAGTAATGTCTTTTTTGGTTTGTATTAGAGGAATATCAACCTCATAGAATGAGTTAGGGTATTTTTCCCTCTGCTCCTACCTTCTGGAAGAGACTGTAGAGAACAGTGTAATTACTTCCTTAAACATTTGGGAGAATTCACCCAAAAACCCATTTGAGCCTGGCGCTTTCTGTTTTTGAAGGGTATTAATTATTAATTCAATTCATTTAATAGATAGAGGCCTATTTATATTTTATATTTTTCCTTGAGTAAACTTTATCAAATTATGTCTTTCAAGGAATTGGTCCATTTCATCTAGGTTATCAAATTTGTGGGCATGGAGTTGTTCATGTTAAAATATGTCCTCCTGAATACTTTCACAGGTATTAACTCTGCCTCTTTTCAAAGCACTATTTCTTGACAAATATTTTTGTAAGGTATAATTTGTCAAGTATACCATAGGCACAGAAGGTGCCTGACAAAGACAAAAACGTCAAATACTATAGTTTCCCACCACTATCCTGGATCAGAGTGCATTAGCTATTTCTAGCTTTTCATGCTTGAGTTCACCTTTTTATCAGTGACTACCCTGCTTGCTGTCTTTGAATGGGAGATATTAATAGCACTGTAACAGGAAACAGCTGAGAACAGAGAAGTGGATCATTTATTTCCAGATATAACCACAAGTAAAAGTGGGAATTCTGATCACTATACATGTGCCTTATCCAGTTCTAGATGTGTTCATGCAAGAACTAAAATTAAAAAGTAGAAGTCTTGGGAAACTTTCCTGCTTATTGTAATTTAATAATAATAATAATTAAAAGATGCAAAACTTCAGACAAATACTAAACTACATGGGATACAGGGAGTATAGATGTACACTAGAGGTGTTGTAGGCAAATCAATAAAGAACATGCTTTGCAATTCTATGAATTTAGTGTAATTCTAATAAAATGTCAACAAACTAGGCTTCTCTTGTAGCTCAGTTGGTAAAGAATCTGCCTGTAGTGCAGGAAACCCGGGTTCAATCCCTGAGTTGGGAAGATGCCCTGGGGAAGGAAATGGCAACCCACTCCAGTATCCTTCCCTGGAAAATCTCATGGACAGAGGAGCCTGGTGGGCTGCAGTCTATGGGGTCACAAAGAGTCGGGCACGACTGAGTGACTAACACTTACTTACTTAGTAGTACTAGTAGTACTTAACAAACTAATTTTAAAATATATATGAAAATGTCAAAGGAAGAACTAAGATACTCTTTTAGAAGAATGACAAGATAGGAGGAATTTTCTTTTGATAATCAAACCTTATTATAAAGCTATAGTAATTAAGATTATACAGGGGCTTTCCTGGTGACTCAGTGGTAAAGAATCTGCCTGCCAATGCAGGAGCTATGGGTTTGATCCCTGGTCCAGGAAGATCCCACATGCCTCAGAGCAACTAAGCCCACGAGCCACAACTATTGATCCTGTGCTCTAGAGACTGGGAACCATAATTACTGAGCCCACGTCTGAAAGGTTGTTGTTGAATCACGCGAATACACCGGGATTCTTGGCCCCCGGAGGAGAAGAATTCAATCCGGGGCCAGAGACGAGGCTTGATCGCTCAGAGCTTTTGTGTAGTAAAGTTTTATTAAAGTATAAAGGAGATAGAGAAAGCTTCTGACATAGGCATCAGAAGGGGGCAGAAAGAGTACCCCCCTGCTAGTCTTTAGCTGGATGTTATATAGTCACTAGCAGTCTGTTAATGAAAGAAAGGAATGTCTTAAAATTCAGATGGGCCATAAAATGATTAACTTGAATCTTGAAGAAGGGCAGACCACCATACAAATAGTTTCATTTACATTAGGGGATTAGGGGAACAATTACATTAGGACAATTACATTAGATTAGGGGAACAATATCCATACTGGTTTGTCAAGTAGGTTCTGGGCCAAGAGGTGGAACCGACTTGGAGACAGAGTTTGGGGTAAAGGCATAGTACATTAGCATAGCTTAAGACAAATATTTCCATAAGAAAAAGGCATTGGTTATCTCTAGACTCGAGAATAGCTAACTTCAGGCAAAGACGGGTGTCATTATGGCAACACAATATTTTAAGAGAAACCTCCCTTTAAATTTGTATAGAGAAGGAAAAAATATTGCTAGTTTGTTTCCTCCTGCCGCTTAAGAGAGATAAAAATGTCTGACACTTGCAGGCTATTTCCTCTATTTGGAGACCCCTGGCCTTCCTGCCTGTTACCCTCTCACGTCCTGCAACTACTGAAGCCTGTAAGCCCTAGAGTCTGTGCTTCACAACAAGAGAAGCCATGGAAATGAGAAGGCCCATGCACCGCAACTAGAGAGGAGCCCCAGGGTGCTGTAACTACAGAAAAGCCCGTGTGACAACAAAGACCCAGCATGGCCAAAAATAAATGAATAAATTACATTATTTTAAGAAAAGACGATGTGGTATTGACACAAGGAAGAATTAATAGAGAAACAGAATGAAACAGAGAGCCCAGACACAGAATTATTAATGTATGTATAGTTGAATTCTGAGACAGTTGATGCTGTAGAGCTGTGGGATAAAGACAACTTTTTAAAGATAATTTTCAATATCTTGTACTAGAATAATTATGTATCTATATTTTTAAATGGTTTAAATATGGAAGCTAAAACAGCAAAGCTTTTAAAAGATAGTATATGGTAATATAACATCAACAACTCAGCAAAGGAAAACATTTCTTAAAAGAATTTAAACAGCACTAAACATAAAATGAATGAGGGACAGATTGGACTGCATCAACATTAAAAGCTTCTCTTCATTAAAATTTACATTAAAAGGGTAAAGAGGCTAGGCAGAAAGCTGCAGAAGATTTTTGAAACACAATCAAGAATTCCCAGCAATTAAAAAAAATAAACAGAAGACAACTAACACAATAGAAAAAGGGTTAAGGGCCTTTAAATTGCAAAAGGAAGATAGCCAAATTGTCAATAATCATATGAAAAAGCACCCGTGCTCATTAGTCTTCAGGGAAATGATAATTAAAACCACAAGACATCACTATACACCCAGTCTAGATGTGTTCATGCAAGAACTAAAATTGGCTAAAGTTGAAAAGATTCCAATCACCAGTATTGGTGAGGATGTGAAGCAGCAGGAACTCTCGTTTACTGCTGATGGGAATATAAATCAATACCACTTTGGAAAACATTTGGACAATATCTACTAATGTCTACTATTACTGTCCAAGATATTTGGACACTATCTACTAATGTTGCAGACAGTCGTAACCTAGGATGGAATCAGCTGCTTTCTTAGGTATATTTTCATAAGGAATATGTGCACACATGCCCCCAGGAGACATGCAGAGAACATTTTTAAAGCAGTATCATCTGTAATTTTCCCAAAAGCAGACAAAATGGCTAAAATGTGGCATCTTGCATGCCAGCGTGCTTGTGTGCTCAGTCATGTCCAACTCTTTTGTGACCCTATGGACAACAGCCTGCCAGGCTCCCCTATCCATGGATTTTATCAGGCAAGAATACTGGAATAGGTTGCCATTTCCTACTGCAGAGGATTTTTCTGACCTGAATCATGCAATAAAATGCACCAAAAATTTTAAAAGCTGCAGCTTCTCACAATAACATGATGAATGCCATAAACAAGCAAAAGGGGATAGAATAGTGTTTGCTTCACAAAATTTACATAATAAAGTTCAAAGACAGGAGAGGTTATACAAAATAATTAGTAAGGATACATCAGAGGTAAAACAACAAAGAAAAACAAAGAAGTGACTAAATCAACGTATAAGTCTAGCGATTGTATTTAAGAGAATGGGGGTACAAAGAGGCTGGCTAGTTACAAGAGTAGTCACTTTGATCAGTCATTAAGGACTTTGTTTTGTGTGTGTGTGTGTGTTTATGTATGTTTGTGCAATTTTCTATATTTTTTGTATATTTCAAAAAAAAAAAAAAAAATTTTTTTTTAAGGTAAGATCTACCATAACAACAATTCATTAAATCCTCATCTCACCTCAGTATTTGGAATATATTAAACTTAGGCTTATTTTCCTGATCTATTTCCAAGGCTTACCATGAAAATACTTAACAGACAGTTGGGTGGAGGTTTGGGTGAAGATTTCATAAAATGTCAAGATGGAGAGCAACAAGTTACTAAACAGTAAGTGTAATGCTGAGTGGCTTTTTTCATTGAGTCATATGTGAACACAACATAATTAAGAAAACCAAGACAACAGCAGGATTCTACATCAACTCCCCACTTAAGAATATCTACCCCTACTTGTGTATATATATATTATATATAAATATATATTTTATATATTTATATTATATATATTTTATATATTTATATTATATATACTTTATATTTATATTATTTATATATATAAATAATATATATACTTTATATATTTATATTTTATATATTTTATATTTATATTATTTATATATATAAATATATAATATAATATATATATATAAAGTATATATAGGAGTATATATATACATATATATGTACTATATATATGTACTCTTGCCTGGAAAATCCCATGGATGGAGGAGCCTGGTAGGCTGCAGTCCATGGGGTCGCGAAGAGTTGGACACGACTGAGTGACTTCCCTTTCACTTTTCACTTTTACGCATTGGAAAAGGAAAAGGCAACCCACTCCAGTGTTCTTGCCTGGAGAATCCCAGGGACAGGGGAGCCTGGTGGGCTGCCATCTATGGGGTCGCACAGAGTCGGACACGACTGAAGCGACTTAGCAGCAGCAGCAGCAGTATATAAAATATACTATAAGAATATTTTCTAACCAGAGTTTCAAAGATTCAGCAAATGATATTCTTTCTTCTTTCTTTTCAAAGTGTTTAAAATTATGAACCAATTAGATGTGAAATAATATCACAGGATTATACATTGTGCTTAGCTTTCTAAAACTTAAATTTAAGTCAAGATTTATTGCCAAACTTTGGTACTTAAAAGAATATTATTGTCAACTGCTGCTGCTAAGTCACTACAGTCGTGTCCGACTCTGTGCGACCCCACAGTTTCAACCAATTTCAACAATTCAGGAGACACAGGTTTTATCACTGGGGCGGGAAGAGCCCCAGGGGAGGAAATGGTAACTCGCAGAGGAAGCTGGTGGGCTACAGCCCGTGGGAGTGACTGAGCATGCAGGCACACAACAACATAAAATGACAGATAATTCAACTCCATGAAAGATTTTTATTTCTTTTGTGACTGCATTTAAAGAACAAACAGAACCTTAGCTTTATAGTATTAATTTATTCTATTGAGAAAAAAAAGTAAATGCAAGATCTGTTATAAATGATTAATTAAAGTCAAGTTGTATTAATAATATTTAAAACTGTTAAAAATAAATAAATAAATAAAAATAAAACTGTGTTGGCATTGCAAGCTGTTAGTCATCAACAAATAAAAGTGTATAGGACATATTAGATAATACACCCATTCAGTAATTTTAAAATTTGCCTCTCACAATTATAGCAATATAAAAAAGGGAAGGACATGTAAACTCTAGTAGGGAGTTTCAGAAAATTTAGTCAATGGAATTGGACAAAATTTCAGTGAAAGAAATTTCCTACTGACCATAAAGAGGTCACAGGATTTGGTAATTAGGATGTAAAGGTGATATTAGAATGGGTAGTTCTATGCCAGAGTAGAGGCAAAAGTTTAAAAAAATGTTGAGTGGGCATCAAGGCAGTGGAGATAGTCATATGTTCCAAATATTCTTTCTCCCTTTTCCCTTTAGTATAAAACCCCAACTTTAAATTTAGCTAAATAGGTAGCTGTGCTAGTAAGACAAATTTCTTATCCTCTATGAAGTATGTTTATGTGGCCATGAGTCTGAATGGTGGCGAATGAGTGGGATGTGATGTTTCAAATTCACAAGAGCACGCCCTCTTTGATTTCCACTTTCAGAAAATTAGACAGGATGGTCAAGGTAGAGAGAAGCATTTTTTGTCCAAGAAGTGGAAATCAGGTGTTGAGGCTGATGAAACAATACAATGAAAGGAGTCTGGGTCTTTTGTCAATGGAAGCATCATATCAGCTCTGGACTTCTTCCTCCGACTATTGCATAAGACAGAAATAAATCCCATTTCTCAAGTCACTACCATTTTGCTCTTTTTTTCAGCAGTTGTACCCACCCTAATGAACACTGCAAACCACAAACCAAGAAAAACAAGAACTTCAGAAGGAAAGAAATGAAATTGTAATACATTAGGTGGTTCAGCTGTGAGTAGCATATAAAACTAAACAAGATTTTACCAAAGATTGTGATTATAACTTTACTAGTAGATAGGAAGAAGGGGAAGACTTGAGAACTAAATCCCCAACTTTCATGGAGATAAATGAGTAGATACCGTTTAGATTTAAATGCATAATTTAAGATGTAGCTGTTTAGGCCTGCTGTTAGCAGAGGAGGGAGGAACTACCAAAAGAAATAACTAAAATAGTTGAAGGTATCTGTTTACCGCAAGAAAGTGGGATTCAAGAGCCAGGAGGGGTGGAGCAGTGACCTATTGTTTTGTTTATTTACATATTTATTTGGTTGTATCTCGGAGCACAATTTAACTGTGTACATATATCATCTTTTTAAATAAAAACAGTTTAAAAACAAAATGTAGTTAGCATAGGGACTATACATATAGTGGCTATACATATAATGCCTGATGCCAACTCCTTCTTGCTTTTATTGGTACAAAGAAGACAGGACCTGAAGAAAGAGATGCCAAAAAAAAAAGAAAGAAAGGTCAACACAGACAAGTTGGGACAAGAAACAATATTCGTCTACATCACAGTTTTGCCTAAATCCTGCCCAGCTGTGTGTGCAGAAATAAAAGCCGACCTCAGAGATGGTTTATCTCTTTTATGGTCTCTGGAGCATACAGTTCAAGTGAAGTCCTGCTGATAACCCTGCATGATTTCAGTGAATCTTCAAATACTTCCTCTTAGCTGTGGAGGGAGCACAGTACAGTTGAAGGAGCTTGGACATCAAAGGGAACAAATTTGAATTCTAGTCCTGTCTCTTGTCCTTATCACCACAGTTACCTTGAGCAAGTTACTTCACCAAATCCCAATTTCCTTGTAAATAATGTAGAGGTAACAGTATTTTCTACCCTGGATAGATAAGAGAATCAAGTAAGATAGAATGTACAATACTGAACTAAGGGCCTTGTTCAAAGCAGATGCTGATAAGCAGTTCTTTCTTGTCCTTCATTATTTTCTTTTTCACCATTTGTAGTAAATGATTTACTGCTTATGTCCTAAATAAATAATCATTTAATGACTGTATGCATGCACATGCATTCTCCTTCCCTCCTGCCTTCTCCCTCTGGCCCTCTCTCTAGCTCATCTCACTTAGGTTCTACTATGAACTTCCAAATGCCTCTCAATTTGAAACAAGGTAAGAGAAATTTCTTATAAAGGAACTCATTACAAAAAGTGTGTGTTTTTTTGGTTAGTTTGCCTACTATAACAAATTGTAAAATACACATTTACTCAAGGCTATGAAACTAAATCACCTCAAATTAGTAGCAAAATACATAAAATGAGTTAGTAAATTGAGACCATAAAGGGCAATGTTCTCTTACCTCTGCTCTACACAGTACCTTGCAAATAGAACAATATAAATAAATCTTAAGGAAATTCACACACTCAGAACTTGGGTAGAATTGTATCATTTCAAGGAAATGTCAAGGGCTTGCTTGATCAAAATTTTGGGGGTTTATTTCTCATTCCACATCCTTTTGGATTTTCTAGTTCTTGTTTTCAAAGTCAAACTTCCCTCTTTCCCAAGCAGGGAAAGAGGGAAGCCTTTATAGCCTCTCCTACCTAATACTACAAAGGAGAAAACCAAGTCCAGGCTACAATTTCATTTTCACTTGAAACTCAATTATTCAATTAAGGTCAAGCTATGGCTTTTCCATTGGAGAAGGAAATGGCAACCCACTCCAGTGTTCTTGCCTGGAGAATCCCAGGGACGGGGGAGCCTGGTGGGCTGCCATCTATGGGGTCGCACAGAGTCGGACTCGACTAAAGCGACATAGCAGTAGCAGCAGCATGGCTTTTCCAATAGTCATGTATGGGTGTGAGAGTTGGACCATTAAGAAGGCTGAGTGCTGAAGAACTGATGCTTTTGTACTATGGTGCTGGAGGACTCTTGAGAGTCCCTTGGACTGCAAGGATATCAAACCAGTCAATCCTAAAGGAATCAACCATGAATATTCATTGGAAGGGCTGATGCTGAAGCTGAAGCTCCAATATTTTGGCCACCTGATGTGAAAAGCTGACTCATTGGAAAAGATACTGATGCTGGGAAAGATTGAGAGCAGGAGGAGAAGGGGATGACAGAGGATGAGATGGGTGGATGGCATCACTGACTCAATGGACATGAGTTTGAGCAAGCTCCAGGAGATGGTGAAGGACAGGGAAGTCTGGAGTGCTAGGCCATGGGGTCACAAAGAGTCAGACGTGATTGAGCGACTGAACAATAATAACAGCAAATATTTTTAAGGATACTTTGGAAGAACTTCTGTTAGCAATGAGGCATATAAAATAGTGAGTAAGGAGAAGACCCTGTCCTCAAAATAATGTTCTAAAGTGTGAAATGACACAAATACCCAAAGAAGCACAATTCACAACAGATCTGGACTTCCCAGGTGGCCCAGTGGTTAAGACTTTGCCTTCCAACGCAAGGGTTGCTGGTTTGATCCCTGGTCAGGGAACTAAGATCCCACATGCCTCGTGGTGAAAAAAGCAAAACATAAAAACAGAAGCAATATTGTAACACATTTGATAAAGATTTTAAAATCAGAGTTCAGTCACTCAGTCATGTCCGACTCTTTGCGACCCCATGAATCGCAGCACGCCAGGCCTCCCTGTCCATCACAAACTCCCGGAGTTCACTCAGACTCACATGCATTGAGTCAGTGATGCCATCCAGCCATCTCATCCTCTGTCATCCCCTTCTCCTCTTGCCCCCAATCCCTCCCAGCATCAGAGTCTTTTCCAATGAGTCAAATCTTCAAATGAGGTAGCCAAAGTACTGGAGTTTCAGCTTTAGCATTATTCCCTCCCAGGAAATCCCAGGGCTGATCTCCTTCAGAATGGACTGGTTGGATCTCCTTGCAGTCCAAGGGACCCCCAAGAGTCTTCTCCAACATCACAGTTCAAAAGCATCAATTTTTGGTGCTCCGCCTTCTTCACAGTCCAACTCTCACATCCATACATGACCACAGGAAAAACCATAGCCTTGACTAGATGGACCTTTGTTGGCAAAGTAATGTCTCTGCTTTTCAATATGCTATCTAGGTTGGTCATAACATTCCTTCCAAGGAGTCTTTTAATTTCATAGCTGCAGTCACCATCTGCAGTGATTTTGGAGCCCAAAAAAATAAAGTCTGACACTGTTTCCACTGTTTCTCCATCTATTTGCCATGAAGTGATGGGACCGGATGCCATGATCTTCGTTTTCTGAATGTTGAGCTTTAAGCCAACTTGTTCACCCTCCACTTTCACTTTCATCAAGAGGCTTTTGAGTTCCTCTTCACTTTCTGCCATAAGGGTGGTGTCATCTGCATATCTGAGGTTATTGAGATTTCTCCCGGCAATCCTGATTCCAGCTTGTGTTTCTTCCAGTCCAGTGTTTCTCATGATGTACTCTGCATATAAGTTAAATAAGCAGAGTGACAATATACAGCCTTGACATACTCCTTTTCCTATTTGGAACCAGTCTGTTGTTCCATGTCCAGTTCTAACTGTTGCTTCCTGACCTGCATACAGATTTCTCAAGAGGCAGGTCAGGTGGTCTGGTATTCCCATCTCTTTCAGAATTTTCCACAGTTTATTGTGATCCACACAGTCAAAGGCTTTGGCATAATCAATAAAGCAGAAATAGATGTTTTTCTGGAACTCTCTTGTTTTTCCATGATCCAGCGGATGCTGGCAATTTGATCTCTGGTTCCTCTGCTTTTTCTAAAACCAGCTTGAACATCAGGAAGTTCACGGTTCATGTATTGCTGAAGCCTGGCTTGGAGAATTTTGAGCATTACTTTACTAGCGTGAGAGATGAGTGCAACTGTGCAGTAGTTTGAGCATTCTTTGGCATTGCCTTTCTTTGGGATTGGAATGAAAACTGACCTTTTCCAGTCCTGTGGCCACTGCTGAGTTTTCCAACTTTGCTGGCATATTGAGTGCAGCACTTTCACAGCATCATCTTTCAGGATTTGAAAGAGCTCAACTGGAATTCCATCACCTCCACTAGCTTTGTTCGTAGTGATGCTTTCTAAGGCCCACTTGACTTCACATTCCAGGATGTCTGGCTCTCGATGAGTGATCACACCATTGTGATTATCTGGGTCATGAAGGTCTTTTTTGTACAGTTCTTCTGTGTATTCTTGCCACCTCTTCTTAATATCTTCTGCTTCTGTTAGGTCCATACCATTTCTATTCTTTATCGAGCCCATCTTTGCATGAAATGTTCCCTTGGTATCTCTAATTTTCTTGAAGAGATCTCTAGTCTTTCCCATTCCACATCAAAAAAAATCTTTTAAAAAATTCACAACAGATCAGCACCACCATAAGGGAATACAGTCCATTATAGCTTCCAAGGAAAAAATAAAGAAAGAGAGAACATGTAATTGAAAGGGTTCCTGCACAATTCACTTTCAGATACATCTTACTCAGTTATCATAGCAACTACACGTAGGATGAGAAGTTACCAATTTGGTCTAGAATTCAGGTTTTCTGTCTTCAGATCCATAGCATGTCAGCATGGTTTCAGACTTCTTAAAAAACAGTAACAACAACAACAACAGTAAATAAAAACCCTCCTGTGAATCCTTCTCTCATTACTGTACAGCATCAATTTTCCTGGTTGAAATGATACTTATGAAAATCATCTTGCCTAGTAGTCCAGCTCAGTAGGTAAGCTCCATTATCTCCACAGTTGGACAATTCTTGTCATTTTATTTTCTAAACTTTCATTTACAGGAAACAGTAGATGAACATTTTCTGCCCTTGGTGAATTTTCATTCTGCTATGGAACACACCATGTTTCCGATGAACCACATCCTCTTTCAAAATTGCCCGAATCTAAGAGAGAGAATCCTCTGCATGCTCATTTTTAATATCTGGCTTGAAAAATTATCTGACAAGGGCAGCTAATTTTGTGTACCCTGAATGTTAAGTGTTTTAAGGCACCTGAATGAGTTATAATTCTTTTAAAAAAAATACCTTTGCCTTACATTTTCCATGATTAACTAGCATGAAGCTATGGTTAAGTAATAAGACTTAAAAGGATTCTGTAAAGTTAATGAGAGGCATAGTTAATTATATAAGTATAAAAATTGGAATCTGTGGCAATATACTGTGGATTATAAATTTAATGTAACTTGATTTTTATCATTTACATGCATTATTCCATTGAAAGTCCACATGAAGGGCATGGAGAGCTTCCACCTACTCTGTCTGCTATTTTCACTTGTACTTTTATCGGCTTCCTGTATATTTTTGTTGGTTTTCAAAAGCAAGACTTAATGTCATTTAGAAAGCTAATCTTATTCTTAAATATTGACAGTGATATAATATAAGAATATTTGTTGGATTAATTCTGAAAGGCAAGCAGCAGGTAAAATTTACACTTCAACACTAAAGATTGAGAGCAAAATTAAATTATACTCTGGGAGAAGATTTTAAAATTATCTCATCCAAAGGGAACCCTCCTACACTATTAATGGAAATGCAGATTTGTACATCTACTATGGAGAACAGTATGGAGATCCCTCAAGAAACTAAAAGTAGAATTATTTATATGATCCAGCAGTCCCACTCCTGGGCATATATCCAGACAAAACTATAATTCAAAAACATACATGCATTCTTTGTTTAGACCAGTACTATTCACGATAGCCAAAACATGGAAACAAGCTAGATGTCCATCAACAGATGAATGGACAAAGAAGATATGGTACATATACACAATGGAATACTACTGGGCCATAGAAACAATGAAATAATTTCATTTTCAGTGACCATGGATGGACCTAGAGATTATCGTACTAAGGGAAGAAAGACATATATCGTATGATATCATTTATATGATATTCATATTATTCATTTATAAAATATATGACACAATTGAAGTTACCGATGAAACAGAAACATATGTAGAGAACAGACTTGTAATTGCCAAGGGGGTTGGGGGCAAGGGAGGATTGTTTTGGAAGTTTGGGACTAGCAGATACAAACTATTACATACAGAATGGATAAACAGTAAAGTCCAACTATATAGCACAGAGAACTATATTCAATATCCTATAACAAATAATGAAAAAGAAAAAAATTAATAAATAAATCAAACTATGGTATAGAAGAGACTAAGAACATGTGCAATGATATGATAAATTTCAATGGGCTAAATATCTTAACCAGCAATTGTCTTTATTCTGTGGAAGAATAACACAAGAGGAAATGAGCTTAATTTCTTCAGAAAAAATTTCAGTCAGATTCCTGACATTCAGTCCTTAAAATGAATTATCAACAAGATGAGGTACACTTTGAAAACAGGCTACAATCTCAGTATTGGGTAATGTTTGAGAGTTTTTCCACTTGCAATATCATATTTTTTGTGATAAACTATGGGGGCTTCTTAATTTAGCAATTCTCTCAGCATTGAAAAATCCTTTACAAACATAAATAGATCTTTCTTTCACGCTCTGTCAGATCTTAAGGATGCTTATTTAAAATAAAAATCTTTCAGCTCTTCTTAACCTATAGTG
Organism: Bos taurus; assembly: GCF_002263795.3. NCBI lineage: Eukaryota > Metazoa > Chordata > Mammalia > Artiodactyla > Bovidae > Bos > Bos taurus. Next base: position 15,191,164 of record NC_037344.1, on the reverse strand, counting down.
CACCAGCTGCTGACTAAGAAATAGTAAGGCTGCAACTTCCATCTGAAGTAACAGATGCTGGAAGTCTTTGCAACAAAGCAGGAGACAGTCCCTCTGAAGCTATCGGTAGGTGCTTAGTTGGGGAGAGGATGTTAGGAAATGTGGCCCATGAAGTGCTGCCTTGAGCTCAAGTCTTCTAGCTGATCAGATAAGGAGAGAGGCAGATAAGATTCCAAGATACAATCAATCAAAAGAATGGGAGACTTTGAACACAGTTTGATACTTTGCATACATGTAGTCATGCTCTTAAAAACTTCCCTGCAAAATCTTGAACCTATCTTGTTACTGCTGTGTTATTAAATACCACCACAAGTGTGATTTTTGAAGTATTCATAAGTTAATCTCTGATGGCATTGATGACTAACTGTCCCCGCCCCCAAAATTTGCCCTATTTCATAGCCTGGTGCTGATTCCAGGTTGTACTTGCTCAGTCAGAGATACATTTTAGATTTGTCCATGTAACTAGTGCTCAGCAAGGGAAGAGGAAAAGGACTATATTATCTCCATCCTGAGGCTTTAAAGAAGCTGGAGATAGATCTGGAGGTAGCAAACCAAGAGGCGCTGGAAGATGGTAGAATTAAAAGGCAGAAAGAGTTCTCTGAGCAATCTCTCAGAGGATAATTGAGCACTAATCAGGAATACCCACATAGGACTCTTACAGAAGTGAGAAGCAAAGAAAATTTGGTGTTTATTAAGTGGACTACCTAGAATAACTCTACAACTGCACATGTGCTCAGTTGCTCAGTCATGTCCAGTTCTTTGTGACCCCGTGGACTACAGCCCACCGGGCTCCCCAGTCCATGGGATTCCCCAGGAAAGAATATTGGAGTGAGTTGCCATTTCCATCTCCAGGGGAATCTTCCTGACCCAGGGATCAAACCAGCATCTCCTGCATCTCCTGGCTGGCAGGTGGATTCTTTACCAGTGAGCTACCTGGGAATCCTACAACTAGAACAAAGTAAAGCAAAAATACCTAGTTTTTTTTCTCTTTTTTTAAATTCTTATTTTATACTGGAGTATAGTTGATTTACAATGTTGTGCTAGTTGCAGATGTATAGATAAATGATTCAGGTATATATATATCCATTATTTTTCAGATTCTTTTCCAATTTACATTATCACAGAATATCAAGTAAAGTTCCCTGTATTTCATAGTAGGTCCTTGTTATCTATTTTTTATATAGTAATGTGAATATGTTAATCCTGAAGTCCTAATTTATTCCTCCCCCAACCTTTCCCTTTCGGTAACCATAAATTCATTCTGTATACATCTGTGAGTCTGTTTCTGCTTTGTAAATAAGTTCATTTGTATCATTTTTTAAAGATTCCATATATAAGTAATATCATATGATATTTATCTTTTTCTGTCTGACTTCATATTTATTTTGATTCCTGGCTAGCAAAAGGTCAGATAAATGGTTACAATCCTAAAATAGATGGGTTGGTTTGGAACACGTGTATACCTGAGGCGGATTCATGTTGATATATGGCAAAACCAATACAATATTGTAAAGTTAAAAAATAAAAAAATAATAATAATATAAAAAAAGAAAAATTAAAACAGCTAAAAGGCATTTCATAATTACAAACATTTAAAAATGGCAGTGGTCATCTTTTTCATTAATGATTAAAAACTTATTGGAACAGGTTGGGAATCCCTTGTTGAGATAGCTTTCCTTGTTGGTAACTGAGAAACTGAAAGAGGTTAAAAATGTGCTTGAGGATAAGAGTGTGAGAGAGCAACAAAGGTCATTAATGTTTTTCTAGTCCAGAAATACTCAAACAAGTTACTCCATCTCAAATTTATCCTCCTTGATATGGTTAATATCTTTCTTAAGTATCTGCTAAAATATTAAGTCAGATTAAAGATGTGACAGCACTTGAAAACTGTCAAGCACTAAGAAATGTAAAGAATATCTTTGCTAATTATGTTGTTGTTGTTTAGGCACTAAGTTCTGTCTGACTCTTTTGTGACCCCATGGATTGTAGCCCACCAGGCTCCTCTGTCCATGGGCTTCTCCAGGCAAAAATACTGGAGTGGGTTGCCATTTCCTCCTCCAGGGGATCTTCCCCACCCAGGGATTGAACCCATGTCTCCTGCATTGGCAGACAGATTCTTTACCAGTGAGAAGCCTGGGAAGATCATCTTTGCTAATAAATTAAGATAATCAGAACAGGTCTGTTAGATAGAAGGATGACAAAATTATATTAATTTCATTTTTTTCTGATTAAATTGAGAAGTTCAAGGAAATCTGCAATTACACATTAACATAGTCGTCTAGAATTAAAACGAGAGTGAGAAGTAAGTGGGTGATATATTTAAGAATGGGCTGCGTTAACATTTCAATGCAAAGAATGTATGTTCTTTTAGAGAATAAGACTATTTGAACAACTAGATTTTTTTTTTTTCAATACAGGAAGCAAGTTGTTTTAAGACATAGCCATTTAACTGTGTATTTTTAAAAAATCTATTCAAATTTGCTGAATAATTATATTTCAGAGTTTTAAATGGACCACATATTATTTCATAAAGAAAAACTAATACATTTAAGATTTGTATTCATTTATGAGTTGAAAGACTATTTTAATTGTTTTGATCTGTTTCTGAGAATTTCTATAGCAACTGTCACCATAGTTTTTAGATTTTTCAGACAAAGCTATTAAAAAATTAGAAACCTTTCAATCACTGAATTTTTTTCTCTGATAAAATTAAAGAGTATGGAATATGAAAACATAAAAAAAGAGATACATTTTTTTAATGCTTGCTTATGTCAGCTCTTTATCTTGGGAAAGTATTTCCAGATAGTCCAAAAAGATGACAAAGAACTAAAATGTATCAGAGAAATGGCTCGGGTTTATGTGTTCTTTGAGGTAATTAGTGTAACTTCTTTGCACTTGGGGAATGTCAAGAACCTAACTCTCAGGCCTGAGGATTCTAATTCTCCACCTGAGGGATCCACCAGCCTCACAACAGCTTCAGTTCTGGGCTGCATAGGAAAGCATGCAAGGTCCCTGCCTTGAAAGACATTAACTGAGCATCTTGTTGATTTTTCCTACACACCACCATCTATGCCATTCATGCCAGGACTCTGATGGTAGAGGACTAAGCCATGCCCCATAAAAATATTTTCATGAGGCACATCGTGTTCTGTATCTGAGCTAGGTCTGCCTACCTCCAATGCAAATTATTTGCCTGCTTGCTGGACCCTGAATCTCTTTGCCATCTCTGCTTCCTACTATATCCATGTAAGTTATGTCCCTTGTCAGCTTTCTATCTAATATTCTACAAAGGTCTCACCTGGATGAGGTTGTTGCTGCCCAAAATCTGATGCTATGACATATACAAACTGGGGAATATGAGGTCCAACATGGTTTGTCAGAGTCTAACACTTGAGAATAACAGAAATTTTTTTAATCAAATTAATTCCTTTTTATTCAAAACCATGACACAGACAACAAAAGAAAATAATAGTAAGTCTTATACTTAGTGTTTATAAATATAAAAATAAAGCTTTAAGCATTTATTCAATTTAAAGGCAAATACTGATACGATGTAAATATTTTAATTCACGAAGAGAAAATAAAAAATAGAGACCTAAGAGTAAACAAAATTATAAGAAATCATGGTAAACAGAAAATATGAACAAGACAACTGTAGTAAGAAATTAACTCACATTTTTTAACCCAAATTCTATATTTCATATATCTTTTTCTCAAAAAGTTCACTTCTAGGATTGTATTCTAAAGAAATAATGATTGATGTATCTAAGGTAGCTACAAAGTTATTCACTGCAGTTTTGTTTACCATGGCAAAAGTGAAACTAATGTAAATAGTCAAAGGAATCTATTTAAAAATTATGATATAGTGAGATACAATCTCATTAAATCATACAATATCATCAAAATGTTTCCATTAACTATATGAAGTGATTAAAAAATGTCAGAATATTAAGTAAAAAACAACACTAAAAACAATAGGATCTCATATTTAAAATATTTTGCTTGCTAAATAAGTATATATGTGTTATATGTATATATAAAAAAATTAAAAAGTATACATCAAAACACAAACAGTTTGGGGGAGAAAATTATTGATTTACATATAACTGATCTATAATTTCTAATTATTCTGAAAGAAACACACTTTTACATCTGTAATAAAAGAATAAAAAAATATATATAATCTCAGATTAGGCTAAAGAAAAATTTAAACATCTATAAATCACAGCAGGATCCTCTATGACCCATGTTCCAGAAGGATGGAAATAAAAGCAAAAATGAACAAATGGGACATAATTAAACTTTAAAGCTTTTGAACAATGAAGGAAACTATAAGCAAGGTGAAAAGACAGCCTTCAGAATGGGAGAAAATAATAACAAAGCAACTGAAAAAGAATTAATCTTAAAAATATACAAGCAGTTCATGCAGCTCAATTCCAGAAAAATAAATGACCCAATCAAAAAATGGGTCAAAAAACTAAACAGACATTTCTTCAAAGAAGACATACAGATGGCTAACAAATATATGAAAAGATGCTCAACATCACTCATTATCAGAGAAATGCAAATCAAAACCACAATGAGGTACCATCTCACGCTGGTCAGAATGGCTGCTATCAAAAAGTCTACAAGCAATAAATGCTGGACAGGGTGCAGTGAAAAAGGAGCCCTCTTACACTGCTGGTGGGAATGCAAACTAGTACAGCCACTATGGAGAACAGTGTGGAGATTCCTTAAAGAACTGGAAATAGAACTACAGCAATCCCACTGCTGGGCATACATACCAAGGAAATCAGAATTGAAAGAGACACATGTACCCTGATGTTCATCGAAGCACTGTTTACAATAGCCAGGATATGGAAACAACAACCTAGATGTCCATCAGAAGATGAATGGATAAGAAAGCTGTGGTACATATACACAATGGAGTATTACTCATCTAGTAAAAAGAACACATTTGAATCAGTTCTAATGAGGTGGATGAAACTGGATCCTATTATACAGAGTGAATAAGTCAGAAAGAAAAACACCAATACAGTATATTAATGCTTATATATGGAATTTAGAAAGATGGTAACAATGACCCTACATGCGAGACACAGATACAAAGAACAGACTTTTGGACTCTGGGAGAAGGCGAGGGTGGGATGATTTGAGAGAGCAGCATTGAAACATGTATATTATCATATGTGAAACATTGCCAGTCCAAGTTCAATGCATGAAACGGTACTCAAAGCTGATGCACTGGGACAACCCTGAGGGATGGGATGGGGAGGGAGGAGAAAGGGGAGGTTCAGGATGGGGGACACATGTACACCCATGGCTGATTCATGTCAATGTATGGCAAAAAACACTACAATATTGTAAAGTAATTAGCCTCCAATTAAAATAAATTAATTTTAAAAAATCTATTTATGAGACATCTAGAGAAAATAACAGAAGAGTTTAAAAACACAAAGATGAGGAAGAGCTTAAAAGTAAGTGAAGCTAAAAAGTAATGGAAAATAAAGTCACCACTGGCACCAAAAAAAAAAAATTAAATGAATTCAAAAAAATTTAATGACATTATACAGCCATTAGGTCTTCCCTGGTGGCTCAGACGGTAAAGCGTCTGCCTACAATTTGGGAGACCCAGGTTCGATCCCTGGGTCAAGAAGATCCCCTGGAGAAGGAAATGGCAACCCACTCCAGTATTCTTGCCTGGAAAATCCCATGGACAGAGGAGCTTGGTTGGCTATTGTCCATGGAGTCACAAAGAGTCGGACACGACTGAGTGACTTCACTATCACTATACAGCCATTAAAATCATGGCTCACTCAAGTTTATTAATGATTGTCTTGTGAAGAAAGCTGAGCGCCGAAGAATTGATGCTTTTGAACTGTGGTGTTGGAGAAGACTCTTGAGAGTCCCTTGGACTGCAAGGAGATCCAACCAGTCCATTCTAAGGGAGATTGGTCCTGGGTGTTCATTGGAAGGACTGATGCTGAAGCTGAAACTCCAATACTTTGGCCACCTCATGTGAAGAGCTGACTCATTGGAAAAGACCCTGATGCTGGGGGGGATTGGGGGCAGGAGGAGAAGGGGATGACAGAGGATGAGATAGCTGGATGACATCACTGACTCGATGGACGTGAGTTTGAGTGAACTCCGGGAGTTGGTGATGGACAGGGAGGCCTGGCATGCTGCAATTCATGGGGTCGCAAAGAGTCGGACACGACTGAGCGACTGAACTGAACTGAACTGTGATACAGCAAAGTAAAAAAAAAAAAAAACAAACAAACTATGTGTATATGACAAGCCCAACTAATAAAATACACAATAGATATGACACATTACATTAAACTAATATATTAAATGCACATATAAGAAAGTTTAATACAACTATATTATGTACAACCCATATTATGACATACACATTATAGAAACAGACTGGAAGAAATAAAGTAAAACATTCATAATGATTTTCCTGGGTGATTCATAAGTGATTTTTTCAATGTTCATAGCATATTTTCATATTTCTAAATAAATATATTTGTAATCAGAGAAAACCTTTAAAATATAAAATAGGTATCAGTTACTAAAATCAGTCATTTCATTGATATAAAAGATGAGATTTGAAGAAGTAAATAAATGAAAAATAACAAAAATTAAACCTTTTTTCTGTTTTTTTTTTTTCTAAATAAATTTATTAGGGTCATAGCTCAGAATCTAGACTTACATAGAATGATATTTTTAACAGCAGCAGCAAAAATCAATCAAATGAATTTCCTTCTTGTAACATTTTTGAGGCTGTTCTAAGACTCAGCCCTTGGAAAGAAAAGATTTTAATATGCAACTGCTATTCTGTGTGTTTGCAGGTGCTTCCTTTCCTATAATTCATTAATGCCCAATGACATCACCAGCACTGGCCTGGGGAACAAAAGGGTACAGATAAGGGCTATCAATCAACCTTTTAATTTGCTAAAATCCCTTAATGAGAACTAATAACCCTTAATATTCATTTGCTTGATAAACAAGCCATTTGATTTGAATGGAAGGTCAACTCAGCCTGAGGCTGTTTTCCTGCTGTTATGTCAGATTTTAATGGCTGCTGGAGTGCAGCTGCTATAAAAACACACACCAAATGCCCACCTCTCTAGTTAAGCATGGACTTTACAAATAAAGGACGTCACTGAACATGATGTATTTCTCAACAGCAATCTTCCTGAGCCTGGGTCAGTCTTTGGTCAGACACAGAGCCAGTGTTCTGGGGGCAATGCTGACCTTCCTGACATCAAAATAGGCTCAAGAGCCACCACCAGATGAGGATCATCAGTAAGACGATGCCTAGATGGCATAACTGGAAGGAGTGCTCGGGATCTATGTGCCTAACTGTAGCCCTATTTCTCCATTCCCGCTATGCCTGTCCAATCTTTGTGTTTCACGTTTTCCTCGTTTCCCCATCTGTCCTCCAGTGTCTTTCCCGAGTCCAGACTCACTTGCTCAGGACTGTTCCACATACTGGAAGCTACTTTTACCATCAGGCTCCTATGATGATACTGAGAGAATCTTGTTCCACAAAGTCCCAACAACCAAGCCTGTTAACCATACTGTGCCGTAACTGACCAGTTTGAATATGACCTCTATCTGGACATTAAAGAGGTCAGGTGTGCAGGTTCTATGGTCAGACTACTGAGTTCCAGTCCTGTGTCAGTTACTGTCATGTCTGACTCTTTGCAACCCCATGGACTCTAGCCTGCCAAGCTCCTCTGTCCATGGAATGCTCCAGGCAAGAATGCTGGAGCGGGTAGCCATTCCCTCTCCAGGGGATCTTCCTAACACAGGGATCAAACCCTGGTCTTCTACACTGCACCCAGATTCTTTACCATCTGAGCAATCAGAAAAGCCTTTAGAGATGATTGGGTAGAGATAACTGGGTTTAGGAGTACAGTTCAGGAACTAACTTCTGGGATTACAATCAAGGTTAAATCTTTGTCCTAGGGAAGTCTAGATATCTAGATATGACTCAGTCAGTTCAGTCGCTCAGTTGTGTCCGACTCTGCGACCCCATGAACGGCAGCACGCCAGGCCTCCCTGTCCATCACCAACTCCTGGAATTTACTCAAACTCACGTCCATTGAGTCGGTGATGCCATCCAACCATCTCATCCTCTGTCGTCCCCTTCTCCTCCTGCCCTCAATCCCTCCCAGCATCAGGGTCCTTTCAAATGAGTCAGCTCTTAGCATCAGGTGGCCAAAGTATTGGAGTTTTAGCTTCAACATCAGTCCTTCCAATGAACACCCAGGACTGATCTCCTTTAGGATGGACTGGTTGGATCTCCTTGCAGGCCAAGGGACTCTCAAGAGTCTTCTCCAACACCACAGTTCAAAAGCATCAATTCTTCAGTGCTCAGCTTTCTTTATAGTCCAACACTCACATCCATACATGACTACTAGAAAAACCATAGCCTTGACTAGACAGACCTTTGTTGGCAAAATAATGTCTCTTCTTTTTGATATGCTGTCTAGGTTGGTCATAACTTTCCTTCCAAGGAGCAAGCATTATTTAATTTCATGGCTGCAGTCACCATCTGCAGTGATTTTGGAGCCCAAAAAATAAAGTCAGCCACTGTTTCCACTGTTTTCCCATCTATTTGCCATGAAGTGATGGGACCAGATGCCATGATCTTAGTTTTCTGAATGTTGAGCTTTAAGCCAACTTTTTCACTCTCCTCTTTCATTTTCATCAAGAGGCTCTTTAGTTCCTCTTCACTTTCTGCCATAAGGGTGGTATCATCTGCATATCTGAGGTTATTGATATTTCTCCCAGCAATCTTGATTCCAGCTTCTGCTCCCTCCAGCCCAGCATTTCTCATGATGTACTCTGCATATATTAGTGCCAGGAAAAAAGCAAGAATATCGTAATATAAATTTATCTGAAAAGCTATGTGCTATGTGCTTAGTCGCTCAGTCATGACTGACTCTTTGTGACCCCATGGACTGCAGCCTGCCAAGCTCCTCTGTCCATGGGAATTCTTCAGGCAAGAATACTGGAGTGGGTTGCCATGTCCTCCTCCAGAGGATCTTCCCAACCTGGGGATTGAACCCAGGTCTCCTGCATTGCAGCCAGATCCTTTACCATCTGAGCCACAAGGGAAGCCCAAGAATTCTGGTGTGGGTAGCCTATCCCTTCTCCAGGGGATCTTCCTGACTCAGGTCTCCCACACTGCAGGTGGATTCTTTACCATTTGAGCCACCAGGGAAGTCTAAGAATTCTGGAGTCAGTAGCCTATCCCTTCTCCAGGGGATCTTCCTGACCAGGGGTCTCCTGCATTGCAGGTGAATTCTTTACCAGTTGAGCTACCAGGGAAGCCCAAAAAACTATGATAAACCTTGAATTTCATACAACAAGAAAGATAATTAGTTCCAGAAGAGTAGATGGGGATGAAAATGTAGATATAGGTGAAAACACTAATGCTTTAGAGCTCATCCACCAGTCTTGCTCAAGTGTGCAAAGACCATCAGCCAATTCATCTTCAGAGCCCTTGAGTGATTATAGAATTACATATACCCTCTTTGCATGACATCATCATATGGCCCAACTTTCCTTTGTGTTCTTTATCCCAATACATTTCTACCTACAACTTAGTGCTCCAGTGAAAAACTTATGCATTTCCTGCATTCACGGTTTGGCTCTTACTATTTCTTCTTCCTGGAAATTCATCCTACTTTGTAAATCTGTTGCAATTCTAGTCATTTTTCAAGACCTGTGTCAAATGCAATCTCACTGCATGATATTGCAACTTCAATTGGGTAGAAAATATGGGCAGAGAAACGAAGGGATAAAAGTAGTTGCAGTCCTATTTACCATCATTGCCAGTGACACTTGGGAAATCATTGCTGCTTATCATCCTCATAACTTTAGGCTCCGAGGGCATAGAAGTCTTAGTTCACAGACAGTAACATTTTCACCAGGGAATACAATAAGAGTCACATTGAACCAATTGAGATTTTTATTTTACTAAGGTAGAATTTACATAATTTACCCTTTTCAGTGTACGATTCTGAGTTTTGTTAAGTGCATATAATCGAAGTACCATCACCAAATCAAGATCTAGAATAATTACATCACTTCAAAACATACCCTCATGATGCTTAATAATTAAATCCAGCTGGTGTTCAATGCCTCATGTCTCAATGGTTTCTGTCCTTACAGATCTACCTTTTCCAGAGTAGAAACATACAGTATATAATCTTTTGTGCCTGGCTTCTCTCACTTAGTATAATATATGTTATTGCAGGTATCAATAGTTGATTCTTTTTTTATTACTGAGTAGTAGTATTCCACTGTATGGAAGTACCATAGCCTATTTAATAACCAGTTGCAAGACATTTGCATGCTTTCCATTTTTGGATATTAGGAATAAAGTTGTTATAAACATTCACATACATGTTTTATTGTACTTATGTGTGAATCTAAGTTTTCACTTCTCTAGAGCAAAACCTCAGAGTGGCTGCTGGGTACAGAGGATAAGAATGTATCTACCTTTCCAAGTAACTTCCAAACTTACTTTGAAAGTGGCCATTCTGTTTGCCTACCAGCAATGTTTGAAAGTTCCAGATAGTCTGGGTCCTTGCCAGTTCTTGGTATAAGTATAGTTCTTTATATTCCTTTTAATTAAAAAATTAGACATTCTAATGGATATATAGTAGTATCTCATTGTGCTTTTAATTTGCTTTCCCCTAATTTCTAATGATATTGAGCACTTTTTTCAAGTACTTATTTTACATCTGTATATCTCTTTTAGCAAAGCATCTCTAGTTATTTTGCTTTCTATTGGGCTATTCTGTTTTCTCACTGAGTTTTGACAATCTTTTATATGTTCTAAATACAAACTCCGTACTAGATAGGTGTTTGCAAATATTTTCTCCCCATCCAAGGCCTGGCTTGTCTTCATTTTCCTAAGAGTGTATTTTGAAAAGCAGAAGATTCTAATTTTGATAGTCTAATTTTTGATTTTTCTATAAATCATGGTTTTGGAATATTTGCATAACCAAAGGTCACACATCCTTTCTCCTATTATTTTTCTACAAGTTTTATGGTTTAGGTTTTACATTTCAGTCCATGATTCATATAAAGTTAACTTTAGTGTATTGTATGTGGTACAAGTTGAAGTTCATTTTTTTGCATATGGATATTCAGTTTTTCCAGTATCATTTTTTGAAATGACTACCTTTCTCCAGTGAATTAATTGTGCTTTTTTGTCAGAGTCACTTGTCTATGTATGTGAAAGCCTATTTCTGAAGTTCCCAATCTTTTTCATTCATCTGTATGTCTATCTTTTTTCTAGTACCACACTCTCTGTATTACTTATTACTATACTAAGTCTTGAAATTAAATACTGAGTCTTTTGTCTTTGTCTACCTTTTAAAATCATTTCAGGTCTTTTAGTTCCTTTGCCTTATCAACTTTTGAAATCAACATTCTGATTTCTATAAAAATATTTTTATATTGATTGAGATCACATCAATCTTTTCCTATATAGGATTAATTTTATTTTTCTTCATATTAACATCCTGCTTTCCAGCATTTTAAATGTTTATAAATAGCTCCAGAATTTACTATTTTTCCATTGTGGATTTTTTTTTCTGTTTTAAATATAGTAGCCTTATGAAATTTTCTGCAAAATTTTATTATAAAATTGTTCAAATATACAGAAAAGTTAAAAGATTAAAGGTGGCTCAGATGGTAAAGAATCTGCCTGCAATGAGGGAGACCTGGGTTTGATCCCTGGGTTGGGAGGATCCCCTGGAGAAGGGAATGGCTACCTACTCTACCAGTATTCTTGCCTGGAGAATCCCATGGACAGAGGAACCCAGTAGGCTACAGTCCACGGGACTGCAAAGAGTTGGACATGGAAACAGTATCAGACTTTATTTTTGGGGGCTCCAAAATCACTGCAGATGGTGACTGAAGCCATGAAATTAAAAGGCGCTTACTCCTTGGAAGGAAAGTTATGACCAACCTAGAGATAGCATATTCAAAAGCAGAGACATTACTTTGCCAACAAAGGTCCGTCTAGTCAAGGCTATGGTTTTTCCTGTGGTCATGTATGGATGTGAGAGTTGGACTGTGAAGAAGGCTGAGCGCCGAAGAATTGATGCTTTTGAACTGTGGTGTTAGAGAAGACTCTTGAGAGTCCCTTGGACTGCAAGGAGATCCAGCCAGTCCATTCTGAAGGAGATCAGTCCTGGGATTTCTTTGGAAGGAATGATGCTAAAGCTGAAACTTCAGTACTTTGGCCACCTCATGCGAACAGTTGACTCATTGGAAAAGACTCTGATGCTGGGAGGGATTGGGGGCAGGAGGAGAAGGGGACGACAGAGGATGAGATGGCTGGATGGCATCACTGCCTCAATGGATGTGAATCTGAGTGAACTCTGGGAGTTGGTGATGGACAGGGAGGCCTGGCATGCTGTGATTCATGGGGTCGCAAAGAGTCGGACACGATTGAGCAACTGAACTAAACTGAACTGAACTGAAGCGACTAAAACTTACACAGACAAGTTGAAAGAATTTTAGTGAACACCCAAATACCCACCACCTAGATTCTGTGATTAGATTTTACCCTCCTGTGGTGGTTCTTAAGGTAAAGATATCAGTGCAACTTGTAAAATATATGAGAGACAGTTAGTCACTCACTCGTGTCTGATTCTGTGAAACCTCATGGACTACAGTCCACCAGGTTCCTCTGTCCATGGAATTCTCCAGGCAAGAATACTGGAGTGGGTAGCCATTTCCTTCTCCAAGGGATCTCCTTGTCCCAGGGATCAAACCCACATCTCCTACATTGCAGGAAGATTCTTTTCTGTCTGAGTCGCCCAGGAAGACCCTATAAAATGTACATAATTTATAAAGTTGCACTGATATCATTTCTTTCTCTCTTTTTTTTTTTTTTTTGTGGCCACACTGCACAGCTTGCGGAATCTTAGTTCACTAATTAGGGATTGATCCTGGGCCCTCAGCAGTGAAAGCTATGAGTCCTAACCATTGGACTGCCACCATGGAATTCCCTGCACTGATATCATTGGAAAGAGTCCTGTTGAGTATTAACCTATAAATGCTGATGGTCACTCTGGGCTCTTCATGTCAAAACACCAGTAGACAGGAAAAGAGTCACATATTTGACTCTGTCTTGACAAGGTAGGGATACTGTTACTCAGTGGGGGAAGAGAATAATAAATTTGCAACATGATAATGATGGGCATTTCTTTGTCCTACCCAATGTTGATGGTGAACTGGCAAATCCATGGTGTACACTGGCCTGTGCAGGGCATGGGAATCAGGGGCTCTGACCCTTCAGGTATATAGATCAGCTCATCAGGTAAGCCACCTAGAAGCCAGCTAGACTGGCAGATGTTTCAAAGGTGGATGTAATCTAGAATGAGTCTAAGCTGATGGAGCCCGTGAGTATCAGTCACAGCCACACATCCTATTACAGGGGCAGGACTGACATTGACCAGACTAAATTTCTTTTTTTAATTTCTCCAGGAAAAAAAAAAAAAAAAGCCAATGATGATCCAGGAGGAGCCATTCCTATATGAGGTGAGTTACTACTGAAAGCAAGTGAATCTGGATGAAGCCAGCACCAAGATAACCTGTCAGGCCCAGGCACTCACCTCCCTAGCTGCCAGGAGTGTTGGCTGTTAACAGCCCATGACCCAGAAGGCAGGTGGGAGCTGTCTCATCCTAGGGCACATTTCCACCAGGGAAAGTCTGCTTCCAATGACTGAGCCCTACACCCTTGTCAAATTTGGAACTATTCCAAAGCTCCCTATAGAACTGCCTAAAAGTACGTCAAAGTATTAGTTGCTGAACAAAGGGTTAGACCCTTTGCAACCATGGACTGCAGCCTGCAAGGCTCCTCTGTCCATGGGATTTCCCAGGCAAGAATACTGTAAGTAGCCATTCCCTTCTCCAGGGGATCTTACTAACCCAGGGATCAAACCCAGGTCTCCTGCACTGCAGGCAGATTCTTTACTGTCTGAGCCACCAGGGAATTGTCTGAGGCCTCCCTCTAACGTAACTACATTTCTGTTCAACCTTTACCCCTGCCCGCCCTGATCCTTCCAATTTCTTGCAGAAATTGTTTTCAAGAGTAGTAAATCCCCAAATATAAACCTACTCAGAATCTGGAACCTGGGTAATGTATCCTAAGATACACCTGCATGCACAGCATCTCTAATGTTGCTCTTTCTATATATCTGAGGTGCAGTCTAGCCCTATGTGGTCTTAAAGCTTCCCCGGGTGTTCATGATGATCGGTACCCACTCCTGATTGGGTACCGATGACCTTATGTATTGAGTTTGGTTTTTCCCCAATTCTGATAATAAATTTTAAAAAATATTAATATACACCTGTCAAAGTTGTAAAGTACATTAGAAAGACTTTTGTCATATTGAGATCAATGGTGGTGACAACATAAATTTGCTTTTTCAGAGGCAATATCAATATGAAGGCAGATCATCATGACATTATTTATTAGAAGACTATGTTGATGGTGTGCTAAATTAAACCTAAAAGGCCTGCTGACTTGTCATTAGGAAGAAGTGAGTCACCCAGAGAGGTGACGATAGTCCTGTAATCCTGCAACATTTCTGGTTCCTGCTAGTTAATAAAACCAATCTTATTTTGTTAGAAGAAATATTTAATTCTAAGTATCTGATACTGATCAAACTAGTAATAAAGACTTAAGTTCCTCTTCGGAAGCAATGTTTTTAGATGGTATAGACTCTAGGGTCAGCATGTATTCTCATTAGACAACTGACTTTGTGTGTGAATTTGGGCAAATCAGTTTACATCACTAGGTTTCACTTCATTTTCAAAATGTTCATGGTGAAATAAGTATTCCTTAGGTTCATTCTTATTCAGATACTTATTCAGAAATAAGTATTCCTGACTCAAAAAGATGTTGAATCTATGATGAGCTCAATCTCTCAGTTGTGTCCGACTCTTTGTGACCCCATGGACTGTAGACCGCCAGGCTCCTCTGTTAATGGGATTCTCCAGGCAAGAATACTGGAGTGGGTTGCCATTTCTTTGTCCAGCTGATTCTATGATGTGATTCTCCAAAACAGAAGACTGAGTATAAAAGAGATTCAAAGCTCAATGTAAGAATGGTTAGTGAAAGGAAAGTTGTATTTGTCACATATCCATTCATGAGATAAATTTTTAAAATATATTTTATACTGGAATGAATGTTAGACAGCTGGTTCTCAAATGGCTTTACTATAAACATGAGTAACTGACCAGAAGTTAGAGCAGCATTAAGCAAGTTGGATATCTCATCCACCCATGTATGACATCAGATTGAGTTTTTTAAATTATGAACATAGATACGTTGCATCATTTTTGAATTTTATTTCAGGATTGTAAAGCAAGTATTCCAAAATAGTTGCTATAGAGAGGTTTCATGCACTAATTAAAATAAATGTCATTACAGAGGTAATGTTAGTTGGCGTGTATTTAAGAACAGGCAATCTCTTCCCTGGTACTATTAGCAATCAAACCCATACAGAGGTTTGAGTTCTCATCCTCACCTAGCAAGAAAACACTATTCCAAAGAATAACCCTTGAGGGTATCTCTATAGGATTCAATCTTTGCACAGAAAACACTCATGATCACACTCATTATACCAAGATAACCTTAAGTCAGCCAAGTAGGAAATAAAAGCTGTACATCCTTCAATTGTATTCCCTATGTCAATACATTTTTTAATAGATACACTATGATTTTAAGGTTGTGATGATGATCTGTGACCTATTTCTAAAGTGCTATGTGAACATTTTGTTCAGAACATTTTGAAAGTATTTATCTTAATACACTCAATTCTGAATTATCTATGCCTACGGGAGTCTGATAATGAATCAATACCTGAATTCCACAGTAAATGTGAAAACTGACTCAAAGCAAGGCCAAATTTTTACCAGTGCTATTAAAATGTAGTATACAGTAACTGTTTTATTTTGGAGATACAAATGAGAATTAAAATTATGAGATGTAGGTAGCATTAAGTTTGGGGGATAATTGGAATAAGAAAAAAACTGAATTATTTTAGAAAAAGATAAGTATTTTCTATATGATTATATAGACTTTTATGATTATTCAATACACAAATACAATTCTTCAATTAATTACAAAAATAAACCTATCCCTGGTCAGGGAACTAGGATCCTGCATGCCACCTGATGTGGCAATAAATAAATAAAATTTCCACCAAACAACAATATATCATCTTTTAAAAATAAATAAACCAAACTTCTGCACAGTGAGAAAATGGAATATACTATGGTCTTATCTGGGCTTCCCAGGTGATGCTAGTGGTAAAGAACCTGCCTGCCAAGCCAGGAGACATGAGACGCAGGGTAGATTCCTTAGTCAGGAAGATCCCCTGGAGGAGGGCATGGCAACCCACTCCAGTATTCTTGCTAGGGAAATACCATGGACAGAGGAGCCTGGCGGGCTACAGTCCATTGGGTCCCAGAGTAGAACAAGACTGAAGCGACTTAGCACGTACGCATGCATGGTCTTATCTAGAAACGGAGACTTGAACGACTAAATTTAGAAATGGATGGCAACTCTTCCTGAAGACATAGCTTCACTTCTCATTGGTCTATTTTCTTTTCAGCAATGGACTGCTGGCTGGTTTCAGCTAGCCTTACTCTTCGTCTACTTTGAGTTCTGATTTGGAGCCATAACCTCACAATGCATAAATCTAATTATAGGTCTTCACTGGTGAATTCAAACTAGGCTCGATTATTTTTAGACTAATTTTTAAATGACATTTTAACATAAAATATTAAAACTTCACAAATTCCTATTAATTTTATTTCCTCACTTTGTGCCAGGAACCCTGGCCAAGAAATCAACAGGAAAGCAAATCAAAATATTTCTTACCTAGACCGCATTCCAAAATTACCGACCTCATGCCAAATCCTACTGCCCGTTCTTACCCATCACATCCCCCAAGGGAAGCACTTCAACTAACCTGATCATTTGTTTTCGGTTTGCTTCCAAATTAAAAAGGCATTTAGTTCTTCCTGTAAAGTAGCTATTGCCAAACAATCTGAATCTTTATTTATAACTGGTTATTCATCTTTAAATAACCATGAAAAATGAAAAAAAGATGGAAAATTATAGAACCAAAGACTCTTGCTTCGTATTAAATGGTTTCCAGTAAGAACACAATTTAAGCCTCTTTTTTTTTTTTTCTTTTTAACAAGTTACTTGCAGGCAATTTGAGAATTGAAGTCATTTAAAAAAAGGTATTTGGGGGAGTAATTGTTTTTACTAGAGATGTGCTAATTCACCAAACACAGTCCTAGAACTATGCTGCCAATCCTAGAAATGTCTTTTCAATTATCTTCCTATTTCCAATCCCCGGGCACCTCTAGGCTTAGGACTTTGGAGAGGCTTTCACACTACCAGGACAAGGTAAAGAGGGTTCTCCTTCCTTCCTCATGGTCGACTCCATAGCTGTCATGCAACTAGGCGTACTTAGACATAAACCCACAATCCACAGGAAAATCAGACACTCTTCCCAGACATTCACAACAGTCAGAAAATCCAAGTACCATTTACTCCTTAGTAAATTATCTTGAGCAAATCCCTTTCCAGGAGTCAAGGGGAATAATCCTGTCCAGCCTCAAGACTATACATTCATATGGAAAGAGTGCTGGGCTGACTGAGTTTTTACTCAAATCTATATACAATGTATGTTATTATTAATATATAGTTAATAGCAGGTTGCAAGTAGAAAATCCCACTTTTCCATAGTTTTAATCAGTATATACTCCTATTGACAGTAATTACACAGCCCTTTAAACAGTCTAAAACACACTGTTATGCTAACGTTATTTTTTCTAGTCCATATGGTTTTTTAATGAGCCATAGATCTGAAGTCAATACTCTTTCCTAGCACAGGCATTATACCACTATTATCCTGTAAAGAAGAGAACCGTCCTGTTCAGAGCAACTGATTCCACTTAACCTAAGAAAGCTAGGAACATGTCCTTTATTTAACAAACATGGGAGAGCCCACTGAGCCAAATTAGACTTTACAAAATTCTAAATACAATTCAACAGCAAGATAAAAGGCATTTCAAGCAACTGCAATTCTTCCTCCTTCTCACTGTGGATGCTAATTAATTAGCTGCCCTTGACAACTGGGTAAAGATTAAAAAAATAAAGAGCAAGAGATTAAAAAGGCAGGAAAGGTCAGGTGTCTAAAGCTTAAAATTAAAGAGTAAATTTTAAAGAGTCATTAATTTTGGCATTAAAGCAAACATCTGGATAATATAGGGCCAAAAAAGAAGGAGAAGAGAGAGAGAAAAGAAGGGGGAAAAAAAATGAAAGACTTTTCAAGGAGGTGGATGTCTGCAAATGCCAAAGAAATGAAGGTTATTAATTATGAGAAAAAAAAAGAAAACAAAAATGAGAAGATTTATAGCAGAAGGCAAAGACTGTTGATTTGGTCTAATGTCATTTTTTAATGTGCCTTGAAATTCCTTAAAACTCAAATTGTGTTATATGGCATTTTAATGCTCCATGCGCATTCGATCTTAATAAATATGGCTAGCAGATATCGCTGTCTGTGCTTGACAATATGTCATCATGTATAATTATCTCACATCCAAGCACAAACACCTCAGAAGTTCAGTCACAAAGCGCACCATTCTTTCTGCTCAGCGAGCAATCTCGCCTTGCCGTACACCTTGGGGAAGTTCTGTGCACCACCGTTACACTGCTGAGTTTCAGCCTCATCCTTGAGGCAGTATCTGTAGTAAAATTATTTCATCTGCTTCTGACATTTGAAAACAAATATTCTAATGATGTGGAAAATGATTTTACAAGAAGTTAATTTATTCTTTCCATTTCCACGACTTTTCTAGTTTTTTGACACTTTTTCCCCCGGAGAGAATATTCAATGTAATTTTGGCAAGACTCTGTTTCTCTCTCTCACCTCCTCTCTCTCTATCCCTTTCAGTTTTAAAACAATACCTCCCCAATTTAACCTTGTGCAGGGAATGTAAAATAAAAATGACATCTTAAAAAATATGAAATGTTTATCACATTCTTTTTTAAATTATTTTTTAATTGAATAATTGCTTTATGGAATTTTGTTTTCTGTCAAACTTCAACATGAATCAGCCATAGTTATATATATATATATCCCCTTCCTTTTGAACTTCCCTCCCAACTCCCTCCCCATCCCACCCCTGTAGGTTGATACAGAGCCCCTGTTTGAGTTTCTTGTGCCATACAGCAAATTCCCGTTGGCTATTTATTTTACATATGATAATGTAAGTTTCCATGTTACTCTTTCCATACATCTTACCCTCTTCTCCCCTTTCCCCATGTCTATAAGTCTATTCTCTATGTCTGTTTCTCCCTTGCTGCCCTGTAAATAAATTCTTCAGTACCAGTTTTCTAGATTCTGTATATATGCATTACAATATGATATTTATCTTTCTATTTCTGACTTACTTCACTCTGAATAATAGGCTCTAGGTTCACCCACCTCATTAGAACTGACTCAAATGCTTTCTTACTTATGGTTGAGTAATATTCCATTGTGTATATGTACCACAACTTCTTTATCCATTCATCTGTCTATGGACATCTAGGTTATTTCCATGTTCTAGCTATTGTAAATAGCACTGCAATGAACAATGGGATATATGTGTCTTTTTCAATTTTGGTTTCCTCAGGGTATATGCCTAGGAGTAGGATTGCTTGGTCATATGGTGGTTTTATTCCTAGTTTTTTAAGGACTCTCCAAACCATCTTCAATAGTCACTGTATCAATCTACATTCCCACAAACAGTGCAAGAGCGTTCCCTTTTCTCTACACCCTCTCCATCATTTATTGTTTGTAGATTTTTTGATGATGGCCATTCTGACTGGTATGAGGTAATACCTCATTGTAGTTTTGATTTGCATTTCTCTAATAATCAGCAATGTTGAGCATCTTTTCATGTGTTTGTTAGCCATCTGTATGTCTTCTTTGGAGAAGGAAACTATAGGCAAGGTGAAAAGACAACCCTCAGAATGGGAGAAAATAATAGCAAATGAAACAACTGACAAAGGATTAATTTCCAAAATATACAAGCAGCTCATACAACTCAATACCAGAAAAACAAACAACCCAATCAAAAAGTATTTATCACATTCTTTTTGGAAGACTTTGTCACTAATGTCAATAAAAACATAAACACTGGGAAACAAGTCATATTTCTACAATAGGAAGCAAATCCAATAATGATCCTTTAAAAGTCATTAAATTATGTCAATGATAATATAATTACAATATTATTTTTTCATTAAAATATTATCACCATTTCCCCATCATAATCTTTAATGAAAACAAAGTGTCACTTTAATATAAACAAATGACGGAGACAATTTGCAGAGCAAGTCTCACAGGAAGAACGCAGGCAGTTTGATAACTGGATTACCACCCCGACATTTTCATGTGCCTCTCTGTTATAGAATAACTCTTTTATTTAAATGACCAGGATTCAACATTGGATGAAAGTCAAACTTAGCGATAATTTGCAGGACAAAATCAACAACTTATTTTACTAAGATAAAATGTTATAGAGAGATAAATATTACAGTTTAATTATCAAAATGAACACTAATTCTACATTATACAAGATCATATCAGAATGACAGACTCAGTATTTTTAATTATCTTAATGAATAACCATCAAAAAATTATTTCCATTTACACTGTCACAACCCTATTCAGACATCCAACTTGCCTTATCGTGGAGTAACTATTTTGATTACATAGAAAAACAACAAGATTTGAGAGATGAAATGAGTCCTTAATGTTTAGAAGTATTATACCACTGCATACTAAAATACTGTTTTCATGCCAGGCATGAAATATGAGGAAGCACAAGTTGATCATAATTTCATATTTTTCAGTTGGAGAAGAAATAATCAGACTGACAACATAAAAGATGGCCTCAGAATTTTACATACATTTAAAATACACAATATTTGCTTGGGAATAAAATGTATTTCCTTGCTTCTATATGAAGCTGGACATCTTTAGAGTCTACCCTGATAAACACCCATCTTTTGTGCGTATTTATCCAATACACTATTGATTTTTCCTTTCGGTAGTGCCTGTTATTTGCCATGCACAGAAATGGTGAAATAGAGTTGTTGGATGAATTAAATTGTATGAAGAGATAGTTTTGTTAGGAAAAGGTCAATAACCTGTATTTCCTATGGTTGCTCAAATCTCACCAAGGTTTGTAATCAGTAAAGAGAGGTTAGACTCTAGCTATTCCCCAATCTAAGGGAGAAATTTCAGGATACACTCAGGTTTATCAACACTGGATCAATAATTCATTACTCAATGTGTCTACCCTTCTCAGGGATAAAAAACAGTGTGACTACTAATATTTTTCCTGCTTGTCCTCACATTTTTTGTTAAAATGATGTCAAAGCTGATTTAAGACAAAAATGTTAATTTTCTACTTTTACAATTATTATTAAAGAGATTTGCAAAGGTTTCTAATGAAAGCACCAAACAATTAACAATGAATTTATCAGTTTTGCAAAAGAATAATTTTTCTATAAAATTAAGTCCCAAGCATTTGGAGGTGAGGAGATCTTGAAGTTCAGCAGAGTCCAAATGAATAAGTTCTTACTAATTTACCAGCACTGCTCTACATCTGATTTAATAATAAAACATAGATAACATATAAAAGTAGCAATGACTCACTCACTGACAATCTGACTTATATCAAGGCACTGACCGCATACCCAAAGTGAAACTGGTACCGCTGTTCTAACTGACTGCACAGTTGAACATCTTTACAGTAGACATGCTGATACTTCTCTCCAGTTTTAAGAAAGCTGGCAATGCCTCTGCCCATGTACAGAAGAAACAGATTCATTTTTTTTTTTACTGAAGTTTATAGTTGATTTACAGTGTTTCAGGTATACAGAGAAGTGATTTAGTTATACGTGTGTGTGTGTTCTTTTTCAGATTCTTTTCCATTATAGGTTATTACAAGATACTGACTATAGCTCCCTGTGCAATACAGTAGGTTCTTATTGCTTATCTATTTTATATGTAATAAAATTATATGTCAATCCCAAATTCCTAACTTTCCCCTGCTTCCCCTTTGGCAATCATAATTTTGTTTTCCATGTCTGTGAGTCTGTTTCTCTGGCTGGTAGCTCAGATGGTAAAGAATCTGCCTGCAGCTTCAATCCCTGGGTTCGGAAGATCCCCTGGAGAAGGGAATGGCAGCCCATTCCAGTATACTTGCCTAGAGAATTCCAGGAACAGAGGAGACTGGCAGGATACAGGCCATGGGATTGCAAAGAGTTGGACATGACCGAGACTAACACACTTTTTCATTTATATAATTCTTTTGATTCCATAGATAAGTAATATGGTATTTGTCTTTCTCTGTCTGTCTGATTTCACTTAGTATGCTAATCTCTAGATCCATCCATGATGTTGCAAATGGCATTATTTCATTCTTTCTTAGAGCTTCTTTAAGACAGAAGTAACATGCTGCTGTGTAAAACAAAACATGTGCATTAATCAAGAAGAGCTTATCCCAGTGACTCTTGTACACGCCAAATCCTCCACGGGGTGGAGGACAGAGTGGGGGTGGGCTGGGGACAGATCAGTTTGACTGCAATGTGCTGTGGAGCACAAGGACAAAAAGCAGACTCTCCACATCCCCACTGAAAACATGATTTGTCCCCTTATCTGTCACTTCCTTTGGTTTATTTTGAGTAATAGTGAGATGCAGAACAATAAGAGGGCCAAGTGCTGACATGGATGGAAACACGCTGTGTGATGATGACTCTTGCAGTATTTCGATTCACATTTGTGATTGCTGAGAATAACTTAGTTCCTTCATTTTTAAAATCTTCATTGCATCCTTATGTTGTGAGCCCTTTCATGGATATGAGAAATTTAAGATTATTTTAAGCTCATTCAAGTTCAGTTGCTCAGTTGTGTCTGACTCTTTGCAACCCCATGGGCTGCAGCATGCCAGGCTTCCCTGTCCATCACCAACTCCTGGAGCTTCCTCAAACTCATGTCCATCATGTCAGTGATGCCATCCAACCATCTCATCCTCTGTCATCCCCTTCTCCTCCTGCCTTCAATCTTTCCCAGGATCAGGGTCTTTTCAAACAAGTCTTTTCTTCACATCAGGTGGCCAAAGTATTGGAGTTTCAGCTTCAGTATCAGTCTTTCCAATCAATATTCAGGACTGATTTCCTTTAGGATGGACTGGTTTGATATCTTTGCAGTCCAAAGGACTCTCAAGAGTCTTCCCCAACACCACAGTTCAAAAGCATCAATTCTTTGGCATTCAGCTTTCTTTATAGTCCAACTTTCATACGCCTACTGGCTATGACTACTGGAAAACCATAGCTTTGACTACATGGATCTTTGTTGGCAAAGTAATGTCTCTGCTTTTTAATATGCTGTCTAGGTTGGTCATAGCTTTTCTCCCAAGGAGCATGCATCTTTTAATTTCATGGCTGCAGTCACCATTTGCAGTGATTTTGGAGCCCCCAAATATAAAGTCTCTCACTGTTTCCATTGTTTCCTCATCTATTTGCCATGAAGTGGGATCAGATGCCATGATCTTGGTTTTCTGAATGTTGAGCTTTAAGCCAACTTTTTCACTCTCCTCTTTCACTTTCATCAAGAGGCTTTTAGTTCCTCTTTGCTTTCTGCCATAAGGGTGGTGTAATCTGTGTATCTGAAGTTATTGATATTTCTCCTGGTAATCTTGATTCCAGCTTGTGCTCCATCCAGCCCAGCATTTCGCATAATGTAGTCTACATATAAGGGGTGTTCTTGGGGAACCCCAATACTGAAGTGAGAATTTAAAAATACTTATAAAACATTTGATAGAAAATAAACATAAATTTAAAAAAATTTTTGATATAAAATAAATATAAATGTGTAAACTCTTCTGGGTCTCTTAAAGTTGTATTTCCATACCAACTTTGGCAGCTTTTGTGAACTCTTTTCAAAGATGAAAATGAATTTCAATTACTTTAATTTATAAAAAGACCAAGTCAATTTTCTTTTGTATCCATATCTTACCAAGTTTCAAAAGTCTTAATTTGGTTATTTAATGACTATAACAACCAATTTCTGAACAAAGTGTGTAATTCTTTGAAAAACTAAAACAAAGTACTTTCTCTATTACAAGGAGTAGAAAATATTCCTGTAGAGTATTGGTGTGTGAAGTTAAAAATCTCCTCCTCCCAGGGACTCTGAACATGGGATTCTGAGAAACAGACAAGGAATTGATATCTGGTATTTCATCATCAAAGGAAGTGTTCTGTTTTGAAAGTTCGATATTAATAGAAAATAATTTTGGTACCTATTAGATATCAATCAGTAGGGTTGGAAAGAAGCCAAAAACAAGAATATTTTAACATTTTGAGGTGGCAGGGAAGAAAGTATTATACGATAAAAGCATCACAATGATTATATATTATGAATATATGTACACACACATACATGATAAATGGAAATCCTCTCAGAAGAATTTAATTCTTGGGTTTTGAGTTAGATGACTATTGTAGGTAAATGAAGGCTAACTCAGCCAAAAATTTTCTTATTATTTTTTGGTTGCCTAGCAATATGGCCCTAGAACTTCCTGAGTCAATTTAATAGAGTACATGCATGTTACACATACAGACTCCTTCACTTAAATGTGTAGCCTTGGAAGAAGGGAAAATACTTTCTTAGTGTTTTTTGTTTGTGTGTCTGTGGAAGAGGAGGGGGACTAGAAGAGTTATTTCGTAAAAACTTCGGTCAGGCACTGACAGCACAAATCAGGACCCTTGATGACAGTGGGATAGACTACAAGATCGGAGGGATGGAAGTAACTTTCACCGTCAGGGAGGCTTTAGAAGGACACTGGTGCACAGACAAAGCGTGGTGATTTACACAGAACACCAGACCAGCCTCCATGTGGGAGAGAAAAGGAAAAGCAAAGGGTATTGGTCTTTGGTGGTTTCCAAGGGGTATCGGTGAACAAGCTATAGAAGAGAGAAATACTATCTACAACTTGGAAGATAAAAGGACTACTTAACAGGCTTATAGGAGACAACCCCATGCCTACCAACAGTTGGGAAAGAAGCGAGACAAATGCCTTTGAGTCAAGTTACTGTGACCCTACGCTTTATTCTCTAGGCTGGAAGACCTGGGGATATAGGAATCACATATGTAAACAAACCAGCAGATCTGAATACAATCTATTAACTATTAAAACATGTGTTACTATGGTGGTTTAGTTGTTCAGCAGTGTCTGACTCTTGCCACCTCATGGACCCCATGGATTGTAACTCACCAGGTTCCTCTATCCATGAAATTCTCCAGGCAAGAGCACTGGAGTGGGTTGCCATTCCCTTTTTGAGGGGATCTTCCCAATCCAGAGCTCGAACCCAAAGTCACCTGCATTGCAGGCACATTCTTTATTGTCTGATGCCCCAGGGAAGCCCTGTTAGTACAGAGCAACCTAAACAAGGGAGTTCCAGAGCCAAAGCTTGTTGAGGAGAGGGAGGGAAATTTGGGAAACCTTCACAGAGGAACTGGTGCTTGAATTGAGTCAGGAAATGTGACCATACATTTGCCATGCAGCAGCAGGCTTGATGGGCATTCCAGGCAAACATACAGAGACAAAAGAGAGCATGGTGTGTTCCGGGACTGGCCATTATTTGAGTAGACTAAAGCATAGGGTATACAAGCAGATGAAGAGACAATAAGTCTGGAAAGGTATAACTTGGGTTTGTCCATTGCAAAGCTCCTTCAATTAGTATGCATCATAGAACTTTCTCTGGAACTTTTGCAGTTAGCATGCTTGCAAGTGACAGGTGGAGGGAGTTGCTACTAACAAGGTTGCCTCGTGGATATGTTTGCCAAGATTCAGTTGGGTTTTATGAAAACACGCACAAACACACACACAATCGGACATTGTTAAAAGGCAATCTGGTCCTTCATGAGGGCTTCCCAGGTGGTACTAGCAGTAAAGAATCTGCCTGCCAGTGCAGGAGATGTAAAAGACACAGGTTCGATCCCTGGGTCAGGAAGATCCCCTGGAGGAGGGTATGGCAACCCACTCCAATATTCTTGTCTGGAGAATCCCAAGGACTGAGGAGCCTGGTGGGCTACAGCCCATAGGGTCATACAGAGGCAGACACAACTAAGCTACTTAGCACACAAGCACACACACACCTTCATGAATGGCTCTACCAGAAAGGACTACACACACATGATCCCATTGTGGGGACTTGATATATTACTACCAAAAGGTTTCATATAAATTGTCCAAGAGCATATAATTAGTTATTTACAGGGCTACAAATGTAACAATATTTTCAGACAGGAGTTCAGTCTAAGTTATTACAAAAATTCCTTCCTCCATCTCTCTACTCCTACTTAGGCAAAAGACCTCCACTACTAGTAATTTCCAAATAGCTCAACAGCCACAGAATTTACAAAGGCCTGAGAATTTAGAAAAGTGGCAGAAAGGTAGTTTGGTAATCTAAAAATAAAAACTCATCATTTAATTATGATTTTGTATCTTTCATTAATATTTCATTAGCATTTCCCCAAGTGTTCAGGGACATGAGTTTTGAAAAGGCATCCTTACTACTCGGCTATAGCCACTTCAGCTTACAATGAAGAGCCAAAATGTGTTAAATTAAATAAGACCTTTTACAACTAACAGCCAAAAAACATATCCTTTTCATTATAGGGGAATGGAATGCAAAAGTAGGAAGTCAAGAAACACCTGGAGTAACAGGCAAATTTGGCCTTGGAGTACAGAATGAAGCAGGGCAAAGGCTAATAGAGTTTTGCCAAGAGAATGCACTGATCATAGGAAACACCCTCTTCCAACAACACAAGACTCTAGTATGTACATCACCAGATGGTCAATACCAAAATCAGATTGATTACATTCTTTGCAGCCAAAGATGGAGAAGCTCTGTACCATCAGCAAAAACAAGACTGGGAGCTGACTGTGACTCAGACCATGAGCTCCTTATTGCCAAATTCAGACTCAAATTGAAGAAAGTAGGGAAAACCACTAGATCACTCAGGTATGACCTAAATCAAATCCCTTACAATTATACAGTGGAAGTGAGAAATAGATGTAAGAGACTAGATCTGATAGAGTACCTGATGAACTATGGACAGAGGTTTGTGACATTGTACTGGAGACAGGGATTAAGACCATCTCCAAGACAAAGAAATGCAAAAAAGTAAATGGCTGTCTGGGGAGGCCTTACAAATAGCTGTGACAAGAAGAGGAGTGAAAAGCAAAGGAGAAAAGGAAAAATATACCCATTTGAATGCAGAGTTCCAAAGAATAACAAGGAGAGATAAGAAAGCCTTCCTCAGTGATCAGTGCAAAGAAATAGAGGAAAACAACAGAATGGGAAAGACTAGAGATCTCGTCAAGAAAATTAGAGATACCAAGGGAATATTTCATGCAAAGATGGGCACAATAAAGGACAGAAACAGTACAGACCTAATAGAAGTAGAAGATATTAAGAAGAGGTGGCAAGAATACACAGAAGAACTGTACAAAAAACTTTCATGACCCAGATAATCACGATGGTGTGATCACTCACCTAGAGCGACATCCTGGAATGTGAAGTCAAGTGGGCCTTAGAAAGCATCACTATGAACAAAGCTAGTGGAGGTGATGGAATTCCAGTTGAGCTATTCCAAATCCTAAAAGATGATGCTGTGAAAGTGCTGCACTCAATATGCCAGCAAATTCAGAAAACTCAGCAGTGGTCACAGGACTGGAAAAGGTCAGTTTTCATTCCAACCCCAAAGAAAGGCAATGCCAAAGAATGCTCAAACTACTGCACTCATCTCACATGCTAGCAAAGAAATACTCAAAATTCTCCAAGCCAGGCTTCAGCAATACATGAATCATGAAGTTCCAGATGTTCAAGCTGGATTCAGAAAAGGCAGAGGAACCAGAGATTAAATTGCCAACATCCGCTGGATCATGGAAAAAGCAAGAGAGTTCCAGAAAAACATCTATTTCTGCTTTATTGACTATACCAAAGCCTTTCACTGTGTTTATCAGAACAAACTGGAAAATTCTTAAAGAGATGGGAATAGCAGACCACCTGACCTGCCTCCCGAGAAATCTGTATGCAGGTCAGGAAGCAACAGTTAGAGCTGGACATGGAACAACAGACTGGTTCCAAATAGGAAAAGGAGTACGTCAAGGCTGTATATTGTCACCCTGCTTATTTAACTTCTATGCAGAGTACATCATGAGAAAGAAACGCTGGGCTGGATGAAGCACAGCTGGAATCAAGATTACCAGGAGAAATATCAATAACCTCAGATATGCAGATGATACCACCCTTATGGCAGAAAGTGAAGAGGAACTTAAGAGCCTCTTGATCAAAGTGAAAGAGGATAGTGAGAAAGTTGGCTTAAAGCTCAACATTCAGAAAACAAAGATCATGGCATCTGGTCCCATCACTTCCATGGGAAATAGATGGGGAAACAGTAGAAACAGTGGCTGACTATGTTTTTTTGGGCTCTAAAACCACTGCAGATGGTGACTGCAGCCATGAAATTAAAAGACACTTACTCCTTGGAAGTCAAGTTATGACCATCCTAGACAGCATATTAAAAAGCAGACATTACTTTGTCAACAAAGCTCCGTCTAGTCAAAGCTATGGTTTTTCCAGTAGTCATGTATGGATGTGAGAGTTGGACTATAAAGAAAGCTGAGAGCTGAAGAATTGATGGTTTTGAACTGTGGTGTTGGAGAAGACTCTTGAGAGTCCCTTGGACTGCAAGGAGATCCAACCAGTTTATCCTAAAGGAGACCAGTCCTGAGTGACTGATTTGAAGCTGAAACTCCAAATATTGGCCACCTGATGTGAAGAGCTGACTCATTTGAAAAGACCATGATGCTGGGAAAGATTGAGGGCAGGAGGAAAAGGGAACAACAGAGGATGAGATGGTTGGATGGCATCACTGACTCAATGGACATGAGTTTGGGTAAACTCCAGGAGTTGGTGATGGACAGGGAGGCCTGGCGTGCTATGGGTCACAAAGAGTCGTACACAACTGAGCGACTGAACTGAACTGAACTAAAATATATCTTGGTTGTGTTATTTCTACAAGAGGAAAAAGACACTTCTCTGATACTAATTATTTGGCAAAATTATAACTGAACTAAATTTACATAAGACTATAAAAAAATTAGCCAGAGTGATAATCCAGACCTCAAAAGGTCAGTTTGAGCACTGCATGCTGGTTATATATTAATAGAAGGGAGTAAATCAAAGAATGTGTGTGTGACTATGAACATTTCTAAATTTTAATATATTTTAAACTGCTGCCCCCCAAAAGTGGATATTTATTTTCTCTGACATTATTCCCTGATTCAGACTTAAGTATGTCTTCCATAATTCTGAAAGGAGTAACGCTGAGTGATATATCAAAGGTACGCTATGGCTTTAGATATGCTGCTTCCCTTTTACAAGCCATGGCAATATTACTTAATAAGCAGAAGCTGACTTCTGCCAACACAGTCCTCTACTTGCCTTAGACAGGGAAATATATAGTACTTTACAAGAACATTTGAATATTTACCATTTTATAGATCCTCCTTGACTGCACAGAAGAGGAAAAAAAGCCAATTGCACTTTAGAACAATCCTTCATTGGGGAGACGTTTTTAGTGAGTAATATTTCAAAGACTGTTCAAGGGTGAAAAAATGTTTTATAAACAATAAATATTTTAGTGACTCCATGGTGAAAATTTCATAGTATGGGTTTTTTATACAGGGTTCTTCCATTCCACTATCTGTAGTCACTTCTAAAAATACAAACAGTCAAGAGTTTCCTACCAAGCTAAACTCATCTGTAAATTTCCACATCAATTGCACTTTCTCTAGAATCAGATAGGTTTCTATGTATTTGTAAATGTATCCACAGTATTTAAAAAATACTTATCAAGACAATTGACTTAAATAGGTAAGTCTATGAAAATTATCTACTGTTGTATAGTAACAAGAGATTAACGTTATAGAATAAATGTACCATAGATTCAAAAGTAGATTATTGAAGTTAGTAAAACCAACTACAAGGCACATGTCTGTATCCTCGAAAGCTTATTTTCAACACTGGATGCAACAGAACCCCTAAGATGCTGATCTGATTTTCCAAACCCTAGAACTGGAATTGAGACAGGGAATATCAAGACTTTAAAGACTTTATCTTCTGTTGCCTAGATAGCCCATAAGGGTTTATTAAATTCTCTAGAATGTTTAAATGCTTAAGCAAATATTCTAGTTCTCAATTAATGGAAAGTGGAAGTCAAGACAAGCTTAGGGAGGAAATGAAAAAGTCACCAACTGTAGGTTAAGAACACTGAGCAGGGGAAACTCTGATTCTGATAACCTTGGCTGCCAACTTGAAAACCAATATATAGTTGTATCATGTGACAAAGCCAAGAAAAGAAGTCCGAGTTGAGAACCAGTCTGAGTCCAGTTGGCCCTCTGTGGGAGCTTCCCTGGTTGCATAACATGTACCCCCAAACAACTTCAATTATAAATGATGTCTTCATTTATTCCCGGGCTCCATAAGCAATCTAAAATTTGGAAAAATAAATCTTTATTAGGAGAGAATAACTCCAACAAAGAGAAGATTATGTGTCTCCCTTATGTCCTTTCCCTCTAGAAACTAGAAAGCAGGCCATCTGACCCAAGAAAAACTGGAGAGCAGAAAATATTCATTATGTAGGAGTTACAGGATGATGACTAAAACTTGTTATTAAGAATAAAATAGATTTGAAGAAGAAAATTTGTTGTAAGGAAAGGTTTTATTTCCTGATCAATGGAAATAGTAATGATTTCAGAAGGGAAAAAAAATCAGGATTCTTGAGAAAAGTGAGAAGAAACAAAAAGTTTTGCAACTAGTAAGAGGGGGAATTTGTTTTAATTGAAAGATAAGAGTGTTGCGAGTTACTAAAAAAGAAGATCAGATAGAATAAGATGTGAAATTGACCCACTGACAAAAAACTGGCTCTAAGGCAGAGAGGAGCTGAGAGGATTATGCCAAAGGATGCAAAAGATTAGAAAGAGCGTTTGATTACTTTTACTTATTAATTTTTGATTCATTTCAAAAAGGCTTCAAAGGACTTCCTAAAATAGCTACAATACCAAAGTACAAACTTAATCAATGAAAAAAAAATGAGAAAGACAGAAATTAACCACCGAAAATTCTATAAAGCTCTGATTGGAGTTTGGACACAGAAATACAGAGCATAAGATCTTCTAGAATTGCTTGAGATGGGAAACAAATTCAGCTTTATTTTTTCCTGGATCCAAAGCAAAAAGGGATGTGGAGAGAGTGAAGTTACTAATCCTTTCTCTTAGTGGATTGTCCTTTCTCAGGGAAACCCTTGAAGGAAAACAAAAACCTACGGCTAGTCCAGGTAACACGAGGTGTGAGGGTTCTGCAGGGCAAAGCCAGACAGGGAGATGACAACCAGAAAGAGCAAGAAAGTGGAAGGCATGGAGAACACCAGGGCCTCTTGGTTGCTGTATCTAAATTGTTAGGAATAGAAGACAAGCCCTGGTGACTATGAACAATAAGGATGATGTTCGCTGAGATGTTCCCAACAGCGTGGGATGTGGTGGGATTCTCCATATACATACCCCAGGTGCCACACTTTTCATCCCTGTTAGGCTCAGGTACCACCTGTCCTGCCAGGAAGACACTGTCCTTGTCCCCATACCAATCTCTGCCCTGCCCGCCCCCATTCTTTATTTCCCTCTCCAGGCAGTCCCTTTCATCTCATCCTAGAGAACACCCGTCCCACTGTGAAAGGACTAATTTTAATCCGTGGCTCTTTGCCTCACAGAAACACAACCCTAATCTGACAGCATAGGTGACCTGTTCACCCTCCCATGACCCACAGTCCACGGATGGATAGCAAGGCTGCACTCAGCCTTCTCCTACAGACACCTGTCATCTCTAGCTCATCATCTTTTCTCATCTTACAGTATTGTATTTCAGATAACTTTGTCCTCAGGACATTTTCCTCAGTCATTTTAGCACCAGAATGAGCTATGTTGTCATTACTAAGTCATCGTCTTTAGTAAATAACATCTCACATCTACTGCAGGCAATATAATTTGTTTTCTTTTTGAATATTGAAGTAAGACCAAGATTCTAACAGGACACACTTCAAGACCATACACATGCCCCTAAGGTGGTGCTAGTGGTAAAGAACTCAGCAGCCAACGCTGAAGATGTAAGAGACATGGGTTCGATTCCAGGGAAGATCCCCTGGAGGAGGGCATGGCAACCCATTCCAATATTTCTGCCTGGAGAATCCCATGGACAGAGGAGCCTGGTGGGCTGCAGTCCATCGGGTCACAAACAGTCAGACATGACTGAAGCACGCACACACAAATACACTACGATGTTTCTTGATGCCATTATCTGTACGTGTTATTTTCTTTCTCTGGGATGTTTTACCATAGCATTTTTATCTGGCCAATATTACCCTTCCAAGAGTCTCCTCTCTTGTGGTACATGTCCTGAGCCATCTCAGGAAACCAATGGTTCTCTTTTGTGTGCCAACTGCACCTTGGATAGACACTAATAGCAAAAAAAATCTCTCACAGAAATTATTTAATATATTTGTTTGGTATCCTCTACTAAGAAGGACTAGTACTTCAAGCGGAGGTCCCAGTACATTGGCAGACAGTAAATTTTTGTGCAATAAGTGAAATTTTCTCAAATTGCAATATCTTACACAAAAAATATGTTAGAAGTGCTTTCAATAGGCACTGCTAAGCTACCCATGATAACCTACTTGCTTACGTTTAAACCAGGAAATTATGACTCCTTCAGCAGACTCTGTTTCAGGACCATTTTGGAACAAAAGGGCTATGAATTATTAATACTTGAAGAACTAATGATATTATTCTAGTTAGTAGTAACAAGTCTTATGACCTGTGATACTAAACTTCTTAAAGAAGTAGCCCTAACTGATAGTATAGTTTGTATGGGACACAATATGGTTCACATTAGAGCATTAAAAAGTATCAGAGTTGTTAGAGATAAACATTCTGAGTAAAAAAATTCAGCTTCACATAATGCATATGTTAATATACGGTGGAGGAATTCTTTAGAAAACAGTATTTATCTGCCTCCTTTCCTATAGAGCTATGTTCACCAGTACTAAGTTTGGTTTCATGGAATTTTAAAAGTCAAACTTTCTTTATTATGCAAAACAGGAAGGAAGGAAGGAAGGGACAGAGAAGGAGAGAAAGAAAAGAAAGAGAGATAGATATGAACTACCATCTGCAAGATAAAATGAATTGACATTTATATATTTAATAATCTTTTCCATGATGTAGTATCTTTTGTACTGCTTTGGGATATTATTAAGAAAGTGAGTGACATGCTGAGCTGTATTTTGCTGATAAGAGATCTGGTCACCATCAGCACCATGCCTTTCCAGGTCAGCATCCAGTTCTTAATATCCTTTTAAGACACAATAGGGCATCTTTTATCGATCCACTAATATATGACTCAGGTGTGCTACAAAGCACACAATCACTGCCTAAGAACTTGAGCCAACAAAGTGCCGGCACGTAGGGTAACATGATCTAGAGGGTTTTGGCCTAAATACAACACAGAGAAAAATGTTTCAAAGGTCATTTTTGTTCTTTTTAGACTAGAGAAAATATTCACCATATAAAACAAAGAGTACAAGAGTGCAGCGAGGAAAAGACATACAAGGAGAGAAAGATGTATTTTAAAATAAGGTAAAAGTCTTCTAATTTTGACTTCCCAATCCCCAATTTCAACAGTGGTTTCATCGGCTGTCTCCCCTCTTCTGCCTCAGCTCCCCACAAGGGACCTCGCTGCCTTCAAAAGTTTCTTCCCTTAAAAAGACTAGGTTGGGGCTTACTGCGCTCTTGATTTAGTGTCAATTTAACATTGAAACAATCTTGAAAGAAACTTGGATCCCCTGCAGGGAACTGCTGGAAAATTGACAAAAAGGACCAGAGAAGGCATTGTAAATGGTCACCTCCCATCTCTCCAACCGTCTCCCTGGTGCCATCAACTTCATTTAAAAAAAAAAAAAAAAAAACTAGACTTTTTAAATGGCTCCTAATACTGACTTTTATATCTCAGTGAATAGTGAAATTGACTGTGTTGTAAAGAACAGCAGGGGATAGAAATTAGTCTGGAGGGCCTCCAGCACCTGCCCACTCACCCACCTCCAGAGACCTGGAATCACAGGTCCCAGACCTTTTCCCTAGTAGCTGTTTTTAGAGACGCATACTCAGAAGGTGTTTACGGCCAACAACTGGTCTCTTTTTTCCATCGCTGTTTCAAGTTCTGAATATAATTCTCAGTTATCACAAAGCCTACGATTCAGTCCATGACGACCAGCTGACCGGCGGGACTTGACAAAACGAAGAACTCAGCAG
Source organism: Bos taurus (assembly GCF_002263795.3). Taxonomy (NCBI): domain Eukaryota; kingdom Metazoa; phylum Chordata; class Mammalia; order Artiodactyla; family Bovidae; genus Bos; species Bos taurus. Next base: position 15,156,568 of record NC_037344.1, on the reverse strand, counting down.
GAACCATCTGTTAAAATCCATCACCACGAGATGATGAAGCTCTAAGCGCGTTTCAGTCCCCGAATGCGTCTCATTTCCTTCTCATCTTGACATGATCTTCAGCTGTAACTGTCACCACATTTTCCAGCAAATTCTTAAAAGTCCAGCGAAAAAACTCAGAGGGGAAATGATAGCCCTTTCGCCATCAAGACTTGCATGTGGTTTTGAAGCATTTTGAAAGAGAAAAAAAAAAGTGAGTCCAAAATGCCTACAAAGGCAGGCTTTTTGCTGTTGTCCTGTGTTTTAGTATTCAGGATCTACAGCATACTACAACAGATGACACAAAGTCCATGTTTAGAAAACAGATGCTACCAGAAAAATGTCTCCTGATCAATCCTGTAATACTCAGGCTGTGCACTTAATAAGGTCAAACAGTGATACACATTTATGAGAATCACCAAGAGGTGGGAAACCACTGAAGAAAATGTCAGAGCAGGTCCCCTATGTCTCAAAACCATTAATGAGATTGCACCTACTTATCCATCAACAATCCAGATGGAGAAACACAGTCTCTGCATCCTAGCTACCTGACTCAGATAGCCTCGATTTATCTTCTGACTACGGAGTACTCTGCTTGCCGTCTCTCTTCTCTAAACTTCTTCAGGCTAACTCAGGAAACAGAGAATGTGGGGTGGATACATACCGACTATAAAATCCCAAACTACTGACACTGGGTTACAAAGCCTCTTTTGTTTATGCGTTTCTTTTGAGACATTGAGTGGGCTCCACATTCATCAACTTAGGGGGAATCAGAAGGCTTGAGTTCCATGTCTGACTCCGTCACTCACCAATCAGGAGGGCCTACCACTTTCCTGGGCCCCGCTGCCTCCTCTGGGATGGAAGGGATGGATCTGATAACCTGAGAACCCCTTTCAACTTAAAGTTGATGAATTGTCCAGTGTTCTCAAAACAAACTAATACCGGCTCTTCATACAGAACAGAAAGCTTATGGGCCACAAGAAATGATTTCTCTACCCCACTACAAGCCTCACTCAGAAACCACAAATTGGACAAATCAGGTTGGGTTCCCACAGGACTTACTGTTTAAATGATTACTAGAAACACATAAGCGAACAATACTAGAAGAGAAATAAATATTGAAGACAAAACCAATACAGAATATTAATAGGAAGTATCCTTCCCATCATTTTGTAATTCATTCCCTTCTCTTTGCCAGCAGATTTACAGTGAACCTAAAAATGTTCTTGGACTTAATTTAACAAAATGTTCTCTGATTCAATTACTTAATATTCTTAATAAATATATTTGCTTTTACTATATGCACAAGGATATAAGCTGAAGTTCCTCAGGAAAATCTTTTTTCTCTTGTAGGAGCAAAGTCTTAAGAAACAGCCACTTTCTTATTTAAAAACTAACTATATTTTACTATTGACCCAGTAAGAAAATAAGGTCCTAGGGAAGGGACATGTGTGACTAATTCTGTGTTACCTAAAACATCTTCTTATCCATCTGCTTGATTTTTTTTTTTTTTTGAGTATTAAACATCTCTTATGTCTGTGCAGTAAAATGTATAAAATAATCTATAAATTGCACAAAGCATTACTTGCAAAATAATCCCCTTTATGAAGACATAAAAATCACTGACAATTTCAGGATTGCACAAAGTTCTGAAATCAAGGTCCAATGAGCAAGGAAACTGAAGAGTCCCAAATATGGAGCTAATTCTCAAACATCCCTGCCAAAACTGAAGCATGCTCTCTGTTAGGCAGAAAGCTCAAAACAAATGATTCTGCCAAAATTGAACAGCTATTTTGTTTCCATATAAGTAAATTTAAAAAATTAATATATTGAGACAAGTTTTAATAATGCTGAAAATATTCTTTTCTATGTAAAAGATATGAATGCCTTAGATCTTGATGTATTGTTAAGCAAAGGATCAAGTATGTGATTATAACATTCCTCATGCAATTATCTGTAAATTGGTAGCTTATTTTATTTTTTAATTTAAATTTTATTTTATTTTAATGGGAGGATAATTACAACACTGTGATGGTTTCTGCCATACATCAACATGAATCAGTCACAGGCGTACACATAACCCCTCCGTCTTAAACCTCCCTCTCCATCCCACCCCTCTAGATGTCACAGAGCCCAGATTTTGAGCTCCATGCATCATACAGCAAATTCCCACTGGCTATCTATGGTAATGTATATGTTTCAATGTATATGTTTCTATATGGTAATGTATATGTTTCAATACTACTCTCTGAGTAGTTTATTTTTAAAATACTATGCTCAAGTCTATGATTGGAAATAACTAGTTGAAGGAAAAATTAGATACTGTATCATGTGGTTGGCAGCATGTCTCAAAGGTGTACCTATCTAACACGTATGATTTAATAAACTGTGTGTTAAATCAGTTATATAATGCTCCTTAAGACAGCTTCAGTGCACTATTCAGCAAAGTACTAAGTTATCCATCCATAGTGCCAACTGCAACCAAACCTTAATTGTTCAACAGAGGTCTCGATGGTTATATGCATGCCCTTCACACAAATGAAAGCAATATTTATCAGGACGTTAACCTGAAAGTGAAGTGAAAGTGTTAGACACTCAGTCATGTCCAACTCTTTGTGACCCCATGGACGGTAGCCTGCCAGGTTCCTCTGTCCATGGGATTCTCCAGGCAAGAATACGGGAGTGGGTTGCTATGCCCTCCTCCAGGGGATCTTCCCAATCCAGGGGTCGAACCTGGGTCTCCTGCATTGCAGGCAGATTCTTTACCATCTGATGAGATGGGAAGAACCAAAACCTGGACACTGTCACTCAAGTCAGAGGTCAAGTTCTAGGAGAACAAGCAGGGACTGTGAGAGCAAGACAGGTACCCTGGATCAAGCAGGAGAATGTTGAGTGTCAGAGGAGTGCTTGGAAGATGAAAAGATTAGGAAGATACTAGGAATCTAGAAAGACAGTGTTTAGGGTCAAGGAAGGCAGATAATGACACTGGCCTAATGAATGAACCAAACTGCATTCTGATCCTAAAATAGGTCATTTCCTCTCTTCCCTGTTCCATGCCTTCTAACATAGAGGATGTTCCTAGACTTACTAGCACTGACTATAGTCCTTAAGAGGTCAAAAATCCACAGAAGAACTTCACAAGAGATTCTCACACAATAACCAATCTCATTTCATAACTGCCTAGCAGCTCCAGGAGAGAACTGTAAAACAAGGCTATCACCCTCAAAGAGAATAATACCTACTTGAGGGGATAAAATATACAGCCACATCTGTGCAAGGCAATAACTGACCCAGTGCCTAACTCTGTGACAGAAACACTCACCTAGCCCCAAGATCTGCCTCTTAAACAAATACACCATCAGGGTCTACCCAACTTCATCACTTACTTCTCTGCTTACACCCACTGAAGCTATCCTATCTTGGCATCTGCAGGGCCCACTCAGTCCCTGCCTCCCTCTTTCTCACCATCAGCTACTACTTACATAGCTCTCTTAACATCTCAAAATTAGGCAGTAGACAGTCATCCATTTTTGTACCTCTCAATTCACCAAGGCTTTTGTCATCCAGCCCACTGAGGGTCCTAGTGATGGGGCAAACTGGGTAACACAAAGGATATCCAAGCAAAAGTAGATTTATAGTTCTATCCTTTTGTTGTAAAATTACTTATTCTATTACCTGCCTTTGCAGACTTTACTTGTTTTTATAAAAGCACTTTCCTCCAGCAAGGAAGCCGATAAAATCTCAGTGTGCAGCCCAGCATACTCCATTGTATGCATTTATTCTGAAAATGGTGAATCTGAGAGAGTTAAGTACAATAGGGAACTTGGCAAGCTTTCACTTTCTCTTAGTTTGAAAGTGTATCCGTTAGAGTTTATTATCCCAATGATAATTAGAAAAAAACAAAAAACAAACTTCTTAGATTCACATCTTAAACATCTAATGCTGTTGTCAGTTGTAAGCAGCCTAAGTTATGGTTGTTATTAAATTATCTGTTATACAATACTTCATAATTTCCAAGAAAAAAGAGACATGTACATGATAGACTTCTAATGAAAAGATATTTGTGATGAAACACAGGGCAAACAACTCCAATCTCCCTTTCCCCTCTGATACTGCTAAGTTTTCCTCAACCCACACCACTGCCATCAGCCTTACTTCTAGAAAAACTGCCTAAATTTATGGAGTCACTAGTAATAAAAGAGAGTCTGGTAGCAACTCTGAAAGTGAATTATATATATTAGCATTTAAACCAAAATAATATTCTAACAAAATAGGTAAGCCAAGTTTACTGTTTCCAGCACTAGGTGTTAATCACATGATAATTTTCTGTTCATCTTCTAAAAATCCCATCCAATTAGATAAAATTATCAATCAATCTCAACTGAAAAAGGTTTAGACAACATACTCTTAGTGGATTTTTGTATAGGATGTACACATATATCCTATAGATACATAACCAAAAGTTATTGCTTTTCATTAATTTATGTGGTCACTTTATACTAGGAACCTACAGGAAATGCAGGAGACAGAGGTCAGAGATGTGTGAAGTGTAGAAGGAATACAGCAGCCACATTTCTCTGCTGTATCACATTTCTCAGTATCATGAGTTAAACATATTTAGATCTCCAAATTGGAGACCAAGTGTAAATCCAGATCACTAGGCAGTGGGTTAATAAAAAAAAATTAAGAAGTCTTTATTGTATTTGTTACAACATTGCTTCTGTTTTATGTCTTGGTTTTTTGGCCACAAGACATGTGGGATCTTAGTTCCCCAATCAAGGATCCAACCTGTACCCCCTTCACTGGAAGATGAAGTCTTAACAACAGGACCACCAGGGAGTCCCTAAAACTTCTTATACAGGGGTGTGTATGTGCGTGTGCGTGTGCGTGTGCGTGTGTGTGTGTGTGTTAGTCGCTCAGTCATGTCCGACTCTTTGTGATGCCATGGACTCTAGCCCGCCAGGCTCCTCTTTCCATAGGGTTCTCCAGGCAAGAATACTAGAGTGGGTTGTCATTCCCTTCTCCAGGGGATCTTTCTTATTTGGGGACTGAATCCAGGTCTCCTGTGTTGCAGGCAGATTCTTTACCATCTGAGCCACTAGATATAAGACGTTACAAATCACTTTCTAGGCAGTGACTTATTTAACCCCGCCTCATTCTTCTCTATTCATATATCACTACCACTACTATTACTACTACTAATAATAATAACATCCTTCATCCTTATCAGATAAATAGAATTTTAAAGCATTTATTTGGGAATTTCAAATTCCCAGAAAATAAAAGGCTATATATGTTAAGACTAGATTTCAGAATGTGACACATGCTTGAATTTACAAAGAGTAATACACGAGAATCAGCTGTTAAGATTTTGATCTGTTTAAAAAACACTTGGTCTAGAATACAGAATGGGAGAAAATATTTGCAAATCATTTTTCTGATAATAGGCTAATATCCCAATCAGATAAATAATTTATACAACTCAATAGCAAAAAAGCAAATAATCCAGTTTTTAAAATGGGCAAAGGACTTGAATAGACATTTTCTCAAAGAAGACATACAAATTGCCAACAGGTAGATGAAATGGTACTCCATATCATTAATCATTGCAATAAGAAATGGCAACCCACTCCAGTATTCATGCCTGGAGAATTCCATGGACAGAAGAGCGTGGAGGGCTATAGTCCACGGGGTCGCAAAGAGCTGGTCATGACTGAAGCAACTTAGCACACATGCAGCCTGATTAATCATTAGGGAAAAGTAAACCAAAACCACAATAAGCTAATACCTGGTACCTGTTAGGACAGCCATGATCAAAAAGGTGGTTTATAACATATTGACCAGGATGTGGAGAAAAAGAAGTGCTTATACAGGGGTGGCTGTACAAATTTACATTGGTATGTAAATTGGTACAGCCATTATGGAAATAGTTTGATGGTTCCTCAAAAGATTAAAAATGGAACTAACATATGATCTAGGCATCCTCCATCCAGGTATGTCTACAATGGAAATGAAATGAATATCTCTAAGAGAAATCTGTACTTCCATGTTCATTGCAGCATTATTCATGATAACCAAGAAAAGAAGACAACCTAAATGTCTTTTCGATGGCTGGCTGGATAAAAAAAATGTTGTGTGTAAATATAGGCAATGGAATCTTATTTAGTCACAAAAAAAGAAGTAAATCCTACTATTAGGGACAATATGGATAAATCTGGAGTGTATTACTCTAAGTGAAATAATCCAGACAAAGTCAAATGTGTGTGATATCAACTGTATGTGGAATCTAAAACAAAACAAAAGTGATTTCAGAGAAACAGACATGCTGGTTGCCCGGGGATGAGGGGAGATAAAAATGGGGATATAGGTCAAAGGGTATAAACTTCCAGATATAAGAAGAATAAGTTCTGAGGATCTAATGTGAAGGACGGTGACCACAGTTAACAATATTGTTAATTCAAAGTTGCCGAGAGTGACTTCCTTGGTGTTCCAGTAGTTATGATTTCACCTTTCAACACAGAGGGCATGGGTTCGATGCCTAGTTGAGGGGTTAAGATCCCACATGCCTCACAGTCGAAAAGCCAAAACACAAACCAGAAACAGTACGGTAACAAATTCCATAAAGACTTTAAAAATGATCAAATATTTTTTAAAAAAGGAAGTTGCTTAGAGTAGATATTAAGCATTCTTCCCACACCCACCCACATATAAAACAGTTAACTAAGTGAGGTGATAGATATGTTAATTACCTTGATCTTGGTAATTATTCCACAATGTATATCAAAACACCACATTGTACACTTTAAATACACACTTTCTCAAATATGCGTCAACTATTCCTCAATAAAGGTGGAACAAAAAAAGAAAAAATACATCTGTGTAGGAAGCTTGGGGCTGGTGCACTGGGATGACCCAGAGGGATGGTATGGGGAGGGAGGTGGGAGTGGGGTTCAGGATGGGGAACACGTGTACACCCGTGGCGGATGCATGTTGATGGATGGCAAAACCAATACAATATTGTAAAGTAAAAAAAAAAATAATAATAATAATAAAAAATTTTTAAAAAGAAAAGAAAAAAATAAACCACCCAGGATACACTGAATCTTGGTTTAAATCAAGATAAGCAACCACAGGTACCTCATAAGGCCAACTGCTAGCAGGAACCCACCCTGTCGCTAAAGAAAACAAGGCAGTCATAGATCTCACAGTCTGAAAAGAAAATCATAATAAAATGTTATCTTGATTGATTTCAAATCAACACATTATTCATAAAATATTTTTCACAGAAAAAAAAACCACAGAGGAGATAAATTTTGACGCATCTTAGCACTAAAAGGAGAGGTCATCATTTTTTTTTTCCTTTCTAACATTTTTCCTGTCACAACTTTCCCAGATTTCAATTTCCACAGAGGTGACTCTGTCTTCTCACTCTCCCGATTTTTCTCTCACCTTCTTTAGACCTCTCACTTCCATCGCCAGACTCTGGATCTCATCATTACCACTATCCCAAACCTCCAAACTTCAATTTCAAGCATCTCATTTCCTTATTTTCCACACTGACTCTCTGTAGACTCCAATCAGGATCTACTGAGCAGTTCAGCTCCTGGCAAAAATTCTACGTGTGATCTTTCAGGCCTGACCCTGGGCCGTTTCAAAGGCTTTACCCCGGCAGGCCTCGGGGAGAAGGCTGCCCTCCACAGTCCAGACGGGATGCACAGCTGATGCCTCACAGGCCCTGAGAGGAGGTGCAGTCAAGGGCTCAGGTCCCCAAGGCTGGCCACAGGCTCTTTGGCGGGCTGTCCTCTTAGCTCTGCACCTTCATTCAGCGGCCTCTTTTTTTCTTGAACATTTACTTATCTGGCTGCACTGGGTCTTAGTCGCGGCATGTGTGATCTAGTTCTCCAGCCAGGGATCGAACCTGGGCCCCCTGCACTGGAAGCCTGGAGTCTTTGCCACTGGGCCATCGGGGAGGCCCCCAGAGGCCTCTTTACTAGGATCTTTAGCCAAGACTTTCCTCAGGAACCGCCGCCTAGACCTTTTTACTGGAAGGAGGGAAACCTTATTTTTTTAATTTCTTCTTTTTTTTTTTTTAATTGAAGTACAACTGATTTACAATGTTATGTTAAAGGGGAACCTTGAAGGTATTTATATCCACTCTGACTCTGTGCTTTTTCACTCCTAGCCCTTCCTTTGGGCCCTCTTCCTCAAATCCGTAAAACTGCAGAAACATCTTGTTCACGGCTCCCTTGGCAGTAAAGCGATTCCCCCACATCTGTGTTGATCCACGGGATCCTCAGCCAGCCCTGGAAGAAATGGAAAAAGGGTGTCCTTGCTTCCTCATGGGTTAGCCTTTTATTTACACTCTCCTAAGAAGTGATTAAAGCCTTGGCAGCTAATTTTTACTTCAGTTTATTGTCTTATTCCAGCTTCCTGGGTAACTCAGCTAGTAAAGAATCCACCTGCAATGTAGGAGACCCCAGTTTGATTCCTGGGTGGGGAAGTTCCCTGGGAAAAGGGGTAGACTACCCACTCCAGTATTCTTGGGCTTCCCTGGAGGCTCAGACAGTAAAGAATCTGCCTGTAATGCAGGAAATCTGGGTTTGGTCCCTGGGTTGGGAAGATACCCTGGAGGAGGGCATGGCAACCCACTCCCGTATTCTTGCCTGGAGAATCCCACGGACAGAGGAGCCTGACAGGCTACACCCCATGGGGTCGCAAAGAGTCGGACACGACTGAGCGACTAAGCCCAGCACACTGTCTTCATCAGCAGTGGGTCTGATGCCTGAGAGTCCTGCTCAGCTCTCTCCATCTCAGCCTGGCACCTAGTACCTGCAATTAAGTGTACTGTCACCCTCTCAGCGCTCCTTACCTCCTCGTTGCCTCACTTCCACTCTCACCCAGCTGAAAGGCAGGTAGTCTTTCTACACCACCTCCTACTTACACCCCAAACTACCTTGACTCTTGCATGCTGTCTCACTTGGGAAAACCACACACTTGGTAAAACCGTCCCCATCCGTACTCCTCTCTGTGCGGCAGAGTCTGTCTGAAGGAAATCTTAAAACTACACTGACTGGTGCCACTTTTGATCCATGATATCTATCTCAGTAGGCTCCTAAGATAGCCTGGCAATCATACCATAAAGCACTGGTCCATTCACACTTCCATGTGCCTTGAGGACTATCCAATACCTCCTGTTTCCTACTAAATATCTGAAGCGTTCTCCTCTATACTTCTGTTTCTCTGGTGACCTTCCTTCCTCTTTCAATGAGAAAATATGAGCAATCAGAAGACATGCAAGTGCCCACCCACATCATGTTCAACCCCTTAACTTCATCTGTACCTGTACATCCTTCGTCTGTTCCCTTATTATGGGTCAACTCTCCAGGCTCTTGCTTCCCTGATGGCTTAGTGGCAAAGAATCCACCCGCCAATACAGGAGTCGAAGGAGGCTTGGGTTCGATCCCTGTGTTGAGAAGATTCCCTGGGGCAGGAAATGGCAACCCACTCTAGTATTCTTGCCAGGATAATCCCGTGGAGAGAGGAGCCTGGCAGGCTACCGTTCAAAGGGTCACAAAGCATTGGACATGACTGAGCGACTAAGCACACATGCGTGGTGATGTCAAGTTTAACCTCCAAAGCCACAAAACGTGGGGCATGCATGCTAAGTCGCTTCAGTCTGTCCGACTCTGTGCGACCCCACAGACAGCAGCCCACCAGGCTCCTCTGTCTCTGGGATTCTCTAGGCAAGAATACTGGAGTGGGTTGCCATTTCCTTCAAAATGTGGGGCAGTTAGACAAAAATGAATAATCTGGCTTCAGAATAGGAGTATTTATGCAAGCCTTTTATTATTTAAAATGAACTCATCAAATTATAAGCTGCCTTTTTAACTTAAAAATGCACTAGATAGATTGTATAATTCCTCTTTCATAAGTGTACAATACTGAATTAAATACGGTTTTAATAATTCTTCTCTGTAAGGTATCTGGTATTCTCTCAACTCAATCCTTAGGGAATTATATCTTCAAAGATGGGACCAATCAGATTTCTATAGACCTATATATTTCTGTTCTTCTTCCCATTGTAGGAGAGAGAATTTCTATTCTTCTAGATATCAATTTCAAATTCTATTAATCCCCTTCATTATTTCTTTACAAAAAAAAAAAGAGTAGTCTTATTTAAGAAAACAGCAAACCATTGCATATTTGCCTGATTTATTAATCCTGTGATTTTGTCCTGGGTCACTCTCATGAAACTAAAATCTTTAATTTTTGCAGCAAGTGCTTTGTTCTACCTCAGATTATAATCTTTTCTTAGAACCAGGTCACATGACCTTTCTGTGAAATGATGTGTGGTTTTGTGTTTTAGCATCAGTGAAATATCTTGAATGTATAATTTTGTGTCAATTTTCAATACAAAAACTATCTGGGCCAAGAATATTTAGTCAATATGATACCTAAAATATTGCAAAATGTTGAAAACTCAGATGATTTAAACAGTTATCTCAGAAAATGTTAAGGTCACATACCACTCAGAGTTACAGACTGAAAATTGGCTCTGCTATCTTAAGCTGTAAAGGAATTTATTGGGGAGATGCAGGGCTGATAAGAGGCTAGAAAACCAGTTCTTGGAGAACTGGTGGGAACAAGGGGACCCCAGGGAGACAGCAAGAATCACAGAAAAAGTCACAAAACAACAACAGTCCGGTCTACATGCTAATACAGCCTCTGCCTGAAAGTGTCAGGAAAATGCAGATGACCCTCGAGTTCTGTCATTATTACTTCCTGACTGTGGCAAGAGGAGGGGAAAATACATCCATCCCCCTACCACGCCCCCTCCAGTGTCTGCACAGGAGTCCCTAATAAGATGTGGTACAGCCAACAAGTCATGAAGGCTGACTCCGGCCCATCCTCGAAAGAATGCCTCATAGACTCCATCATACAGAGGGCAGCCACACCCCACCAGGGGGAGTTAAGCTGAAATGATACTCAGAAATATCCAGGAATCAAAAAAAAAAAAAAAAAAAAATATGATAAGCACAGAGTAGCCAGAAAAAGAAGGCAATGTTACAAACAAAGGAAAAGGGCTTTGCTTCCTTGTTTACTGACTCTGTACTGAAATATATGAAATACTGCATCTACTTTTAACAATAGCTGAAAATTGACCATTTCTACAGCCAGATGCTTTCATAAGTCATTGCTTACATTCAAAGCTTTCAAAAATAAGAGGCTGGTACCTCCACTGATATGCAGAGAACAGCCAACTATGAAGAGACTGAAAATCTGACACTGTGGGGCGTTAGTCCTTCTGAACTTCTATCGTAAGTTTGCTGTAGGTAGACAGCAAACTACCTCAGTTTCTCAAACATGAGTAAATATAAGGAGTATCTAGAATATTATGACGACACAACATAAAACGAACTACATCCAATCAGGTTATTGGGAAAGAGGCTCCCACTAACACTAAAAGCTTGCCTAAGTCAAGCCTAAGTCAGGCATTTGAGAGCTGTTAACAGCCCTACCCATTCAAGATTTCCCTGCCTTTTAACACCACACATGTCACTTGTCATCTTTTCTGTGCTTTTAGAGCCCTGGTCTCTGTAAGCTTTAGTTCCTTATCGAATTATCCTTTTAAGTCCAAAGTGTCTCTTACCGTTAGACATCCCATGTGTGTTCACACAGCTCTTACTGATGGGGCCAGCTTTAAAATGATCTACTCCACTCTGCTACTCTAAAGTGATCTACTCTCCTATAAGGGGAGTAAATCTTACAAGGTCTCAGAATGAGGAAAAAATCTTTTTTTTAATGTTGTTGATGCTGTATCTGTATGAGATGATGGATGTTCACTAGACTTATTGTGGCCATCATTTTATAGTGTATGTAAGTCAACTCATTATGCTGTACACCTGAAACATACCCAGTACTCTATGTCCATTATGAGTGCATGCACAACTGCTTCAGTCAGGTCCAACTCTGTGCAACTCTATGGACTGTAGCCCACCAGGCTCCTTTGTCCATGGGATTCTCCAGGCAAGCATACTGGACTGGGTTGCCATTTCCTGCTCCAGGGGATCTCCCTCACCTAGGGATCAAACCCACAAACCCAGCACCTCCTGCATTGCTGGCAGATTCTTTACTGCTGAGCTACCAGGGAAGCCCAGTATGTCCACTATACCTCAATAAAATTGGAAGAAACAAATAATCTCTTCTTTTTATCAGTCTTTGTCTTATTCCAGAAAGCTAACTTATTTATTCCAAAATGTACAAAAAGAGACTAATTCGATAAATGAGAGTTTAAAAACATGGTATTTGGATTTACTTTGGATTGACAAAATATAACTTTTTTGGATAAAGATGGATATTTGCAAATAATTTTTTCCTAATTTGGTTCCACAAAATTACTAATCTTGTCATGGGCTCCATATAAAGTCAGCTGACACTGAAAAAGTTCTTTTTTAAAGCAATGTTTATATCTATACTTGGCTTCCCTGGTAACTCAGTTGGTAAAGAATCCACCTTCAATGCAGGAGACTCCGGCTCTATTCTTAGGTCAGGAAGATCCCCTGGAGTAGGGATAGGCTACCCATTCCAGTATTCTTGGGCTTCCCTGGTGGTTTAGATGGTAAAGAATCTGCCTGTAATGTGGGATACCTGGGTTTGATCCCTGGGTTGGGAAGATCCCCTGGAGGAGGGCATGGCAACCCACTCCAGTATTCTTGCCTGAAGAATCCCATGGACAGAGGAGCCTGATGGGCTATAGTCCATGGGGTCATAAAGAGTTGGACACGACTGAGTGACTAAGCACATATCTATACTTATTGAAGACTAGTATATCTAGTGAACTTATTTTGGAATCACAAAGATGCACACTGAAGCCTGATTAAGAAACTTATTAGTTTTGCTACTGTGGACAAGTTCATTAACCCTTTTTAGCACTGATTCCCTTATCTGCAAAAGGGAAATGATGATATGCAATGATTAAAAGGAAGAACTTGTGAAAAGAGCAAAAAACTTTGATAGAGTGCCTATTACTTTCTCTCCTCTCTCTGTGAACCTCTCAAAGGCATACTCATTCTTTAGTTAACATACATGGGACACCCTACTGTCTTCAGCTGCCAACTGGTAGGGACAGAAGTGTCTGCATCAACTCCCCCACCTGAAATCAAGATTTTAAGTTCAAAAAGTTTTATGAAGGGTCTGCCTGTGGTTTTCGCCCTTCTGAACAAAGCCACAGGCTCACAAACCACAAATATGTATCTGAAATATGGGATATGGGGGGAGGGGCTGCATTGGGTCATTGTCATGACACACTGGCTCTTTGCTGGGGCAAGCAGGCTCCTCTAGTTGCAGCACATGGACTTCTTTCTAGATGTGCCTCTTGGGCTCTGGAATGCATGGGGTCAGCAGTTGTGGCCCACGGGGGCTTAGCTGCCCCACAGCAAGTGGGATCTTAGTTCCTGGACCAGGGATTGAACCTGTGTTCCCTGCATTAAAGGCAGATTCTTAATCACTGGACCATTAGGGAAGTCCCTGGATTTTTAATTAAGAAAAAGTTTTGACTTTTTAAAGAGATGAGTAAATATCTTACAATAATAATGTTTTGAAGTTAGTTGGAAACAATGGATAGACCACAAAACTATTATGGCCAGAATTACTGTTAAGGAGATATGAGGGGCAAAGATGACAGGATTAGCATTAAAAGGATTATTAAGAAACCGAGAGAGAGTAAAAGCTTCAGAACAAAAGTAAAATGAGCTCCTAAATTTGGCAATAAGTCTAAACAAACCAGCACAGAGTTTGGTGCTTATGTATAGAGTAAATATGTAGCTTATATTCTCTGAGGTAGTTGAATCACCTGCATCATATCCCATTGTCCCTAAAAGGATGTTGCAATTACCAACATTCCTCAGAATTTGTTTCCCCACCCCAATTCATATGCTGACATCCTAATCCCCAGTGTAATGGTATTAGGAAGTGGGGCATTTGAGAGATAACTAGGTCATGAGGCTGGAACCCTCACAATAGGATTAGTGCCCTTATAAGAAGAGACACCAGACAGCTTGCCCCTGGCCCTACCATCTAAGCACACAGCTAGAAGGCCACTGTCTGTAAGTCAGGAACTTACTTCCATCAGGAACTAAATCTTTCACATCATGATCTAGCACTTCTCAGCCTCCAGGACATGAGAAATGAATGTTGTTGTTTAAGCCATGCAGTCTACTGTGTTTTTGTTATGGTAGTCCAGGACGACTAAAACAATTATCCTGGGAAATTTAAAATTAATTTGCCACCAGTGCTCTCAATGTTATCGTCTCTCACTTGTTCAAAAAGTCCAGTCATTTGCATATCCTTCTTCCTTGAATCTTTTACCTTCTCCTTTTCTATTCACTCTTTTCTATCAACAGGTAAACATGCTGAAGATTCCTTTTTGCTTAAAGGAATGACAAGAATGGTGTCTGTAAAATCCCTATTCCTCTATGCCACCACCCTCATTCCTTCCATTTACTAATGTCTTAAAATAAATAAATGTCAACAAACAAATAAATGTTCACTGTATACGTTTTACCCCCATTCTTCAATCCATGGTAATCTGTCTTCTGCCCCTTGCTATTGTTGTCATTCAGTCATTAACTATTGTCTGACTCTTTGCAACCCCAGGAACTGCAGCAGCCAGGCCCTTACCTTTCCCTGAAAGTGCTCCTCATTGTTACTACGTCACTTGACTATCACTACATCCAGTGAATTTCTCAGTTCTTCTCTTACTTAGCATTTCAGAAACATTTAAAAATCATTGACCATTATTCTCTTGAAACTCATTATACTCTCCTGGGTTTCCAACAACTGCTATCCACAATGTCCTTTATGGGCTCTTTTTTTTCCTGTGACTATTCGTGAACTACTGCTTCTGCTAGGTCATCTTTTATTCCCAGTCTAAATACATCTCCTGAGCAGTGTCCTACATGCCCCTGGATTTGGTGAACACTTTGGTGTCTAGGACAGTCAGTTCTCTAGTGCTAATCCAGATCACTCTTCTGTTCTGTAGCTCCTGTAACTTCCTCAGCATCTTAAGTCTAACAAATTCAAATGAACTTATCATCTCCTACAAACAGGCTCATCACCAAGTTAATGGATACAGTTAAAAGTATAGATATTATCCTTCTCTCCTTTTAACCCTCATCAAGCCCTCTTATCCCCTGCCACACAGAAAGAAGTCAATCATATACTCCTCACTTCCAAAAAGCTCTTTACCTTTCTCATCAGCCCTTCTATGGACCAAGACCATTTATCACGTTGATAGCTGCAGATGGAGGAGATGCAGCCTAATGGTTAACAGCATAAAGTTTCCAAGCAGGGATTGAATCCTAATTCTGCCACTTATATGTTATGCTACTTGAAACAATTTGCTTCATCTTTCTACACTCTCATTTCTTCACATTTACAACTGGAGCACTTATAAAACCCAGTCTCACAGGACTATTATAAGATTAAATGAGATAATGCAAGAGGCCTTGTCATGGTGTTGGGAAAGCATTAAATACTCAGTATATATTAGATAGTATATTCAAGTTGATAGCCTTCTCCTTGGTACATATTTTCCACAATGTAAAATGAGCAATTTTCAGAAACAGAAATCTAGTAAAGTCACTACTCAAATTTAAACCATTTGGTGGCTCCTGTTGCACATGATATAAAATCCAAGTCCAGTAAGAGGTTTACCAGATTGTCTGAGATCTGATCTCTGTCACTTTCTCAGCCTTATTTCTCAGTTTTTATTACTGCCTTCTATGTTACAGTCATGGGTAATTTCTGTCAGTTCCCTCTTGCTCTCACATCTCCAAATTTAGCAAATGCAATTCCCTTCATTTGAACATCTTTTCCCACTCCTCTTTGGTTAATATCAATACAGTCAGGTTCTGGCATTCACGGATACAGCCTTGACTATGAATACCCACAGCATCTTGGAATGCCAAGAGCATTGTTCTGTTGTGATTACTAAATTGTTTGTCTCCTGCTCTGAGTTTTAAGTTCTGTGAGGGACGGAAGCATATTTATCTATCTAGAGATACCTATCTATCTCTCATTTATCTTTGTAAGTCCACAAACTTACATGCTTCTTGACTCATGGTAGATATTTATTAATAATAACAATTTGGGGAGAGTGTATCAATAAGTGAATAAATGATTTAGACTGCTGAATGATCTTACACACAGGAAAGGGGTACCCTGTTCATCATCTAGCCTACTCAGGATACATGTTTAATGGGAAATCTCTCATGTATTTGATTGACATGAGTCAATCCCTAGAGCTCAGTCTTCAGGGTTGGTAACTAGACCTTAAAAACCATCTAATCCACTGAGCTGCAACCACCTTAGGCTGACTAGGCTGAGGCTAAATAAGTAAGCCTGCCTTTACTACTCTTTTCAAAGACAAATCCCATAGGTTTAAAGCAGGGATTTTACACTCCCATGCCTACAGGGGCCAGACAAGCATCCTAAGTGAATGGCACGGGTAAATGCACATTGTGTAATTGGCAGGGAGCTGGGGAGAGGGGAGAACTACTGAATGAATGGACAATTCAGGCCTTTACTAAAGGAAATAGACATTATTAAGTTCCAGTGAAACATTCCCAGATCTTCTGGCTGTTTTTTTTTTTTTTTTTTTAACCTGGAAAGCTAAACTTGCAAGTAAAGCTACTAATTTTAAAATCTGACTTAATATAATGGGGAACAAACAAAAAAAATTTATGGACCCTATCCAGCTTCTGTCAATTATCAATTCATGATCTTGGCTTTAAACCAATTGCAAAGAAGAGAGAATTTGAGAATGCAGACAGGTCTGTACCAACCCATCACATCCATCAATACCCTGAAATTGGATCAGCTCCTTCTACTAAATGACAACTCTAAATTCAATGTTACCCTCAAGCACTCTCCTAACAAATACCTTTCTCACTCTCAACAGATCTTGATTACTAATTTACAAAGAAAAACACCAACATTAGTAAACAATCATCTCATCTTCCCATTCTCCATCTATAAACTGAACTAACATTGGAACCATCCAGCCTCAAAGGAGAGGTGATCCTTCCCATCCTTAAGTGGAATTCTTCCACCACTGCCCCTAATATATCACCTGTATGAATTATCCCCTTCTCTCAAAAATCTTCAACATCATCCTTATGCTCAACTTAACAACAATTTCATCTTTGGGGGAACAAACATCCTTTGCCTACTATCCCCTCCTCTTATTTCCTTTAAAGTAAAGCTTATTTTTCCTACTGTTCTATAAGCTTTACTATTAGCATAGATTTATACAAAAGGAAGTAATCATTATTTTTATTGATCTACACTAAGTCCTCTGATGTTCCCCCAAAATATGACTTAATGTCATCTGTTTATTTGATAAATATTTATCCTCCTAGTTAAATGTCAAACACTGCTCACAAATGGTCTGTTCCAAATCCCAACTGAGGTTAAAGCTTAACACAGTTGACTCACTCCGCTATGGGTAAAGGATCTCCTGCTTACATGTCATAGACACAGAATAAAATAGGAAAACGGGCACAAATGGTTTAGTTGGCAGGAAAACAAAACTTATCTATGAGCACAGCCATGAAGTCTTAGCAATAGTCAAATAAGTTTGAATAAGTTATTCTTCTGATTGTGACTACAGATGGAAGAATAAAAACCCTGTTACATATAAAAGAAATCATGTTTCTGAAAGTTTCAATACAAAGGAGAAAATATGAGACTCACAGTCATGAAGGGAATGTGGGCAATGGTTATAATGGGCTATCTTTTATCTTGATCATGACTGTGTTTTTAAAACCATGAGTCAAGACTCCAGGGTGGGCTATAAAATCAATTTAGTGGACTACTGCTAGCATTTTTTAAAAGAAATTACATAGAAAAGAATAGAAACTAGAGGACATGGCACATATAAAAAGTAGTAATTATGTCATGAGAAACTGTGTAAATTAGTACGTGTGTACATGTACAGTGGACCACAGGATAAAATGTATTTCTTACTGTGGATTGGGAGGTACATCTATCTATAAAACCATTAGCCTTGAGTGAGTAACCTATATTCTCTCTCTACACCTTTTTAATTCCCAGTCTCAATTAGTTGTTTCTGCTCTAGTAAATCCACTAAAATTGTTCTTGATAAAGTCACCCACAGCCGTCTACTTGTCAGATTTGAGGGACCCCCTTCAGACACATAGTTGAATTCTCTGCCACACTGAATATTGTTCATACCTCCTTCTAATTTGGGGTGCCTTTGGCTTCTGTGACATCACTTTCTAATGATTCTCCTGCTATTTCCCTGGTGTTTCTCTCTAGATTTTGTTCCCTCTCTCAGGCTTCCTTGGTAATCCTGGAATTTCTGCAGATCAGAACACAGGCCTCTGAGATGCCATGCATACTAAGACTGAACCTTGTCTCTGCCACTTACCAGCTCCGATACTACAATACCTCCCTGGCCCCATCTACTACCATCTCTCCCTGGATTATTGCAGTAACCTAGTGACTGAACCAGTCCATTCTAAAGGAGATCAGTCCTGGGATTTCTTTGGAAGGAATGATGCTAAAGCTGAAAGTCCAGTACTTTGGCCACCTCATGCGAAGAGTTGACTCATTGGAAAAGACTCTGATGCTGGGAGGGATTGGGGGCAGGAGGAGAAGGGGACGACAGAGGATGAGATGGCTGGATGGCATCACTGACTCGATGGACATGAGTTTGAGTGAAGTCTTGGAGTTGGTGATGGACAGGGAGGCCTGGCGTGCTGCAATTCATGGGTTCGCAAAGAGTCAGGCACGACTGAGCAACTGAACTGAACTGAACTGAATGACTGATCTCCCCTTGTATCTATTCTCAAAGGGTAGCCAGAGAGATCCTGGTAAAAGGAAAGTCAGATCGACTCATTCTTTTGATCAGAACCACTCACTGGCCCCATGATCTCCTTCAGGTCTTTGCTTAAACAGCATCCTCCTAGTGAGGATTTCCAAGCCTCTCTCTTTAAATATGCTTTTATAAGACACCTCGTCCCTCTTTCCTGCTTTCCTCATCTCCACAGTCCTTGTCCAAAATACAGTACAGTTCTTTACTTTGTTTACTGCCTGTCTCTTCTTACTGGAATATTAGATCCAGCAGGACAAGGACTTCATATCCTCCGCATCAGGAATTAGTGGTCCATACCAGGAGGCCTTCAACAGTACATGAACAGTAGGCTTCAACAGTATGTGAACCGAGAACTTCCAGATGTTCAAACTGGATTTAGAAAAGGCAAACGAACCTGAGATCAAATTGCCAACATCCCGCTGGATCATCGAAAAAGCAAGAGAGTTCCAGGAAAACATCTACTTCTGCTTTATTGATTATGCCAAAGCCTTTGACTGTGTGGATCACAACAAACTGTGGAAAATTATTCTTCAAGAGATGGGAATACCAGACCACCTGACCTGCCTCCTGAGAAACCTGTATGACCCTGAGGGATGGGATGGGGAGGGAAGTGGGAGACGGGTTCAGGATGGGGGACACATGTATACTCATGGATGATTCATGTCAAAAACCACTATAACATTGCAAAGTAATTAGCCTCCAATTAAAATAAATTAATTAATTCTTTAAAAAAACGAAGCAACAGTTAGAACCAGACATGTAACAACAGACTGGTTCCAAATTGGGAAAGGAATACGTCAAGGCTATATATTGTCACCCTGCTTATTTAACTTTTTGCAGAGTAGATCATGCAAAATGCTGGGCTGGATAAAGCACATGCTGAAATCAAGATTACCAGGAGAAATATCAATAACCTCAGATACGCAGATGATAACACACATGGCAGAAAGCACAGAGGAACTAAAGAGCCTCTTGATGAAAGTGAAAGAGGAGAGTGAAAAAGCTGACTTAAAACTCAACATTCAAAAACTGAATATCATGGCATCCAGTCCCTTCACTTCATGGGAAATAGATGGATAAACAGTGGAAACTGCGACAGACTTTATTTTGGGGGGCTCCAAAATCACTGCAGATGGTGATTGCAGCCATGAAATTAAAAGACGTTTGCTCCTTGGAAGAAAAGCTATGACCAACCTAGATAGCATATTAAGAATCAGAGACATTACTTTGCCAACAAAGATCCATCTAGTCAAAGCTATGGTTTTTCCAGTGGTCAATCATGGATGTGAGAGTTGGATCATAAAGAAGACTGAGCACCAAAGCATTGGTTCTTTTGAACTGAGGTGTTGGAGAAGACTCTTGAGAGTCCTTTGGACTGCAAGGAGATCCAACCAGTTAATCCTAAAGGAAATCAGTCCTGAGTATTCATTGCAAGGACTCATTTTGAAGCTAAAACTCCAATACTTTGGCCACCTGATGTGAAGAACTGACTCATTGGAAAAGACCCTGATGCTGGGAAAGATTGAAGGCAGGAGGAGAAGGGAATAACAGAGGATGAGATGGTTGGATGGCATCACCGACTCAATGGACATGAGTTTGAGCAAGCTCTGTGAGACTGTGAAAGACAGGAACACCTGGTGTGCTGTAGTCCATGGGGTCGCAAAGAGTCGGACACGATTGAGCGACTGAACAATAGTAACAACTAGGAAGCCATTAAAATGTATCGAAAGAAGGAATGACTATCATCAGCCATGTATTCGTCTCTTGAGGGTAGGTAGGCCTCAGTACATATGGCTCTGTAGCTCTCCTACACTATTCTATGCACCATCCTATGTATAATACAATTTTTAATAGGGCTTTTCACCATCAAGCAAAGATAAGAGACATATATAGGAGACTGTCTGAAATTCACAACCAGGGTTTCATCTTGTATTGACAATGTTCCTGCTGGTTAACCCTATAAGATGCAGATACCTTCACACAGGCCTGATTGAACAGATAATAAAATGTCCTAGAAATGCTACTTTGGGGTCCTTCTTTTTTATTTCCTTCATCAGACATACAATCAATTCTGTTAGCCTAAAGGATGGTAAAGATAGTTCATTTCCCTTCCCTTATTTCCCAGTAATAGCCCTTAATTGCATAATGAAAGGAGAAAAATTATTAATAAAATTTTCCCTTGAATTAAAACCAAACCATAACTTTAGTTTTTGTTGTTATTGCTGAATTTATTTCTATAGAATTTTAAAATATATTTACCCCTGTAAAATACTTACCCCTTAACTAACCCATTAAGAATTTCTACTTATTAAAAATAACTACATCTTCCTTCCATTAGGGAAACAAAAAAATGTCAATTTAATCAACTTAATATTCTCTCTACTCTTCTAATTTTTCCAATTTAATTTTCACAAGCTCACAATAATTCACTTAGGCATTACTATTATCCCCAGTGAACAAATTAGAATTTGAGGCATAACAGACAAGAAAGCTTGTTCAAGATCACTCAGGTATCAGGCAGAAGCATTGTGATTTGACTCTAGAACCTGAGGCATAGAAGGAGATGTAGATCATCAGATAGAGGAGATAATATCTTGAGAAATGCAATTGACTAAGGGAAAGGTAAGAGCTATTCCCAGGCTTTGGGCTTGGGCGACTAGGTAAACGATGGTTCTTCCAATGGTCTACAGGAGGAAGAGGTTTAGAGAACAAGTTTGTAAGATCAATTTTTGATATAAGTTTGAAAGTAGGAATGTATTTTGAAGCTTAAAATGAGTGCCCTGGGCTAGAGATACAAATGTGGAACTTGAAAGCTGCAGAAACCCAAAATCCTAGAGGGTAATCAGTTCACCCAGGAAGAAGTCACTACATTTGGCAAAGAGAAGAAGAAGAAAGAAAGAAAGAAAAAAAAACTAGCTATCTGAGAAAGAGGAGTTTTACTGGAATGAGAGACTGAGTGAAAGTTTATTCCAGATGAAAGAGTGAATGGTTAGTGAGAAAGCAGAAAGAGTGATAGGATCTACTATTCTGAGAAACAGTTATTTGCAAAGGGGAAGGAAGTGACTGAACACTATCTGGAAGTCACAGGGGCTAGTAAAATTTTCTTCAGCAAATCATCTACCTTTTGATGCCTTCTAAAATTGACTTTCCTAGAAACATAGCTCTGAAAGCCTCACGGCCCAGAAAAGACCTTGCAGGAGGCGGCTGACCATCACCTGACTCCCCAGGAAGCCTCCTGAAATAGCCCTCCGTGCTTCCCTGGTGGTGCTAGTGGTAAAGAATACTCCTGCCAATGCCAGAGACACAAGAGACTCGGGTTTGATCCCTGGGTCGGGAGGATCGCCTGGAGGGGGAAATTCACTCCAGTATTTCTTACCTGGGAAATGCTATAGACAGAGGAGCCTGGTGGGCTACTCCATGCAGTCAGACACAGCTGAGCACACGTGTGCGCGTGCACACACACACAGTCAGTACTGATGGATGCCAGTGGCGGCAGTGTTACTCACACCCAGTAATGCTTGTGTCCTAAAGCAAGCCCTCTCAGGAATTCTGGGTTTCTTCTAAAGCAACATTTCACAAAGTGTGCTTCCTTGAAACCTAGCCTCTGGGTGGAATGAGTATTACAAAAAGGACACTAAAGTAGAAAAGGTTCCACGATCCACTAACTCGAGGAAACGCTGGGTTAAACAAAGTTAAACAGGTTTGTTTACAGCAGGATTTTCAGAGCCTAATATTCTAATGTGTGTCATAAAACTATAGGAGGGAGATATAAAATTCAGCATTTTCCAAAATTACCTGATCATAGGACTTTTTTAAAGTGTTATCACATGGATCAGAAATTTAAGAAGATGTTTTCCCATAGGATCAATGCTAGTGGAGGTTATTTCAGGCAATGTGACAGACTGATCAGAGATCAAAATCAACAGCATTTTAATTGTACCAGGTACTATCCCATTAAGCAGCCATATTTACTTCAGTCTACCCCAGTTTCTTGAGCACTCTGCTCACCCGATGACATTAATTCAGTCACAGTCCCTTTTATAATGGGAATAGAACCTCGCTTGAAATTTGAAGCATTTGCTTTCCATTCTGATGAACTAAATTCTATGAACTCTGTAATAAAACTAGGATTAGGGCACATGGTACATTTCATTTCATAGTCCTGTGTGACTGACTACATGAGATAGAGCTGATGAATAAACTTGTTGATTGTTGGTATTATTTCCCTGCTTCTATTTTTTTTTTCTTTTATAGCTTGCAAGCTCAGTTGTTACCAGGAAAATCAATAAACAAGCTTTCAAGAAAAATTACACCTAGGGAGAAGAAAGGCCCTTTTGCCTGGAAGTTATTCTTTTTCTTTTCTAAGGCAGTAATACCCACTCCACAACCAGAGTTCACTTTCAAGTCAACAGAAGCCCTGTGTGCTCGATGAGGACTCTGCTGGGAGAACACAGCCCTCAAGTATTTTCAGAGCGGTATCTTTTGTTACTAGGATAACTTCTGTGAATTGAATTGTTCTGTTCTGAAAGTCAGGCAGGACTAAAGAAAGAAAACTAATGTAGCCAAGAAAATAAACCCTTATCCACATGTCCAGGGCCTAGAAAAGAATGCAGGACAGGCTACAAAAGGCAGACTTATTTTGTGAATGTAAATGAAACACAACCCTGTTAAGTAGAGCAGAAGCACTCATGTCTGACCAATTAGAGCAGCACCATTCAAAAGAACACAGCAAGATGATGGAAATGTTCTACAACTTTGCACTGTTCAGTATGTTAGCCAGGAACATGAGAGAACTCAGCCAAGATCAGCAAAAACCCACAGCTGACTTTCCAGCAGAGAACATGAGCAATCCCAGCTGAGACCATGGTAAACCACCCATATAATCCGCATACCCATGCCAATGAGTTTTGTTCATTAAGTGTTCCATAGCAATAATGCCAAAACCGACACAGAGGTAACAGTATACCCTAATGCTTCATGTTCTGTTTAGAACAGTGCCTGACATCAAATAAGCAGTTAATAAATATTTGCTATTATTATTATCCATAATTTGCCAGCATTCCCAAAATGGGTTTCCCAGCTGCCCGAAGAAAACGAGATGTCTACCATAAGTTTCGTGAGAGCTACAGAGAATGCTGATCTATTAAATTTTTAATCATTTTAATAAATTAGAAAGAAAAGTATCAAAAGTTAAGTATATTATAGTAATGAAAAGTTATTTATTTCCATCACAGTAAAAGGATAATCCATGATCTTCCAAAGCCCTTCACATATCCTGTACTGATTAATCTGACATATGCCCAGCTAGCATATCACCAATCAGATCAAACATCAAACTTCTTCCATGAAAAATGGACAGTAATAATTTTGTTGCATGATTAATTGTTGATGTTATGACATTTACATCAGGTTAAAAGTTAGGATGAGAAATGTTATCTGTCCTAGATTTTCGGACATAATACTTCTATGTCTGATGCTACTTCCAACTGTGGATTTTAAAAGAATAAATGCATTAGCTCCAAAAAAACATTATTATACACTTTTTTTTTATTACAAAAACTGGAGAAACACATGACTGTGAGGTTCACCCCTCTGATTGGTGTGTGTGTACGGATGGTGTGTGGGTGGGCGGTGGGGGAGTTCTTTCATGGCTACTCTTCTCTGTCGGCACCTTCTCTTTCAGGTAAGTCATCATTCATTTAAACAGCTTCAAGCAAAACTCCATCTCAGGTTGTAACTTCTCTTCTGAACTCAACACATTTCCATTTCTAATTGATTTTTGCACTTGGATGTTCTGCTATCTCCTTGTTTTCAATTAAATGTGGATTCATCGCCTCCCTGGACATCACGTATCAAACATGTGTATGGTATTATGTGGTCACTCAAGGTAAGTAAACCTCCTAATTCAGTTCTTTGTACATAACAAAAGCAGGAATGAAAGATAACCTTGTTATTACTCTTGTCCTCCATTTTGGGTTTTTTTTGGGGGGGGCCATGCTGCATGGCATATGGGATCCTAGTTCCCTGACCAGGGTTCAAACTTGTACCCCTGCATCAGAAGTGCAGAGTCCTAACCACTGGATTACCAGGGAAGTCCCTCCAACTTTGTCTTCATAATAACCCTTGGTCTGGCTACGTCAAGTATTATTGTCTTACTTTTTGATGAGGAAAATGAAATACCAAGTTGTACAGACCATCAAATATAAAAATACTGACAGGTGGGCAGGGAGAAATATCAATAACCTCAGATATGCAGATTACACCACCCTTATGGCAGAAAGTGAAGAAGAACTAAAAAGCCTCTTGATGAAGGTGAAAGAGGAGGGTGAAAAAGTTGACTTAAAGCTCAACATTCAGAAAATGAAGATCATGACATCTGGTCCCGTCACTTCATGGGAAATAGATGGGGAAACAGTGGAAACAGTGTCAGACTTTATTTTTCTGGGCTCCAAAATCACTGCAGATGGTGACTGCAGCCATGAAATTAAAAGACGCTTACTCCTTGGAAGGAAAGTTATGACCAACCTAGATAGCATATTCAAAAGCAGAGACATTACTTTGCCAAAAAAGGTCTGTCTAGTCAAGGCTATGGTTTTTCCTGTGGTCATGTATGGATGTGAGAGTTGGACTGTGAAGAAGGCTGAGCGCCGAAGAATTGATGCTTTTGAACTGTGGTGTTGGAGAAGACTCTTGAGAGTCCCTTGGACTGCAAGGAGATCCAACCACTCCATTCTGAAGGAGATCAGTCCTGGGATTTCTTTGTAAGGAATGATGCTAAAGCTGAAACTCCAGTACTTTGGCCACCTTATGCAAAGAGTTGACTCACTGGAAAAGACTCTGATGCTGGGAGGGATTGGGGGCAAGAGGAGAAGGGGACGACAGAGGATGAGATGGCTGGATGGCATCACTGACTCGATGGACGAGTCTGAGTGAACTCCGGGAGTTTGTGATGGACAGGGAGGCCTGGCGTGCTGCGATTCATGGGGTCGCAAAGAGTCGGACATGACTGAGCAACTGATCTGATCTGATCTGATGCCAATGAGATTAATAATCATTGTATGAAGAATGATAAGTATTCAGACTAAGTTTTATGGAAGCAAATTTTGAGACTGACTGGATAGATTTGATATATAGTAGCTAGTATATATTAGCACTGACTATGTGTCAGTAGTTATTATAAGTTAATATCAATATGCTGTTAATACTAACATTAACTCAATTATTTAAGTATTCTTTCATAGTTTTGTCAAAGAAACCAATATGGATCTCCCATGGGTTAAACAGCCTGCATTAGGTAAGGCAGCAACAAGCTAATAAATCACCTGTCTGGGATTTGAATGCAAACCAGACCAACTGGCTCCCGAGAAGTGTCCCTACTACATTCTTCTCTCTAAAATTAATAAGAAGTTGGGAGGGGAGAAAAATGTAAGAGCAAATGCAAAGTCATCCAGGTAGAAATAAGTCAATCATACACAGGCCTGGGTTCAAGCAGGTTGCATGGGCTAGGAGACCACACCTGGAAGAGGAATCGGATGGAAAGGAGATTGGAAGAAGCTGGGATGCACCAGTCGTGAAGTGGTCCTTCTTTTGTTTTTAAACAGCTTTATTCTATGCATTTATTTATTGGCTTCACAGAGTGGTGGCATGCAAGACCTTAGTTCCTCAACCAAGGACTGAACCCATACTCCTGGCGTTGGGAGCACGAAGCCTTAACCACTGGACTGCCAGGGAAGTCCTGAAGTGGTCTTTGAATGTCAGGCTGAGTTGTTTGGGTTTCTGGATCCGCCCAAAGGGAACCTGACCTTCTGTCTGCTTTAACTTGATCTGTGACAATGCTCAGGCAAATGAACATGCTATGGAGAAACGCACCAGCAGCGCTGGAAGAGGGGGGTTAGTTTCTTAATCTGGAGCTGTAACAGTCTGCGTGAAACTGTCAGCATCTCTACCTCAAAAGACTACATCTGAGTCACTGAACTATTCCCAAAGGTTAAGAAAGGGACATACTGAAGACAGACGCCCCGTCACACGCCAGCCCTGACTCCCTGATGGAGGGGTAAGCACTGCAAACGCAGAATGTACCGTAATGGTGGAGCAAGCCATGTGCTTCCGCACCAGTTCAATGTTGAGAGTGCTTTAACTGAACATCTGGCTAATGACATACCTTCCATGTATCCACAGTACTTACTCACTGCACCTACTCCATGTGAAGAAATTACATGGGTCAAGTAACAGCAGCATGATTTCATATGCTTGCCCCATCGCCTACAAGCATAACTAAAGAGTAACAACCACACACTTGGGGGAAAATCTTGGTTAAGTCTTTTTCATGGGTAGTTCTAAAACAGGAATGCAAAAAACAAGAAACTTGCTGATAATCTCTTAAACCAATAATTGTCAAATATAACAACTTCGATATGAAAGGAACTATTTCCTCAGCATATGGACTAGTCGAGTTAGCCCCCTCATTGAACCAACTAAAGCAAATTTTTAAATCTTAGCAGTGATAAGGGTGTACCATTTACATTAGTATTTTCTTTGGTAAAACTGGCTTCAGGAAAGGAAACGTTTTCACAGTTCTCTTTTCCAACTTTTGCTAAGGTGTTTTTTTAAATGCTCTGAAAGCAGGATTTTTCCAAAAGAGTTGTTCCAAATGGGAACAACTCTACCTTTTTCATAATCATTTAAAAATCTGCTTCATGCTTGGTCAACTCATAGCCAATCACCTAAGACTGAATTTCAACTGATAACTAAAATTCAATAGATTAGTCTGAATCTTCCTGGTAATGTGAATCTGATTTCACCAAATAATAGCTGCATTATTTAAAATAATGAATATGTAATAGTATCTATTGAACACTGGCCCATATTATAATTTATAATTAATGGCTGGAAAAAAGAATATTTGTGATACTGTAAACTGCTATCTTAAGGATTCAACAATCACATGTATTATAATTCATAAAAAATAGCATATAGCATTCTTTTCATATTTCTAGATTGTCTTCTTTGTCAACTGGTGAGCAAACACCCATAATGCTCTTTCAGTTCAGTTCAGTTCAGTCACTCGGTCGTGTCCGATTTTTTGCAACTGAACTGAACTGAAACAGTATTATGGGTATTTGGCGTCTATCAAAATGTTCTGAGTATCTTGCAATAAAAGAGCACAGATCCAGGAAAGTTTAGACATTACTAAGGAAACAGTGCACAGATGTGGATGCTGAAAAATTAATACCACACCATCTTCTGATAGGTTGTAGCTCCAAAAGTGCTTCTGCAAAAACAGAATGAAACATGCCAGAGCACAAATACCCATGCCATCACAGCATAAATGAATCATTAGGCATTAAAACAGAAATTTCAAGCTCTGGCATCAGGTCCAATTTCTGACAAATTCCTCAGCCTCACACATGTTTCTTCACGCCATCTTGTTGGTTGAGAAACACTGGAAGCAAAAGTAGCCCGTCCAAGTATCCTATGTTGATGCATATAGATGTAATCTAGAAAAATGGTACTGATTAACCTATCTGCAGGGCAGGAATAGAGACATAGATGCAGAGACTGAACTCATGGACACAGTGGGGTAAAGGAAAGGGTGGGGCGAATCGCGAGAATAGCCCTGACATATACCATGTATAAAATAGATAACTAGTGGGAAGCTGCTGTATGGCACAGGGAACTCAGCCTGGTGCTTTCTGATGACCTAGAAGGCTGGGATCGGGGGGAGAGGGGGGCTCAAAGAGAGGGGGGTCGGTGTGTGTGTGTGTGTGTGTGTATCTGATTCATGTTGTTGTACAGCATAAACCAATACAACATTGTAAAGCAATTATCTTCCAATTAAAAATATATTAAACAAAAGAAAAAAAAGTAACCTGTCACATGTGAACAAAAACCAGTTGAAAAATGATGTCTAAATATTATATAATATTTGATTTTCCTAATATCTCAAAATATTTTTTAAACTTGCAAAATGAATATTTACTGTTCTCAGATAAGATGTTCTAATCAGGTACCAATTTTGTTACAATTTAAGGCCACAGGAACCCTAGGAGGTTGCTGCTGACATCTAGTGGCATAATTTTTAAATGCTTTAAAAACATACATCCAGAGAAAGAAAGGGACAAACATACTCATATATGAAAAAGAAAAAACAAAAAAGAGAAAATGTTAGTTGCTCAGTTATGTCCAACCCTGCAACGCCATGGACTGCAACCCACCAGACTCCTCTGCCCATGGAATTCTCCAGGCAAGAATACTGGAGTGGATTTCCAATTCAGTCATCAAATCAGTGAACACAGTAGATAAATATTAAGTTGACTGAGGTGGCAAATTATAACTTTTTTCCCAATTGATTTTGATGTAAGATATGCAATAGGTAGTGTCTCTATAGATCAGTGTTTTGCTCTTAGGCAAAACTGCCTTCATTGAGTAGCTTGGGTTCAAGTTTTCTCCGATGGCATGTGCAAAATGGCACAGAGCCAACGGGTAATTGAATTGGACAACCTCTGAATTAGGCAACCTCCCTTTGATGAAGGAAATGTATTTTGATAGTTGAAAATTATTTGCTTTATAAATTAGAATATTTGATTTTATATTTTATTCACATTGAAAAGATATCATAAAGGAAGAGAAAGTTCTTAAATTTGTCCTAATTGATGTAAAACATTGCTAAATTATAATCCTCATAATACAAAGGAATCTTTTAGCTTTTTTTTAAATTGGAGGACAATTTTTTACAATGTTATGCTAGTTTCTGCTGTACAACAACATGAATCAGCTATGCATATACCCCTCCCTCTTGAACCTCCTTTTAAATATTCCTTCAATGGGTATCTTAGAGATGCGAGGACCTCACTCATTCAAAGCCTGTCTACTTCACTCACAAGTGGGAGTAAAAGTGGGTAACAGAAGAACCTTCTTTCACAATCACACCAAAGGAAAAGGAAGTCCCATGGCAGTGTGTACCTTTACACAAAATAAAAAGTTGTATAATGTACATATACATACATGCATAAATACATGCACACAAGGGAGCTATTATATAGCAATATTCATAAATCAGTGACAGTGTGACAGACAGTGTATCTAGGTTACTTTACAGAGTAAATATGGGTTAAGGAAGAGAAATAGTTGTAGCATGATGAGGAATTCAGAAGGCTCCATAAAGAGCAGTTTTAAGATTATGCAGGCTTTGGAATAAGGAAGAAAGAAACTAGGCATTTCAAATGGAGTTTCCAGCACAAGGAAAGATGAGAACATTTAGGGTATATAGTGGAGGAAGAGAGAAACAATCACGGTAAGAAACATAGGTGGGGAAAAAATGCAAGAATGTGAACATTCGTAGAAGACAATTCTATGGCCTCTATAGGGCTTCCCTGGTGGCTCAGCAGTAAAGTATCCACCTGCCAATGCAGGAGACATGGGTTTGATCACTGAGTTGGGAAGATCCCTCAGAGAAGGAAATGGCAACCCACTCCAGTATTCTTGCCTGGAAAATCCCATGGACAGAGGAGCCTCGTGGGCTTCAGTCCAGGGGGCCACAAAGAGTCGGACATGACTTAGCAACTAAACAGTAATGACAAAAGGCTTCTATATGACTATTCCATTAACACTATACATGGGAGTTTTCTTTAGTTTAAAAAAGAGAGAATATCTACTGAATCTAATTCTCAGAAGAGTAAAGAGTACCAAGAACTTTAGCAAATAACAAAGCTCATTTTTAAGAAAAAGCAAATTCATAGAAATTATCCTCTCTTCCTGATGTAAATTCACCTTTAAGAATTATGTTTTAATCACTTCTCCACGAAGGTGTTCAATGATTTATTCTTTGACTTTCAGTTTAAATACTCTTTGGGAGATGACTGTGTGATGTTATAGTTCTATTTCTGTAAAGCACTGTGTCTATTGCCCATCCATTAGTCAGAGCATCATGACAATTACATCACCACTTTCATCACACATGTAGAGGCATTTCGAACTCTCATTGTGATTCCTGGCCTTTAACTGATTATCAACCTGCACATCTGATGCTTTACTTGCCATTATTACTTAACAGTAGTTTGCAATAAATAATATAAAATATAATTGTAATAAGCTCTTAAAATATCAAAAGAATTCTATCCTTTAAAAAATGTCAATATATATTATATCTACAGAATGTTCTATTCTACAGCCAATAATAATAGACCACAATGAAACCAATCTCTAAGCAATATATTTATCACTTATCTCTTAGTGCCCTAGAGCATAAATAATGCTGTACACTAGCCTTATGATAGTTTATTTTTGATTCTCAAAAAATGTGTTTATATTAAGCCAAGATTTCAACCTATTTATAGACAATAGAATACATCAAAAAATTGCTGAGTCCTTAATATCCCATTTCACTTTCCCATAGGGAAGTTAAATGTATATGAGACTAAAATTTAATATTCCTACATAATATAAATAAATTATAAGCATCAAACTTTCCTAACTGAAACTCAATCTATTTCAAGGACATATAAACCTGTTTAAAATGGAACAGAATAACAGTCTTTATTTTTGTGCATAATCTTACTAGGTACAGAGAAGGGTATTTTAATCTGACTAGGCAAAGTTGCCTCTCTTTGGGAATTAAGAACATTGTAATCAACAGACATCGGAGACTTTACATAATAAAACACTACATGAAAAGTTATTTTTAAACCCTTTCTTCAAAAGTCAAATGTAGAACTTTCAGGTATCTGCACACGCAAAAGTGCCTGCTAACACAATAGATTGCTCTCCAAGCCCCATTGCCAGAGTTAATGGTACTCAAAATGAGTGTGTTAGTCATCACGCGCAACTGAGAAAAGCTGAATGGTCCCATTTGTCCAAAAATAACAGCTTTACTAATATGCCTTGAACTTCTACTATTTAAACATTGAAATTGAAATGCATATATCCCATTTAAGATAATAAAGACAGATATCACAACATCACCACTCTTTGCCTTATTAACAGGAATTTTTTATAAAGTTGCAGACACCCCTATTTCAATGGGTCCAAAGGACCAACCTAGTGAGGCGATGACATGAACACCATTTCTCCCACCCCAGTTTCTCCTTCACACCCCACTCCCAACCTCCACACAAACAGTATCCTGTAGCATCATCTCTTTGGGAGCATTATCAGAGCAAAGCACTTGGACTGCCAACATACAGAACTGGTCCAATTTTATTTGCACGTTGGGAAGACGCAAATTTTGCTACCCCAGGTGCACAATGCTGGACGTTCTGCCACATTAATGGGGATTTCCCTCCTTTGCCTCACCTCTTTCTTGATTACATTTAGTTTGAAGTAAGTTTATCCCTATCTTAAATAACTGAAATAAAAGTCTAATAAGATCGAATGGATTAGTATATACATACCTCTGGAAAAAAGAAACACTTCACATGAACGCATCCTGGGTAGTTGGTGCGTCCTCCCTTCATCCTTGTTTCATTGTAAAGGGCATGGACCCCTGGCCCTCTTCATTATCTCCATCTCAGCGTGTTTCCTTCTCTGTCTTTACTATGTCATCTCCCATTAACGCCCTCTCAATCAGCAGTTTTCTACCATTCATATCCCTATGCTTATATCACAGTGCTCAGCTTCAACCACTTCTATATACTGTCTAGATATTGGTTTTTATTATAATGCTCTTCTTGAGGAGTCACAGTTAATATTTTTGATAAAACCAACCTTCAACTGATTTCATTAGCCATTAAAAAATTCCTTACAGTTTGATTTAACATTTTCATATAGAGTGCCTACAATCGCAAATCCCCATTAGAGAAGTTACTTCCTTAAAGAGTTTATGCCTCCCTTGAAGCATTAACTAAAGCCAGAAATAAATAGAAACACCCCAGTTTGTAATTCAAACTAGCAATTTATTTTTGCTCCACTGCAAATTAAAGTGCAGAGCCTAGTTTTCTGCTGATGTCCATTCAATTCAAAGGCTTCCTTTGTTTCAGCACTCATTTTTTTTTTTTTTAGGAATTCATCCATTTCTCAAAAACAGAACCCAATTGGTTCCAACTAGTATGCAGCCTATTATACATTTCAACAAATCCAGTAAGTGTGTTCATATATGTAAAGCAACATCATATCTTCACAGTTATATAAGTAGATAATATTGATAGATGGCTTTAGTTCCCATCATAAGTCTAACCTTCTAGAAACTTTCTAGTAAAAACTCTTTTGAGACAGCAGCTTTTTTCATGAAACATACATTTTATATCTGCATCTGTGCTCAGCTTTGTTTACGCATATATGTCATTAGAATATTTGCATGAGCGTTCACATTCTAGGGCCCACGTATGTAAATAAATCACACTCAGTTGGAAAATTTAGTAACTAAACATGCAATCTATTGAGTATAATCAGGCATGCTATTCAACAACTGCATGATATAATTCAGTCTTTCCAAAGAAAATATATGCTTTGCGTAAGAGTGTCTCCATCAAACTCGATGAAATTTTTCCAGGAATTTGTACTAAAATTGTTTTGCCTATTCAATATATATATATAAAACCATCTGACTAATGCTTAAATATAAAGAAAATCTTATAAAAATTTACCAATTCTCTCATTGTCTATTATTTGTAAATATGACACACTAATTGGAGTTATTTCCAAACGAGTGCAACAGCAGTCCCCAACTTCTTTGGCACCAGGGACCAAAGATTTTGTGGAAGACAATGTTTCCATGGATGGGGGGAGTGGTTTGGGGACTGCACTGTATTTATTGTGCTCCTATAAGAATCTAATGCTGCCGCTCATCTGACAGGAAGTGGAGCTCAGGCAGTAATGTGAGTGATGGGGAGCGACTTTGCTAATTTGCCCACCACTTACCTCCTGCTGTGCAGCCTGAAAAGGCCATAGACCAGTATCTGTCCATGGCCCAGGGTCTGGAGTACAATCTTCTAGTCAAGATCCTATTCACCCATTTAAACAAATGCAAGCGTAGTGTCAGAAAATGAATCATTATCCCCAATGCTTTATGCTAATATATATTTTAAAATTTACCATCTACTTCCTCAATATGTTGATCATCAAAAATTATTCCTTCTACTTTTCAGATAATGATTTACTCTTCTGATTGATTATCCAATAGCTAAAACTAGGAATCAAGAAAAAACCAACTAGTTGAATGCACTGGAGTTAAACACACTGAAAAAATATATGTCAATTCAAAATAAGCATTACCTTGGTCTGATTTTTCATGAAGTATAGCAAATCTCTTGCCAGGCAACACCATTTCTTTGGGTTCTGTGGGCAAAAAGAAAAGAGATTAATAAAAACAACCTTTCTTTTCACTCTATAAATGCTTAAAGAAGATTTATTAGTAATAAAGGTCAGAGAAGAAAATCATTTAACAAAATATTCAGCTCCATTCAGCAGCTGCCTTGGGAACCACTTGCTTTAAATGCCAAATAATTTCCCCAAAGGTCCCCTCTCCCCTGCAGCTGAGAGCATGGGTGACTGCTGCAGATCCTCAGCCCCGTTTTCTTTGCCTCTCTCTCTTTTCTCACATGGGAACAAGACCAGCACTCCAGCAAGGAAAAGCAATAGCTTCAATCATTTCAAAAGATAAGATGTAATCCACGTTGAGACAGAACATTTACTTGGAATATAACAGACTGAAATGGAATTTGCAATTACCTAAACTTAGTTTCCTTCCTCCCCTGGTGAGGAGGGCTTTTCAAATGTTCACAGAAGTTTGGGTCTTTTCCTATTATGCCTTTCCACAAAAATGATAAAATGAGATATTGTTGGGATGACTCAGTAAATAATTGCAGATTGCTCTCCTTATGAGCTGCAATTTCAGGCTTTTTCTATGCTGCTCTGAGAAGGAAAGTACTTGATAGGAGTCAAAAGTTATGAAAATATATCTTATTCCCTCCCTTAGCATATAACCATCTTGAGGAGTGTCCCATAAAAGATTTTATTGCATCATTATCTGAATGTTCAGATTGCAGGATAAGAAATTCAAGTCTGAGCAACAGTTCTCCAAAAAGAACTGTCATATAGATAGGTAAGAATTTTAAAATCTCCTCTTAAGAAAGTTATTTGAAGAAATATTAGCAGTTAAAAGCAATGTTGATTAATTGACTGTAACAGTCATTATAAGAACAATCATATAATTGCAATCACAACATCTTACTAGCTCTGCGAACTTAGGGAAGGGAATGAAACTCTATAAACCTACTTTTCTCATCTGTAATATTGGAATGGTAATTCTTCCTACTTGATAGAATTGATAAGATAAATAAATAAGACAAGTACATAGAAAAGACACAGACCTAATGAATGTTAGTATAATTATGAACATCATTATTACTATTATTATCATTGTTCTCCTTTTAAAAAATCTTGCAACCCTTAGAAAATCAGTGCCCTAGTGAGCCACATGGTAGAATGATTAAAATCATACCATACTGGATAGTTCTTCATTTGTTGATTTATTAATCAGTCAATGAGGGCAAAGGAAATAAAGACTTGTTTTAGGACTTTGGGCAGGTA
Source organism: Bos taurus (assembly GCF_002263795.3). Classification (NCBI taxonomy): domain Eukaryota; kingdom Metazoa; phylum Chordata; class Mammalia; order Artiodactyla; family Bovidae; genus Bos; species Bos taurus. Next base: position 15,121,128 of record NC_037344.1, on the reverse strand, counting down.
AGGGGAAAAAGATTAAATTGCATTTCAGGAGGATGAGTAAGCTGTCACTCCCCTGCAGCGGCTTCCCTTGACTTTGCTGAGGATTTTAATTTAAAGATGTCCTCCAAGAAATTGGGATACTTCAAGATTCACTTAAAGCAGCTGACCCTTGTCTACTCTTGTGAATACTCAATTCAATTAAATAAAACACCTTGTGAGACCCTACTGCAGTCAACAGATTTTAGAGAAACCATTATAAACAAAAAGGACTCAAGAAAAACACTGTCAAGTGGAGGAAACATTTGTAGACAATTATTTCATGCAATTCGTGAAAATTCCATCATTAAACAATATAAAATGTGCTGAAGCAACAGAAAGAATTGAAAGGATATTATGCAGCCAGGAAAGGGTCATTTAAAAAAACAATCATAAAATCATATGATATCACTTATATGTGAAATCTAAAAAAAAATGATACAAATGGACTTATTTACAAAACAGAAACGGATTGACAGAGGAAACAAATTTATGGTTAGCAAAGGGGAAGGTATGGGGGGGATAAATTAGGAGTTTGAGATTAACATATATATACTGCTACATATAAAATAGATAAACAAGGACTTACTGTATAGCACAGAGAACTCTATGCAATATTCTGAAATAAACTATACAGGAAAGGAATCTAAAAAAGAATAGATATATGTATATTCATAACTAAATCACTTTGCTGTATCCTGAAAACTAACACAACATTGTAAATCAAGTAAATTCCAATATAAAATAAAAATTTGAGAAAAAACAATAAATAGTCTTTAAAAATTCAGTCAGAATAACTGAACTGATGTACACTGACTGCCCATCAGTCTTGTTTGGTCCACAAAATTTTTACGAGAGAGAAGGACTAGGAAAGACTGAGTCTGGCAGGTAGATTAAGTACAGATGTAAGTTAAGATGACATTATACAGAGTAGACACCAATCTAACATGACTGGTGTCCTTATAAGATGAGATACAAAAACAGACACACAGACGGGAGAATACCAATGCAGATGGAGACACAGAGAGAGATGGCCATGCAACTAGGAAGGCAGAGATGTGCCTGAGAGCCAAGGAATGCAAGGATTGTCGGCAACAACGCAAGCCGAGAAAGTCATGGAACAAATGACCCTCTAGATACAACATTGCCCTACTAAGTCCTATTGGCTTTGGACTTCTAGCCTCCAGAACTGTGAAAGAATTAATGTTTCCTGCTCCAAGCCACCCAGATTGTGGGAGTTTGTCACAGCAGCCCCAGGAAATGAATACAGCATCTTTTGAGCCAATAAGACTTAGGCCTTTATCCATACCCTGATCACTTGAGACTTAAAAAAAAAAAAAAAAATTATATTGATTCACCAAACATAATCTCAATTTATAAATCAGAATACCCAGCTACATATAGAAAGGTGACTTAAACTTTATTTTTTTATCTTTTCTTTTTTCATTTAATTTTTAAGAGAGTAGGGCTTCCCTGGTGACTCAGTGTAAGGAATCTGCCTGCCAACAATACAGAAGACATGGATTCAATCCCTGGTCTGGGAAGATCCCCATTCTGCAGAGCAACTAAACCCGTGTGCCACAACGATTAAGCCTGTGTTCTAGAGCCTGGGAGCCTCAACTACTGAAGCCCCCAGGCCCTAGAGCCTCTGCTCTGCAACCAGATAAGCTACTGCAATAGGAGCCCACATACCCCAACTAGAGGGTAGCACCTGCTTGCCACAACTCGAGAAAAGCCCACACAGGAATTAAGACCAAGCACAGCCAAAAATAAGTACATAAAATTATAATTTTTATGGGAGTAGAGTTGATGTACAATCTTATGTTAGTTTCAGATGGACAGGAAAGTGAATATATTACACATATACATATATCCGCTGTGCTATACAGTTGGTCCTTATTAGTTATCAATTTTATATACAGCAGTGTGTATACGTCAATCCCAATCTTCCAACACTCCCTCCTACCCCCTGGTAGCTATAAGTTTATTTTCTACAACTGTACTTCTATTTCTGTTTTATAGATAAATTCATTTTTACCCTTTTTTAAGATCCCACATACAAGCAATATCATATGATTTTAGTCTTTCTCTAAATTGTCTAACCTCCATAGCTTGCTACAGTAGAAACCAAAGCCAGTGAAGAAGGTCCTCTATTGTTTCCCCAGGTCCTTCCTCCCCAGCTAGTCAACCTTGGTTCCAAGGCCTCTGGAATATGGGAGTGGAGTGAAAAAGGAGAGCGGGGGAAAGAAGTGGTCAGTGGAGAAGGAAAGTTAACTTTCTGGTCACTGACCTAAGAGGGCTGGTATCTACTTAAAGCTGATTCCTAACCAATGGATGCTTTTCCAGGTTCAGTGATTTATCCTCCTTCTCCAATCACTGGGGACCTTTTTTTCACCTGTACAACCCTTGACAGGAGTCATACATCTCACTTTATCACTTATGACATCCACAACTCCAAGTGACACCTTTAGCTTCTATCTGCTGAGACCAGTTCAGCCTTCAGACAATCTTTGGGGACAGGACCCGGACAGCCTCAGGGTAGCTCTCCCACATTCAAGGCTCACATCAGCTCCACAGGGAACTCTCCAACGAACCCCGGGAAAATGGGCGAACCCCCTTGCAGCCTCTCTTGGTTGCATGAGCTACTCACAAGCTCATCTCCTGGCCTTTAGAGTCACTGTCTCTACTGCCACCTCCAAAGCTTCAAGGGGTACACATTAGACTCTTACTGAGTCTCCTTGATGCATCTCTCTCCAGCACTAAGAGGGGAAATGTGGAAATGCTATTCAACCTACCTCCTTGTGGACACGTCTCCTGGAGCCTCAGCTCATACCAAAGAAATCTGCCTTTAATTTCCAGGTTCTCCACCCCTTTTGTATTAGGAATATAGCGGTCATCTAACCACCTTGAGGGAATTTATACAAGGTAATGTGTCTCATATATCACTTTGGTGTCTGATAGGTATTGCCTTAAGAGTTCAAAATTTTCCAATTTTATTTCCTGTGATATTAGTTTCTGCTATTTGAGCTTTAGAAGACCCATAGGGGAAGCAGCTACAAATTGCAAAATATGTTTACAGAGAATGCTATTCAAAGTTCTGTGGTGACCTAAATGGGAAGGAAATATAAAAAAGAGTGGATATAGGTATACATAGGAGTGATTCATTTTGCTATACAGCAGAAAATAACACAACATTGTAAAGCAACTATGATCCAATAAAAATTTTAATTAAAAAAATGTCTACTTGATTTTTTTAGGGCTTCCTGGACATTCTGTGAATTTTACATTGTTCTTAAATATAACTTCTATTCAGTCAGGCAAAGTGTCAAATGGTTCCTATGTTCTTCTGTCCCATTTCCTTTCTCTATGTCTATTCCTTCTGCTGGTGGTTCAATTCTTTCTTTTCAGCACCTTCCAAAGTTACCACCCTACCAAAGATTTAATGCCAACTTCTCTAGAAAGTGATCCCCAGGTACTTTGAACTCTGCTGATTTCTTCATTATTTGACCCTGTATAGCAATTATAATAAATGCCTATAATTTATATTGCTTTCTTGGGTTGTCTTGTGTTATCATGTCTTTCCAACTATATTTTAAGTTCCTAAAAGATTGTCAGGAACTTGCACCTCTTGTCTGTTCCCTTCAGTACTTAATTCAATATTCAGCATATGTGAAGGAGAGTCCTAGTAAGTACACAGCCACTTGTATGTATTAAATATCTATTTACAAATATAAAAAGAAGTAACTTCTGTAGCATAAATATCTCAACATGTTCTTTGATAGAAATTGCATAACATCCTTATTGTAGCATAAAATTTAAAGAACACTTGAACAAATATTTCAGATAGGAAAGAGGCAGACGGAGGTAATAAATGAGAGAGATAATAGGCCATCATATAACAAGGATGCTATTACTTTGAAATAGATCTACATTTAAGATTTTGCATTTTTCTATGTTGGACTCCACCTTTCTGCCATGGGTAGCATTTTCTCTACCTAAGGATTAGGAATGTCATAAGATAAATAAAAGGGTTACCCAGGTGGTGTTAGTGGTAAAGAACCTGCCTGCCAATGCAGGAGACAAAAGAGATGCAGGTTCAATCCCTGGGTCTGGAAGATCTCCTGGAAACAGGAATCACTTCCACTCCAGTATTCTTGCCTGGAGAATTCCATGGACAGAGGAGCCTGGCAGGCTACAGGCCATAGGGTCGCAAAGAGTTGGACATGACCGAAGCATCTTAGCATGAATGCATACAAGATAAAAAATTAAAAAAATTAAAAAAAACAAAGATGTTTAGATTTTAACATCCAAAAAGAATTCTGGGTCCAAAGCAAGAAAACAGTATTGTATACCAAGTTTTCCTTAGAGAAAACAGGATCTTTAAAAACACGTTAGTTACCATTAATGCATTAGAAGGCACACCTAGAGAAACAGATCAGAGTTCTGCAATATTAAGAGTAGAGAAAATGTAGGGTGTGATGTAAATGATAAGGAAAACTATCCAGGCTCAAGAGCTGTATGGAGTAGAAGACAGAAGAGGAGGGGTCAAACACTGAGTCATTATTTTCCTTGTCTAAGTTTAAACCCTACATGAACATGGTCATAGGATCTTTTGGACTAACAGACTACTTTTCAGGGCACAGATTGGAGAGAACTCAGAAAACCAGCATTCTGCATTAACACAACATAGAACCAATTAGGGGGCTTTAGGAGAGGAGCCTGGTGGGCTGCCATCTATGGGGTAGCATAGAGTTGGACACGACTGAAGTGACTTAGCAGCTGCAGCAGCAACAGAGGAGGGAGAGAAATGTCTAAAGACATGAACCAGGGACTTCCTTAGTGGCCCAGTGGTTAAGACTCTGCATTTCCACTGCAGAGGGTGCCAGTTTGATTCCTGGTCAAGAGATTAAGATCCCATGTGCTGCATGGAGTGCCCAAAAAAATTTACAAAAATAAAACAAGAAAAGGCTCCAGTATTCATCTAAAAGGAGTGCAGAGAGAGAACAGAGAATGGGAGACAGTGTTTAAAGAGATAAAAGGCTCAGATTTGCTCAAAACTCATGAGTTGTAAAACTTCAGATTCAAGAAGCCCCAAAAGTCTTGAGCATAATAAATAAAATAAGGACCAAAAAAAAAAAAAGACAGGAACCTGAGACAGAATCCCTTATCCCACAACCAATGTATGGTGTCCCAGGGAGATGGAAGTTCCCAAGGACCCTGAGCAGAGGACACAGGAGTCCTAGGTGGGAATGGCCCCCACACTACACTTACCCAAAATGAGATCATAAGAGGCCCATTGCAGCCCACAGTCACAATGCCATAGGGGAAGAGAAGAAGAAAAGAAAAAAAATCTGAAAGCACTGACCATAGACCCAAAGGTTATCTGGGTCATCCACCCCCAAGAAAAAGAAACCAAAAGGTATCAGGTACAATGACATCATTTTTCAAATGAGAAAACTAAAGCTTAGAGTGGCAGACTCTAAGTCTTTACTCAACAGTATGCCTCACATGAGGACAGAGCAGAGGCAATAATTGCCATTTTTATAGCACCTTCTGAAATGCTACCACATCTTCCTACATTCTCACCTGGAGTCCAGTTTTTCTTTTTATTATACATATCAATTAATGCTGCTATTCAGTTACTATTTTAAAATAAATATTTCAATTACATATTTAAATAAAATAATAATAGAGATTGCTGGGAACCAGTGTGAGGAACTCCACCCGTGGCAAAGGTCATGAGGAAGGAGGCTCGGCATACGCAAAGGTGGGATCAAGCCTCAGGAGTCCCCCTGGAAATTCTCGAGCATCTACCCCCAAAACCAGAGTCTGCCTACTTTACTGCTTTGTGCTCTCACCTACACCTCTGCCTTTATGGGGGGCTGTTCCCCACCACCTCTCTCTGAAAGAGTTAAATTACAGCTCCAGTTAATAAAGTTCCTGGGCGTGACAAGAGTGTTTTAGTTCACAACTGTGAGAGGCATGAGATGTTCTAAACTGTCTAAATACAGATTCCTTTGAGCAGTTAAAAGATTGATTAGAAATTGTATTGGTGAAGGTTTTTCACTTGTTGGGCCAAGTGTTTGCTGCTAAGTTTCCATATCCTTTACCTGCTGTGTCCCTGGGAGTGTATTGATGAATATAATTGGTGTATAGGAATGTAAGTAGTAGCTTTAATGTTTGTAACCTTGGACCCTTGAGTTAATTCTTTTTCTTGTTATAGCCCACCACACCTTTGCCCTATAGGAATGCAACTTTATCTAATGCTTTTGGAGGGTGGCGCCTGACTAATCACCTTTAGAGAAAAATAAGTTTTCTGAAGAAAGGGTCTTAAAATGTTAACAGGCCTCCAGGCCAAAAGATGATGCAAATCACCTAAACTTTTGCATATGATAAGTTTGCAGGAAGAAAGCCTGGCTTACTGCATGACTCTACCCCTTCCCCATTATCCTCTATGCATAACTTAAGGTATAAAAACTACTTTGGAAAATAAAGTGCAGGCCTTGTTCACCGAAGCTTGGTCTCCCCATGTCGTTCTTTTTCTCACCTTCTGGCTGAATTTTCATCTGGGGCGTGGAGGCTCGTCAAGCCTACTAACTATGCCTGGGCTTCTAAGATCTGACCAGGGAGGCCTTAAGTGTCTCCTCTCCTTCGCGAGAGCAGGAGGACGCCTGTGGCCTACGTAGGTGACGCAAATTCCTTATTTGGGAATTTTATTAGCTTTCCACATAAGCCAAGTTATTCAGCCCCTTTTCTCCACTGAATTTCTTCACTGAGCTATCCTTATTTCACCACTTTTTATATCCTTAATTAACGTTTAATTAAGCAATTGTTTCCTGATCCTCGCCGACACCGTCCCCACTTTGAATTCCCTGGATCCACTGGGTTGGACCCCGGCAAGAGATGGTAATTTTAAATCCATTTTCTTTAATGGGTAATGAAATATATTTAAAATTAAAATAATAAATTTTGAGTTTGCAGGAAAAAATATTAGATAATTTAATTAGCAAATTTAGCAAGATTACTGAATTAGAGTCACTGTACAAAAATAAAATTGTGTTACCATGTAACAAGAAACAAACCAAAAATAGGAATTATACTTAATTAAAATAGAATTAAAAACCTCACATACCTGGAATAAATCTAACAAAAGATGTTTATGATCTTTATACCAAAAACTTACAAAACATTACTTAGAGAAAATAAAGCAAACTAAAAGATTGAAAGACTCCATATAAGAAGGATATCAGTTCTCCCCCAACTAATCCATGCATTCAGTATATTCATAATCAAAATCCTAGTAGCTTTTTTTATTTTAAATTTTATGAGCCAAAATTTATACGGAATGTAAAGGGCCAAGATTAGCCAAGGCAATATTAATGGAAAAAAAACTGGAGATATCAAACTTCTTGTGAAACTTTTGCAATTAAAAGTGTGTAATTGGTACAAAAGCAAACAGATATATGGAATGAAAGAAAGCCCAGAAATAAACCTACACAAATCATGAAAACTAATTATACAAGTAAATTATGGCAAGTTTGACAACGTGGAGCTGTTGTAAGAAGGCAACGTCTCTACTAAATCATACTGATTGAATTATATATCCATTGGTAATGAAAAGTGAATCTTAATTCCAACATACAAAAATCTGTTTCAGAAGGTTTTATATCTAAATGTAGATGATAAAACAATAAAGCTTTTAGAAGAGAATACCCTTCCCTTTGGGGTAGACAATGGTTCTTAAAAAGCATGGAAGTGGTAACCATAAATGGAAAACACTGTAAGTTTGACTACATTAAACTTAAGAACTTGTGTATAGAAATATCGAATAACTATGTTATGTACCAGAAACCAACATAGTGCTGCAGGTCAATAATAATTAAAAACAAAGAAACAAATTCATGGGAAAAGATCAGATTTGTGGCTACCAGAGATGCATGGGAGGAGGGACTGAATGTAGTCACAAGGTACAGACATCCAAAGGACAGCAGCTGGAGACAGAACATTGGTGTTTTCCCTGGAACACAAGCCATTTCCCTTATTTTTAACATATAACATTCCTTCTCAAATTGCTTATTCATTGTTGACTTTGTTTAATACAAGGGAATCTTGCATAAAATGCATGCATATTCCATTTTAAAACATATTTGCATATCTAACAGTACATATGTTTGAGAAAAAAGTTTAATATGGGCTCTGTCAGCCAGGAAACACCTGGAGCTGATTTTAAGTGTTAAGCCTGACCTTTGACATTTTCTTTTGCAAATACTAAAATTGCTACCAACTGGATCCCTTTCTAATTTCCTCTTGCTTACTATTTTATGAAACAATTATTTCAGACAAGAAAAACACAAACAAAACAAAGGTTTAGAATTGTAGGTTTTTAGAAGTGTCTGCATTTAAATGTTGGAAAGAAAATATAAATATAAAAGAAGAAATACGATTAATACATTTATATGTGTCTGCAAGCAAAAGATAGAAAAGTCTTTTTCAACTCTGAATTATAATTATACATAGTTTGGCCACCTCATGCGAAGAGTTGATTCATTGGAAAAGACTCTGATGCTGGGAGGGATTGGGGGCAGGAGGAGAAGGGGACAACAGAGGATGAGATGGCTGGATGGCATCACTGACTCAATGGACGTGGGTCTGGGTGAACTCCGGGAGTTGGTGATGGACAGGGAGGCCTGGCATGCTGTGATTCATGGGGTCGCAAAGAGTCAGACACGACTGAGCGATTGAACTGAACTGAACTGAAGTATCAGTAATGAAAACCACAAAGGTAATAATAATCAGGCCCAGGCATTTGAAAGATATGCTTAATCTATGCCAGAGGAAAGGCAGAACTAAAACAGTAACAAAAAAGCTACATGCCATGTTTAAAACATACAAAAGACTGAATACTGGGAATAATTACATTCGACCCTTTTGTTTTTAATATTTAAATTTTTTCTCAGTTGATGAAAACCGTCTTTTCTAAATAATGTACTTTAATTTCACTGATAATTTAATTTACTTAATCTTAAATTTTCACTTAACTATTGTTTATTCAAATAAATGACTCCCTGGTGGTTCAGACGGTAAAGCGTCGGCCTACAATGCCCACCATGTGGGAGACCCGGGTTCAATCCCTGGGTCAGGAAGATCTCCTGGAGAAGGAAATGGCAACCCACTCCAGTATTCTTGCCTGGAAAATTCCATGGATGGTGGAACCTGGTAGGCTACAGTCCATGGGGTCGCAAAGTCAGACACGACTGAGCAACTTCACTTCACTTCACTATTCAAATAAATGATCAAAATATTTTCCCATAGGCAATTTAGCAAGAAAATAGACTTTTTGAACATTATTTTTAAAATTCAAGTTTTCGAATTGAAAGTACCTTATTTATTGTTATCATTATTGAGAATGCAAAAAAAACATTTAGTGTCATCAAATAAAGGCATTGATCTGAGTTGCAGTTTTATACATTTAAGTACACTGTTATCCCATTTGATAGATGAGGAAACTGAAGACAGCTTGGTTATTGGAAGTTACCTGAGTCACAGAGCTAGTCAGCAAAAGCAGGATTTGAAGGCAGGTAGCTGTCACTAATCCCATTCCCTTGACTGTTCCATAGATAATGTATCTCTGATATTGAATATTTCCAGTGAGTTCCCATTACTAAACAAATATTCTATACTTAAGGTCTTAATATTTAAATATATTAACTATTACTACAAAGCTTCTCATTGTATTCTATACATATGTTGTATAAAATCTTTCTGTGTATATCTTTGCCATTTTTTGCATTTTTCATGTCTTCATTAGAATTGCAAACAAATTATACTTTGAATTTAAAGCACTATCTCCTAAGAGTTTAAAGCAATTTGAATATATCTTGCCACTTACATTTAAACACAGATAAACATTCAGCACTTGTCTCTGAATTGAGTTTTATATATTTTATTGTATATTTCCCCATCTTTTATCTCACGCTGTTACCAGATTCCGGGCCCTTTATTATCAAAGGATGGTTCATAAACCAGCAGACTCTCCATGTGCCAGGCACCACCCTCGTCCAATGGAAAACCAGCAAGAACCTTAGGTGATTTCTAGGAATATTAAAGTTTAAGAAACTTGCTTTAGATAATATATTCTTCTAAACTGAAGGCTTCCTTAATCCATGTGTGTCTGTGTCTGTGTGTGTGACTGTGAGTGTGAGTGTGTGTGTGTGCTCAGTCATGTCCTACTCTATGCAACCCTATGGACTATAGCCCAGCAGGCTCCTCTGTCCATGGAATTTTCCAGGCAAAAATACTTGAGTGGGTTGCATTTCCTTCTCCAGGGGATCTTCCCAACCCAGGGATCAAACCCACCTCTCTTGGGTCTCCTGCATTGGCAGGCAGATTCTTTACCACTGTGCCACTTGGAAAGCCCTTCTTAATCCTTGTTTCAGCTAATTTATTTCTCTAGGTTTTATGAAAGATACTCATCAGTTTTACTACTAAGTGTTTTGGTTAAAATTATTATTGAAGGCTTCACTATCTCTATCAGCTTTATCACCTGCAGTGTTACTGAATTAACTCTTGAGGACTTAAAACAGAAGGTTCCTTTCTAGGGCTGTTTGTAAAACTATCTGTTTGCAAGGTGTTATATCCCCTAAAGGGACTACAAATGCCATCAATAGGAAACAGACAGGCAGAGCTGACATGCTTTACTTCTGGTGTGTAGCCTTGTAAATGTTTAAGAGGGCACTTAAATTAAAAGATCAATAGCGGAATAGTTCCTGTTTTTCTCTAAATCCTGGGAGATTTTATGCTATATTATAGTGCAACATTGATCTCAATTCCTTTGTAAATTCTTCTCAGATTTTCTTAGTTTTCAGGTATTCATTTATAAGGTGCCCTAGGGTTTCCTGGCTTTTTATATAAGTTGACCTGAAAAGGTTCCAGAAAGATATCTTAGTAGTAATACAGATTTTCTTCTGGCTGAAACCATCAATAACAAACAAAATCAAACACAATATTTAATAAAACCCTCAAAGAAAAATATCCATATAGAAAACCATCAAAATAAACTTAAAAACAGTAAATTAAAGCCAAAAAAAAAAAAATCAATCGTAAAATAAGACAAACTCTGTAGTACAAAATTCCCTGGTGGTTCAGTGAGACAAAAAGCCACCCAAAATGCAGGAGACACAGATTTGATCCCTGGTCCAGGCAGATTCCCCTGGAGAAGGAAACGGCAATGCACTCCAGTATTCTTGCCTGGGAAATCCCATGGACAGAGGAGCCTGGTGGGCTATAGCCCATGGGGTCACAAAAGAGTTGGACATGACTTTAGCAACTAAACAACAACAACAACAAAATGCTTTTTACTATTTTAACAGTAAGCACCAGTACCCATGTCTTTTAAAAAACTGTCAATTATTTACAACTTTATCTCTTTGCATTGGTTCTTGAATGGATTTCCAACACATGAGCTAGCTGAGGCAAGATTAATTTACTTGAATACGTAACATCAAGGGAAATTATTCTTTAATATCCTGCCAATAAACAGCAAAATAAAGAATGTTTGAGTATGATCTGGTTGCTGCTGCTGTTGCTGTTGCTAAGTCGCTTCAGTCGTGTCCAACCCTGTGTGACCCCAGAGACAGCAGCCTACCAGGCTCCCCCATCCCTGGGATCCTCCAGGCAAGAATTCTGGAGTGGGTTGCCATTTCCATTTCCAATGCATGAAAGTGAAAAGGGAAAGTGAAGTTGTTCAGTCGTGTCCAACTCTTAGCGACCCCATGGACCGCAGCCTACCAGACTCCTCCATCCATGGGATTTTTCCAGGCAAGAGTACTGGAGTGGGGTGCCATTGCCTTCTCCGATGATCTGATTATTAGATAGTAAATAAAGAATTAATTTTAATTGTGTCAGCTGTGTCAGCCATGCAGGAGATTTAAATATTCCATTATTAGTCCATTGGATCAAAAGTGATGAAAGAAAAAATAAGTTTAAAATGTTCATAGTATCTCTGAACATATTATCTTTGAAAAATGCTATGAACACATTTATCGGCATCTTGCTCACGTTAATTAGTATGATAACTTTTTCATATATACTATTACTCATAATCTTTAAACTAACAATTTAGGAGAGATACAAAGAGCACTTTGGCCACTTTCGTATTTTTGACTTGGCCCAAGGAGAGAAGTTTTACATCCCTTTACAGTCTTTCTGTTTTATCTTATACGTACTTCACCTCCCTAGGATAAGGAAAGATAATTTGATTAGCCAGATAGCCACATTTTATTTGTATGTGGTTTCTATGCTTCAATTTATTAAACCAAGTGTAAAACTTTGTTCAAAAATTTGGAAATTAATTAACACTAAAATTTTACCTAAATTAACTCTTACTTTCCACTCTCATTTTAGGAATCAATGATTTTGGTGGAGCATATAAACAACAAAACTCACAGCAGAAGAAAATTTTATGATGCTGAAAGTATTTGTGTAAAGAAAACCTGAACAATACCTAAATGCAAGAAAAAGAGACAATCTATAAAAAAGGAAATTACAGTTGAATATCTCCATATTCTACTACCAAAGTGTTATAGAATAAAAAGAGGGACAAAAATAAAAACTACATGGTGCTCAATCCAGAGATCTCTGCTTCTGGTAACATAGACACCAGCAATTTTAAAAGCCCCCTGTCTCAAAACATCGAGAATGTGTACTAGAATACAACAGACGTATTTTAAAGTGCATTGTTGACTTCACAAGAAATAAGAATGATCTTACAGCGCCAAAATGAAGACAGAGCTGAAACAACAGTAGCATCCAAATGCAAAAATCATGAGTACACTGCTGATGTTACTAATCCTAGCATCTTGAAGTCTTGGATTTTAATAGCTTAACAGGAAATAGTAGAAAAGACCTTAGGTTTGAAAATGATAAGGGGGTTGAATTAAGAAGGTCAAAAAGTCCAAAAGGGTATAAAAATTTTAAATGCCTTCTCCCAAAGGAAAGTGACAAGGGGAAGTGATCTGTGAAATCCCTAGCTTGAAGTAGAAAAGAAGAAAATCATTCTTCTAAAAAATGCATAAATCATAGTTCTTCCTCCATGGGTTTTGGGCTTGGATTATACTGATTACAAATCCTGAAAAATTTCAAGCAGAGAAATTAAACAAGCAAATTAAATCTCCTCCAAAGTAATATAACCTCATTTCAGACCTCTTAGGATTCCCAGAGATTTTTTTTAAAAACCAAAAAAAAAAAAAAAATGAGTTCACAATCCAAAATTACACAGCTGATGAGAAAAATGGACCTTCAAAAAGGAGAATCCAAAGAAGCTTTAAAAAGTAGAATTAGACTGCCAAGGACTTCAGACTTTGTAATTTCCAGATATACCACATAAAATGAATGAGCTAAAATCTCTAAATATATAAAACAGGGAAAACCATGACAAAGGAAAATAGAGTATAAAAACCAACTGTAATTTTTAAAAAAGGTCAATTCATGAAAAATCACAATCTCAACAGATACAATGAAGAGAGAGTTAATAAACTGAAAGAAACATAAGAGAGAATGGAGGAGAGACCAGGGCCAGACCTAGGGTGAGTCAAGCGAGGCAGCTAGGGCAAGAATACTAAGGAGGCATTTACTCTTCCCAGGTGGCACTACTGGTAAAGAACATGCCTGCTGGTGCAGGAGACATAAGAGACGTGGGGTCGATCCCTGGGTCCAGAAGATCCCTTAGAGAAGGACATGGCAACCCACTCCAGTATTCTTGCCTGGAACATCCCATGGACAGAGGATCCTAGTGGGCTATAATCCATAGGGTCGCACATATTCAGACATGACTGAATCAACTTTCTCTACTCTACTCTTCCTAAATTTTTTTTTTGATTAAGAGTTATAATTATTTAATTCATTCATCAAATTGAGGCATTTGGAGCAGTTTATTTACAGAGTTATTTAGACAGTTTTGTGTGTGTGTGTGTGTGTTAATTAATTATTTATTTTTTTACTTTACAATATTGTATTGGTTTTGCCATACATTGACATGAATCCTCCATGGGTGTACATATGTTCCCCACCCTGAACCCCCCTCCCACCTCCCTCCTCATCCCATCCCTCTGGGTCATCCCAGTGCACCAGCCCGAGCACCCTGTATCATGCATCAAACCTGGACTGACGATTCATTTCACATATGATAATATGCATGTTTCAGTGCCATTCTCCCATATCATTCCACCCTCACCCTCTCCCACAGAGTCCAAAAGACTGTTCTATACATTTGTGTCTCTTTTGCTGTCTCACATACAGGGTTATCTTTACCATCTTTCCAAATTTCATATATATGCGTTAGTATACTGTATTGTCCATCAGCAGACAAATGGATAAGAAAGCTGTAGTACATATACACAATGGAATATTACTCAGCCATTAAAAAGAATACATTTGAATCAGTTCTAATGAGGTGGATGAAACTGGAGCCTATTATACAGAGTGAAGTAAGCCAGAAAGAAAAACATCAACACTCTTCCTAAATTTTGCCACCTGGAGGGGACAGTACCAAGAAAGATAATTGGCTAAAAGTTTTTCAGAACTGACACTGGTATCCAGGAAACAAAGAAATTCCTATAAACAATAGTGTAACTGTTGAATACCAGCAAAGACAAAGAGGACTTAAAAACAGCCAGAAATAAAGATTGACTATTTTAACAGACTGTGTTGGTTCCCTGCCCATATCCTTTTTCTCAACCAGTGAACTCACATGTACCCTTCTTTTGATAATTATCTTCAGCTTACTGGGAATATCTCAGCTTCCATACTTCTTCTTGGGACAACCCACTTTCAAAGAATGACTAATCAAGGGGCACTAGAGGTCCAAATGTGAGGCATTTGTCTGGTACCCCTAGAATTCAGAGCTTCTTCTGGAGTCAGGTTGTGCTGTACTGTGCTTAGTTGTATCTGACTCTGGCAACCCCATGGACTGTAGCCCGCCAGGCTCCTCTGTCGCTGGAGATTCTCCAGACGAAAATGCTGGAGTGGGCTGCCATGCCCTCCTCCAGGGGATCTTCCCAACCCAGGGATTAAACCCAGGTCTCCTGCATTGCAGGCAGATTCTTTACCATCTGAGCCACCAGGGAAGCCCAAGAATAATGGAGTGGATAGCCCATCTCTTCTCCAGGGGAATTTCCCAACCAGGCATTGAACCGGGGTCTCCTGCATTGCAGGTGGATTCTTTACTAGCTGAGCTACAATGGAAGCCTGAAATCAAGTTGATCTTCCACTAAATCCATGTCTTTGACTAACTGCTTTTCCTGTCCCATATGGCTTTCTTAATTCTCTTTTTCTTATTTCAACAAAAAAATCAAGAATCCCCATCAAGGGTTTGACTCTTGGAAACAAATTACCAACAAGCAAATGATAATAGATCAACAGCAGATTTTCATAACAACAATGGAATGCCAGAAGACTAGAAAATAATACATTCCAACACTGAAAAAAATAACTGTCAGTTAAGACTTCTATTCTCAAACTATAATTTGAAGCTGAGGTGAAATGAACATTCAAAGGTATCAAAACAGTTTACTGCCAACAGACCCATACAAAAAAAAAAAAAAATTAAAGAAAAGATTTGGGGCAGAAAGAAAAATAGCAGTTGGGAGGTCTGAGACTCAAAAGGAATTAAAAAAAAAAAAGAGGAAAGTAATTAGTGAACATGTGGATAAACTTAACCAACAATGTCTGTTTTTAAAATAATATTAATAATAAGGCTTAATTCAGTGAATGACAAAATAAAATGGAACTAAATATTTTACAAAAAAAAGAAGAGAGATAATTAAATTTAAGTTGAGATGTAGTCAATAGAGATTAACTTTAGACTTTAAGTTAAAGTACATGCAAAGATTTTAAGGTCAATCTCTAAAAAACACAACTCAAGTATATTAACTTCAAATCAGCAGAGAGGGAATAAAAGAACGGAAAACCTCACTCAGAGAGGAAGCTTGAGAAACTTCTACTTCTTGCAACAATAGAGTAACCATCCCTGCATTATGCTGCTGCTGCTGCTGCTGCTGCTGCTGCTAAGTTGCTTCAGTCGTGTTGGACTCTGTGCGACCCCATAGACGGCAGCTCACCAGGCTCCCCCGTCCCTGGGATACTCCAGGCAAGAACACTGGAGTGGGTTGCCATTTCCTTCTCCAATGCGTGAAAGTGAAAAGTGAAAGTGAAGTCGCTCAGTCATGTCCGACTCCCAGCGACCCCATGGACTGCAGCCCACCAGGCTCCTCAGTTCATGGGATTTTCCAGGCAAGAGTACTAGAGTGGGGTGCCATTGCCCACTCACTATAAACAATCATAAAATTGGACAAAATATATAAGGTAAATCTTTCTGTGCTACATTATAGAAGTAGCACAAGATTGCACTTCATGAATTAAGGAAAAGCTCCACCATTTCCCCAATACTCTCCTTAGGAACAATTTTCTAGCCTCAGTAAAACAAGCTGAGATCCAAGCAAAGCACAAGACCCTACTACACTGAGAAAGCAATAATTAGAGTTCAAGGAAGCTGAAGTAGATGCAATATGAAAGGCAAAGAATCAGAAAGGAAGAAGCTGTGGAGAAGAGAGGTCTCAGATGTCTGAGTATTACTGCCTTTAACTTCTCAGGCAAGGACTGGGCTATACAAGTGCAGGACAAGAATAAATGAGACTTTTTAGGGAGTCACTGCTGCTGGTTGAGAATGAAATAGATAAAGAGGTCAAGCATCGACAGTGGATACTGGCACCCATGCCACCCAGAGTGGAGTTAGTTCAATAATACCTCCTTTTACTATAACCATTTAATAAAGTCAGTATGTACTTATTACTAGGTTTACAAAAAGAAAAGAGGAAAATATGACATACAGTAGAAAAAATACATCAAAATAAACTAACCCAGAGGTGACAGAGTTCTTGTATATAACAGATACTGAGTTTAAAGTAAATATTAAATAGATATTCGAAGAAACAAAGGAAATTAAAGGCATTTCCTTTAATCAGGGAATTAAAGGAAAATACAGACTTAGTGAGAGAACAGATAGTAAATCTCAGATGAGAAATGAAAGCTATTTAAAAAGTCAAATAGAAATTCTGGCAATAAGGAGAATAATAAATGAACTACAAAAGTAACTGAATGGGATTAACAGCAAGTTGGAGATGGCAGAAAAGTCAGTGAAGTTGAAGAGACATCCATAGAAATTATGCAAGCAAGGAAAACAGAGACAAAACGTTTAAAAAAAAAAAAAATGAACAGAATCCCAGAGACCTGGAGTGCAAAGTAAGATAACCAAACATGTACACTAGAAGTCTCAGACAGAAAAGAACAATAGGACATATAGGGATTTAAGGAAATAATGGCTAAAATAAGCTCAATTTGATGGGAAAAAAAATTAACTTTCCAGAGTCAAGAATTTGAGGAAACCCCAATAATGATAAAATAGAAGAAAACTGCACCAAAGAACAGTGTAGTGAAACTACTGGGGGAAAAAAAAGATAAAGCAGTCAGAGAAAAAGACATGGCTACAAGAAAAGTGATAAAAACAACTGCTGACTATTCATTTGAACAAGGTTGCCCAGACAACAATGGAAGAGCAACTTTAACATTCTGGAAAAAAGATATATATATTTGAAGATTTTATATCTAGTAAAAAAAAAATATACTTCAAAAATAAGGTAAAATAAAGGCATCATAGGGCTTCCCTGGTGGCTCAGAGGGTAAAACATCTGCCCGCAACGCGGGAGACCCAGGTTCGATCCCTGGGTTGGGAAGATCCCCTGGAGAAGGAAATGGCAACCCACTCCAGTATCCTTGCCTGGAGAATCCCAAGGAGAGAGGAACCTGGTAGGCTACAGTCCATGGGGTCGCAAAGAGTCAGACACAACTGAGCAACTTCACTTTGTCAATGCAGAAGATGCAGAACACCAGGATTCAATCCCTGGGTTGGGAAGATCCCCTGGAGAAGACAATGGCAACCCACTCTGATACTCTTGCCTGGGAAATCCCATGGATGGAGAGGCCTGTAGGCTACAGTCCATGGGAGGCTACAATCTATGAGGTCGCAAAGAGTCGGACATGACTGAAAGGCTTCACTTTCACTTTCAAAGGCATCCTATTTTAAAAAGTGAAAACATATTTGCAGCAAACAAACTACAAGAAATTTTAAAGAAAAAAGAGAAATTACCACATGAAAAGGCAGATCTCCAGGAAAGAAAGATGAATACTGGAAAAAAGTAAATAGGGAGTTATACAAGAAATTATATTATTCTCCTTATTTCTTTAAAAGATAACTGCTATAAAACTGTAAGGCAGAGTTTATATCATATGAAAAAAAATAGAGGATAGGCAAAGAATAGCAAAGTAGACAAGGGACAAGTTAATGGAACTCTGCTGTTGAATGGGTATAATATTATTCATTCATTTGTTTGTTTAGAGGCTACCCACAGACAGCTGAAGGAATACAGAAAGGAAGGGTATGTTAGAAGCTCAGAGAGTTGTTTCTGTTTATTTTTTGTTTTTGGCTGTACTGCACAGCATGCAGGACCTTAGTTCTCCAACTAGGAATAAAACCCGTACCCCCGTCAGTGGAAGCATAGATTCTTAACCACTGGACCCAAGGGAAGTCCCTGAACGAGTATAATATTTTTGAAAATGGAAATAGGAACTGGAAATTAAAAAGCATCAAATATGAGATAATAAGGTGGAATTGTGAAGAACTGGGTGTTAAATCGAATAATATTGAGTCTAAATAGAATCCAAGGATAGTTAAACAGTTATAAGGATTAGAATACTGTTAATCCTGGAGTGAATACTACATAAATTTTTTAAACAAAAGAAATAAGAAGAAAGGACATAAAGATGTAATTGAGTATTGTACTCAATTACACCTAAGTAGTCAGGAAAGAAGCAACAAAAGACAAACCTAAAACTGTAAGGGAAAAATGGAAAAAATATGAAGATAAGGGCTTCCCCGGTGGTCCAGTGGTTAAGAATCCGCCTGCCAATGCAGGGGACATGGGTGTGATCTCTGGTTCAGGAAGATTCTGCATGCCTTGGAGCAACTAAACCCAAGTGCCACAACTACTGAACCACACTCTAGAGCCTCAGCTCCACACGAAGAGAAGTCACCACACTGAGAAGCCTGCACATTGAAACACAGAGTAGCCCCCACTCCCTGTAATCAGAAAAAGCCCACTCACAGCAATGTAGAACAGCACAGCCAAAAAATAATAAATATTTTTAAAACATGAAGATAAATTTAAAGACACTAATATAAATAATTATATGAAACATAAATAGAAAAGAAACAAAATGAAACAGACTAAACAGATTAAACAAGCCAGGCATGCCCTGCAGGCTATGACCTGCAGGCCAAATCTTGCACACTTATTTTGTAAATATTTTTTGAAAAATAGCCTTGTCTACCCATTTGTATATTATCAGCGGTTGCTTTTGCACTACACTGGCAGGGTTCAGTAGTTGCAACAGAGACCATATGACTTGCAAAGTCTAAAATGTTTATTGTCTGGCCCTTAACCGAAAATGTTTGCCAACCCTTGGACTAAATACTCCAATTATATAGCAGATTTTACAAGACTGAATTAAAAAGTCAGATCCAACTACATGCTGCCAACAAAAGAATTCAATTTAAATTTAAAGAAGATAAATAAGTTGAAAGTGAAAGAACAGGGAAATATCTACAATATAAACAGGAAACATCAGAAAGCTGTTGTCATTATATTAGTGTGAGACAAAGCAGATCTCAAGACAAAAATACATTGAGATGGATATTTCATAGCGTTATAAGGGTCAATCCATCAAGAAGATGCATGTGTGCTAAGTTGCTTCATTTGTGTGTTCCAACTCTTTGGCACCCTATGGACTGTGGCCCACCAGGCTCTTCTGTCCATGGGATCCTCCAGGCAAGAACACTGGAGAGGTTTGCCATGCCCTACTCCAGGAGATCTTCCAGACCCAGGGATCAAACCACTGTCTCTTACATCTCCTACACTAGCAAGTGGGTTCTTTACCACTAGTGCCACCTGGTTAACAGAAGATAGATAATCAAGAAGATAGAGAATCTTACATATGTATCCACCTAATAATATGGGTTCAAAGTTCATGAAGCAAAAATGATAGAACTAGAGGGAGAAATAAGCAAATTCATAATCATTATTGATTTTTAATATCCTTCTATCAATAATTGATATATAAGAAGATAAACAAGTCAATAAAAAGATAATCTTAGCAGCACAACACAACCATCTTGACCTAGTTGATAATTATAGAGTTCTATATCCAAAAGCTCAGTATATTCTTCTCAAGAACATATGGAATATTTTCCATGATCTATGCCAGTCAGAAAATAAACCTCAATATATTTTAAAAAGCAAGAAATCTCAGACTATGTTCTCTTCCCAAATTGAAATTAAATTTAAAATATATAACAGTTATCTAATATAGAAAAAGAAATAATTAAATACCCCACTTCTAAATAACCCATGGGCCAAAGAAAAAACGGTAAAACTACAAAATGTGCAAGCTGTATGAAAACATAAACACAGCATAGCAATATGTATGGTACATAACTAAAGCATTAATTAGAAAGAGATCTATAGCTTTAAGTGCCCATATTATAAAATATGATCTAAATTTATGACTGAAGAATCTGAAAAAGGAAGAATTAAACTCAAAATAGAGAAGAAAAGAAATATTAAAAATCAAACATTAAACCAAAGCAACATTCAATAGACAAGCAATAGAGAATATTAAACAGGCAAAACTAAAGAACCAAAGAAACCGCAGAGACAAAAGAGACATTAAATAGACAAACAAGAGAGAAACCAAAGAAACATTAGACACATAGAGAAAAAATTTTAAAAACACAAGCTGGTTCTTTAAAAGTTTAGTAAAACTGATAAACCCCTAGAAAACTAATAGGAATAAAAGAGGGGAACAAATGAAGAAAATTAGTAACAGAATAATAGATATTGCTGGAGATTCTACAGATTTTAAAGGAAAAAGGAAATATGAACAACTTTACGCCAAGTAAATAAACTCAGAGGAAATTCACATATTCTCTAAACACCTCAACTTACCAAAACTGAATCAAGAAGAAATATAAAATTGAATGATATTCCTCCTTCTATTAAATAATTTGAATTCATTATCAGAAACATTCCCACAAAAATATAAGACATAATAAACAGAGGGAGAAATAAACAGAATATAAGAAAGTATAAGAAAAACAAAGGCAAATACGAAGGACAAAATAATAGCAGAAGGAATTTCAAATATATTAGGAAACAATAATGCATAAAAATACACTAAATGAATAAAAAGACTGAAGGCAAGTGGTGTAGCCATATTACTACCTGATGTCAGACAAAATACATTTTAAGCCAAAGAACAGTATTAGAAATAATAAGATCTCTACTTAATGAAAAAATTATCCAATTCACCTGAAAATATGACAATGAATAAATCCAAAATTGTATTCACCTTCCTATATAAAATAAAAATTAATAGAATTCCAAGAACAAAATGAAATAGTACCATCACGCTATCATAAGGCGAGATTTTAGCACACAACATATTTTAAAATGTCTTTGAGTACTTTAATATAACAAGGAAATAAAAATGAATAAATATGCCAAATATTTGAACACAAATGATAGAAATATAGAATATATATTTAATAACATGCAAATGATAGAAATATTCTAATAAAGCCCTATAAATATAAAAGAGATAATATGTTTTCCTCAAGTATACATGGAATATTTACCCAAAATGACTAAATACTAAGTTTTTTTTAGACTCTTACTCTAATCACAATAAAAGTAGAGATTAATCACAAAGACATCCAAAAAAGAAGCCAAAACAGTTTCTGATATGTGTACCATCATGAATGCTAAGCTGCTTCAGTCACATCCAGCTCTTTGCAACCATATGGACTGTAGCCCACCAGGCTCCTCTGTCCATGGGATTCTCTAGGCAAGCATATTGGAGTGGGTTGCCATGCTTTTCTCCAGGAGATCTTCCTAACCCAAGAATCAAACCTGTGTCTCTTGTATCTCCTGCATTGGCGGACAGGTTCTTTACCACTAGGGCCACAAGGGAAGCTTCTCTACTATATAGCTTTTAAAAATGACAAGTGTCAGGAACAATGCATCTGTCTTCTTAGCACTTACACCCATCATTAACTTTCACTCTCATCTGTCAACAATGTTACAATCAAAGTATTTTTGTGTGCTGCCTAAATAAACATGTCTTAAAGAGTACCCTCTATCTCTTTTCTTGCTTCAGCTTTTTCTCATATTTACTTTTTAGACATTGTCTTTCCCTTTGTTTCCTCAAAATAAATGTCTTTTTTTAAATGAAATTAAACAATTTATTTCTTTCTTAAAATCTTGTCTGCTCTGCTCTAATTTCCAGAATGAATCCTTACCCTCTTTATTATTGGCATTTATCCATCCACAGCACTGTGACTGGGCTGAGACATAGAGAAAGAGACAGAGAGAACCAGGTAGAAGCCATATGCTTTTTGTGACCCGGCTTCAGAAGACACAGAATTATGCTTTCATCACTCTATTAGTTGGAAGAGTCATAAGGCCCTACTCACAGAGGAAAGTAACAGACCTCACCTTCAATAGGAGGCATGCTAGTCAAATGAAAAACAACATGTGGGATGAGATATCTACATGTTGGTGTGGTCAAAATATCATGAACCGGGACAAAGGAATGGCAAATATATAACCTTATGCTGCTGCTGCAGCTAAGTCGCTCAGTCGTGTCTGACTCTGTGCGACCCCATAGATGGCAGTCTACCAGGCTCCGCCGTCCCTGGGATTCTCCAGGCAAGAACACTGGAGTAGGCTGCCATTTCCTTCTCCAATGCATGAAAGTGAAAAGTGAAAGTGATGTCTGACTCTTCGAGATCCCATGGACTGCAGCCTACCAGGCTCCTCCATCCATGGGATTTTCCAGGCAAGAGTACTCGAGTGGGGTGCCAATGCCTTCTCCATATAACCTTATAGTTGATACTAAATTACAAGACATTACCGCTACTGCTAAGTCACTTCAGTCGTGTCCGACTCTGTGTGATCCCATAGACAGCAGCCCATCAGGCTCCCCTGTCCCTGGGATTCTCCAGGCAAGAACACTGGAGTGGGTTGCCATTTCCTTCTCCAATGCGTGAAAGTGAAGTTGCTCAGTCATGTCCGACTCTTAGCGACCCCATGGACTACAGCCTACCAGGCTCCTCCTTCCATGGGATTTTCCAGGCAAGAGTACTGGAGTGGGGTGCCATTGCCTTCTCCAACGAGACATTACTAACGCTCTCAAAAAAAATTTTTTTTTAAAGTACTTAAAGCTTCTCTTTTTCTGTGATTATTGAAAAGCATATAACAGGTAAAAAGCTTCAGTGTGTAGTCAGACAGAAGGGTCAGTTTCAAATATTCAAATAAATTACATGACATGCAAAATGGGGATAGAAATATTTACTCTATATGGTTGTTGTCACATAGTCAGGATTTGTTGTTATTGCTATAAATACTAACTTTAATTTTTTTTTTTTTTAGCAAAGACTATTTGGAAAATACAAAAGTATACAGAGAAGAAAATTAGTCACTCAATTGCACCACTCAGGAAAACGAAACATTTTAAAATGACCTTGACAGAACAAGAGTTCTATTTTTTAAAAAAGAATGTATTTCAGTAAGAAAATGGTGGGGAAAAGGCAAAAATCTTGCTCTGTACTATTTTATGATATTTACCAAATAGCTCCAATATTCTTGCCTGGAGAATTCCATGGACAGAGGAGTTTGGCAGGCTATAGTCCATGGAGTCACAAAGAGTCAGACACTGACTGAGTGACCATCACTTTCCACCAAATGGCTATGGCTCTGCAGGGCAGATGCAGGCGGAGGGGTTGGAGCTCTGGGGGGCAGTGGGAGGAGCAGGAGTCTCCTACACAAGGTGACAGGATGGGATGAAGCCCTTGAGGGGAGTCAAGGGAGTCATGGGAGTCAGCCCATGCTTTGTCCCAGCCTATTATTTCCTCTGACTCCCCTCAATGGAAAGGGTCTGAGAGCAGGAGTGGCATAGACACAGGAGGCAGGCTGAAGGATCGTTTCAGAGGGGCCCTGGGCAGATGAGTCTGATCAGATTGTTTGGTTCCTTAGGGGACCTAGTGAATCAGGAGTCTATGAAGTCAGATGATGAGCATGGATGCCATGAGGAATTTCAACATTATTCTCATAGGTAGTAGGGAGCTTTGGAAGTTCATAAGGAGGGAAAGGTTATGACCTCTGCTCCTGTCTTGTAGATCATTTAATTTGTGAAACCCATGGGAGAGTCTAGAAACAGGGAGATAACATGTAAAATATCAGATGAGAGAACTTAATGAGGAAAACTGTTTTAAAAATAGAGTCGGGAATTAATAGAGTTTCCTGGTGTCTTAGATTCTGCAAAGAATCTGCCTGCAATGAGGGAGACCGGGGTTCAATCCCTGGGTCTGGAAGATCCTCTGGAGAAGGGAATGGCTACCCACCCCAGTATTCTTGCCTGAGAAATCCCACGGACAGAGGAGCCTGGCAGGCTATAGTCCATGGGGTTTGAGTCAGACATGACTGAGTGACTAACACACACACAAAAGATATAAAGTACAAACACTGTAGAAAGATCCAGATGTAGTCTATAGACAGAATATATTTGGAGTAGAACTGTAAAAATAATGTGATGTTGAGAAATATCACAAAGGAATATATAATAAAAGGGGCCAGGATAGGCTTTATAATCAGAACTTTGTGGGGTAGCTTCACTTGTCAAGTGTTAGAAGTGAGAATTAGGAACAGTATAAATAACAGGGTAAAAATAGAAGTTTTGATGTTGCTATTGTAATTTTTAAAAGTAATGGGGGCTAATAGAGTCAAAATATAAGCCCAACAATGACAATAGCCTCCAAGTATATAGAGAGAGCTTGGGAGAAATACACTGATTAGCTGATTTCTGCAATAAATCTGTAGTAGTTGTTGTTCAGTAGCTAAGTCGTGTTAGACTCCTTGTGACCCCATGGACTGCAGCAGGCCAGGCTCCTCTGTACTCCACTATCTCCTGGGGGTTGCTCAAATTCATGTCCATTGAGGTAGTGATATTATCTAATCAGCTCATCCTCTGCCACCCCTTCCTGGATCACAAAGAGTCAGACACAACCTAGCAACTAAACAACAACAACATACATCGTTTATGGGCTCTTTGCTAACTTTCAAAATGCCATGTTGAAATCTAATCCCTAATGTGATGGTATCGGGGAGGTGGGGCCTTTGGGAAGTGATTACAGCATGATGACAGAGCTGTCATGAATGGGATTAGTGCCCTTATAAGAAGAGGCCAAAGAGCCAGCTCACTCTCCTGCCACATGAAGATATAATGAAAGGTCAGCGACCGGCGACCTAAAACCCAGAATCCAACCATGATGGCACCCTGATTTCAGACTTCCAGCCTCCAGAACTGTGAGACATAAATTTCTGTTGTTTATAAACCACCTAGTATTTGTTATAATAACCCCAACTAAGATGCATCTGAAATATATTTTTAAAAAGAAAATTTATCTTCTAAACAGCTTCACATTTTTAGGGTGGTGCTAGTGGTAAAGAACCCACCTGCCAATGCAGGAGACTTGAGAGACATGGTTCAGTCCCTGGGTCAGGAAGATCCCCTGGAGGAGGGCATGGCAACCCACTCCAATATTCTTGCCTGGAGAATCCCATGGACAGAAGAGATTGGTGGGCTACAGACCATAGTGTTGCAAAGAGTTGGACACGACTGAAGTGACTTAGCATGAATGCATTTCTACCTGGGGGCCTGCCTTGTAATGCAGAAGTCTAAAATAAGCCTTTAGACATCCAAGTGGAGGTTTCTTTTAAGACTTGCTTAAGGATACGGACATTTTTCAGAGCTGTAGAATGGAAGCTAGCCAAGTAAGGTATAAAGATCAGTGACTTGCATCACATGAGGCTGAGAAAGAAAATTAAATTGTTCCATGTAGAGCGCCAAGATTTAGGAGGTTCAAGTTGCCTTGTAGTTAGAGGGATGCATGTCTGGGAAAAAAAATTCTGATCCAGGAGCAGGCTGTCCTGATAATCTTCTGATCAGCATTAAATCTCCTGAGTAGAGACAGTCCAGGGGCTAGGCATGTCCTCAGTTTCCCTGTCTATACATCTTTTTCAGCTGCAGCTTGTCTAGATTCAAGCATCACAGCCTGAATCTCTACCCAAGGCCCCATCCCTGAGGCTTGGAAGTCTGCATCTTTTAATGTGTCAGAAGTGAAACTCCCTGCTGGTTGCTGGAGGAGAAGGAAGCTTCATCCTTTCTCAGTTTTACTCTCTGATTTTAAGCAACTAGCTGGGGAAATACTGGATTTAATGAGCCCTTCTTTTGTCCTTGGAAGAGCCACAGAATGAAGCTGTCAGGTTTCAAGAGTTGTACAGGAATCTTACAGATCCACTGTAATTCTTCTGATAACATCGTACTCTACATGATCACTTCCCGATGACCAGACAGCTGAGGTTTTACCTCCTGCAAATTGCCCAACAAAGAAGGGCCAGATGTGTCTTTTTTGTTGGCCACATTCTCCTTCATATTCTGAGAGTCTTTGAAGAATAGCAAATTTTCCCTTTATTTTTTTCCTATGAAAAATGTAAGGAACAGCAGGTAGTAACATTACAGTCCTAGAATTCAGTGATCCAAGAGGCATTTCCTAAGTATCTCCTTTGGGCCAGGCACAGGGTTAGGATTTAGAGATCCAGTTCAGAATATTGTCAATTATTCCTGTCACCCCCTGCCCAGGTGGAAACAGTTCTGTGCAGACAAGAGCTTTAAGTCTCAGGGCATGCGATAAAGCTTTTATTCTTGCAGACCTATAAATGTCTAAATCAGGAATTCATTAGTCAGAATAAACACTTTACTAAGATGTAACAGTTTCAAGATACTCATAGCACTAGTTTTATATGGTCATGCTTACAACGATCAGAGTTGGCCTAACATCAACCAGTCATTCTTCGCTCGAATAAAAGAACGTAAATTTTCTTTCAAATCTTTACTTTTCTTAAGGTTCAACTTTTGACAGTACATGGGAGTCAGCAGTGATGATGTACTGTGTTTTTTGTCGTCCTTGTCAAAATAATTCAGTATACCCAGCACTACTTGGTAGCCACCTTGAGGCTCTTGGATTATTTGTTAGGTTTCACTTTATAAAAGTGAAGCCAATATTGATTTGTTGTCAACCTGTTGACTATCTTGACATCAGCAGTCCAGCTGGCATGAGGAAGTCTGGGTCAGCCCAGGAGAGCCTCTCACAACAAATTTACACATCGGTTCCTCTCTCTCCTATCCCTTTCCGGCTCCATTTGAGGCTTGCTGGGATCTAGGGACAGTTGGAAATACACACCTTTTCAAAGAGAGAAAATGTCAAATCTTTCACAAATTTCTTTTCTAGATAAATATTTCTGTTGAAAGTTCCTCTAGGGTAGAATATGCTTCTCAGGGAAACAATGAAATGTTTTTCAATGAATTGTTCCCCCCATGGGGAAAAAAAAAAAAAGAGAGAGAGAGAGAGAGATGAACTTGATATCAGTATATGTATGACAAAGAAAATACTCAAGAACTGTATCTATCATTTTCTCTTTGTGTAAATTGGTACAAAAAATCTAGAACGCTTTTTATGTGTAATGTTCCTAAAAAACTGCCCAGTCCAGGTCTTGCTAATTCCTCAGAAAACCGTAGAAGGCACCACGTTAGTGAGTGATTTTCCACCTTCAGCAACTGAAAATTAAGAAGAACAGCAAGGGTACAAGCCCAAGTAAGGTCACATTTAATGGCCTGTGTGGAAACCGTGCTTCTTTCCAAACTAGCTGATCTGGAATGAAGAGTGTGAATTTTTCATTTGGAATTTCCCTTTATAACTCTAACCATTCCCCTGTATCTTCTTTTCTCAAAAATAACTGCAAAATATTATTAGCTAGGGGTTTCTTTTGCATGTGATTTCTCAAGTAAATGAGTCGTGCTGTTCTCTGGGACATCTTTTACTAATGAGCTTCTTTATTTGGGCTGAAGCAATGGTGACCCTGAGTGCCGAAAAGCAGTGAAAAGAACTGCTTGGAACCCACATACCAAGTTTGTATTTGAACTAATCGAGTGCACTTTGAAATGTACACCTACTTTTTCTCTCCTTCTTTATCCACGTCTCCCCTCATCCACGCCAATATTTACCATCAGCTGTATGTATCATTTTTCCACAGTTATGCCACATCTATGTTTGAATACTCTTGGGGCAGGATTTTAAATGCTGCTCTATGCTAATTAGCAAAATGTATTCCTTTCCAAAACCAAAAAAAAAAAAAAAAAAAATCTTAATACTTCAAAAATACTGAAGCATTTAAGGGATTCATATACTAGTTGCCAATTTTAAAATATATGCCTATCTGCAGTATGAAAGGATTCAGTCTCAAGGTGTGGTATGGCTGTGAATTTCATTTTGGAAGTCATTTCTGCTGAACTGGATTTATTCAATACAATGAGGTTCTGAGGCTATGTATCAGTAAAATTGTGCAGTGATTCTCATATAGCTAACCTCTGACCTATGCATGGGCTTTTGTGCATTCACCTTAGAATGGAGGAGTCAGCATGCCCAACAATAGACTGACATGGGGTGCAGAAAATACTGGGTTAAAAATATCCTGCATTTGTATGGCACATTACAATTTAAAATTACATAATTCTTCATAATTATACCTGTCT
The DNA here is from genome assembly GCF_002263795.3 of Bos taurus. Taxonomy (NCBI): domain Eukaryota; kingdom Metazoa; phylum Chordata; class Mammalia; order Artiodactyla; family Bovidae; genus Bos; species Bos taurus. Next base: position 15,092,298 of record NC_037344.1, on the reverse strand, counting down.
CATATTGCACCTGTCTCAAAGGGTTGTGAAGATTCAACGAAACAATGCAAGTAAGTTTTTGACACATACGAAGGTTACAGTAAATGGAAACTCTTGTTCCTGTTACTTATTTCCTTTTCTTCTGTGGATAACATACATTTCTATTCTATCTGTTCTCATAAATCCGTGAGTCTTTTCTCCAAGTTAGCACTGAAAGCAAGTAATAGCCCCAGACTTATACTCACCTAGGGTTTTCTTTCCAAATGGCATTGAGTAATTTATAGTTGATGAATTCCTCAGACTGTAAGTCTACTGTAATTTTTCAGTCTCCAGACTCTAGATTTCACTGGGATCAATTGGAAATAATATTCCATTTACTTTTCATAACTTTTGAAATAAATTTTTTAATTTACATTTAATTATCCAGCTCTTTGAAGATTATATTTTCTCTTCCAGATTCTCTTCCTCTGTCAGGGATCTCAATTAGTCCTTTTTTCCCCCATTACTTCCCAGTTATAAAGCTATAGTTTTAACTCCTTTTAAAAGAGCTGTTCTAAGGCTGTCAGACTAAAGGAAAAAATTAAAAATGGAGGTGTTGTTGCTTCTAAGAGCTGAAGGTCGTCCCTTCTCAGCAAGGATGGAGCATCTGTAACATACGACTGACAATCACAAATAGACGATTAATCTGGAGTCATGCACAAATTATTTTTTAATTAGGTTTTAATCAATTGGCTTTGGAGAAAAAGAAAATGTTACCACATGGTCAGTAGAATGATTTGTTCTGTTCCCTTTGCCCTATAAAATGGTCATCTGATCTTCAGCAACAAGTCAACAGTTTTAGCATCTCACTATTCTGGTAATGTTTTCAGTGACACAGTAACAACACCTACTCTGTTGAGAAAATGCTGTTGAGCTTGGGGGTATAATAGACACCAGTACTTGCTTACCGAGAAATCATTTCCCACACCAACCTTCTTCCTCACTCACAGAATCCCAATTTTCTTCGATGTCATGCTTATTAAATCTCAATAATGACCAAGTCTCAACCCCTCCATCAGCTTCAGGGGGAAGTGGCCTCCTTTTTAGACCCAGCTCCATCTCTAGACCCAGGGGTAAACCACAGTTCATCCAGTTTCCTCTGCCAGTGTCTGCTTTTCACTGGTTCAGGTATGGAGAGTGAGATAGAAGAGGGCACCTGATGAGAGGACTCTAAAGAGACAACGGAGGAGAAAGGGCTCCTTTTTGCTCCTATACACTGTCACGTCTCCACATTGCTCCAACTGCAGCTCCCATCTTGGGACCGTGAAAAAAGTTAGTCTGCAAGGAAATGCTGAGGATGGCAGAACGCAAAGAGGAAAGTAAAGTCGAATTTTGGTGACATTAGAAAACTGCTGAATTAACTAACCCTGGGACTGCCCTGCCCCTGGAGTTCTTCCTATGTAAGATAATGAATATCCTCATTATTTAGGACACTTTAAGTTGGGGTTCCTGAGGCTTGCAGCCAAATTGTTATAGCCTAACAAAGCTACAGAAATATCATTTTATGAGATGCACCTGAAGGGCTAAAAGATGATCGGTACTTTAGTGCTAGGCTGGGGGGTTCTGCCCTCACTTTACAGCATTCCAAGATCTATTCTCCATCAGCTTTCAACTCTATTCGCATTTGTTATCATAACTTAGGAAAGGTGACTCAAAGCATTAGGCCAAATAATAAATATGCCAAAAAATGAAAGAGTGAGAGCAATACATAACACTCACCAGAGAAGAGTAGTGATAAATAAGGACAGGCCCAAATTTGTAGCTTTTGTCATATCTATCATTCTGCAGTGCCTACCCAGAACAAATGAATCTTAAAGGTTATCTGAATACAGCATATGAGATTAAACACACTATGGATCAACAGAATGATGGCGAGAAATGCCCAAGATGAGGTGTAGTAGAAAGAAATGCAAAAGTCTTAGATCTAGGTCCCAGAAAAGGCAGTGTACAAATTTAGGAAAGAGATAAAAAGGAGCCTTAGTAGTCTTAGTTGCTCCTAAGCTCAGGACACAGAAATAATGTGTGTGTGACCACCGTAAACATCATGCAATCTGCCTTCTAGACACTATGGAACATGGTGTCTGGACAGGTGGTTTTTAGCCCTGGCTGGATATCAAAATTATCCATGTCTTTTAAAAAATGTAAATGTATGGGCCTAACTCCAGGCCCAGTGAATCGGGATATTTTGGAGTTGGCTCTCTGGCTTTGTGCATTTTGTAAAATTCTATGAGTACAGTCAATGAACTGGTCTAGACTCCAGATCAAGCAAGATCGGCTGAACTGATCTCTATATAGGTCTCATCAGTGAAACTTTATATACTTCTGGGAACCACAACTTCAAAGAGACGTTTAAAAGTTGAAATGCACACAGAGAAAGCCAACCAAGAGAGTAAGGAGTCTTGTAATTATGTCATATGATGAGTAGATGAAAGACCCAAGGACATTTGATGTAGAAGTGGAAGTACTCAGAAGGAACTCATGAAAGAAAGCTACACACACACGTTGGATATTTCAGATTTGACCTGTGAAAGAGGTTTATAGCTCTGAAATAAAGGATTAGAGACTAATACAGGAAGTTAGAAAATGACAGATTTCAGATCAATATAAAGAAAACTTTTCAAACTATTTAAATGGTCAACAATGGAAAAGACTGCTTTGAAAAATAGCAATTGTCTCATAATTGTAAATTCGCTCAAGAGGTCAGATGACTGACATTGTGGAACACAATTAGGAAGGCTACAGAGGAGATACCTGCCATCAACAGGAAGTGAGCTTACCTTTGACTCTGCGAGTCTAAGACACTTAGAGCAAATACATAACAGAAAGATCACAGAAACCCAGCACAGAAACCAGACTTGGAATTCACATGTTCAAAGTCCTTCGTCCTATGGATAACAGTTGCTAACAGCTACTATATACACATTATCTCCAATTCTTATGACAAATCAGAAAGATCTTATTAGTCTCACTTTATAGATGAGGAAACCAATTTTGAGAAATTAAATATCTAACTTAAATATTTAAATATTAAGTGTAAGAGACAAAACTTTGTCTTGACAAAGTCTCTCCTTTTTTTTTTTACAACAACCCTCAATGATTTCTCAAGATCCATAAAATGGATACTAAATCCCTTGTTTTGTATTTCAGAATTGCTATGCTCTTTACCAACCTATATTTTCAACATTATTTTTCCTTACCTTTAATTCGCTTTATAATCAAATTAAATTGAACTATTTATTTCTTTCTAGGCACAAGTTGTCCTGACTCTAAGCCTTATATTAAATCTGTTCCTCCATCTCTAAAACTATTTCTGACATGATTTCTTCTATTTTCCATATCTCTAAATTCAAACTCAAGGACCAGTGCAAATACTTCCTCTTTGAGTCTCTTTGCTCATCAATTTGAAGTCAAGTTTTCCATCCCTAGAAGCCCCACTGCATTCTATGCTATCTCTTTTGGCAATATTAACACTTTCTGCTTGGTATTTATTAAGCATGTGTATACGACTAATAACAACTTTCATATGCATATTTTTTCTACTAATTTCTAAAATCCCCCCACTAAATTCTTACAAAATCAAATGTACCACCATACACATGGTGAACAGTCAATACTTTTCAATTAAATAAATGAATGAAAAGGAAATTTTGAGCTACAAAGAATTTAAGTGACTTGCCCAAGATACCAAATGTAATTTCCACCAAACCTGAGGCGACATATTCTCTAGAGTTTCTTATAATTTTATTTAAGCATTATTTATTACTTTATTGCTATTATAACTTAATTGTACCATGAAGCAATTCTGCTATGAAATTAGTTAACTAGAAACAAGAAAAGAACACATGCACTCTTGATCCAGCTCTCCAAAGGGTAGGAAAAACATTCAGGCAAATATTTTTAAGAATAGCTCTCTGTTTTCTTCTCTAAAAAAAGAAAACCAGAAAATGTTTGTTTTCATATTTTTGAATAATACTTAAATAATGAAAGCCAAGCACAGATCTGTCAGTGTAGTCACTAAATAGTCAACTGCCAAAATCTGCAAATATCCAGAAACTTACATTTCTAATTAAGTAGATAGTATCGTGGAGTTGAGAACACAGTCCCTGAACAAATAAATCTGGAAAATGCTGTTCATATGCCATCATATTAAGAACCAGCAATAAATCATTTTAACAGCTTCTCTGCATGTCACACATGAAAAAGGCTAAAAATAAAAAAAATTATTTCAACCCACAAAAGAGATACATAGAAAAGAATGTAAAATAAGAGAACTTGGTAGAGAAATATAGCAAAATATGCAAATTATTGTGAAAGGTTATTGCTTTAAATAAATTGGCAATTTACATGAATGACCAGCCATATACTTGAAGTTAGTGTCAACATTTATAAAAGCCTTCACAGCCAGTTCCAAAGAGGAAATCAATTATGCTGAAGAGCCAAGATACTCTTAAGAAGCAATAAATTATGCTGAAAATACATTCAACGATTGACTCAAAAAAATGAAATAGTCATGGTATAAAGAAGTCCAATATATAAAGAGAGTCAATTGCAAAAAATAAAAGTGAAGCTTGTGTTTTAATTATTCCAACTGTTCTTACAATAAATTTGATGTAAAACCACTGAAAATATATTTCTTGAAGAAAAGTGTTTCCTGAACAAACTGTGCTCTCTTTTTTTGCCTTTGGCCCAGTAATGGTGTTACTACAGCAAGAAGCATTTTATTGTCAATTACCACTCTCCACTCCCACTTTTTCTCCTCTGCTTGAATTGCACTTTTTTTTTTTTTTGTACATGTGCATTTAAAAAAATTCATTTATTTTTAATTGCAAGATAATTGCTTTGCAATATTGTGCTGGTCTGCCATGTATCAACATGAATCAAACCCAGGTATACATATGTCCCCTCCCTCTCACCTTGCACTCCATCCCACCCCTCTAGGTTGTCACAGAGTACCAGATTTGGGCTCCCTGCATCATACAGCAGATTTCCACTGGTTGGCTAATTTTACATATGGTAATGTATATGTCTCAATTCGTGTCACCCTCTCCTTCCCCCCACCTCCTTGTCCACAAGTCCGTTTTCTATGTTTGCATCTCCATTGCTGCCCTGCAGGTTCATCAGCACCATCTTTCTGGATTCCATACGTGTGTGTTAGTATGTGTTATTTGTCTTTCTCTTTCTGAACTATTTCACTCATATAGTACGCTCTGGGTTCATCCACCTCATTAGAACTGAGTCAAATGCATTCCTTTTTATGGTTGAGTAATATTTCATTATGTATATGTACCACAACTTCTTTATCCATTCATCTGTGGATGGATACCTAGGTTCCTTCCATTTCCTGGCTATTTTAAGTTGCACTCACTCTTTAAGTTTCATATGACAAGTCTGAGAATCTTCCCTGAACATCCTCCCCAAAACCAGGCGGTATGCCCTTTCCAATATGATTATTATCCCTAGCACTCTGTGCTGACCCTAACATAGCACAAAGCAAATGTCCTTCCATCTCGTATTTGTCTGTACTGCCCCCATCCTGTACACAGACACACACACACATACATAGACTATAAGAGCCTTCCAAGCCAGGACATAGCATCTAGTATGTTTTCCAAAACACAGTATGAACCTAACATCTTTTTCATTGTCATTAAAAAAAAATACACATCTGCAACAGTTTTAGCTGTATCCTGCAATATTCTCCATTTCACCTCAGGGCCATGACAGCAGGAGACCTCAGTTCTTTGGATAAGTTAAAAAGCTGGTTGAAGTTTTATGCACAGATCTCTATAGATATTTTTTCATATTGATTTCCCATTTTGAAAACAGAGAAAATGTATAATATCCTATGATTTATTTTAAACCATTACCATGAATGCCTTTTTACACAAATGCATCACAATGGCATGTGGCCAAGATAGAGAAATGTATCTCCATTTTAGCATTCATAACAGAATTTCACATGACTAGGTCTTATATTGGAGAAGGCAATGGCACCCACTCCAGTACTTTGCCTGGAAAATCCCATGGATGGAGGAGCTTGGTGGGCTGCAGTCCATGGGGTCACTAAGAGTCGGACACGACTGAGCGACTTCCCTTTCACTTTTCACTTTCATGCATTGGAGAAGGAAATGGCAACCCACTCCAGTGTTCTTGCCTGGAGAGTCCCAGGGACGGGGGAGCCTGGTGGCTGCCGTCTGTGGGATCACACAGAGTCGGACACGACTGAAGTGACTTAGCAGCAGCAGCAGCAGGTCTTATATTTTCAATTAATTTTGTATTTAAAAAAATCTTCACAGTGGATCTCATTGTAGTCATTGCTATGAGTGATTTTAAAGCTCACTCTATATGAGGAAAATTCATTTGAAAGTTTGTTTCTGTATTTCACACATTGACATAGGTAGACAGATTACACAGTCCTTTGTCAGGTGTTGTATTAAGTGAATTGTATTATGGATGCCCTGTTAAAATGGAAAGCTGGGTTAGCTCTGACTTTGTGTCCATTCAAATATTAATCAATCACACATAGGTAAAGACATGAAAACACAGTATTAGCTAATGGTGGAACATAAACCATTTCAAAATCTTTCAGAACACAACGCCAGCTGCATAGACATGGCAGCTAGCCAGGTACAGCATGCTCACCAAAAATGATCATTTCTGATCTATTTTGAACAAAAATCCCTGACCCAATTTAGTTTAAAGCAAAAATGTGTTACATGACTTGAGACCATGGCTTAGGGGGTCTTATTGTCTCAGAGAGAGTTCACTGTAGCAAGCATCAGGTGCACACAGACATGCCCACACTTTCCATTTGTTCATAGTTATGCACTCTGCATTTCTGTGTGAGGGGCTCTGGCTCTCATCCTGCAGCCTGCTGGCATTCTGGAAGCATGTTAGAGGCCGTGGGGCTTTTGGCAGCACTGGCTGATAACCAATCAGTGTGAGAGAAATCCATGACCACACTCACATCAGTTCTCCAACTGCATTCCCCAAATGCCCAGGCTCAAATGCAGATGCATGGGGTTTGTTAAAGTTTAGAAGAAGAACCTTGGGAAGGTAAATCATCTTTGAGATTGAAACTCTCAGTGTAACTCTGGGAGTCTCCATAATCTTATGAGGTGAGTACATGGGTGTGTGTCAGTTGCTCAGTTGTGTCTGACACTCCCCATTAACTGCAGCTCTTCAGGCTCCTCTGTCCATGGAATTCTCCAGGCAAGACTGCTGGAGTGGGTTGCTATTCCCTTCTCCAGGGGATCTTCCCAACTCAGGGACTGAATCGGGGTCCCCCATGTTGCAGACAGATTCTTTACCATCTGAGCCACCAGGAAGGCCCAAGGTGAATTTCAAGAGTTAAAAACAGCTGCCCTGAGCTAACTCTCCTCTGGTTAAAGCTGCCTTATGGCACCTTGTCAGGAGAGAAGCAACTCTGCAGAAACTCTTCTCAGCCAGCCACCCAAATTTTTCCATGAATTTCCTTGCCTGGATAGAGTAGATCTAATCCACTGCTGTATACAGTTCTATGGCACCCCACTCCAGTACTCTTGCCTGGAAAATCCCACGGATGGAGGAGCCTAGTGGGTTGCAGTCCATGGGGTCGCTAAGAGGTGAACACGACTGAGTGATTTCACTTTCACTTTTCACTTTCATGCATTGGAGAAGGAAATGGCAACCCACTCCAGTGTTCTTGCCTGGAGAATCCCAGGGACGGGGGAGCCTGGTGGGCTGCCGTCTCTGGGGTCACACAGAGTCGGACACGACTGAAGTGACTTAGCAGCAGTAGCATACAGTTCTATGAGAGAGGGATAACAACTATGTTATCTCTAATCATTGCAGTAGAATGCAATTTATATGGGTAGGTGAGGGAAGATATCATACATTTCAAGAGATTGTGTACTCTGGAGAAAAGAATATCAAAGCAAGAATGAAATCTTAGCCTCCTGCTGTGTCGTCTTGGAGAAGTCATTTAAATTCTCTAAGTATGTTTTTACCTGTTTGCAACTACACTCTTACTTGCACCCTGCACAAATACTGTGACTACTGGTTGAAAATTCATCATTAAATATACTCAAGGTCTTTTCCCAAGTATACTAACTTGTCAGCACAAATGGAAGACTTTCATAATTTTGTTAAACTCATCAACACATTTTACTTATAAAATAAAACAGACAGTATTTAAAAGAAATACTATTTCTTTTATTATATTATATTAATTTCTTCCTTGTTTGGATTTAACCCTCAGTAATAACGTGTAAGACCAAATGAATAAACAATAAAACACACCGTAGAGAACCCAGATGCTACTCTTGCAGATGCAGAGTTCAAGTTTTGCCAGAGAAACTGATACATGATTAAGAAGGAAAACTGACCTTGAGAATTACAATATAATATCCTATCTTAAGGAAGAACTCTCAGACCATAAACATATTCAACTTGGACTTGCCGTTCTACTAAAGGAGAAATAAAGAATATTTATTCTTTAAGTCAGAAACTCTTTATGACAAATCAACATACTAACTACGTCACCAGAATTAAAATTATGCCAGAACTAATTTTAACTAAGTTTCAATTGTTATGCTTACATCTCTCCTCAGCTAGGACATCTTCCAAGTAAAATAATACAAGTTTTGCTTAGGAAAAGGGAATTTTAAATGAAAAAATCAACAAACACATTTAACAAATAAATTGTCAAGAGAGATGAAATTATTCCAACTTTACAGAAAAGAAACAAAAAGAAAGTTCCATAGGAAATTAATGGTTAAACATATTCACTGACAGCTTTCTGAAAGTTCTATCCTGCTGTTTAAAATTCTTTGAGCTTATTCAGTTTTAAGATGCTTTATTTCAAATTCAAAAAGTTATAACAAAAGGCTAATTTTATTACTTAATTTATGAGAGCATAAATTGTTCTTCGCTAGAAAAAGCTTTATTACATTCTCAAGATATTTCCTATCTCCCTTTTCCATGTGTCAGGCAAAATTACACATGTGCATATGTGTACGCAATCAAAAATAAAGAATTCACATCCAAAACATAAACTGAATTAACTGTACTTTGTAAGTAAAAAAGTTCAAATAAACCCAAGACAACAGTAAGGGCTCTTTTTCTGACTAAAATTGTTGTGCTCATTTCTTGACCCTTTTAAAATGGTGGTTGAAAAAGTATATGAATGAACAGATACATCAAACAGATACTGAAACCCTCAAAGGTCATTTCTTACTTTATACAGTCATGAAAAATTCAAGACAACTGTCAAAAAATAGCTAGCACAGCACCATACTGTGCTGACATCAAAGAAGCTGTTGATATTATAGTTACTTTCAAACAAAAATAATAACTTAGTTCAGGCTCTGATTATACTGGTATCCCACCCTGGGATTTTGACAAGAGCAAAGAGGAACCAGCTGTTCTCCCCAGAGCATATTAGAATTCAGAGAGCCACTATCCTCGGGAGATGTTCATGATCACCAAGGGTTTCTCTATTATGCATGTCTCTATTCCCACCCTTTCACCTCCCACTATCAATGATGATCAGAGCCTATCCTGAGATCCTTCAGGAAACTTAAGAAACTGGAGACCCTCAAATACAGACACAAGAGCATGGATGTTGGGACTAGATCATGAACGGCCTTGAATATGCAGTAAAGAAGTTGGATAAGTGAGAAGGGCAGTGAAGAACTGCTAACTCCTTAAACAGGGAACATACAATCCCACTCCTGGGCATGTATCTGGAGAAAACCATAATTCCAAAAGATGCATGCACTCCCACCATTTATTGCAGCACTATATACAACAGCCATGGAAGCAACCTAAGGAATGCTTAAGAAGATGTAATAGAAATATAAAATGGAACATTACTCAGCCATAAAAAGGAACAAAATTGGGTCATTTGTAGAACTGTGGATGGACCTAGAGACCGTTATGCAGAGTGAAGTAAGTCAGAAAGAGAAAAACAAATGTCCTATTTAATACATATATGTGGAATCTAGAAAAATGGTATAGATGAAATAGAGACATTGATATAGAGAACAAACGTATAGAAACAAAGGGGGGAAATGGCTGGGGGTGGAATGAATTGGGAGATTGGGATTACATATATACACTATTGATACTAGGTATAAAATACATAACTAATGAGAACCCACTGTATAGCTCAGGGAACTCTACTCAGTGAACTGTGGTGACCTAAATGAGAAGGAAATTTTAAAAAGAGGGGATATATGTATACATACAGCTGATTTACTTCACTGTACAGCAGAAACAAACAACACTGTGAAGCAATTATATTCCTGTAAAAAAATAATTAAAAATAAAAACAGGGGACACACTTAATCTCAAAGTGGAGTACATCATCTGTGCTGGGAGCAATAAGGAATTAAGTGTTTGAAAAATAGGGAAAATTATTTCATGCAACTGCTCACAGAAATATTCTAGAAAGGCTGTGAGACATAAATAGGAGATTAAAACACACTGAGGGGCTTCCCTGGTGACACAATGGTAAAGCATCTGCCTGCCAATGCAGGAGACACGGGTTCAATCCCTGATCTGGGGAGATCTCACACCTGTCACGGAGCAAATAAGCACCCGTGCCACAACTACTGAGCCAGTGCTCTGGGGCCTGGGAGCTGCAGCTACTGAGGTCCGTGCGCCCCGGAGCCCGTGCTTCACAACGAGAGAAGCCATCACAATGCAAAGCCTGTGCACTGCAACTGGAGAGTGGCCCCTGCTCGCCGCAACTAGAGAAAAGCCACTCAGCAACAAAGACCCAGCACAGACAATAAGTAAATAAAGGACACAGAGAGCATGATAATACATAGACTCCAGTCCAAAAACTGTCATGGCCTTCTGCAACAAAGCTTGGTTACCTGGCAGTGGAGAGAGCAATGGGGTGCTCCAACATTAGAGATTAGCCAGGCAACAGAAAGGCAGAAATGACTGATCACAGGTCCTGAGGGACAAACAAGGCAGGTGAAATCCATAAGGTGCTTTATGAGCCAAAATGATATTGGAGGGAGGGGCTGAAGGACTGGGATCTGAAATACTGTGAAAAATAATGCAAGAGTCATGGTCACCTAAGTATACCCTGAGTCCTAAGCCACACTGAGTGGTGGATTACATGCAAACAATCTTCCCAAACACAACACAGAAAATCAGACTGGTATTTGCAGGAAGAGCTGTAACGGAACATCAGCAGAATGGTGGAAGGTGATCCCTGTGGTTGGAATAGATGGATCTCTTCACCCTGCTCCAATCGACCTGAGATCCAGTGTGGCGTAAAACAAATCTAACAAAATAGAATTAGTTTTGGTTAGATTCAGAAAGAGTATACAGGATTTTCATTGCTATGTGTGTGCTCACTCACTCAGTTGTGTCTGACTCTTCGCCACCCCATGGACTATAGCCTGCCAGGCTCCTCTGTCCATGGGATTTCCCAGGCAAGAATACTGGACTGGGTTGCCATACCCTCCTCCAGGGGATCTTCTCAACTGAGAGATTGAACCTGCGGCTTATGCATTGGCAGGCAGATTCGTTACCACTGCACCACCTAAGCCAACACCATCACAATTTCTATCATTCTGAAGAGAAATAATAACTAAACCAGTACAATAGCATATTATGCCATCTTTCTTTTATTTATGTCAACTGAATTAAAATTGAGCATCGTTTTACTGATCATCATTATCTCTCTTTTATAAGAAGATTTCAGCTCATAAAAAGTGTATAGGAAACTGTCAGCAAAAGCTACCAGTTTTACGAAAACAGAGGGTGAACACAATGTAAATCAAAACTACCATTCATTTCCAGCTAATGAGGTGCTCTGTTTTTTTCAATAAATATATTACTTCATCGAGGTTGGTCTGTTGGTTTTTTCCAGACCATTAGATTCTCACTTAATGAGATTTTTCTCCCTAAAGAAAATAGAGATATTGAATCAATATAGCCTCCTATAGAAAAGTACAGAGCAGACCAAAATTTCCATGAACCTCCTAAATTTAGACACTGGATAGAAATATATGAGAATACCTTTTTATTTATTCAATCACAGTCTTCATATTTTTTAATTCATTTATATTGTACAGCAAATATTATTGTACAGCATAGCCCATCTGTCAGTCATTTACATATTCCACTGCCATGGTTTAAAAAGATATCCAAACATAGAAAAATAAAAGAATAAGATATACGTAATATACAAATGTTTGCTTCTTCTTGCTAATGTCTATTTAAAAATCACCTGGACTTTTATTAAGAAGTTGTTCATGGTGAGTCTGGAAGTTAGCAAAAGGCATAAATTCTTTTCCTAGAGAAAAATCTTAAACAGGGTGAATTCAGAGTGCTTCCTTACCTAAGACCATAGAAAGCTAGAGTTGAAATGGAACTTAGAGGTCATGTCTATGGGTTCTTAAACCCAGAAAGTCCACAGATGACATCAGCTCCTCAAATTACACGGGGGACTCATTCCTGCACTTGCATACGTGCATTTGGAGTCAGGGAAGGGTCAGTGGGGACAATATACAGAGACTGCAGCAGATTCTTAACTGAGTCCAATGGCTCCAAAAGAATGTAGGAATAGCCACTTTATTCTGCCCACGAGATTTAGTCTCTATAACCTACACATGTAGAATAAACTCTTTATTTTTCTTCTGCACCTTAGGAAGTGGAGACCCAGATTGGGGAATAAAAGAGTCACCCAAGCACATGGAACTACTTAATGCTTCAGATGCTGGCCTCTCAGATGGTGATCTAAATGCCTACTCTTCTTTCCCCACCACTATTCAGAGGCCTTCACCAGGAAATCTTTAAAATGGAATTTTAACTCTCCTACGGATTCTAATGTCAGGGTTAACAGTTAACACTACCCTAAAGGGAGAAAGGAATCAAGAGAATGTAAAAATAATAATATGAAAGAGCCAAAAATTAATGAGCAGTATAAACAGTAATTTACTTATATTTTCCAGAAATTTCAGACATACAGTATATGCATCTATAAACCCATGTATGCTTATTTCAGGGGGATTACTGATGATATTATTGAGAGAGAATGTGAAAAAATAATAGCTATGTCTGGGTGTAACTGCATACATACCAAATATTTCTCTGTTGCTTTATATGTTTTGCTCCTCTTAAGAACACACTTGTAATTGCTAACTGTATAATCAGGAGAGAGAAATTTCAAAGACACAAGGAAAAAATGGAGTTTTTAAGAATTGTAAGTTATAAGACTTTAATGTCTCCTCTGCCACTCTTCTGTACTCTTTTTTCCTCTGGAATAGCTCAAATGATAAAGAATCTGTCTGCAATGCGGGAGACCTGGGTTGGATCCCTGGGTTAAGAAGATCCTCTGAAGAAAGAAATGGCAACCCACTCCAGTATTCTTGCCTGGAGAATCACACGGACAGAGGAGCCTGGTGGGCTACAGTCCATGGGGTCACAAAGAGTCGGACAGGACTACGTGATTAACACACACTGTCACTCTTATGAACTCTTTTTCCTCTGGAACACACACTATGGAACTTAATATTGGGAATTCACTTGGGAAAAAGTTCAAAGAAGCAATATACTTTTGTACTCTAAACCTAAGGGAGGAATATAAACTATAATCTATCAACAACAAATTGTAAACACAATTAGTGTAGGTGACTTATATCATTCAACCTGGAAGCCCTAGCATCTGTTAGAATCCCTTCTCAGGATGCAAGAAACTGAGCTCTGCGGAGAAACTATCTGAGTTCAAACCCAGTTTCTCTCACTTTCCAGATGTTAAGACCTCAGGCAAGATATTTAGCCTTCCTGTGTCTCTGTTTTCAATACAATGAGGATAATAGTAGTACCTGTCTTAATCTGAATTCCCCCAAAATAGAACCTGATGAGATATCGTGTGTAAGTTGTTTACTTGAACCATGCCTCTGGAAGGAGTCAGAAATAACAAGTGAGACAGAGCTATGCAAGAGCACGTTATCAAAGCTGCTTCCATAAGCAATGGAGGCTTGATTCAGCTGAGACCTCAGAGAGTATACAAAACGCCTCTTTGAATTGGTGGGGAAGCTGCAGTATTTACCCACCACCTCTTATGCAGCTTCCGCCGAGGCTTGCCCTGACAATGTTAAATCCCCTTCACTTTTGTGCTAGGCTCATAAACAGATCTAGTGGCTCCCTGCAGCTATGGAGAAGGCCTGAGGCAGAAAGCAGATGGGCACACACAGCACTTGAGGTGAGACACTCAGCACGAGTCTGAGCTCTCGCAAAACTATCTGACAAAGCAATGATTGAGATCAGAGTTAAGCCAAAAAAACACTGACAGGGCACTGGAAGCACCACTATATTATTCACCTCCAAGCATTGTGGTAGGGATTTAATAAGTCATTCATGTTGAAATGGTTAGAATCTCATAATAAGACATCAACTCATGTTAGCTATGATGATTAGTCTTTTAATATTTGTGAAACACCTACCAGATGCCAGGTATGGTGTACCAGGTTATACAAAAATAATAAATAAATAAATATCACAGACTCTGCTCTTGTTACTGAGCCAACTTTGGATTCACTCATCCAGACACAGTAAAGCCAACCTACTGACATCAGGTTGTGGTGAAGGGAAGTGCAGCATTGATCATAGGTGCCAAACAAGGAGTGCAAGCCGTTGATGTTCAAAACACCCAAACTCTCCAATGGGTTCCAGGGAAGAATTTTTAAGGGCAAGTTGGTGTTGGAGAAGACTCTTGAGAGTCCCTTGGACTGCAAGGAGATCCAACCAGTCCATTCTGAAGGAGATCAGCCCTGGGATTTCTTTGGAGGGAATGATGCTAAAGCTGAAACTCCAGTACTTTGGCCACCTCATGCGAAGAGTTGACTCATTGGAAAAGACTCTGATGCTGGGAGGGATTGGGGGCAGGAGGAGAAGGGGACGACAGAGGATGAGATGGCTGGATGGCATCACCGACTCGATGGACGTGAGTCTGATTGAATTCTGGGAGTTGGTGATGGACAGGGAGGCCTGGCATGCTGTGATTCATGGGGTCGCAAAGAGTCAGACACGACTGAGCGACTGATCTGATCTGATTTGAATGAAGGGAGTCACAGGGTGTGTGATGAGCTCATGCAAAATTCTCTGATTTTTGATGATGAGGTAACAGGGTCATATCACAGGCATTCAAATTATCAGTTCTCAGGTTCCAGTGGTCTTGGGGCTGCATGCTCATGGTCATGCAAGCTGATGCTTGATGACCATGAGCATGGCCATACTCATGAGAAGAGCATGAAGAAGAAGGAAGCAAACTTCTTTCATTTGATGGGGGGTTTTAGTATCTGTAAAATGACTCAGGAACATGCATCAGGTACTGTAATCTATGTACTTCAGGGAGGAACTAAAGATTCTGTGATTGCTATATGGTTGATTTACAGTTTAAATTCTTATCAGTTCTACTGGCCCAACTGCTACTTTTGTCAGTACATGTTCATATCCTTTTATTCATTAATTTTTGAGCCAACTATTTTTTGGCTCAGGGGAAGCCTGGGTGATAACAGATTTTCTACAAACAAGAGGCAGGCAGAGGACATGGGGGGAGGGGTCTGTCCCAGGAAGGCCCCAGAGTGTCCTGTTCAGTTAGACTTTCAATCTCGTCAATGTCGACTAGAGGCAGCAAAGAATCAGGCATTTGTCACCCAAAGCAATGCATTTTATGATAAAGGCATACATTGAGTCTAATGGCTACATAATATAGGGAGAAACCTACTCTGTCCAAATATCAGAACAGTCAGATTTCACAGAAGATGTTGTGTCTGCACAGAATCTTGACAGATACGTAGGAATGGGCTCAGGAGGAGAAGAATTTCATGTAGTGAGAATGTCATATATAGAAGAGTGTCACAAGGCAAGAAAGAACACAGAACTTTTAAAGAACAGTAAGGGCTTAAGGGGTGATTATGGAATGGATCACCCTTGGGAAGGGAATTTTCTTTAGTAGATAGTACAATTTTCTTTCCTTCAATTATTTCCTTCAATTTCCTTCCTACAATTATTTGAACCTAATAAGACCCTTAGCCCTGTTGTTATCTAATTTGTAATTGGACTTAGGTTTCTGGTTCCAGTACCCATATTATCTATTAATTTTAACTTTCTGTGTCATAGCTATACTTAAGGGGACAGCTTTGCTTACATCTGGAAAAAGATTAAAAGTCAGTAACATTTCAGGCAAAACCGAAACACCTGGAATATACACTTCCATGGATGAATGTCAAGTAACAAAGCCGTGCCATGTAGAAGCAAA
Source organism: Bos taurus (assembly GCF_002263795.3). NCBI lineage: Eukaryota > Metazoa > Chordata > Mammalia > Artiodactyla > Bovidae > Bos > Bos taurus. The sequence goes on along the minus strand of NC_037344.1, from coordinate 15,076,013 downwards.
GCAAGATCATGAAGGATCAACACGAGTTTTTGCTTTAGTTTTGTGTTAATTCTGCAGGCAATGAAAGGTTACTTCAGTAGCCCAAGGTCAATGTGAGGAAGGTCAATACTAATCTAGATGAGCAGCAGTGAGGATAAAAGGTAGAATTTACAAGTTTTGGTTAATAGATATATCTGGAAGTTGAGAAAGAAGAATTTTTCTTAAGATCACCTCTAGGTTTCTGGCTTAAGTAGATGATTGTTTGCTGATGTTTTTAACAAAGACAGGAAATAAAGAAGAGACTGTCTCAGATGGGGCTTCCCTGATGGCTCAGATGGTAAAGAATCTGCCTGTAATGCAGGAGACTTGGGTTCGGTTCCCGGGTTGGGAAGACCGCCCCCCCTCAAACCCCCGGAGAAGGAATTGGCTACCCACTCCAGCATTTTGCCTGGAGAATCCCATGGACAGAGGAACCTGGTGGGCTACAGTCCATGGGGTTGCAGAGAGTCAGACACGACTGAGCGACTAACATATGTCTCAGCAACTAACATATGTCTCAGAGAAAGGAAGAAAAAAGACGAGTTCATCTTGCATATGTCAATCTTGAGGGCTCTACCAAGCCCATGTAGCCCATAGCTGCTGTGCTTATTTCCACATTTAACTTTAGAGGGGCTATGCTGATGGAGAAGGGCACAGGGCTCCCCATGATGCATTGAGGACACTTTCGAGTACTTTTCTGGGCATCAAATTGACACTGGACCTTAAAAAGGAAACCTGTGATATTTTAACAAGGTAAACTACATGCAACTACTTTTTAAATCTCCACTAATTTACTCTATCCTCATTAGACATTAGGTGCATAATGGGCGTTTCAAAATATGATATGGATTAATGCGGTGTCTAAAATTTCACCACTGATAATTTATTACTATTAAAATATTGTTCCCTCTAGGAACTTTTATTTTAAAAGCGCAAATACGTTTGGATCCACACATGAAGGTGTCATTACTCATCGACAAATCTATTTTTTTCCTTCATTCATCTAGTTGGAAGAAAGACACTAAGGAAACAGCAGCTTTGACATGGGAGTGGAGGAATGAGGTTGTCTGAAGCACAAAGGGAGGACAGCTTGGAAAGAGTTTCTAACTTTTCCTCGGGATCAGAAGTCATTAACACAAGGCCCAGAACCTGTCTGGAGGGAATGTGGACTTGGGTGAGGTTCAAAAGAAATGAGAAATAAAGCTCTTTGGGGTCAACTTTCAAAATCTAGTACAGTGTGTGATGTGAGAAAACTAACTTGAAAACACTAAAAACAAACTGGGCTATGCTTGCAGAATATTGATGATAGTCTGTTTCTTGTTTTTTTATTAACAAGATCAGATTGCTCCTTGGTCATGAGAGTTTGCCAAGAAACCCTGAAGTCATTCCCTTGGTTGGGAGTAAAGCCATTGATGAAGGTCCAATGTCATTGTTCAATTTAAAATATCAAGTGATGTGATATAAAATTTTACAATGAAGATAAATCTTCATTTAATCACATTCATATAAGTGAAAGGGCGGCAATTTGTGAAAATACCTAAGCTGGTCTCTCAGCTTGTAGAGCAGATGAACTCTTATGACAGATCATTTTTTCAATGAACTGATAGCAGTGGTTTTCCTGCCTAATAAACTGCTACCATGGGCATCAAATCTTCATCTTCTCCATTAAGTGAAACTATTCCCACTGTCCTCCTACTACATTCTTTCATTAGGCAAGCACCTCAGGTCAGAGTTTCTTTTACCAATTATAGGCCTCATCAATTCTCCAATCTCAGTTTTAAAAGGCTCTAATAGGGATTTAAGTTTCCTATAACTAACAAGCAATTCCATTAGAAAAACAATGAGGGAGAAAAAAGTGATTATGGGATTAAAGGGAAAACATACATGCTCATCTATTTCGGTACAACTCTGGGCCGAGTTCTCTGACCAGCAGTAGTGAGACAAGCATGGTATCTACTTCTAAGGGGTTCGCGATCACAGGAAACAGCTGTGAGGTGCACAAATCACCACAAGACAGGGCAAAAATCCTTAACCATGGAAAGGGAACCCACTACCTAGAGATGCAAGACGGGCTGATGCAAGAGATGCAAGAGGCAGATAGATGAACTTATCTGCAATGCAGAAATAGAGATGCAGATATAGAGAACTAACATATGGACTGGGAGACTGGGATTGGCATGCTGCTATGCTTAGTTGCTCAGTTGTGTTCGACTCTTTGCGAGCCCATGGACTGTAGCCTGCCAGGCTCCTCGGTCCATGGGGATTCTCCAGGCAAGAATACTAGAGTGGGTTGCCATTCTGTTCTCCAGAGGATCTTCCCCACCCAGGGATTGAACATAGGTCCCCCACATTGCAGGTGGATTCTGTACCAGCTGAGTCACAAGGGAAGCCCATAAATGTTCTACCAGGTATAAAATAAATAACTGATGAGAACCTACTGTATAGCACAGAGAACTCTACTCAGTGCTCTGTGAAGAAAAAACGGGTAGGAAATTCAAGGAAGAGGGAATAGATGTATATGTGTGGCTGACTCACTTTGCTTTCAACAGAAACTAACACAACATTGTAAAGCAACAATACTCCAACAAGATTGCATTAGCCTATCACTCAACCAGAAATACACATTAAGGCAGGCGCTATCTTAGATACTAGTGATCACAGCCTAGTAGGGGAGCATCCTGCACCTAGTAAGTGCTAGAAAGACATGAGATCATGGAAGAGGATGCTTGAGGGGGCTTACGGTCAGGACATGGTCGTACGAGGCTCTGAACTGAAACCACAGCAAAAACAATATTCCCAGGCAGGAACAAATTACCTGGCTGTGTCTGGGGGACAGGAAGGAAGTATGTCATTGAAGCACAATGAACAGAGGGCAGAGAAAGAAGGAAAGTCAGAAGTATTCAGGGACAGATTATGAGGGCTTTTAGGTAATGTAAGTAAAAGTCTTCATTTCATTCTAAAGAGAAGCCATTAGGGAGCTTTCAAATGGGAATGCTATGGTCTGATGTATGCCACAGAGAGCTTTCTCTGGCTACTGCGTGGAGAACCTATTTCAGGGGGGCCCAATAACGGAGGCCAGGACACTGATTAGGATCTTGTGTAGTTGAGGTAAAATGATAACGGTGCTAACACAGGGGCAAGATCACAGTGGCCTGGACCAGGACTACGGAGAGGGAGATGGTGAAATGTATAAGATCCAAGATATATTTGGGTAATGAACTGACATGACATATTAATGAATTTGATATGCAATACGAGGAAAGGGCAAATCAAGGCTTACTGTCAGGTCTGGCCTGAACGGCACTACAGGTGGTACTCAATTATACTGAGATAAGGAAGACTCCGTAAAGAAAAGGGGGCTTCCCTGGTGGCCCAGACAATCAAGAATCTGCCTGCAATGCAGGAGACCTGGGTTTGATCCCTGGGTCGGAAAGATCACCTAGAAAAGGGCATGGCTACCTACTCCAGTATTCTTGCCTGGAGAATTCCATGGACAGAGGAGCCTGGCAGACTATAGTCCATGGGGTCACAAAGTGTCAGACACTACTGAATGACTGAACGTGCACACACACCCACACAGAGTAAGGAAAAATAGCAGAAGTTTCCTGGTCATAGTGAGTTGGGTATTCTAATTAGAAAGCCAACTGAAGATAAGCAGATAATTGAAGAATGAGTACAAGATAGGTAAAGGGGAGGTCCAAGCCAGGGATAGAATTTTTTGAGCCCTTAGAGAATAGTTATTAACTAGATGTTGAGTTGTGTCATTCAATTCACATTTATGAGGCATCTGCAATGTGTAATGGCAACCCACTCCAGTACTCTTGCCTGGAAAATCCCATGGGCAGAGGAGCCTGGTAGGCTGCAGTCCATGCAGTCCCAAAGAGTCAGACACGACTGAAGCGACTTAGCAGCAGCAGCAATGTGTAAAGCTGATACTAGTCCTTGTGTTGGGATAAGTAGGATGGCTGTCTACAAGAAGCTGCCAACAGAGTGTGTGTATGTGTGTGTTTCTGGGGTGGGTGTGAAATACAAATAAGTAAAATACACAGAAGAAGGGAAAAGCTATAAAAGAGACCAAAGCAAAGTGGAGTGGGAATACAGTGAAAGATGTGATTAATTCCAACTGAACAAGCTGTTTCTCAGAGGCTATGACATTTTAAATGACCCTTAAATAATATGTGGATAATAATAGGTTGATGAAGAGGGAAAGGGTTGAAGGGCCAGGCTGGGCAATAGCAGAGAGGTACAAAATAAATACAAAACACCATCATGGAGCTGGAAGGAATGAACAAATACACACAACACTGTCCCCAGTGGTAAAGGAGTTTAAAGTCTATGTAAGGAGAACTGCAAGGACACAAACAATGAACGTGACACTCCAAAGAGGAAGGACGTGGATGAAGTATGAAAGCCTGTTGATACCATGGGAGCTGATGCTTTGAAGACCCATGCTAGAAGTACCATTGCCCTTGGGGTCTGAACCTAGGAAATGGATGCTCTTAGAAACTGATGCTGGAGATAAAAATAAAAAATAAAAACACCCTCTTAGACTAGAGATAAGACAGAGATAGGTCAGAGAGGCCAGGCTGTTATGCCTGCAAATTCTCAATAAAAAACAGGCCTGGCCTGTCTTTTGCCCTTTGTCATACACCATAACATTAATTTGACTATAATTAATATCAGCAAAGAAATTAGAATGAGAGTGGACATAAAATCCAAAGGTCAGGATCTTCTACTAAAAAATTACCTTATTTACATGTACTCTTGGCATGCAAACCGCTGCCAAGAGATAGAGTCTACAATGACAGACTATTTACTGTGTACTTACGTACTTACATTTCAATGTGGTACAACTCTCTGAATAGACGTTTTTATTACTAAAAATCTCACAGGCTATACATACACACACTCATTTACATATGCAAATCTTACTCTCTCTATAGCAAATATACGGAGATATTTCTCTTTCTGAACTTTTCAGCCACACCATGCAGCCTGTGGGACCTTAGTTCCCCAACCAGGGCTTGAACCTGCACCACCTGTGGTGGAAGCACAACGTTTTCACCACTGGACCGCCAGGGATGTCCCCTGACATCCTGCTTGATCTGAGATCTACTGGCTAAATTATTTTTATGTGAAGGCCTACACTTTGCCTGGTATTCAATGTATACATTTGTTAGAGAGCAGACACGATGGAGGGCCACTCTGGTGGCTCAGTCAGTAAAGAATTTGCCTACAACACAGGAGACCCGAATTCAACCCCTGGGTGGAGAAGATCCCCTGGAGAAGGAAACGGCAGCCTACTGCAGTATTCTTGCCTGGGAAATCCCATGGATAGAGGAGCCTGCCGGGCTACAGTCCATGGGGTCGCAAAGAGTCTGACACAACTGAGCGACCAAACACAGCACAGCACAGCAGAAGGGCAGTAACCAAAAATTTCTGCTGGTGCTATTCATTTCAGAAGAGAATGAAACTGATCTGAATTTCCAGAGGCTAAGTGCCATCTGGTCCTATGTAAAAGAGTAGTGAATGCCTGCCCTTCAAAAGGTTTCCCCTCCATAGCTCAGCAGTAAAGAATCTGCCTGCAATGCAGGAGCTGCAGGAGACACGGGCTGTATCGCTGGGTCTGGAAGATGCCCTGGAGGAGAGAATGGCAACCCACTCCAGTATTCTTGCCTGGAGAATTCCATGGACAGAGGAGCCTGGTGGGCTTCAGTCCATGGGTCGCAAAGAATCAGACATGACTGAAGCAACAACTTAGCAAGCACACACATCCTTCAAATGTTATCCCTCATCGATGGAGACAGCCTCAAGCATCATCAATGCCAGTAATCTTGAAAACTGGGATAATACCCCGTATGAAACCACTGTGGGTAGTTTGTTTTATGTCTCCATTCTGCTTTCTTTCTCATTTTGTTTGTGTTCTTTTTAAAAGAAGAGTGAAAAAAGTGAGGGTTAGTCGCTCGGTTCGGAGAAGGCGATGGCACCCCACTCCAGTATTCTTGCCTGGAAAATCCCATGGATGGAGGAGCCTGGTAGGCTGCAGTCCACAGGGTCGCTAAGGGTCGGACACGACTGAGCGACTTCCCTTTCACTTTCCACTTTCATGCATTGGAGAAGGAAACGGCAACCCACTCTAGTGTTCTTGCCTGGAGAATCCCAGGGACGGGGGAGCCTGGTGGGCTGCCGTAATGGGGTCAGTCGGACACGACTGAAGTGACTTAGCAGTAGCAGTAGTCGCTCAGTTGGGTCCAACTCTTTGCAGCCCCATGGACTGCAGCCCACCAGGTTCCTCTGTCCATGGGATTTCCAGGCAAGAATAGGGAAGTGATTACCATTTCCTCCTTCAGGGGATCTTTCCAACCCAGGGCTCGAACCCATACCTTTTATGTCTCCTGCCTTGGCAGGTGGATTCTTTACCAGTGCTGCCACTTGGCCTATTTTGTGTTATTTCCCTTTTTGTTAGTGTTATTTTTAAGAGAAGACTGCAGGTCCATAAATGTAATCTCAGAGGCCTTCCTTAAATTCATTTCTCACTGTTTCAGTCGTGTCCGACTCTGTGTGACCCCAGAGACAGCAGCCCACCAGGCTCCCCCATCCCTGGGACTCTCCAGGCAAGAACACTGGAGCGGGTTGCCATTTCCTTCTCCAATGCATGAAAGTGAAAAGTGAAAGTGAAGTCGTGTCTGACTCTTCGCGACCCCATGGACTGTAGCCTACCAGGCTCCTCCGTCCATGGGATTTTCCAGGCAAGAGTACTGGAGTGGGGTGCCATTGCCTTCTCCTCATTTCTCACAGTGCTCAACAATCATTTCTCCCTTCCTATCTAGAGTGTGTAATTCCAAGATGATGAGAGAAAAACTTGCCATCTGGACATCCTAAGAAAATAACTTGTTTCGGAGGCCTGCCTTGCAGCCACGTGAACCAATGCGATTGCACCGGTGTTGGGTAACACTCACGGACTCACCGCATCTGCGATGAAAACACCTTTGGACTCATTCTCCTCCAACTTTTCTTCACCATGACATTCCTTTAGCCTCAGCTTGAAGATCAGAAGGAGGAAGTGCTCTGCCTCCCTCCAAATGCAGATTAGTCATGTTTGGACAGCTCGGATCATCCAAAAAGTCTTCTTTCAATCTGAGTTGAAATCTGCTTTCATGTAACTTTAATCAATTTATTCTTATTAAGCCACTGGCAACTACATTGAGTATGATGCCTTTACAGTCAACATCTGAAATATCTGAAGGCAAAAATGACCAGTACTTCAATTTCAAGTACTGCCTAAGCAAGTATTCAATTATCAGTACCTCATATATAGTCTCTATTTTTTTATATCAGCCATTCCATCTATAACCTGGCTACAAGAGTCACTCACTGATTTTGTCTTCTGCACTTTTTCTTTTATAAAATGAAATTTTTCTCTTAAATGTAGTTTAGATTTTCAGAAAAAAAAAATTGCAATGATAGAGGAGAGATTTTCTGTATGCCATGCATACCCAGTTTCTCTTATTATTAGTATCTTATATATATTAATATGGGACATTTGTCACAATTCACGGACCTATAGTGATGCACAATTATTTACTAAAATCCAGATTTATTCAGATTTCCTTAGTTTTTACCCAATGTCCAGGATCCCATCTAGACATAACATTACATTAGGTTCTTCATGACTATGATAGTTTCCTGTTTTTTAATGACATGGCCATTTTTGAGGAATACAGGTCAAATATGTTGTAGAATGTCCTGTCCTTCAGTCAGGATTGTCTGAAGATTTTCTCACGGTTAGACTGGGATTACGGACTCACGGATAAAAACAAGGGCGGTAAAGTGACGCTTTCAACACAGCAGGTCAAAAGTACATACTATGAACATGACATCAGTGTTGAAGCTGACCTTGATCACCTAGAGAGGCAGTGCTTATCACGTTTCTCCTCCACAAAGTTACTCTCCCCTCACCTGCCTCTCCATATTGTGTTCTTTGGAAGAACATTCCAGTGCAGTGCCCATATTTAAAGACTGGGAGGTGAAGCCTCATTTCTTTAGGATGGAATGTGAATATCCATTATTTGGAATTCATTTGCATGGGATGTTTGTCTTGGACCCTCATTTACTTATTTATTACAACATTTATTTACATCTTTACAGACTCATGGATATTTATTTTATACTTTGGGTTATAATTTAGTACTGTTTTCTTTATCTGGTTCCTCGAATTGTTCCCAGCTTTGGTTACTGGGATCACTTTCATTTGGCGGTTTTATTTCTTTGAAATATCCTCATCATTGGGGGCTTTTATTTGTTTGATTTTTACTTAAGTACTTCTTTATTTTCAGGCATTATAACATTCTCTGGACTCAAAGTGTATTAATATATTTCCTACCTGAAATCTAAAATCAACCATTTCCCCTAGATGTTGTATTTTATGTATTTGTCTGTTTATTTATTGAAGAATAGTATTAGAAACCAAGAACTAAGAGTTAGGTCTCCCCAGGTGGCTCAGCGATGAAGAATCCACCTGCCACTGCAGGAGACACAGGTTCGATCCTTGTTCAGGAAAGATCCCAAGGGCCGTGGGGCAACTAAGCCCGTGTGCCATGACTACTGAGGTTGTGCTCTAGAGCCTGGGAGCCGCAACTACTGAAGCCTGAGGACCCGAGAGTCTGTGCAAACTCCGCAGCAAGAGAAGGCACCACAGTGAGAAGTCCGAGCATCGCAACTAGAGAGTAGCCCATGCAACAATGATGAAACAGCACAGACAAGTAAGTAAATAATTAAAAAAAAAAAAAAAAGAACTAAGATATGTTTGCTGCTATTGGGGTGAAGTTGCTTCTAAGTCCTTTCAGCTCACAGAGCAAAAAATACGTGTGTATACTTAACTCATGTTATATGCATATCTAAAAATACTTTGCTATGTAACTATCTGTACCTATATTAAGCTAAACATGAGTTCATTCTGATGGTTCCAATTCTAATCCATTACATGAATCATTCTAGCTTCCTTCCTTGCTTATCTGTAAATTTCCACTCCAACTTTGAGAAATCTGGCTCCCATCATTCTTCCCCCACTTACCTAACTGTTCAATTTCAGTATACTTGTAAAGCAACACCCAAACTGTAACCTGTCCCCAGGTGAGAAACAACTTCATGCAGAGCTTATACATGATATTTTTTAACTTTAGTTTTATTAATTCAGCTCATTTGCAAAGTTGCTTAATCAGTACCTTTTCCCATTACCCCGTCCAAGGAAGCTGTTTCATACTTTTATAATACAGTTAGGTGTTAGTTAGGTGTTTTGTTAAAATCTGCCTTCTATGCTGAAAATATTCCCAGCATACTAACAATTTTTTTAATTTGCATATATTAAGGTTCATTTGTGCTGGAAAGTTCTATGGGTTTTGATAAGTGCACAGTGTCAGGTATCCACCCTTATAATTTAATTCAAAATTGTTTAAGTATCTCTGACACTTTGCTAATTCAACCTACATGCCTTAGTGCTATTTCATTTCTGTTTTAACTTGCAATTTCCTAGTGTCAAGTGATGTTGGGTTTCTTTTCATATCCTTATTTACTATCTGGGTGTTTCCCTTAGTGAGGTATCAGTCTGGATCCTTTGCCCACCTTAAAAATCAGATTTTTGAATTTTAAAATTCTCTATATATTTTAAATAAAATACTTTTATCAAATATGTGTTTTAAAAATATTTTCTGCTTATCTATGACTTGTCTTTTTAGTCTCTTAACAAGTGTCTTTCGCAGAGCATAAGTTTTAAATTTTTAAGAAGTCCAACTGATAATACTTTTTTTTTGTAATCTATGGATCATGCTTTTGACACTTTATCTCAAAAGTCACCACCAAACCCATGGTCACCTAGATATTCTCCTGCATTGTTTTATTTTATTTTTGGGCCATACTGAATGGCTTGTGGAACCTTAGTTTCCCGGACCAGAGACTGAACCCCAGGCCATGGCAGTGAAAGCGCTGAGTCCTAAGCACTAGACTGACAAGGAATTCCCTCCTATGTTATTTTCTAAAAGCTCTGTAGTTTCACATTTTACATTCTGTAGTTTTACAATTTAAAATTAGCTCTTTGATCTATTTTGATTTAATTTTTGTAAAACTTGTAAGGTCTGTATTTAGATGGATCTTCTTGTACATGGATGTCCAATTGTTCCTGCAGCAATTTGTTGAAGACTATCTATTTTGCATTGAATTGCCTTTTTTTGTCAAGGACCAATTTATATTAGCTTATCTCTGGGTGAGATAAATGAATATTCTATTTCATTAATCTATGTGTCTATTCTTTCACTAATTCCATGCTTGTTTGATTATTGTTGCTATATAGTAAGTCTTGAAATCTGTTGGTATAAGTTCATTAATTTTGTTCTCAGTGTTATATGGCTATCCAAGGTGTCCCATCTTTCCATATAAACTTGAAAATAGATTTCTGGGATATTGGTTGAGATTACATTGAATGTACGGTTCAAACAGAAGAATTGATATCTTGACAATATTGAGTCTTCCAATCTATCAACACAGATTATCTCTTTGTTTAGATATTTTTTATTTATTTCATCAGAATCTTATGGCTTTCCATTTGTAGAGCCTGTATCTATTTTTCTTAAATTTATACGTTTATGCATTTCATTTTTGATGCTTTTGTCAATAAAGTGTAGTGTAATTATTGGCAATTAGAAAACAATTGATATTATTTATCCACTTTGTACACTTAAGTGAAGAGGAACTAAAAAGCCTCTTGATGAAAGTGAAAGAGGAGAGTGAAAAAGTTGGCTTAAAGCTCAACATTCAGAAAACGAAGATCATGGCATCCGGTCCCATCATTTCATGGGAAATAGATGGGGAAACAGTGGAAACAGTGTCAGACTTTATTTTCTTGGGCTCCAAAATCACTGCAGATGGTGACTGCAGCCATGAAATTAAAAGATGCTTACTCCTTGGAAGGAAAGTTATGAACAACCTAGATAGCATATTGAAAAGCAGAGACATTACTTTGCCAACAAAAGTTCATCTAGCCAAGGCTATGGTTTTTCCTGTGGTCATGTATGGATGTGAGAGTTGGATTGTGAAGAAGGCTAAGCGGCTAAGAATTGATGCTTTTGAGCTGTGGTGTTGGAGAAGACTCTTGAGAGTCCCTTGGACTGCAAGGAGATCCAACCACTCCATTCTGAAGGAGATCAGCCCTGGGATTTCTTTGGAGGGAATGATGCTGAAGCTGAAACTCCAGTACTTTGGCCACCTGATGCGAAGAGTTGACTCATTGGAAAAGACTCTGATGCTGGGAGGGATTGGGGGCAGGCAGAGAAGGGGACGACAGAGGATGAGATGGTTGGATGGCATTACTGACTCAGTGGACATGGGTTTGGGTGGACTCCGGGAGTTGGTGATGGATAGGGAGGCCTGGCATGCTGCAGTTCATGGGGTCACAAAGAGTCAGACACGACTGAGCAACTGAACTGAAGTGAACTGAAAGATGAGATATCAGTTTATTGAGATTTTCCTTTGAATCCTATCATCCAGCATGTGTTTTCATTCACAGCTTTGCATTATTGAAAATAATCAGTAAGGCTAAGAACAAAGCTTGCAACTGATATTAGGTTTGAACTGTCAAGTTGGCTAAGCAGAAACTACATTTCCCAGAATTCCTTTCCCTCGCGGTTCTGAGATGATTGGCCACAGGAGGGGTTTAGGTGACATCAGAAGGCAAAAATGACACAGCAGCCTTATTTGAGCATGGAAGCGTGGGGTTGGGTCATATGCTTTTGTAGCTCCTACAGATGGGTTATGAATCAGTTGGCTGAGTTCATTGGATGCAGCACCTGCCAGAGCCACAGCTCCTTCAGCTTCTCCTACTTCCAGGCCAGGTGCTCATTTGGACCTCTGCTTCTCCTGCCAGATATCTGCATCACAGAACTGGAAACCTAGAGGCTGAAGCAGGAGTCAGACCATCCTCCTCACACATTCCTGTTTGTCTGTGCTCTCACCAACTTCTCATCCATATTTTCTTCCTGACTTCTTGCCATGCTGACTTCAGATCCAGGGAAAGTACATAAATACTTTAACCAGTTCTCAGAATTGTATAAGGTCAATGTATAATAATCAGTGCCTATAATCAGTGCCTTATTTCATATCATTCCTAGGAGTTCTTCTATAACTGAACCATGATTGACATACAGACCTACTATCAACACCTTCCCTCATATTTGTCATTGAACTTGCAGTAGATAATCATTTGGGCCTCCCTGGTGGCTCAGTGGTAAAGAACCCATCTGCCAATGCAGGAGATGTGGGTTTGATCCCTGGGTTGGGAAGCTCCTCTGGAGGAGGGCATAGCAACCCACTCCATAGCAACCCACTCCATTCTTGCCTGGGAAATCCCATGAACAGAGGAGCCTGGTGGGGCTATAGTTGATGGGGTTGCAGAGTTGCACATGACTTAGTGACTAAACAACAAGATAATAATCATTCAACAAACCATGAATTTGGCTGTGCTATTATCTGTACATTTCTGCACATGATCTATAAAGATATTATTAGAAGATTTGTAAATACCTATCTAAAACCATGCCTATGTGAACCTCCCACTCTTAGAAATACATTATAAGAAAAACAAATGAAGTTAATTTAACATAATTCCTGGTAATCACCACTTCTATTTCTAAGATCTGACAAGTTACCTGTTTAATAATTCCTTCCAGAATATTGTAGGAAATTGCTGTCAGATTCATTACCCAGTGATTTTCAGAATTTATCTTTTTCTTTCTTTGGAAAAAAAAAAATGGAACCTCTATGGTTCCCTGTGATTCTTCAGAGATTATTGATGGTGTTTCTCTAATCACAGCTATAAATTTTTTTCTGTATCCCAAGGATGTAATTTGTCTGACCCTGGAAACGTGTATTAATTTAAAGCAGCTTGACATGATCTTACTATTTCTTCTCAAGATTGTTACCAGCTGTGGGTTAAGGTCTATTACCCACTTGCTCTGGCCAAGAAAAAACAAGCTGGGTGCAGCCCACAGAGGAAGCAATGCTGCTCAATATGTGACGTATCCTGGTGCTTCTCAAAACACTAATATGCATATAAATTACCCAGGATCTTACTAAATGCAGGATTTCCTTTAGCAGGTGTGCATGAGGCCTGAGACTCTGCATTTTAACAAGCTTCCAGCGGTAGCAACACTGCTGGTCCATGAATCACTTGTTGAGTAGTGAGGATATAGTGAGAAACAAAGGCATATTTCCTGGAAAGCTAACAAAGCTTCCATTCTGTCTGCCCTTGGATGGATAAGGATAAGAGACTACTGGAAGCTTCCTAATGGAAGGGACTGGCTATGGGGGAATCTGGCTCTTGCTCTGATGGGCAGGGACATGTTCAGGAAATCTTTAATCCAATTTTCTGTTGATGGGTGGGGCTATGCTCCCTCCCTGAGGCCAAACTATGGTAGGGGTACTTCCTTCAAAAGGACTTATGCCAGGACTATTGTATTCAGTGTCTCTGACCCCAAAGCAGTTCAGTGTCAACCCATGCCTCCGACGGAGACTCCCGGACACTCTCAGGCAAGTCTGCTCAGTCTCTTGTGGGGTCACTGTTTCTTTCTCCTGGGTCCTGGTGCTCACAAAGATTTGTTTGTGCCCTCCAAGAGTCTGTTTCCCCAGTCCTGTGGAAGTTCTGTAATCAAATTCCACTGGCCTTCAAAGTCAAATTCCCTAGGGTTTCTCAGTCCCTTTGCCAGATCACCAGGTTGGCAAATCTGTTGTGGCCCCTAGAACTTTTCCAACAGTGTGAGAACTTCTTTGGTATAACTGTTTTCCAGTTTGTGGGTTGTCTGCTCAGTGGCAATATGGTGGGGCTCACACACCACACTTCCCAGGTCTGCTACAGCCAGAGCCCTGTACCCATAGCAGGCTACTGCTGACCCATGCCTCTGCAAGAGACACTCAAAAACTCAAAGGCAGGTCTGGCTCAGTCTCCCATGGGGTCCCTGGGTCCTGGTGCCAATAACAGACTGGTTCCAAATTGGGAAAGGAGTGTCTTATGGCTGTATATTGTCACCTTGCTTATTCAACATATATGCAGAGTACATCATGAAAATGTTGGACTGGATGAAGCATAAACTGGAATCAAGATTGCCAGGAGAAATATCAATAACCTCAGATATGTAGATGACACCACCCTTATGGCAGAAAGTGAAGAGGAACTAAAGAGCCTCTTGATGAAAGTGAAAGAGGAGACTGAAAAAATCTGGCTTAAAAGTCAACATTCAAAAAACCAAGACCCTGAGCTCCAAAAAGGAACACAGCCTGGACAACACCTTGATTGCAGGCTGGTGACACTTTGAGCAGAGGACCCAGCTAAGCTGTGCCCAGATTCCTAACTCACAGAAATGGTGAAGGTGAAAGAGGAGAGTGAAAAAGTGGGCTTAAAACTCAGCATTCAAAAAATTAAGATCATGGCATCCAGTCCTATTACTTCATGGCAAATAGATGGGGAAAATGTGGAAACAGTGTCGGATTTCATTTTCTTGGGCTCTAAGATCAATATGGATGGAGACTGCATCCACAAAATTAAAAGATGCTTGCTCCTTGGAAGAATAGCTATGACAAACCTAGACAGCATATTAAAAAGCAGAGACATCGCTTTGCCAACAAGGTCCATATAGTAAAAGCTATGGTTTTTCCAGTAGTCATGTACAGATGTGAGAGTTGTACCATAAATAAGCCTGAGCATCAAAGAATTGACACTTTCGAACTGTGGTGCTGGAGAAGACTCTTGAGAGTCTCTTGAACATCAAGGAGATCAAACCAGTTAACCCTGAAGGAAAGCAGTCCTGAATATTCATTGGAAGGACTGATGCTGGAGCTGAAACTCCAATACTTTGGCCACCTGATGTGAAGAATCGACTCATTTGAAAAGATCCTGATGCTAGGAAAGATTGAAGGCAAGAGGAGAAGGGGGCAACGGATGATGAGATGGTTGGATGGCATCACTGACTCAATGGACATGAGTTTGAGTAAACTCAGGGAGATAGTGATGGACAGAGAAGCTTGGCATGCTGAAGAGCAGGGGGTCACAAAGAATTGGACATGACTGAGCAACTGAACAACAGGACTGAGGAGTTTTCGGTATGCATCTTTAGGGACCTCCATGGAAGACCTCAACACAGTCCATCAGAAAGACTGGCTGTGTAGTTTGTAAGGCCCAGTGCAAAGCAAAAATATTGGGCCTCGTGTTAAATTTTTTTAAGAATTTCAGGATGGTGAGAACAGAGCATTAAACCAAGCATGCAGCCCATGTAGGGACAGGGGCTATGCAACTGGTCATGAAGCTGGATCTTACTACTGTATTAGGTGTGCCTTAAAGCTCAACATTAAGAAAACTAAGATCATGGCATCTGGTCCCATCACTTCATGGGAAATAGATGGGGAGACAGTGGAAACAGTGACAGATTTTATTTTTGGGGGCTCCAAAATCACTGCAGATGGTGACTGCAGCCATGAAATTAAAAGACACTTACTACTTGGAAGGAAAGTTATGACCAACCTAGATAGCATATTGAAAAGCAGAAACATTACTTTGCCAACAAAGGTCCGTCTAGTCAAGGCTATGGTTTTTCCTGTGGTCATGTATGGATGTGAGAGTTGGACTGTGAAGAAGGCTGAGCGCCGAAGAATTGATGCTTTTGAACTGTGGTGTTGGAGAAGACTCTTGAGAGTCCCTTGGACTGCAAGGAGATCCAACCAGTCCATTCTAAAAGAGATCAGTCCTGGGTGTTCATTGGAAGGACTGATGCTGAAGCTGAAACTCCAATACTTAGGCCACCTCATGCAAAGAGTTGACTCATTGGAAAAGACTCTGATGCTGGGAGGGATTGGGGGCAGGAGGAGAAGGGGATGACAGAGGATGAGATGGCTGGATGGCATCACCAACTTGATGGACATGAGTTTGAGTAGAGTCAGGGAGTTGGTGATGGACAAGGAGGCCTGGCGTGCTGCAATTCATGGGGTCACAAAGAGCCGGACACGACTGAGTGAGCGACTGAACTGAGCAAATTATTCAAACCAAGCCTCCATGAACTCTGCGAAAAATGCAGGCATGCAGTAACTGGCAGCACATAATACTGTGAAATGTGTATCTGTGGAAGTTCTTGGCCTAGTGGAAGTATTCAATAAATGTTTGCTTTTTACATCTTCCTTTCTGTTTGACTGTTATTGAACTACCAGCCTTAAAACACACACATGCTTCCTTGTTCTTTTTGTTTTTTCCCTCCAAACACAGATACTGGAGTAACTTCAGTTGTCTCAAGACACACTGGTGACAGGTAAAGCCAAAAGGTGATGATTTCTTTTGAGGCTTGTTTTCAGAATCTTCATCCTGCTCTATTAGTTCAAACATACTGGTACCTTACATAAAGATTCACAGCACAGATTCAGGAATATCTCAAGGTTTTCCAACATAGATCTATGTCATCTTATGACCCTCCTTGCATAAGCTGGTAGTTAGAGAGTTCTCTTCCACCCACTACTCCCAAACAATGTGACACATTTTCATCTGTATCAATGACACCACAACAGAGACTCTTGGCTGGGTAAGTGAGGGGGTTGGAAGGCAGAGCTGTGAGAAAGAAGGCAGGTGGGTAGACTGAAAAAGATTCTGCCTGGTGATTCTGACAAGGCAAGCACACAACTCACCACTATTCATTAAGAATCATTATTTTAGAAAGATCTCCATACAGTTTGCCTTCCAGGGATGTACAAAGTGATGTTTGTTTGGTATATCATTTTTTCCTGAGTCTACAGTATTTTATAAAGTGCTACTCTTGACCTCTTCAGCATGTAAGTTTTTACACAGACAACATATGACTTTTAAGGCTGAGAGAGAGAGGGTTTCACGCTGAAAAAGATGGCTGAGCATCTAAATTCAGAGCGTTTATACTTGCTCAACCCCATAAGGGTAAGAACCAATGTAGCTTCTGGCAAGTAGTCTGAATTATCAACTTCTTTTCTTCCGTGTAAACAGAAAAGGTAACTTTCTATGTGCATAAGTAAAATTAATGTGCCCTCGATTTTTCAGTGACCCACTGCCATAACCCATTCCAACCTGTCACTTAGGTAGTGACAGCCAAATGTCCCTGGCATCCTAAGACAAAATTTATTTTCTTTTCTAAGATGATTTTATAAATGCCAGTAACAAACATGAAAATTATTAAAATTATAGCTTAAATTCATTATAATCAGTTAAATGGAGTTTTGTGGGCTGATCTAGGATCCTAAATACTGTAACAATGCTTTAATTATATAAGGTCCCAAGTAAGTCATTTATGAAGAAACTCAGAATGCAGATTTCACATACTTTGGGGTCCACATGAATCTATTGGGCTTCCAGGGTAGCTCAGTGGTAAAGAATCCACCTGCTAATGCAGGAGACGTGGGTTTGGTCCTTGGGTTGAGAAAATCCCCTGGAGGAGGAAATGGCAACCCACTCCAGTATTCTTGCTTGGAAAATTCCATGGAAAGAGGAGCCTTACAGGCTATGGTCCATGGGGTCACATAAAAAGTCAGATGTGACTTAGCAACTAAACAACAACAATCAGTAGTACAGACCAAAGGAGGTTATTTTTTTAAAAAAATGATGCATTAGTGATATATGTTTACTACCCTAGCAGAAAATTTTTCTTTCTATTTTTTCTACAAATCTATGACTACTAGCTTTATGACTACTACAGTAAATTCCCTATATATGAACTGTCAAATTATGAAGCTGAAAGATGCAAAATATGCTCACATATTCAATCATGTAAGCTAGTTCACATGTCCAGCATACATTGCCACATGCAGCTTGCCATCCATCTCCTATGCCCTCCTGCTGACGATCCTCGGCTCTACCATCTCCCACCTCCTCTCCCTCCTCCAGTCAGTAACTCTTCTTGCCTGTTCATTTGATGCCAGCCCCTGTATCCCAGCTGTTATTCTATACTACTGTACTTTTCAAGGTACTGTTCAGTTCAGTTCAGCCGCTCAGTTGTGTCTGACTTTTTGTGACCCCATGGACTACAGCACGCCAGGCCTCCCTGTCCATCACCAACTCCTGGAGCTTGCTCAAACTCATGTCCACTGAATTGGTGATGCCATCCAACCATCTCATCCTCTGTCATCCCCTTCCCTCCCGCCTTCAATCTTTCCCAGCATCAGGGTCTTTTCAAATGACTCAGCTCTTCGCATCAGGTGGCCAAAGTATTGGAGTTTCAACTTAAACATCAGTCCTTCCAATGAATATTCAGGACTGATTTCCTTTAGGATTGACTGGTTGGATCTCCTTGCAGTCCAAGGGACTCTCAAGAGTCTTCTCCAACACCACAATGCAAAAGCATCAATTCTTTGGCATTCAGCTTTCTTTACAGTCCAACTCTCACATCCACACATGACTACTAGAAAAACCATAGCCTTGACTAGGCAGACCTTTGTCGGCAAAGTAACGTCTCTGCTTTTTAATACACTGTCTAGGCTGGTCATAATCTTCCTGCTAAGGAGTAAGCATCTTTTAATTTCATGGCTGCATTTACCATCTGCAGTGATTTTTGAGCCCCAAAAAATAGTCTGCCACTGTTTCCATGGTTTCCCTGTCTATTTCCCATGAAGTGATAGGACCAGATGACATGATCTTAGTTTTCTGAATGTTGAGCTTTAAGCCAACTTTTTCACTCTCCTCTTTCACTTTCATCAAGAGGCTCTTTAGTTCTTCTCTTTCTACCATAAGGGTGGTCTCATCTGCATATCAAGGTACTGTGCTGTAAGATTAAAAAGGTTTTATTTTTTGTGTTTCTTTGTTTATGCATTATTTGTGTAAAAAGTATTATAAACCTATTACAGTATAGTACTATATAGCCAATTGTGTTAGTTGGGTGCCGAGGCTAATTTTCTTGGACTTACAAACAAATTGGACTTACAAACATGTTCTCAGAATGGAACTTGTTTGTATGCAGGGGACTTCCTATAATTATTTTGTACCAACATAGTACACTGAGGTCAATATGGTGTGGCTTTCCTCCCCTCCTTTCCTATGTTCCATGTTCATTGAATAAAAGGTAGTGGCTGAAACCATGAGAGATTGGTCCATGCTCCAAAATTTCATGTTCTAAGAGATCAGGAAGCTGTATTTCGCTTCTTTAGGTAAAACTTGTTTATAATAGCATATTATATTATATCAATAGTATATTGATGTACAAGTCAGGCATACATCATTATAATTTGATATATGTATATAATGCAAAGTCATTACCGCCAGGTCCATTTACCATTCATCACCCCGCCTTTTAAAGAACAGAAAAGTAGATTACAAGAAGAGAAAAATGAACAAAGGAGAAAAATGAAAGCCAGAAAACAGGAAAGATTAAAACAAAAAGCTAGAGGATTGTTTAAAGTCATGTGGCCATATTAGGGTCACAGTGGCAGAGAGCAGAAAACGGACAATCAATTAAAAAAGACTAGACTTGGGGAAAGTTAAGCCAGAAACTAAGAAACTAAGGCGGAGAAGGCAATGGCACCCCACTCCAGTACTCTTGCCTGGAAAATCCATGGACGGAAGAGCCTGGTAGGCTGCAGTCCATGGGACACAACAGAGCGACTTCACTTTCACTTTTTACTTTAATGCATTGGAGAAGGAAATGGCAACCCACTCCAGTGTTCTTGCCTGGAGAATCCCAGGGATGGGGGAGCCTAATGGGCTGCCGTCTATGGGGTCACACAAAGTCGGACATGACTGAAGCGACTTAGCAAGCAAGAAACTAAGGCAGCTCTGAGAAATGTCCACAGCCTGCAGTGCCTTCAAGAGAAATGAGCTTGTATTTATTAAATAAATACCATTAATTTTATATTCACACAAAGAAAGAAAGAATAGGGCAACTTCTGGCACCTCGATGACAGCTCAAACAAGTTCAGGGGCATTTAGAGAGAATTACATTTTTTCTTTAAAGTGAACATGATTTTCACAGTTTATTAATGTCAATTTCATAAAGTTAAGTAGCTGAATCTTTACAGCTGATACAATCAAGTAGGGCTTCTCATCTCTGACCTTCAACAGAATTCCAAAAGTGTGGTAATGAGAATCTCAACTAAGGCTGAATATCAGGAAGAACTGAGAGAAAGAGGTGGATTCAAATAAATTTCAGGCATATAATCAACAGGACTTGTTCAAAATAAAAAATGGTGAGGAATGTAGGACAGATAAGCAAAATTATGTTTGATTTGATACATGCTGAGTACACATCCATTTAGCACTAAAGAATTAAAGCATTAATAAACTCCAGTAACATGATTTTCAGTTTAAACCAAAATTCAATTCTGTCTAGACTGAATTTGGTCTTAATGTACTTCTCATAAAGGTGTCAGAAGCTGTGTGATTGTTTCTTTTTCAGTTGCGAATATGAAATTAATGAGACTAGAGACAGAGTCTATGAGCTCATTTATCTCAAGACCTTAGAGGCTTTGGAGAAATCGATCTCATAAAACTCACTGAATTTGTGAGCTAAAAAAAAAAAAAAAATGTAACAAAGCATGGTGTTATTACTGTGGTTCTTTACATGTGTGTAAGGGAGTCTTAAAACTTGGCAGATTTTCAACAAGACCATGGTGGGGTTGAATGTTGGCATAAGAATGGCTGTTAGGAAAGCAGGCTTGGGTTGAGGTTGTTCATTTAGATATATGTCCTGTAGAGATGGCTAGGTGGGCACTTCTCCCCCTCTCCAAATCACAAAAAAACAAACCAACAACAATAAAAACAGGCACTCTGCCTGTCCCTCCCAAGTTCTCCTCTGATGATGAGTCATCTTCCTATTGCTTATCTAGTCCAGTTGGCAAGGCTCACCTCTTCCCACCTGCCTGGCTGTCCTGCTGTGAACAGATACTCACTCTGGGCAGAAAGAAACAGGAGGCAACCACTTTCAGTCATTTTATGAAGGAACCTCCATATGGAATGGGTCTTCTTAAAAGGAAGTGATGTTCAGTATGGAATGGGTTATCTTATAAGGAGGTGATGATTAATATGGAATGGGTTGTCTTATAAGGAGGTGATTTTCTGTGACCAGAAACCCTCAGACCCTTCACTGGCACATATAAGAGGCAAATAGGAAATGGATGATTGTGGTTGGATTAGATAAATATTTCCCATCTATGATTTAATGAAACTTGAGGAATATTTTTTCTTTTTAAATCAAAGACAAAAAAATCAGATTGGATGGAGAACTTAGCAAGGAAAAAAGAATCTGTGAGATTCCATGAGACTGCATCTTTATCATTTAGGATGTGAGCCTTCATCTAAGCTGTGTACCATTGGCTGGAAATGTAAATTGGTGCAGCCACTTTGAAAAACAGTACAGAGGGTTCCCAGGAAAAAATAACTACCATACAATCCAACAATTCCACTCTTGGGTATATATCTGGAAAATGAAAACACTAATTTGAAAAGATACAGCAGCCCTATTTACAATAGCCAAAATATGGAAGCAAGCCAAGTACCCATCAAGAGATGATTGGATTAAGAAGACATGGTTTATATATACAACGGAATATAAAAAAGGCATAAAAAAGAATGAAATAACACCATTTTCAACAACATTGATGGACCTCGAGAATATTATGCTTACTAAGTCAGAAAGAAAAAGCTATATGATATTTACATACGGAATCTGTAATTACTAAAAAGTAATACAAATGAATGTATATGCAAAATAGAAACAGAATTCCAGATAGTGAAAACAAACTTGTGATTACTAAACAGGGAGAGGAAAAAGGAGAGGGACAAATGAGGGGTGTGAGATTAACAGATAAAAAATAGATAAGCAACAAGAATGTACTATATGGCACTGAGAGTTATACCCACTATCTTGTAATAACCTATGATGGAGCATAATCTGTCAAAATACTGAATCACTATGCTATCCACCCAAAACTAACACAATATTGTAAATCAACTATCACAATATTGTGGATCAACTGTACTTCAATAAAATATGTATAAGGCATGTACTATTGGCATTACAACATTAAACATGTAGGATATTACAGCCAAACAAAAGATAAGCTCGTGAATATGGACTTAACATGAGAAAACAAGCACTTACAATAAGAATGTAATGACTATCCTTTAAAGAATTACTACAGAAAGGCCATTGCTAACTTGCTAGTCAGTGGTTCAGCTGGACTGACTGACTTCCTCTTTTTTTTTTTTTTTGCTAAGCTTTTCAAAAGCAATATTATTTTATTTTGCTGTTGTTTGTTTGTTTTGCTTATTTGTTGGGGTGGGGGTGGGGGGGCCATACCACACCTAACGTGAGACCTTAGTCCCCTGATCAGGGATCAAGCCCACGTCCCCTGCATTGGAAGCACGAAGTCTTAACCACTGGAATGCCACAAAATTACTTTAAATGATGTTCACAACTTATGTTTAAATGAAATGCACACTTATTTTAGATGAAGTTTGGTATCTTCTATGTCAGAAATATTTATGTTAAAGGAAGGACTAAAGAACCACACGGAGACAATGTTTATTGACCTGCTTTCTTTCCCCTCATCTCAGTTCTTAGTTTCCAGTTTGACTTTTATGCATCCCTTGTGGCAGATTATTTTTTAAACACCACACTTTCCTACCCTGGGATTATGAAAAAAGGAAATTTAGACTGCTCTGTGTACTCTCAAAAGATTAAAATGACAAAAAAAAATATGCATTCAGAAAGACCACAGAGTTTAATAACGCTTCATGTAGCACGATATATGCTTTCTCTCAAACCTCCCCACCTCTGTGTTGCCAATTGCTCAAGTGGGCTCAGCCCCATAAAGTGCTAAGTCTGGGTGGCAAATGGTCAGTGTAGAATGGCGAGGAAGGGACTTCCCTTGAGGTCCAGGGGCTAAGACTCCACAGTCTCAATGCAGGGGGTTCTGGTTCAATCCCTGGTCAGCAAACTAGATCCCGTTTGCTGCAACTAAGGGTTTCCATGCTACAACCAAAGATCTTGCATGCTGCCACTAAGACACAGCGTGGCCAAATTAATTAGTAACTAAAGAATGGAGAAGGAGGAATGGCAGTGTGGTTGAGAGCAAGTAAAGGTGTATCACTGAAAAAGAATAAGAGATAAACTACTTTCGAAGAAGAAGAGGTTTTAGGATTTTTAATTCTAAGAGAAATGCCAGAGACTTGATTTCTGCACATAAAGAGCTTAGAAGTCATGGGTTCCATGGATTCCATGCTTCTAGAAAGAAAACAAGCTGGGAGGGGTGGGGAACTAAATGCTGTCAACTATTCTTAGGCCAATCAGAGAACTGAGGCCACAAGCTACCACTCCAAAATCTGTAGAGACAAGCAAAGACAGAATCACAGCCCCAAATTAGCTTACCTAGAACAAAAGTTGCTGGAGCCAGAAACTGCTAGAAACACCTTAAGTGCACATCGCTAAGTGAAAGAAGATAGCCTGAGAAGGTTATATACTGTATGACTTCAATTACATGATATTCTGAAAAAAGGCAAAATAATATCTTTATATTAAGAAAAAAATTGGTGGTTGCCAGGAGTTCAGAAGGGGACAAGAAGGGATGAATAGGTGAAGCCCAGAGGATTTTTAGGGTAATTAAATTATTCTGTGGGGCTTCCCTGGTGGCTCAGTTGGTAAAGAATCTGCCTGCAATGCAGGAAACCCAGATCCTATCCTTGAGTCAGGAAAATCTCCTGGAGAAGGGAATGGCAACCCACTGCAGTATTCTTGCCTGAGAAATCCCATGAACAAAGGATCCGGCAGGCTACAGTCCTCGGGGTCGAAAAGAGCCAGACATGACTTAGCAACTAAACTACCCCTAACCACACTGTTCTGTGTGATACTATAATGGTGGATTTATGACAATGCATTTTTCAAAACCCATGTACCATACAGATGTAAGTAAAATATGAGCTTCAGTTAATAACAATGTATCAATATTGGTTCAATAATTACATCAAACATACCACATTACTCTAAGATGTTAGTAACAGCGTAAGTTTATATGTAGGAGTATACAGGAACTCTCTATACTATCTTCTCAGTACTGAAGTAAATCTAAAACAGTCCTAAAAATGAAAGTCCCATTAAAATAAATGTCAGGGGCTTCCATGGTGGCTCAATGGTAAAGAATCAGTCTGCCAATGCAGGAGACACGGGTTCAATCCCTGGTCCGGGAAGATCCCACATGCTGCGCAGCAACCACGCCCAGGTGCCACAACTATGGAGCCTGTGCCCTGGAGCCTGGGAAAGGCAACTACTGACGCCCGTGTGCCCTAGAGCCCATGCTCCACAGCAGGAGAAGCCACTGCGATGAGAAGTCGGAGCACCGCAGCTAGAGGGCAGCGCCCACTCACTGCAATTCGGGGAAGCCCTTGTGCAGCAACGAAGACCCAGCAGAGCCAAAATAAATAAATAAATACAATTTTTAAAAATAAAAAAATAAATGTCAGGTTGAGGGTGACTGAAGTCATGTTCTCGGTTCCACTCCTATCCACGTTACCTACCAGCTTAGTTTTTGACCTTGAACGATCAGTTGTGCCTCAGTTTACACAACAGTAGTTGGGGATTAGAGTAATCAATGACAAAGCTTTCTCTAAATCCTACTTTGAGAAAAATCTTATATTGGTGTTTAAAGGATGAAAAATCCTATAGGAGATAGTGACTGCCGTAAAACAAACAAAGAAAACCTACTGTCAAGTTGAGGGGTAGAGGAAGGGACATGCTCATACAAAAGAATATAGTAAAAATACAGTAAAAATCAAGTAAATGTAAGCGCTGTGTAAGTTCAGAAAGACTGGCATAGATTTGAGCAATCAGAAAATGTGCCATAGAAGCTTAACATTGTGAAGCAACTACACTGCAATAAAAATTAATTAATAAAAAAAAAAGAAAATGTGTCATAGATAAATCAGTACAATATTCACAGAATTGAAGAGAGAGAGGGCAGAGATGTGACCAGTACGGAGAGTAGAGAAATTCAGATGGTGTGGAGAAAAATCCTGAAACTCACATGGGAGCAACTGAAGCACTTGTAAGTATAGAAAGTCTCAAAGTCAGCACAAGAAATCTGAACATTACCCCTACTTGCAATGGCCCCAAGAATGCTGACCCATGGGGCTGAAAGCATAACAATTATGATACCCCAGCCAGTAAACACTTCATAAATTCAAAGCCAATGTTAATAGCTTTAATCACATATCTTTACTCCATAAAGCTCAAGATCTTTTTCAAATATAATGTTACTTAACCTTTCATCATTCTTGGAAGTAGTAAAAGAAGGAGCTCCAAAAGGCCAATATTAAGAAAACAGACTCTAAGAGAGACCCGAGACTAACATTTGAGTTCCCAGAGACTTATACAAGAGGGACTGTCTCTTGGTTCTGCTGCATCTTTTAGTAGGTGACTTTTGAATGTTCTTTAAAAGGTTAGAAGAACTGCAAAACTTCTAATAAATTTTTTTCAGAGCCAGTGGGCCTGTATGGGGAAAAGAAACACAAACTGGGACAGAAAACTGATATTTTGAGTGACTATTAAACCACCTTATTTATTAACATTTATACAAATGTCTATTTCTGGATGGTGCAAAAGAGAATATTGTTTTTGATTGAGATCCTTTGGGGACTGCCCTGTTTTCCTTTCTCCTTTAACAGCTTGAAAGGGAGAAGTCCAAAACCCAAGTGGGCACAGTAGTTAATAAGAAAACACCACACTTTAACACTTTACCTCAATCCTACGTCCCCAATGCCAATCGCTAACTCCATTACACACTCTTAGAAACCCGTCCACATTTCAGAATGCTCTACATTAAATAACAATAATACTTGACATTTATGTAAATGTTACCATGTGTTTTCACATACATTACTATCTTTGACATTAGACTTCACAGCCAGGGTAAAACATATCATGCTTTTACAGAAAGGAAGAGAGAAACTTGGAACAATGGCATGCTATGCTCAAGATCAGAAGCCTAAGAAATGGCATGAGTTACTAGTTTTTATCACCAAAGCTTAATTTCATATCATCAAAGACTTTATCTCAGGAAAGTACTGCTGTATGGAGTGGGACTTTTAAATATTATTGCTCTAGACAGGCTTGTGCTTCATTTCATTTCAGCAATTCAGCAAATACCCTGTTCTTGGGGCAATTAACCAGGAAAAGGAAATAGTGTCACACTAGAAAGTCAGAGACCATAACAGCAGCAATTAAACTGGGATTCCACCTACAGCATTAAGCACACGGCCCACACAGATTCCAGGATGGATTTTACCACGGGTGTATGTACAGGGTGGCCAGCAAGGCACAGATCAGTGGGGGAGGAGTTAGACTGAAGAAGTCTGGGATGTGTACCTGAGGACCAAGACCTCCATCCAGTAGGCTTATTCCATGCTCTTGTCAGCAGAATGGCCATTTCCTCTTGATGACTAAGCTCTAATTCAGTGATTGGTTCAATATCTTGCCCACATCTTTCTACAGAAGGACCCTCTAGTACTCTCTAGTACCTTGGCTCCCTGTACTACATCCCAAGAGATTAAGAATGGCCTTCTTTTTGAATTAATGGTTTTCTCAGGGTAAATGCCAGTAGTGGGATTGCTGAGTCATATGGTAGTTTTATTCCTAGATTTTAAGGAATCTCTGCACTGTTCTCCATAGTAGCTATGTCAATTTACATTCCCACCAACAGTGTAAAAGGGCTCGCTTTTCTCCACATCCTCTCCAGCATTTTTCATTTGTAGACTTTTTTGATGATGGCCAATCTGATCGGTGTGAGGTGATAGTTTGTAGTTTTGATCTGCATTTCTCTAATAATTAGTGATGCTGAGCATCTTTCCATGTGCCTCTTGGCCACTTGTATGTCTTCTTTGGAGAAATGTCTGTTTAGGTCTTCCATCCATTTTTTGATTAGCTTGTGGTGGAATCTAAAAAAATGGCACGGATGAACCTATTTGCAAGGCAAGAACAGAGAGAGGGACACAGAGAATGGACAGGGAGATGGGGTGATGAATTGGGAGATTGAGATATGTATAAAACAGAAAGCTAGTGGGAACTTGCTGTATAACACAGGGAGCTCAGCTTGGTGCTCTGTGATGATTTAGAGGGGTGGGAGGAAGGACCAAGAGGGAGGGGATATATGCATAATATAGCTGATTTACTTCATGGTACAACAGAAACTAACACAACATTGTAAAGCAACTACATCCCAATTAAAAAAAAAAAAAAAGGCGTGGCCTGCTTTTTGTCTTCCTTCTCAGCTAGAGTCATTTCCAGAGCCACAGTCCCACAGAAGAGCCTGGATCCTGAGACTTGGGCTCTGCTACTTACCCACCCATTGACTGTTTCCTAAACCAGCTACCATCAACACAATCCTCCCAAACACTGATTCTGCACCCAGATTCCCTCATATTGGCTCATACTGCCTTCTTGAATTCATTAGCCTACCGCCAATGACCCTAGTACCCAAGTATGGTTAATAGAAACTACAAAATAAACTTCAAATAGCAGTGACCAAGAGAAACTTGTTTAAAGTTAATTTCAGATTTTTTTTTTTAAGTTCTAAAGTAACTAACCCTATAATGTCTCACATATATCTCACTGGTTATAGTTGTGTCTGTGTGATGGGTTTTTTAAAATATGTTTTATTAATTTTGTTAGAAAATTTCCCCCCAGTTGTCAAAACAACACATCCAAATTAGAGAACTTGGTTCAAGGGGCAACAGAAAAATACTAAGACTCATTTATTTCTCACTTAGTACTTCATCATAAACATTTTCACTTGAAATTAAAAATTCTTTGAAAATGTTTGTAGATGCCACATGATTTTTCATTAAATGATTATTGAGTTCATCATGTCCCCGAGGTCTTTTTCCTTTTAGTTTAAGAAGACTGTTTTCAGGTGAGGTTACACAGAATCATTGCCTAAGGAATGAAAAGCATTACTTCATGGGCTCAGAGAAGGTAACAGATTTTTTTTGGTTGTGTTGTCATTGACATTAGAGTGGTTGATATCTTGAGAGACATGCCAGATGGAAAAATCACTCCATACTTGAGCACAACAGCTTTTCCAAGCCACAGAGCCTAAGTAGATACTCTGGTAAAGTGTGGACATGACAACAATATCAAACTCAATTCAGACATTGCTCTGAAGTTCAATACTTAAAATGAAGTGCCTGAGATATTTTTAGAAATATAAGATTTAAAATCTCCAAAGGTGATCTCAAAATGGATTGGGCTCTGCAAGCTTTCTGCATAGCCAGTCTTCACACCAGACAAAGTCTGTGACCAAACCCAGGAGCTGAAAGATCCAACTTCTCTTCTGGCAAAATACTGATCTAACTTTTTCGAGTGTCCCAAGACGCCATATGAAATTAAAAAGCGAAAGGCAAACATGCTACAGAACCCGACATGGGCCAACACCACACACATTTATTTGTTTAAACACGAAATTTAAAAAAGCATGAAACACCCACACAGAGCAATTTGCTTCCAGTAACAGCTTGTCAGAAACAAAGCTCCCTGAAGAAACTAAATTACCCTTTGCAACGTAGAAGAATTAATCAGGAAGAAATCTCCCCAAAAGCCCACCAGCCCACAAATTACTGGGAAGACAGGGACAGACTTCACCATTCTTATATCCTCAGCACTCAGCCCACTGTCTGGATCATCAGAACAGAAACTAGCCACGACAGAAACTCAGTAAAGGTTAAACTGAACAGGGAAACAGAATTGCTCACAGGCCACTTCTTTTAAGGTCAGATCAGATCAGCCACTCAGTTGTGTCCGACTCTTCATGACCCCATGAATTGCAGCACACCGGGCCTCCCTGTCCATCACAAACTCCCGGAGTTCACTCAGACTCACGTCCATCGAGTCAGTGATGCCATCCAGCCATCTCATCCTCTGTCGTCCCCATCTCCTCTTGCCCCCAAACCCTCCCAGCATCAGAGTCTTTTCCAATGAGTCAACTCTTCGCATGAGATGGCCAAAGTACTGGAGTTTCAGCTTTAGCATCAGTCCTTCCAAAGAAATCCCAGGGCTGATCTCCTTCAGAATGGACTGGTTGGATCTCCTTGCAGTCCAAGGGACTCTCAAGAGTCTTCTCCAACACCACAGTTCAAAAGCATCAATTCTTTGGCGCTCAGCCTTCTTCACAGTCCAACTCTCACATCCATACATGACCACAGGAAAAACCATAGCCTTGACTAGATGAACCTTTGTTGGCAAAGTAATGTCTCTGCTTTTGAATATGCTATCTAGGTTGGTCATAACTTTCCTCCCAAGGAGTAAGCGTCTTTTAAGGTAACTACTAACTAAGTTGGTAACTAACATTACCAACATGACAGGGCACATATTTTAACAAGCATTAAGGACAAAACAAAGCAAATGCTGTATTTGTTGCAGCTGTTAAGGTTCAGACCTTGCAAGTAACAAAATGTCATCTGTAAGAATTTCCTCAGAAGCTTCAAAGTCCTAGAATGACAGCAATCCTAAGCATTCTAATCCACTGTGCATAGAAAACTGTGATTCCAAAAGTCAAACAGAAAAGGCAAAATAAATAAATGAGGTGCAGTGCTTAGTAGATTGTATTTGTTACTAAGATTAACAAAACATTTTAGCAAGATTGCTGAAAACAAAATCAATATACAAAAATCAACTGCATTTCTAAACACCAGAAACAAGGAATTATAAAGTGTAATGAAGGTTGCATAAAAAACACAAAGTATTTAGTAATAAATCTAATGAAGTATATGCAAAACTTTATGAAAAATATTAAAGCTTTATTCAAAAATTAAAGAAAACTAAACGAAAAAGATCTCAACAGGTTTAAAAAAAAGGTATTTCTTAAATTCAACAACCTATATATGAAAAATAAAATAAAATAATAAAACATTTCCTAAACTTGATAATGGGCTTCCCATTAGTGGTAAAGAATCTACCTGCCAATACAGGAGACATGGATTTAATTCCTGGGTCCAAAAGATCTCCTGGAAAAGGAAATGGCAACCCACTCCAGTATTCTTGCCTGGAAAATCCCATGGACAGAGGAACCTGGCAGTCCCTGGGGTTGCGAAGAGTTGGACATTACTTAGTGACTAAACAACAAACTTGATAATATGGTTAATTTCTAAACACTACAGTAAATTTCACACTTTTTAAGAGAATTTTTTTTGATCCAGTCTTTAATTTCAGAAGTAAGATAACTATTATCATTATCATTTAAAATAAAAGTGAGATATAAGGATTGGAAAGAAAGAAGCAAAACCCACTCCAGTGTTCTTTACTGGAAATCCCCTGGACAGAGAAGCCTGGCAGGCTACAGTCACTGGGATCAGAGTTGGACATGACTGAAGTGACTTAGCAAGCAAAAAATCTTATATGTAATGGAGATGACCATCTACATGAAAATCATTAGAATCAATAGGAAACTAAATTAATACAGAGCTTATCAAGGTTTTGAAATACAGATTAACTTACAAAAAATCCAGAAATGTTTCCAAACCACTAACAATCAGTTATAAAATTTCATTTAAGAATAAGATATCAATCATTATAGTGAACAAATTAAAAGCACTAAAAAACTAACAGCACAAATATTACAAAACCTACAGAGACAAAACTTTAAAACTTTCTTAGATGGGCAAAAAACAAAAAATGTTGCCTGCCATTTTGATAAGCAATAAATGTTGTCCGCCATTGAGTCTTCAAGCCATCAGCCCCAATGGTGCATGCACCCCGAGGTGAATTTAGGAGGAAAAAACAGGAAACTGGTCTTAGGCAATTAAGGTGCATTCTAAAATGTGTCTAAGGAAGTGCAAAAGGCCAAGAATAGTGAAAGAAAACTAAAAGCAAGGTAGGAGAATGTGTCTCACCAGATACAAAGAACTAAGTATATTTAAGCTATATATGAAGTATTAAGTTTATCAAGTTGAAGTTGAAGATGGTGTGGATTGCAGATATACAAATAGGATAAAGCACCTAGAATCAAAGATATGGAAGCTTGATTTATTACAGACCTCAACTGAAGATCAGTTAAAAAAAAAAAAGAATGAACTTTTCCATAAAAAGGGCTGAGACAAAATGAGAAGAAATATATATAACATTAAATCTGTACTGATACTATACACAAAAATTTCTGTGTATATAAGAACTGAATATAAAAGACCAAAGAATAAAATTTTCAAAAGATAGAGAATATATTTAATATTCTAGGGCAGGGAATGATTTCTTAAGTTAAACATATAAAACTCAAATCATAAAGGAAAATATTGATGTGGTAGATTATTTTAAAATTAAGAAATTCTGTTCATTGAAAGATATAAAAAGAAAATGAAAATTCAAGTCACATACTGGGAGGTAACATGTATAATATTTTTAAATGTGAGGATAAAAATATACAAAGCACATATGCAAATCAATCAAAAAGACAAACAATATAAGAAGAAAACTGGCAGCATTTGGCAAAAGAGGAAATAAAAACTAACCTAAAAATTTGAGAATGTAATTTGAAAAATAATTTGGCATTAGACAGTAGGGTTAAGTGTGTGCATACACTATAAGCTAAAATACAGCTCCTGGCTTTATATATACACACAAGGATATAAGTATATATGAAACCAGGAGTTGACTTCTTAGCTTAGATAGATAGACATGGAAATACACACTCACACATCTTAAAGAATACTTCACAAGAGTATTCACTCAATATTCTTTGTAGGGGAAAAATATGATCCAAGAGTACAACGGGGTAAATAAATAAATCTGTGGTGTATTCATTCTGTGGAACACTGTACAGCATCAAAAATAAACAGACTACAACTTCATGTAACACCATGAACGCATCTCAGGAACATAAGGTCCAGTGGAAAAGAAAGTTATGGAAGAAGACACAGATTTCATTCATATAACTCCAAACACATGAAAAGATGAACAGCATAGGTTTAGGGATAGAAATATATATGATAAAACTATGGTGAAAAAGCAAGAGAATTATATGACAAAAATCCATGGTAATACATATTTATCTCTTAGGAAGCATAGATGGTGATGACAAGGGGACATGCATCCAAGGAGCCTCAAAAGCAATGGCCCTCTCACTTGAGTGTTAGGTATGCAAGAAATCGCTGAATTTTCACTCTCTACAACATTATGCATACTTTATAGTTTTAGTTCTGTGTGACGGGTAACAAAATATAAAAGAGAATGCTATCTAAGGTCCCCTTAATGTCCTTGCAGTGGCTTTTTAATGTCCTTTTAAAATTGGCTTCCATAGTTCGGAGAAAAAGTTTTCATAATGTCTACTTCACAAGGCTGTGTGGAAACAGAGCAGATCTTAGGGTAGTATCTGGTACATAGTAGGTGCTTAATGATTGCTAATTATTATTATCATCAGTGGTAAAGAACCCACCCGCCAATGCAGGTTAGGTGTAAGAGATACCGGTTCAATCCCTGGATTGGAAGATCCCCTGAAGAAGGGAATGGCAATCCACTTCAGTAT
The DNA here is from genome assembly GCF_002263795.3 of Bos taurus. Lineage (NCBI taxonomy): Eukaryota > Metazoa > Chordata > Mammalia > Artiodactyla > Bovidae > Bos > Bos taurus. The sequence continues at coordinate 15,043,463 of NC_037344.1, read as the reverse complement.
TCTTGCCTGGGAAATCCCACGGACAGAGGAGCCTGTGGGGGGCTACAGTCCACAGGGTCGCACAGAGTCGGACATGACTAAAGCAACTTAGCACATTATCATCATCAATATCATCGTATCTACTATTACCAAGGCAACTATCAATGTGACCAAAGCAGTCTATGGCTTTTCTGATTACCCAGTGTTTTAATCCTTTCTACAATACCACCAACAAAATGTGGAACTTCCCTAGCTGGCCAGTGGTTAAGACTCTGAGCTTCTAACGAAGGGGGCATGTGTTCAATCCCTGGTTGGGGAACTAAGATCCCACATCCTTGCAGCCAAAAGTAAAATAATTTTTAAAAATCTGAAATCAGTTGATGAATTATGACTTTATTCAGCTACTTTTTAAATCTCATATATCCTACTGGTGTCACTACAAACCCTCTTTTTAAACCTTCCACAATTACTGCCTCTATTCAATATGTCTCATATACTTTCACCTAATTTAGGCCATTATTTTTAAGGCCTTTCTAAGATGAAGGCCTTTTAATTTCCTTTCTAAGATGAAGGAAATGTACAATGCTCCACATTCATTCCATTTTTATATCCATTCCTCCCAAAAAAAAGGCCCCTCATCTTTGAACTGTATTTTAATATTCATGTACCATGAACGTGAGCACCTTGAGGATGAGGGTCACATATCATCAGTGTTCTATCAGTCAGTCAGTTCAGTTGCTCAGTCGTGTCTCTTTGCTACCCCAAGGACTGCAGCACGCCAGGCCTCCCTGTCCAACACCAACTCCCAGAGTTTACTCAAACTCATGTCCATTGAGTTGGTGATGCTATCCAACCATCTCATCCTCTGTCATCCCCTTCTCCTTCCACCTTCAATCTTTCCCAGCATCAGGGTCTTTTCCAGTGAGTCACTTCTTTGCATCAGGTGGCCAAAGTATCGGAGTTTCAGCTTCATTATCAGTCCTTCTGATGAATATTCAGGACTAGTTTCCTTTAGGATGGACTGATTGAATCTCCTTGCAGTTCAAGGGACTCTCAAGAGTCTTCTCCAACACCACAGCTCAAAAGCATCAATTCTTCGGCACTCAGCTTTCTTTATAGTCCAACTCTCACATCCATACATGACTATTGGAAAAACCATAGCTTTGACTAGACAGACCTTTGTTGGCAAAGTAATGTCTCTGCTTTTGAATATGCTGTCTAGGTTGGTCATAACTTTTCTTCCAAGGAGCAAGTGTCTTTTAATTTCATGGCTGCAGTCACCATCTGCAGTGATTTTGGAGCCCAGAAAAATAGTCTGTCACTGTTTCCACTGTTTCCCCATCTATTTGCCATGAAGTGATGGGACCAGATGCCATGATCTTAGTTTGATCAATGTTCTATACCCAACCTTTTTGCTCTGTGTGACAAGAGCATTTATATGTGCTCAAAAAATGTCTGAAGAATGAATGATGGATTTAAAAATGAATGAACTAAGGGGTACACAGACACGGAGGATTCCTGTTTAAGTTATAGGACAAGGCAGATATGTTTGCCTGTGTCATATTGTTCCAAGACAACAGTGCCATTAATGTGACAAAAACCAACATGAAAGGGACTAAATCTTTAGAAGGAATCAGGGGTTCAGCAGTCAAAAGATTTCACCAAAATTTTGAGAGTTGGAAAGTAGCTGAGAAATGTGCTTTGAATGAAACAGAATGGAAAAATCCACAGTCAGGGAGTGAGAGTCCTGAACATGCTCTGGGCTAGAAATCAGCAGGGATGGATGGTAGGGGAAAAAAATGCAGGAGAAAAAGTGCTGAACATGAAAGTTAAGTGAAAGTCTGACTAAGGAGACCTCCACCTCCTGCCAAGGCAGAGAGGCAGAGCTTCTACCAGCATAACATTTACAGCCAGGAAAAAAAAGAAAAAAGAAACTGAGACAGTTCTTTCTGAAGATTTGAATAAGTGCTGCAGAAACTAGACTACTGGTCTTGAAGCAGGCACTTAACCACCCCAGCATTCATGAGTGCTTAACTTAAGGGGAAGCTATCTTTTCATTCACCCTTGAACAGAGGGTTTTATAAGACCCATTTATTTATAAGACCCATTCCTGTACAATGTTTACAATAAGACCCTTTCTTTAGGAGAGACCAATGTTGAGGGGGAAAAAAGTTTCCACAAATGTTAAAATCATTACCAGGAGAAAAACTAGGAGACAAAATCAAGGAACTTTCCCAGAGCAAAGAGAAAACAAAAGATCTACAGAAAAGGGTTGGGTGGAGGTGGGGAGAGGGGAAGTCTATATGCCAGTGATTAAAGTTCAAGAGGATGAAGACAAGACATGCATTTACACAGAAGCAGTGGTCACCAAACTTTCCAGGTCAAGAAATAACAATAGAAAAAAAATCTAGACATAATTTTATGTCATTTTATACCTACAACAAAAGAGAATATCCTCAATAATTCCAAAGTGAAAAAAATAGTAAAAGTTCACTAAGGAAAAAAAAAAAAAAAAAAAGCCTAACAGTCATTCTACCATTGTCATCATTAAATTCTAGGGAACAAATTTAGAGCAATGTTTTCAGAGTTTAAGGAAAAATTTTTGGCATGCAAATTATCTACTTTCAAACATGTGAAGTTAAAGAAATATATGTTCAGATGGTCATAATTTCAGAACATTTATCTCACGTCCACCTTTCAGAGAAAATCATTGAGGATGCCTCACCAAAACAAGAATGGAAATCGAGAAAGAGAAAGATGTAAGAAATAGCAACAACAACAGAAAAGCAAAGCACAGTGAAAGGAAAAATAGCTGTGCAGCAAGTCTAGAAAGCAACTTGTCTCAGGACAAGACACAGGGCCACCAGTCGTTTAATTGCTAAGTCGTATCCGACTCTTTGAGACCCACAGACTATAGACCGCCAGGTTCCTCTGTCCATATGACTTTCCAGGCAAGAATACTGAAGTGGGTTACCATTTCCTTCCCCAGGGGATCTTCCCAAACCAGGGATCAAACCCACATGTCCTGCACTGGCAGGTGGATTCTTTACTGCTGAGCCACTGGGAAAGCCCACGGCCACCAGTAGAAAATCCCCAAGAAGAAAAATGAGGTAGATTCCAATCACTATAAAATTTAGTCAAAAGAGATTAATGATACAGTGAAAAGGTTGTTTACAATTACCAAAGGAAGGAAAGGAGAGGGAGGAATAGAAACATCAGAAAAGATAGAAAACTCTATAAGAAAGCTATTTTTCATATAAAAGCAAAGCAAAATGTGCTGTAACTTTGAGCAGATAGTGGAGTTTGAGATCACAATAGAACTCATTAGACTTAATGTTAGGCTGGTTCAAGAGGCATGAGGGATGGGTAACTGGGCCCTTAGAAGGAAAATTAATTTAACTCAACATCTTTAGAATCTACTCAGGTTCTTAAAGTATGAAGGAACTGATTGTGGTTTCAGAACAGAATGTAAATGCTATCTACCTGGGTAATATACAAGGAAAATAGAGCCAACAGGTTGCCAGATGGAACTGGAAAGAAGTATACAGGAGAGGGAAGGTATTAATATCCTCCCTAGTCATCATGAGGAATAAAGAGACCTTATCTAAAGACTAGAGAAGAAAAGTAGAAATTAAATGCATTATCAGAATTATACAGATACACAATTGAAAAACCTTTGTAAAATACGTATTTTAAATTGAAAAGGGAAGGAAGTCGTATAAATGAGGTAAACAACTATATTTCACAGTGAGAAGTAGAAGTAATGCCTAAGGTTGGTAAATCAATTAGTATTTAAGCATATTAAAGTTACAGCGGGCTTCCCTTGTGGCTCAACTGGTAAAGAATCCACCTACAAAGCGGGAGACCTGGGTTCAATCCCTGGGTTGGGAAGATCCCCTGAAGAAGAGAAAGGCTACCCACTCCAGTATTCTGGCCTGGAGAATTCCATGGACTGTATAGTTCATGGGGTCACAAAGAGTCGGACAGGACTGAGCGACTTTCACTTTGTATCTCTATGAAAGCAGTTCAGCAGGTAAAGATTCAGAGTCAACGGTAAAGCACCAGTGCTTATTTACAAAACTGTTAAAAGGGTTCCTTTAACAAATCATGGTTCTCCTTATGCCAAGGTAATGTTGTGTGTAACTAATCAAATGGAAACTGGATCACCAGATGTATTACAGAGTCATTTTTTCAAGAGATTAAAGAATTGAGGTTTATATGCAGATTTCTGAAAGGAAAGAAAGATATTCAATGAACTCGTAGTGTTTCAAGTTCTAAAGGAAAAACACTAACTGATCTCATATTATTTAGCTTATAACCTTGAAAACACCATAGGATGTTGGCAGTATGATGTTAACATCTGTTTCAGAGATTTCTGCTAATTACTTAGGGGTTCTATATTAGGAATCTCTTTTAGCATTTCTGCCTTGGTACTATGCTTGGCAATTCTAAAATTCTCATTAAGTGATTAAAAGTATTTGGATAGTAGTGATAACTCAAAATGATGGAAAGAGTAAAAAATAGGGCATTACTCCACACTGGGAGTATGTTACAAACAAAGAGGATGTTTAGGGACGCAGAGTCTGCAAAGTACATCACTTACAGGATCTAAAAGTAGACCCACATGGCAGGAAAATGGATTTGGTGAAGAAAAATTGTTCAGAGATAAAGTTCACAAAGGGCTTTGTATACCAGGTTAAAGTAGTAAAAAATCATGAATGTGAAAGACAACATATCATGCTGTTTTGATGACTGTAGCTTTGTAAAATAGTTTGAAATCAGAACTTACAATGCTTCCAGTTTTGCTATTCTTTCTCAAGAATGATTTTGTAAATGGGTTCTTTGGTGGCTCCATATGTATTTTAAGGGCTTTCCTGTTGGCTCAGATGGTAAAGAATCTGCCTGCAATGCAGAAGACCTGGGTTCAATCCCTTGGTCAAGAAGATTCCCTGGAGAAGGGAATAGCAACCCACTCCAGTATTCTTGCCTGGGAAATCCCATGGACAGAGGAGCCTGGCAGGCTACAGTCCATGGGGTCACAGGAGACAGACACAACTGAGCAACTGACACTTTCACTTTCTTTCTATGTATTTTAGATTTAGTTTTTCTAGCTCTATTGTAAAAAAAAATGTCAGTGGCATTTTGAAAAGGATTGCCTTGACTCTGTGGATCCCGTTGAGTAGTTTAGCCATTCTAACAATATTGATTCTCCCAATCCATAGACATGGGATATCTTTCCATTAAAAAAAAATATTGAAAATGTTTAAACACAGGGTGTCATTTTAAAGGGCATTCTAGCTGAAGAATTTTAAAAATAAATGGAAGAAAAGAGGTGGTTTCAGTCAATAATCAAGATGAGAGATAATGACAGTCAAATTTAAGACAGTAGAACTGGAAAGGGGCTATGGGTTAAATTGTGTTCCCCAAAAATCAGATGCTAATGCACTAAATCCTCGTACCTCAGAACGTGCTGCATTTAGAGATAGGACCTAGAAAGTGGTGAATAAATGAAGCTGTTAGTGTAGGTTTTAATTCAACCCTACAGGGATTCTTATAAGGAGAGGAAATACGGACACAGAGAGCCACCAAGGATATGTGTGCACAGAGAAAAGATTATATGAAGGCAGTGAGGAGACAGCCATCTGCAAGGCAAGGAGAGAGGCCTTGACTCTGACACACCCTGATATTGGGTTTCAAGTCTCCTGAGTTGTGAGAAAAGAAATCTGTTTTTAAGCCACACAGTCCACGGTATTTTATTATGTCAGTCTTAGCAAACTAATACAGATGGCCATAGGTGATTGGACCTGAGAGAGATTTAGAAGTCCTCAATCATAAAACTCAGTGGCTACATACAAGTTTTAGTGGATAGACAAGAGTCAAGGTGACCCCAGATAGTAGAGTCATTTTCTGCAGTAGGGACTCCAGGAGGAGGAGCAGAATGGAGTAAAAATGAATAAATCCAGTAGTTTTATGAGTTTTTGTCATCATGATCCATCCTTAGAAAGCCTAATTATGGATTAGATAATTAGATAAATACATGGATCTGGAACTCGGGAGAGAGAGCTTGACTGGAGAAATAAGGTCATGTCCATCAGGTTGTACAATAGATTAATGAAGACCCTGCTGGGGAGCAATAGAATGATTTCTTGAATCGGGTGACCTGTGGAAATGAGGATATAGAAATGAAACAGAGAATTCCATCTTCCCCCTCAAAGGTCACTAAGGTTTTGGCTCTTAGTACTGAGGCAGACACTTGAATGCCCACTCAGAAGACATTTCTCTTTGTGGGATCCCTTAAACAGGAGCCTACTTTGGTTCAGGTTTGGGCCAGAAATCAAGCCCCAGAGAATAAATCACGATTGACATATGGAAGTCATAGTTTCTTTTGCTAGAGAATGTTTAGTAGGCATTTGACCTACTCATTTCCAAGGAAATGTACCTGAAAGATTTTTTTCCTGATAAAAAGAGGAAAGAAATGTGTAAAGAAACGTTCACCACTTTCTTCTTGAAAACTGGTGAAAATATGTTCATGCTTGGTACTATGGCAGCCACATTGTGAGAATGAGGGAAAGTTAAGAGAACTGAAGAGACGCTTCCCCAGAGGTCTGGACTTGTGGAGTGGCTGAACCCAATCCTGGAGTCACCTATCTCGTCAGCTGTCACTGGAGAAAAATAACCCCACATTGTTTATTTCACTTTGGTCGAGAATCCTATTTGTGAAACTGAAAGCATTCAGTAGGTACCAAAATTTTCCTCCAACAGTTCACCTACTGATATGGAAAGTAGTTTTTCCCCAGTTTTATTCAGATGTAATTGACAAATAACACTGTGTAAGTTTAAGGTATGCAATGTGATGACTTAATGTACCTACATATTACAAATAAAGTTAGTTAACATGTCCATCATCTCATATAATTATACCATTTTGGGGTTATAACATTTAAGATCTCTCTTAACAATGTCCAAGTAGACAAAAGAGTATTGTGAACTAAAGTCACCATGCTGTACAACAGATTCCAAGAACTTATTTGTCTTAAAACTGGATACCCTTTGACTAACACCTCCCCATTCCTCCCACCGTCAGTCATCTGTTCTCTTTGTTTCTGAGCTCAGCTTTCTAAGATTCCACATGTTAGTGAGATCACTCTGTACTTGTCATCCTGTGCCTGGCTTATTTCACAGCAGTGTCCTCCAGGTCCATCCATGCCGTCACAAAAGGCAGGATCTCCTTTTTTTATGGCTGATAAACATTTCTTTTGTTGTTTCCATGTCTTAGGCATTGTGAATAACACTGCATTGAATGTGAGAGTGCAGATATCTTTCCAAGATAATGATTTCATTTTATGGATAGTATCTTGAAATGTGAGCCAAGATGTCAGCTTGCTCAGCCTACTAAAGCTGTGAGCCTCCAGCTTTTAGTCTGGGGGTTCCCTTCTTCTCTTTCAGTTTCTAATCAGAAAATAACAATAATTTAAAAGACAGTACTGACCATCCTCTCTGTGCAAAAATAATAAAACTGAATGAAGGAATTGGTAGGACGTAAGGTAGGAAATATCAAGAACTGGTTCTTTAAAGCACCCTATATAATATACAAGTTTTAAAATGGGTTTTTGCAATACTCATCAATTGGCCACAGGCATAATATAACTTCAGCCTATATTAATTTAATAATCACACAGATGTTCAAAGACTTTCTATTGATTGCATCTGACATGAGAATCACTGAAAAATTATCAGCAAAGTCATTTTCAGTTTCCTTGTTGTATAAGGAAAAAACTCATGGACTTTCTTTGTAGTTTTTCATTTTAAAAAAAGTTTTAAACCTAACTATCCTTACTCAGATAAGAAATCTGTCTCTGGTTTCCCAGGGGAATGCCAGGAAACCTTTTTCTAAAAGAATAATGTCAATTCTCTTTAAGCACTGCAATACACAGAAAAACAAAGCCTTTCAATTCTTTTTATGAAGCAAAATTCTGAAATTAATATTGAGGATACATTTACTACTCAAAACACACATATACACAAACACACACACACACAAAAACTCCAAAGACCAACCTCAATGTAAAAGTCCTAAATATTAACAAACAAAATCCATCAATACTTCTTCAAAAAGAAAAGTAGTACATCACAATCAAATATGGCTTATCCTGAGATCATGGAATCTGAGAAAATGCACTAATACTGCTTATATTAAACACATCACTTTGGTATTTAAGTCAGATCATGTCACTTCTCTGCTCCAAAACCTCCAGAGACTTTCCATTTTACTCAGAGTAAAACGCATAAACTCTTACATAACCTAAAGGGTCCTCAGCCTACAGGATCTAATACCTGCTGATCTGAGATAGGGCTGTTATAACAGTAATAGAAATAAAGTGCACAATAAATGTGATGCACTTGAACCATTCGGAAATCGTTCTCTCTACTCTCCAGTCTGTAGGGGAAAAAAGTCTTCCACTAAACTGGTCCCTGGTGCCCAAGAGATTAGAGACCACTGGTTTATATAACCTGGCAATCTATTAAACGTGTTGCCTCTGTCTCTTTCTCTACTCAAGTCACACGGCTCCAGCCACACTGGACACTGCTGTTCCTCAAATAGTCCAGGGATGTTCCTGCCTTAAAGGACTTGCACTGCTATATCCCTTTTGCCTGAAACACTGTACACAGTTATCTATGGGGGTTAATCCTGCACCTCCTTCCATGTTCTGCTTAAATGACACCCTCCTCATAGGCTTATGCTGCCCACTCTGCCTAAATTTGCAACTGCTCAACCCCCACCCCTGATGTTTCTGATCCTTTTTTTTCTACAACACTTCTGTATCTCCTTCTACAACTGATTCAATGTATTGATACATCACAACTTTTATTTATTGTCTCTTTCTCCTGCCACAATATACACTCTAAAAGAGCAGGCTTCTGCTTTGTTCACCAATGTATCCTGCACGCCAACAAGAGTACCTGAAACATAGTTAGCATTCAACTGATTTTTTAAAAAATGGTGAAATGATTGCTTAGTATATCTGAAGAAAAGTCACATGGAATTCTTTATCAAAACTGAAAAGCCACTGACAAATAAATATATATTATTGTTAAATACTCAACAAATTAGAAAGTAATGGCTAAATCCTTAAGATTTACATCCTCCAGAACATTCTTAGTGGGGAAACACTGATACATTCCACTACCATCAGATAAAAGGGTGCTCACTATTACCACTAATACTTAACATTACAAGAGATATATTCAGTTCAGCTCAGTTCAGTTGCTCAGTCGTGTCTGACTCTTTGCGACCCCATGAATTGCAGCACGCCAGACCTCCCTGTCCATCACCAACTCCCAGAGTTCACTCAGACTCACATCCATCGAGTCAGTGATGCCATCCAGCCATCTCATCCTCTGTCGTTCCCTTCTCCTCCTGCCCCCAATCCCTCTCAGCATCAGAGTCTTTTCCAATGAGTCAACTCATCGCATAAGGTGGCCAAAGTACTGGAGTTTCAGCTTTAGCATCATTCCTTCCAAAGAAATCCCAGGGTTGATCTTCAGAATGGACTGGTTGGATCTCCTTGCAGTCCAAGGGACTCTCAAGAGTCTTCTCCAACACCACCGTTCAAAAGCATCAATTCTTCAGCACTCAGCCTTCTTCACAGCCCAACTCTAGAGATATGTTAGTGGATTCAGTTAAACTAGAAATTATTAACACAAAAGGAATGAATAGAATAAACTATAATTTTCTGGAGATAAGAGCATTATGGGCTCCCTCAAAGCCTCAGTGGGTAAAGAATCTGCCTGACACAGGTTTGATCCCTGAATCAGGAAAAACCCCTGAAGAAGGAAATGGCAACCCACTCCAGTGTTCTTGGCTGGAGAATTCAATGGACAGAGGAGCTTGGTGGGCTACAGTCCATGGTTCGCAAAGAGTCAGACACAACTGGGCAACTAACACTTTCACTTTTTGAGAGGATGATGAAACTGGAGTTAAAAAGTCAAATGAAAAACTACCAAAATGAATGTAAGATTTAGAGAGGTATCAGTATATAAAGTAACACATAGAAAGCAATAATCTTCATATGTACAAACAGTAAAAAGATATAACGGAACAGAAGGTCCAATTTATAAGAGAAACAATAATACAAAATAACAGATAAAGTACTTAGGAATTCTTTTTCAAATAAATATGCAAAACTTTATTAGGAAAACCTAAACATGAGTAGAAATGTCAGCTGGACAAAAAAAGAATGCATGTTGTAAAAATGTCAGTTCTCCCTAGATTAATGTATACATTTAAAATTATGCCAATAAAATACAAGCAGGTATTTTTTTCTGGAAATAAATAAGATGATTCTATAGTTAATATGAAACAAAATCATAAAAAGAAAGCTCTCTAGGAGTAGAGAAGACTGTTCAGATTTTAAAACATATTATAAAACGTCAATAATCAAAACAATATAGTATTGGCACATGATTCAACCAATCAAAGGAGCAAAATAGAAGTCCAAGGAATTCATAAAAAGAAATACAAATTGTCTTTAAATATGTTAATTATGAAAAATTCAATTAAAACTATACCAGGATAGGGACTCCCCTGATAGTCCAGTGACTCAAACTGTGCTCCCAATGAAAGGGACCATGGCTTGGTCCCAGGCAGGGACCTAGATCTCATATGCCACAACCAAGAGTTCACAGGCCACTACCAAAGACGCTGCATGAAAGAAAGTGTTAGTTCCACTCAGTCGTGTCCAACTCTTTGCAATCCCATGGACTCTAGCCCTCCAGGCTCCTCTGTCCATGGAATTCTCCAGGCAAGAATACTGGAGTGGGTTATTCCCTTCTTCAGGGGATCTTCCTGGCCCAAGGATGCCCCCAATGAAAATCAAAAGTCCCACTTGCCACAGCTAAGACCCTGGCAGAGCCAAATAAATAAATAAATAGTTAAAAAAAAAAAACAAAAAACTATACCAGGATACCATTTACACCTCACAGATCTGTTAAATTTCAGAAGTTTTGATAATACATTGTATTATTGGTAAGCATAAAAAAATGCAGTCTCATGTACCACTGGTGTAAATTGGAGGGCAAATTAACACTATTACAAACATTACAAATATATGTATCAATAATTCTACTGCTCAGAATTTACCCCAGCGAGGTGCTCATGCTCCTGAAACGATGCCTTTCAGGACTGTTGTAATAAGATTAAAAGAAAGCTAATGTCTATTAACAAGAAAGTAGTTAAATTATATTGCATCCATTTAGTGGAATGTGGTGCAGCTGTAAAAATGATACCGAGGTCTTTAATACTGATTGGGGCAGACTGGGTTACCATTCACCAGTTAGTCAAAACTCTCCTACTGTGATGCTTCTCCCTGCAGGAGAATGAAATATCCCCATCCTTGTTGAACTTGGGGAAAGGTATGACTTGCTTTGTCAAATGAAATGTAGGCATATACATCATGTGTCACTTTCAGACAGAAGAATTAAGAGCAAAGACATGATTTTTTTAAGCTATCCCACCCCACCCCACCAACCCCCATCTTGAACTCAGCAATGTTCCAAATAAATGTTGCTCAATCAGCCGGAATTCTCAGGAGACAGTGACCTTGACCAAGGTTACAGATGACACAATAGACATGCAATGTGAGTGAAATATAAATCTATGTTATTTTAAGGCACAGATTTTAGGATCAACATAATAACCTATACCGGCCAAAGCACTCATGCAGAAAACTGTCCAAGATATACTGTCAAGTAAAAAAGCAAGGTACAGAAGAGTGTGGATAGTATGCTACATTCTGCTTTAAAAGGAAATGTTGGCAGCAGCATTGTTCACAATCACCAAGACATGGAAACAGCCTAAATGCCCATCAACAAATGAATGGATAAAGAGGATGTGGTACACTCAAATAACGGGTCAAAACCTAAACAGACATTTCTCCAAAGAAGACATATACAGATGGCCAGTAGGCACATGAAAAGAGGTTCATCACCAATTAGTAGAGAAATGCAAATCAAAGCTACAAAAAGACATCACCTCATTCCAGGCTATTGCCAAAAACTCCACAAACAATAAATGCTGGAGAGGCTATGGAGAGAAGGGAATCCTCCTACACTGTTGCTGGGAATGCAAATTGGTACAGTCACTACGGAGAACAGTATGGAGGTTCCTTAAAAATCTAAAAATAGAGCTACCTACCATATGACCCTGCAATCCCACTCCTAGGCATATATCCCAAGAAAAACATGATCCAAAAAGATACATGCACCCCAGTGTTCACTGCAGCACTGTTTACAATAGTCAAGACATGGAAGTAACCTAACGGTCCACTGACAGAGGAATGGACAAAGATGTGGTACATATATACAATGGAATATTACTCTGCCATTTAAAAAGAACGAAACAATGCCATTTGCAGCAACATGAATGGACCTAGAAAGTGTCATACTGACTGAAGTAAGTCAGAGAGAAAGAGAAATATTGCATGACATCCCTTATGTGTAAAATCTAAAAAGAAATGATACAAATGAACTTACAAAAGAGAAACAGACTCACAGAGAACAAACTTTTGGTTGCTAGAGGGTAAGAATAGAGAGGAAGGAATAGTTAAAGAGTTTGGGATGGACATGTATACACTGCTCTATTTAAAATGGATAACCACCAAGGACCTACTGTATAGCGCATGAAACTCTGCTTGATGTTATGCGGCAATCTGGATGGGAGGGAAGTTTGGGGGAGAATGGATACATGTACATGTATGGCGAGTCCCTTTGCTGTTCTTCTGAAACTACCACACTTTTTGTTAATTAGCTATAACCCAATACAAAATAAAAAGTGAAAAAAAAAAGATGCAGTACGATGAAATACTATTCAGCCTAAGAAGGACAAAATAATGCCATTTGAAGCAACATGGATGCAGCTACAGATTATCAATCTATTTGGAAGGACTGATGCTAAAGCTGAAACTCCAATACCTTGGCCACCTCATGTGAAGAGTTGACTCATTGGAAAAGACTCTGATGCTGGGAGGGATGGGGGCAGAAGGAGAAGGGGATGACAGAGGATGAGATGGCTGGATGGCATCACCGACTCGATGGACATGAGTCTGAGTGAACTCAGGGAGTTGGTGATGGACAGGGAGGCCTGGCATGCTGCGATTCATGGGGTCGCAAAGAGTCGGACACGACTGAGCAACTGAACTCAACTGAACTGAACTGAAATAAGTTAGAAAGAGAAAGACAAATACCATATGATGTCACTTATATGTGGTATCAAAAATATGACCCAAATGAACCTATCTATGAAACAGAAACATTGACACAGAGAAGAGACTGCGGGTTGCCAAGGAGAGGGGGAGGGATAGAGGGGAAGGTGGGTGGGGCTAGCAGATGGAAGCTTTCATATACAGAAGGGATACACAACCAGGTGCTGCTGTATAGCACAGAGAACCGTGCTCAGCATCCCATGATAAATCATAACGGAGAAGAATATTTTAAAAGAATGTGTGTGTGTATATATACGTATAACTGAATAACTTTTCTGTACACAACATTGTAAATCAACTATACATCAATATAAAAAATTAAAACTGAATAAAATGGAGGGGGAAAATAGCATATAAACATATGTGGCTATGAGTTCATACAAGCACAAAATTTCTCTGGATGATTTTTATCTCTTAGGGCTGATGGATCTGGACAAACAGAAAAGACAGTTGAGACTTCTGATAGAATATTTTATATTTGCTGACGCTTGATTCTATGTAAGTATTATTTATTCAAAAACTTAAATAAATTCTTAAGGAAAGAAACATCTGTCTCTAAAACATACGTTGGTATAAAATCTTAAGAAAACAAGTAGGAGAGAGAGCAAAGAGCAAATTATCAAACACCTTAACAGCTCATACCCCCTATCCTTGGAAGATGCGGAGCCAGAAAAGCTTTCAGCAGGGAGAAAATTAGGACCAGATTCATGTGCCCACCAGCCAAGCAATGGGCAAAATTTAGAAGGAACAAAAATGAAAAATGCAATTGTCTACTGATATATAATGAAAATGATATTTCCTTCAGGTTCATCTTGGTGTCCTACTCAATGACATGCATGGTAAATTTCCTATAGTGCCACCCAATAGCCACTGACTGTAGCATCATCTAACTTTTCCCTGATAATACCTTAGCTTGAAAAATAAAATAGTGTAGGAATCAATACACCTGCAGCTCTAGCATTTTGGAACATTTTATCTAAATAGGTCAACATTTATACTAGAATTACATGAAAGCCAAAATTTATCTATACTGTTGCTGCTACTGCTAAGTCGCTTCAGTCATGTCCGACTCTGTGCGACCCCAGAGACGGCAGCCTACCAGGCTCCCCCATCCCTGGGATTCTCCAGGCAAGAACACTGGAGTGGGTTGCCATTTCCTTCTCCAATGCATGAAAGTGAAAGTGAAGTCGCTCAGTCGTGTCTGACTCTTTGCAACCCCATGGACTGCAGCCTACCAGGCTCCTCCATCCATGGGATTTTCCAGGCAAGAGTACTGGAGTGGGGAGCCATTGCCTTCTCTGAGATTTATCTATATGTTATTCAAAATTCATTTGACTCTGGCTTCTGTAGATACCCAGGTGGCACTCATGGTAAAGAAACCCCCTGCCAATGCAAGAGACGTACAAGACATGGGTTTGATCCCTATGTCAGGAAGATAACCTGGAGAAGGAAATGGCAAACCACTCCAGTATTCTTGCCTGGAGAATCCCTGGACACAGGAGCCTGGCAGGCTATGGACCATAGGGTCGCAGCGTCAGACGCGACTGAAGTGACTTAGCACACATGCTCTGTAGATTACCAGAGATGGTATTTTGATTTTTCAACTTTGTTAAAAATACTTAAGTTGCCAAGTTCCATCATCTCTCACCACCACCTAAAATATTAGACTTATGCATTTCCCCAATAAAGGAGTCTTATCGCTGACATTCATGATTTCATACACACACACACACACACACACACACACTCACATACACATGCCCAGAAAACAAGCCATCTACCTGCTGACTAGATTCTTTCTTCAGGGGGAGTAGTTTTCCTTTCTGTTCTTTTATTCTACCAAATAACAAATGCTGAAAGAATCACCAAATAGGGTTTCATAACAGGTAAAACTTCGTAGGATTCTTGCTTGAAAGTTTCTAAGTGGAAAGCAAAAATGCAGAGAAATCTCAAGACTTCTCAAATCGAAAATCGGATGAAGATACATAAGAAAATGACAAAAAGTCTCTCAGAAGATTTATAATATACCTGTTTTAAGATTCAAAGAATCACCCAATAATCAGGAGGAAAAATAGTATACAACTTTTAATGAGAAACAGAACCTAATCTCAACTATACTCATTTTTTTCAGTGCAACAAGACTACTCTACTTTAGATGAGTAATATTCACACATAATTAATACAAATATAAACTGAGTACATTAGGTGATAGTGATGCTGAAGGAGCTAAAATTTAGAGTTGTTTTTTTCACTTTGACAATGTAAACATAAATTCCTATCATTCTTTCCAACTAATTTGTTATCATGACACTATAGGACTTGCCATATAAGAAATTTTTTGGGAATGCATTCTTTTTTTAATGCTGTTAGAATAGCTATTTATACAATTCACTACTGAAAATAATGAAGATTTTGAAGAGCCAAAGAAGTCCAGAATGAATTCGTCCATATCATTTACTATGAGACCACAATGCCTAAGCAGCTAACATTTTTATCCTAAACATCTGTGGATTTATAAATATAACACAGTTTTCAAAAATCAAGACTTGAGCATTCAGTTCAGTCACTCAGTCATATCCAACTCTTTGCGACCCCATGCATCACAGCATGTCAAGGCCTCCCTGTCCATCACCAACTCCCAGAGTTCACTCAAACTCACGTCCATCGAGTTGGTGATGCCATCTAGCCATCTCATCCTCTGTCGTCCCCTTTTCCTCCTGCCCCTAATCCCTCCCAGCATCAGAGTCTTTCCCAATGAGTCAGCTCTTCACATGAGGTGGCCAAAGTACTGGAGTTTCAGCTTTAGCATCATTCCTTCCAAAGAAATCCCATGGCTGATCTTCAGAATGGACTGGTTGGATCTCCTTGCAGTCCAAGGGACTCTCAAGAGTTTTCTCCAACACCACAGTTCAAAAGCATCAATTTTTCGGTGCTCAGCCTTCTTCACAGTCAAACTCTCACATCCATACATGACCACAGGAAAAACCATAGCCTTGACTAGATGGACCTTTGTTGGCAAAGTAATGTCTCTGCTTTTGAATATGCTGTCTAGGTTGTTCATAACTTTCCTTCCAAGGAGTAAGCATCTTTTAATTTCATCGCTGCAGTCATCATCTGCAGTGCTGGTTAGCAAAAAGGACACAGGAATTTTAAATTTTTTTAATTTGCAAAAATATTTATATAAGAAGTGACTTTACCAGTCATTCTGGATGAAAATCTTATTACTAAAGAAAGAAACTTTAATCTTTCCAGTAAATATATTTTTATCAATGAAATGTGATCTGAAATCTAGTGCATATTGAAAGAATTCTAATGTAATAAAAAGGAAAATGGCCGATGTTTTCGTTTTAA
Source organism: Bos taurus (assembly GCF_002263795.3). NCBI lineage: Eukaryota > Metazoa > Chordata > Mammalia > Artiodactyla > Bovidae > Bos > Bos taurus. The sequence continues at coordinate 15,026,874 of NC_037344.1, read as the reverse complement.
GAAAAACACATAAAAATTTTAAGATTCTAAAATAAAATCACATTTCTTCTCATTTAATTTCCACCTATGTAGTATAAGAAAATATATTTAACAGGACTAATTAAGAGTGTCAAACTTTAATCACAACTTCGTATATTATCTTAATACCTACAATTAATGTTCATTTCATCTGAAAAAACACGTCTTCTAAAAATCCAGCTGTTCTAAGAAGCACTCCAGAACTTCATTAGTTTTTAATACCTACAACATTATATTCAGAACAAACGTTTATTCCTTTAACAGACTTCCTACCCATCTCCGTGTATTTCCTAATACAGTAAAATTTATCAGGCACTGGCCATTTGATATATATGTAGATTACTAAGGATGGATTCATAGACTGAATTTCCATCCATAGACTATTAATAGTAATCTGTCATCACCTGAAGAAACTACTGGCTCAGATGCAAAGAAAAAAACTGCACTAACAGCCTAGAATATATACTAGAATTTATTTCAAAGTGGTGAAGTTTGCACCAAGTTATCTGTATTCTTCCTGGGTATCCTCCTCGTGACTGATGTTCCTGGATCAACAAGATTCAGTCAAGCTGTAGTCAGTGAGTCTAAAAGACTTAGTTTTCCCATATTAAAAACAACAACAACAAAAAACACCTACAGTATATAATATGACCTTGGTCTTAATAAGAATTTACCACCAAATTGTATAAAAATATAAATGAAATTAATGCCACAGAACTATAGACTTAAAAATGGTTAAAATGGTAAATTTTATGTTCTGTATGCTGCTGCTGCTAAGTCACTTCAGTCATGTCTGACTCTGTGCAACCCCATATACAGCAGCCCACCAGGCTCTCCCGTCCCTGGGATTCTCCAGGCAAGAACACTGGAGTGGGTTGCCGTTTCCTTCTCCAATGCATGAAAGTGAAAACTGAAAGTGAAGTCACTCAGTCGTGTCTGACTCTTTGCGACCCCATGGACTGCAGCCCACCAGGCTCCTCCATCCATGAGATTTTCCAGGCAAGAGTACTGGATACATTACTACAAAATAAAAGAAGAATTTATAATCAAAACACTTATTAATAATGTTGTCATTTAACATTTAATTATGAATTAGTTCACATTTTCCCACTATGTCTCCACACATAAAGTTTTGTTCCTATTGTATTAGCTTCTTTTACTCACAACCCTGAACTACAATCTTGATCAATCAGCATTATTTATTCATTGATTTAGGATATAAATATTTTACTGCCATAAATATGAACAGTAATCTACTGAGATTAACATTTCAGTTATGGGACCACAGCTAATATATACAGTCATATTTTCAGTGCTGTACTAGTGGCTTCATAAAATCAGCTCAACCAACATGTACTGAGCTCCTAGAGAACACAAAGGACTCTCTCAGACACTTTTATTGTCACCTCAATATATGGCTGAATAACTTGAAAGCTTTACACTCATACTCTAAGTATATTTGTATGTAAAGCTGCTATTAACCCCATGCTATGATCCCAGTGTCACTATGGAAATTTTCTAAGACCAAACCTTGTTGTTATCATATGTATCCTATACTTATATCAAACCCCTAATTCTCTTATCTTCCCTCCCAAAAAATTACTTGAATACAAATTGTCATTCAAGAAAAATAAATTAGTTTAACAATATTTCTTCCTGATTTTACTAATTATACATGCCCAGACCAAAAAAAGCTCTTTTCTAGCAATTTAAAAATTAAAGATATTATATAGATACTGGGATTCCCAGGTAGCACTAGTGCTAAAGAACCCACCTGCCAATGCAGGAGACATACAAGACATGGGTTTGATCCCTGGGTTGGCAGGATCCCCTGGAGGAGGAAATGGCAACCCACTCCAGTATTCACGCCTGGAGAATTCCATGGACAGAGGGGCCTGCTGGGCTACAGTCTATAGAGTCACAAAGAGTCAGACACAACTGAAGTGACTTAGCAGCCACGCATGTATATAGGTACCAGTACCTCATGCGAAGAGTTGACTCATTGGAAAAGACTCTGATGCTGGGAGGGATTGGGGGCAGGAGGAGAAGGGGACGACAGAGGATGAGATGGCTGGATGGCATCACTGACTCGATGGACGTGAGTCTCAGTGAACTCCGGGAGTTGGTGATGGACAGGGAGGCCTGGCATGCTGCAATTCATGGGGTCGCAAAGAGTCGGACACTACTGAGCAACTGATCTGACCTGATCTGATCTGATCTGATATAATGCTAACTTTTTTTTTTGCACTGGTTGTTAAAATATTAATCTACTGTGACTCCAATTGTTGAGTTCCACATAATGCTATATTAGGAGTTCCCGAGATCCAACCAGTCTATTCTGAAGGAGATCAGCCCTGGGATTTCTTTGGAAGGAATGATGCTAAAGCTGAAACTCCAGTACTTTGGCCGCCTCATGCGAAGGGTTGACTCATTGGAAAAGACTCTGATGCTGGGAGGGATTGGGGGCAGGAGGAGAAGGGGATGACAGAGGATGAGATGGCTGGATGGCATCACTGACTCAATGGACGTGAGTCTGAGTGAACTCCGGGAGTTGGTGATGGACAGGGAGGCCTGGTGTGCTGCGATTCATGGGGTCGCAAAGAGTCAGACACGACGGAGCAACTGAACTGAACTGAAGGGTGCTCTCATGGGGCAGTGTCAGGAGAGGCTGGGAATGGGGCCAGGTATAGTGTTGGTGAATACGTGGCCCCTGCATCCACCCATATACCTGCCTAGTGCACCGAGGGGTGACCACGGCAGGAAGTTATGGGCCATGGCTGCCACTGCCTCCGAGTAGCACAATGCAGGCAGGGTGGGGTATGGATGGTGGGGCAGGCAGCATTGGTAGAAGTGCTGTTACCAGAGCCAAGTCAGCATTTCCCCAAGTCTGGGTCAAAAAGCAATGGTTTGATAGCCAGGTGTGTATCCTGCTTTGACCAAAGGTCATCAGGCCAGCTGCCCTCCAACTGCAGAGATGTGCTAACTAGGGGAGACTTAATGAGGAGGTCTTAAAGAGACAGGAATACCAGACCATCTGACCTGCCTCCTGAGAAATCTGTATGCAGGTCAAAAGGAACAGTTAGTTAGAACTGGACATGGAACAACAGACTGGTTCCAAATTGGGAAAGGAGTATGTCAAGTCTGTATGTTGTCAGCCAGCTTATTTAACGTCTATGCAGAGTACATCATGCAAAATGCCAGGCTGGAAGAAGCACAAACTGGAATCAAGATTGCCAGGAGATATACCAATAACCTCATTTACGCAGATGACATCACCCTCTTGGCAGAACGTGAAGAGGAACTAAAGAGCCTTTTGATGAAAGTGAAAGAGGAGAGTGAAAAATCTGACTTAAAACTCAACACTCAAAAAAACGAAGATCATGAGATCCAGTTCCATCACTTCATGGCAAATAGATGGGGAAACAATGGAAACAGTGACAGACTTTATTTTGGGGGGCTCCAAAATCACTTGCATATGGTGATTGCAGCCATGAAATTACAGGATGCTTGCTCCTTAGAAGAGAAGCAATGACCAACCTAGACAGCATATTAAAAAGCAGAGACATTACTTTGCTGACAAAGGTCCATCTAGTCAAAGCTATGGTTTTTCCAGTAGTCATGTATGGAGAAAGTTGGACTATAAAGAAAGCTGAGCACTGAAGAACTTGTTGGAGGAGACTCTTGAGAGTCCCTTGGGCAGCAAGGAGATCCAACCAGTCCATCCTAAAGGAGATCATTCCTGAATATTCATTGGAAGGACTGATGCTGAAGCTGAAACTCCAATACTTTGGCCACCTGATGTGAAGAAGTGACACCTTGGAAAAGACCCTGATGCTGGGAAAGGTTGAAAGCAGGAATAGAAGGGGATGACAGAGGATGAGATGGTTGGATGACATCACTGACTCAGTGGACATGAGTTTGATAAGCTCCAGGAGTTGGGGATGGATAGGGAGGCCTGGTGTACTGCAGTCCATGGGGTCACAAAGAGTCAGACACAACTGGGCAACTGAACTGAACTGACTGAATGAAGAGGTCATTGGAAAAGTTTGATGTGATTCACTGTTGTAGCAGCAGCAGCAGAGGCAGCAAGAGTGATTTGTTAAATTTAAATGAATTTAAATTATAACTTGTATCACTAGACAAGCTGTATTTGATATAAGTCAGTTAAATTAGAAAATAAAATAATTATATATAATTTCTTTTCTTGTGGATTGGTTTATAGATTAATTCATCTGACCATCTGATAAGTATAAGTATTAATTTGGGGATATTATTTAAAATATTATTCAAAATATTATTGTTTTAATATTAATTTTTTCATTTAATTCTCAACCCCCCACTTATATCTACATTTGCTTACCAGCATATCCCCAAAGAAAAGCATTGTGCTGGCACATGAAAGGACTCAAAATAGTATATAATATATGATTAAATAATTGAATAAGTATACACTCAACCAGTAGTTAAAATTTTCCAGTGAAACTATTAGTTGTTCAGTCATGTTCAACTCTTTGTGACCCATGGACTGTAGCCCACCAGGCCCCTCTGTCCATGAATTCTCAGGGCAAAAATACTGGAGTGCGTAGCTATTCCCTTCTCTAGGGGATCAGGGTACAAAGGTGAAGAATTACCTGGTCTCTGCTTTCAAACAAACTTAAAATCTAATAAGATAATCTCTTGATAAAAATTAAAATCCTAATATTTATAGCACACTTCTCTGTTGAACTCTCCATTCTAATAACAATGGGCTCTTCAAAATCCGATATGCCTAACAGTATGCATGTGGCCACACATCTGTGGCATTTTAGCCCTGACAGTGGATAAAAACTTCAGCATTTCAGGATTGTGCCTGAAAGTCCTACCCTGCCCGGAAGCACTGCTCCCCTCAGCTGTGGTTCAAGAAGACATTGCACTTTCTGACTCACTAGGCCATGAGGGTTGCTTCATCACCAAATTTCTTGGATTTGCTTTGTTTTCCCTCCTTTAAAGTTAGAAAATAATATTATGGATTTTTAATAAATACAGACGTTTCATGAATGCCACTAGATTCTGTTTGATCCCATTCTTGCACACATATTGGTCTTCTTGCCTAAAGTGTGGTAACCGACGTGAACAAAGCCTGTTTGTTTTGAGAAACAAACCACGGGGAGGCATAAAGGGTTTAATCAACAACGAGGCTACCACAAAAGGAAAACAATTATGTTACCTTATTGCTGCCTTATTTATACATATTCATAACAAATAAAGGAAAAAAGACACGAGTACACCTGATTTTACTAAAGCATTTTTGAGCAATAAAGACTTCTAAAATCCATAGACCATTCCCAACATCTTCAGCTACATGAATTTGACAGATTGTATATATGTAAAAGCATGACAACCCTTCATAATTATCAGAAGAACACCCTTCTGGAACATCTCACCAGTCACAGATGGAAGATTTTCATCTATCATTTAGATGCCAAGAAATGAAAGGCTTTCCTATGATCAACAGCAAATTCATACCCATAACATAAGGTACATCCAGGTATTTAATGCCATATGCCCTCCCTCAGCTTCTCCTTGAGTGCTTGTGATCTCACTCCTAAAAATGTTCAAAGCGAAATTTCAAACCAGTCTCACTGTACAGGGAGTTTCTTCCACTCCGCTCGAATGCCCGAGACCTTCTCTTTGAACGCGTCAAGGAGACTTATACATGCTCTATTCATTTCCCAAGCCAGTAATAAGTAAAAATAATACTATCATGCAACCTTTAAAGTTTTCATAAACATTATGTCATTCCAGAATGGAAATTAACATGATTTTCTGAGCATTTGATAGCAACCTGCTCTGTCATTCCTCACCACTCATTTGATAAAAGGTAAAGAAATGTTAATGGGTCTTTTAGGGAAAACCTCTCCTGACAAGTCACCACATGGAGCTAAAAATCTCAGGATAAACAGAGCCCAGACTGGTTGGGTTAATGAAGCAAGTATAACACAGTGTTTCTCTAATTTTAATCTATCCATGTCTTTCCATCACCCTTGTGTTACTAAGTGATGTATCGGTATTCTGTGCTACTCAGTTGAGCTTTGCTCTGTACCTTGTCACTGACATTAAAAGGATAAAGAAATAAACAGTAACACATAAAAGAAGTTGGAGGTGCTTTCCTGTGACACACATTATAGACCCAAGCTAATAAAAAGTTTCATTTTCAAAGATCATAGTGCCAACAACAAAATAAATGAATACTAAATCAATGGTTTACAATATATCAGTGCCCTGTAACTGAAAAACAATAAAGTAACAATGGAAGAACTCCATCTCTGATCTCTCACTTCCTTTTATTATGCTGCACTGTGTGTCTTTGGGCAGGATTTATATTCTGAACTGAAATCCTAATATCACATAAAGCATGACAGTAACTACTTTAAAAATCAGGATATCAATTTCTCTACAAACCCTAAAAACACTCTGCTCCAAACCACTGGTTTGTTCCCAATTTGGCCTTTCCCCTAAGAGAAGGAAAAAGTCACCCACCAAAAAGGTCGAGACCTTTCTCCCAGGTGGGGTCAGATTGCCAGTGCTTTCTGCAGCAGGCTGAGGTGGGGCTGCAAATGGGCAGTGGCTGGAATATAGGACATAATCTCTGCTCTAATGAGGTGTTTCCTCTTCATCGTGCAAAAAAAAAAGGGGGGGGGGAAGAATGGTAAGAAAGCAGGTGAGGGGGAGAGAGGAGGACCACACATTTTCTGTTTCTATGGAAGAGATCATATTTTAACTATAGGATCTTCAAGAAAAAATACAATGTCAGTGGAAGACTAGAGGGAATTGTGATGAAGTTCCCTCTATGCTATGCTAAGTCACTTCAGTCGTGTCCGACTCAGTGCAACCCCATAGATGGCAGCCCACCAGGGAATCCCCTGGGATTCTCCATGCAAGAACACTGGAGTGGGCTGCCATTACCTTCTCCAATGCATGAAAGTGAAAAGTGAAAGTGAAGTTGTTCAGTCGTGTCCAACTCTTAGGGACCCCATGGATTGCAGCCTAACAGGCTCCTCCGTCCATGGGATTTTCCAAGCAAGAGTACTGGAGTGGGGTGCCATTGCCTTCTCCGGAAGTTCCCTCTAGACAACTTATTAAAAAGCAGAGACGTTACTTTGCCAACAAAGGTCCATCTAGTTAAAGCTATGGTTTTTTCAGTAGTCATGTATGGATGTGAGAGTCGGGCTATAAAGAAAGCTGAGTGCCGAAGAATTGATGCTGTTGAATTGTGGTGTTGGAGAAGACTCTTGAGTGTCCCTTGGACTGCAAGGAGATCCAACCAGTCAATCCTAAAGGAGATCAGTCCTGGGTGTTCACTGGAAGGACTGATGCAGAAGCTGAAACTCCAATACTTTGGCCACCTGATGCAAAGAACAGACTCATTTGAAAAGACCCTGATGCTGGGAAAGATTGAAGGCAGGAGGAGAAGGGGACAACAAAGGATAAGATGGTTGGATGGCATCACTGACTCAATGGACATGAGTTTGAGTAAACTCCCAGAGTTGGTGATGGACAGGGAGGCCTGGCATGCTACAGTCCATGGGGTCGCAAAGAGTCAGACACAACTGAGCCACTGAACTGAACTGAACTCCCCCCGGTGGTAAAGTTCAACTGTGGTGAAGGTGAGGGTCCTTCACTATCAACATCCCCAGTCTTTTCCCCAACACCCAAGACATTAAAAAAAAAAACAACTGCCTACAGTGTGACTTAATGGACAAACATACATTAACATAAATTTCAAAATTTTATGTATTTTTCTTGATAGATGGTATAAATTAGCAAATGCTATGATAAAAATTAAAACAAAAATAAAAAATAGACATTACTATCTGGTTGAGTTACCCACTAACACCATGGTGAAATTAATCCATCCTCTTGTACAAAATTATTTTATATAGCTATTGTATGAAGAGAGAAGGAAATGTTATAGACTATTAAAATTCAACTTGGTCTTCCTACAACTTCACACAGAACACAGGAACCCAGTGAAAGAGTTCTCAGTAGCCTAAGCTGAAACAATTTGAGGAAATACATTTATAAAGTAGTATGGGATTATAATCCAAAGCATAAAATAAATATCCACTAGTCTGTGTGTGGAGGTGTTCAGTCATTTCAGTCCTGTCCAACTCTTAGTGACCTTATGGACTGTAGCCTGCCAGGCTCCTCTGTCCATGGGGATTCTCCAGGCAAGAATACTAGAGTAGGTTGCCATGCCCTCCTCCAGGGGATCTTCCTGACCCTGGGATTGAACCCAGGTCTCCTGCATTGCAGGCTACTTTTTACTGCTGAGTCACCAGGGAAGCCCATCCACTAGTCTACACTGATATAAATAAATGATTGAATAAATATATATAGAGAGGAGAGACAGTTCTCCTGTGCAGGAGGTAACCTAAGTAGATACTCCATCCCCAAGAAGATGGAGCATCCCTTGAAGATGCGCAGCTCTGCTGCCCCACAGGACTCCTTAAGTGTGAGCTATACACGGCAACTCCCTTTCAAAGAATACAATATGGAAATGGGGATGGGAATAAATCTACAGTGGAGAAAACTGACAACCACCACCTGAACGATGATCAAGATTAACTCAACAGTGCTGAGACGTAGATAGTACAATATGATGAGAATGGCATTTCACTTCCATGGCCTTCCTCCCAAGAACCTATATACACAGTGGTATCATGAGAAAATGTCAAATTCCATCATGGGGCATCTTACAACATACCCAACTAACACTCCTCAAAATAGTCAAGGTCATCAAACAGAAGTAAAGTTTGAGGAGAATGTCACAGCCAAGTGAAACCTCAGGAGACATTACAACTCAAATGTAGTGTGATATCTCGAATGGAATCTTGGAACAGAAAGAGAACATTAGATAAAAACTAAGGAAATCTGCATAAAGTATGGACTTTGGTTAATAATAATGAATCAATGCTAGTTCATTAACTTGAGCAAATGTACCATAATAATGTAAGATGTTATTAATAGGAAAAACAGTATAGGTTCCCTGGGAATTCTGTATTACCTCATAATTTCTCCATAAATGGAATATTGTTCTAAAATAGACAGTTTATTTTAATGAAAGCAATACAAATACAAATCTATCATGCTCCTCATGTTTCAGTTGAATGAAGCAATTACCTTTCATGTTTTTGATTCTATTTTGATTCTATTAAACATAAGTTGTGATGAGAAAAACAAATCTGGTATCCCAATCGAACTTTCTTTCTATCTACTCATCGTTAGATATTTAAGCTTACAAAGATAAATTAGGTAAGCTTAACAGAATGTTGGCTTAGTTCCACACACGTCTTTATATGTATTAGCTTCATTATCTTTGTCCTTTTATTTATTACAAGTCAGGTGTATTTTTCATAGACGTAATTCAAAAATTAAGATATCTGGCTTTAAAAGATAGACAAAAATCAACTAACAAAAACTCATTTTCCCCCATAGGTAGTCATTCATTTTCGATCCACTTTTCTAAACTGTTGACTTTGTACTCAAAGCAGATAACTCCCCCTCACCCTCACCACAGTGGGTCTTGTCCATCTACTGTGTAAAGAAAGAGAAGTTCTACTTTCTGTTGGGAAGTCATGATGCTAAATTTGTGTCACTATGATTATATCTATGGCAACAGACTGATGTCAGAAAAGTTATCAGAACAGAGATGCATCTTCTGCTTCTCTTTTGGGCGGGCCCTCTTGGGGAAATACTGTTTCTTCCTTTGTGCCATGATAGAGTCTTTAGGCACAGGTGTCTTGTTGGAGGAATGTTTTGCCATTCTCCAGGCTTCCCAGGTGGTACTAGTGGTAAAGAATCCACCTGCCAATGCAGAAAACACAAGATCAATGCAGAAGACACAAGATCGCTGGGTTGGAAAGATCCCCTGGAGAAGGAAATGGCAACCCACTCCTGTATTCTTGCCTGGGAAATGTCAGAAACCTGGCAGGCTACAGTTCATGGGGTCACAAAGAGTTGGACACAACTGAGCGATTGAGCATTCATGAACACACATTCCTAGGAGAGTAACTTGAGGTCATTCTCAGAACAGAATAAAGCAGGTTAAACTCCAAAGTAGCCAATTTCCATTTCACACGAGATTATTTCATCAAGAGCATTATGATGATACTCTATAAATATTTAATCAAGTATGTGTTCATACTTTCCATACCAGTATGTTAAATATGTTATAGGAAAAGTTAAAACTTAGTCCCAGAAAGGAAAAGGATCCACTTAGTCATTTCCTTCAAGCTTGAACTGTTTTTCATCGTAAAAAGAAAAATAGTAAAAATAGTAACAATATTCCATAGTGCCTAACTTCTTCAAAAAATCATGTATAAAAATATTCATATATAATCTGTATATATATATGTATATATTTTTGTGTGTATTACACATAGAGAAATGTTCTTGGGTACCATCTGAATCTCTGGTTATTTTTTCTTCATGGTACATTTGAATGTTCAAGGTAAATCTGTTATTTCATTTAACAACCATTTATGCAGCATCTACTGAGTTTCAGGTACCACTGTAGATATACAAAAAAAATTAAGGTATAGGCCTGTCTTTCAAAAAGGCTTATAATCTAGTGGAATCGGGGTGGCAGTTACTGGGTTGAATAGAGTCCCCCCAGGTTCATGTCTACCTGAATCTCATGATGAATTTGAAAATATTCATCCTTATTTGGAAACAGGGTCTTTGAAGATTTAATTGGTTAAATTAAGATGAAGTCATACTAGATCAGGGTGGGCCCCTACCCCGTGACTGCTGTCCATGTAAAGAAGAGAAAACACACAGAGGGACACACACGGGGAGAATGCCATGAGACCAACGATAGGGCCAGAGATCCGAGCGATGCGTCGACAAACCAAGGACACCGCGGACAGCCAGCAACTACCAGAAGTGAGGAAGGCAAGGAAAGCCCTCCTACAGAGCCTTCAGAAAGAGCAGCTCTGCCTGGATTTCAGACTTCTAGCTCCGGAACTGTGAGAGAACACATTTTCATCGTTCTCGGTCATCAAATTCGTGATATTTTGTTACAGAAGTCCTAGAAACTAATACAGTGGGCCAGATAAAGATACACACAAACAAGAATTTCTATAAGGATGGATTCAGTTTGGGTAGTTTTTTTTCCATATATTTTAATGAAGTCTAATTGATTTACAATGTTGTATTAATTTCTACTGTATAGCAAAGCGATTCAGTTATAGACTCAGTGGTAAAGAACGCATCTGCCAAGGCAGGAGACACAGGAGACATAAGTTCAATCCCTGAGTTGGGAAGACCCCCTAGAGAAGGAAATGGCAACCCAACCCAGTGTTCTTGCCTGGGAAATCCCATGGACAGAGGAGCCTGGTGGGCTGTAGTGGGCTATAGTCCACGGAGTTGCAAAGAGTTGGACACGACTTAGCAACTGAGCATAAGCACACATTCTATTATATATTCTTTTTCATTTTCTTTTCCATGTATACAATCTTTTTCATCTTCTTTTCCACTACAGTTTATTGCAGAATATTGAATATACTTTCCTATGCTATACTATATGACCTTGTTATTTATCCATCCTACATATACCAGTTTGCATCAGTTCAGTCGCTTAGTTGTGTCCGACTGTTTGCAATCCCATGGACTGCAGCCTGCCAGGCTTCCCTGTCCATCACCAACTCTCAGAGCTTGCTCAAACTCATGTTCATCGAGTCGGTGATGCCATCCAACCATCTCATCCTCGGTCGTCCCCTTCTCCTGCCTTCAATCTCTCCCAGCATCAGGGTCTTTTAGATTCAGCTTAAGTAGTACTTTTTAAAATGCTGATACTCACTAAGCTTTCCGTATCAAAATATTTGTCTTTGATGTAAAATTATAAAGCACAAACAACAATCTTTGAACAATCTTGGAACATCCAATCTTTTCCAAGTCAAACCGCATAGGAAGTACTTTTATCTTTGAATATGCAGCTGCTTGAGACATTCCCAGTTGTTAAACACCTTTCATGAGTCTAATTCATCCCCGTTCCAAGGAGCACATCCAGGGAGGTGACAGCCTGACTATAATAACACTTGGAGCACAACAAGCCCTCCTGTAGAATGATGACTAAGTGATTAAACGCTTAGCATGCCAACCCGCAGAAACCACGGAGCCAGGGATTAAGACTCTCGGCAGCACATCACCCAGGAAGTCAGCTTTCAAGTAGAACTAAATCCATTTTAAACAGCATTAACATTGCTTAGGTCTCTTCCATCATCATACTGTGCCACTTTATATTCCGGATGTATTTGAACTAAAAAAAAAAAAAAAATTTAAAACATCCAAACCTCTTTTACGACTGCTATATATTGATATAAAAAGGGAACCAAAATAACAATAAAAGACACCAGGAAATTTGAACATCTTAGATCAACTTATCCCAGGGGATTTTGGGGTTTATTTTGACTAGAATTAGAAAAATAAATAAATAAACAGCCAACTTTCCATAAAGAGGAGGGAAAGGGAGAGAGAAAGAGGTGGGGGGAAAGGGAGAAAGAACACAAATAACAAGAAAGCAACAGGGTAGGGGAAAAACTCAGTCAAAAATTGCCACACACAAAAAAGGAAACTTCAGTGCTGTTAAAGAATAAAAAGCCAACAAGAAAGCAGCTCTTCCTGGCACTACATGTGAGAGTGGGAGAGAAACATCTAGAACTCTGTGTAGCCCTGGGGTCTGCTCTAACCCCTTTCCCTTGCCAGCATTTCATGTCCCCTCTGACATCACCCAAATTTCAAAGGCCATCATTCCTTCACTGAGCAAGGCCTGCTTTGCCAGAAACAGCATGAGGTCCATTATTTGCATTTCTACCAAAGTAAAATTTCCATAGCTTTTCCTTATCAGAGGCTCTTCAAGGCCTGGTTTTTCTACAAAGCAAGAAAGCAATTTAAATATACATGTGTGGATTCGTGCCTGCATGCATGCCACATCGCTTCAGTCGTGTCTGACTCTTTGCAACCCCATGGACTGTAGCTGGCCAGGATCCTCTGACCATACAGGCAAGAACACTGTAATGGGTTGCCCTCCTCCAGGGGATCTTCTCAACTCAGGGATCGAACCTACGTCTCTTATGTCTCCTGCATTAGCAGGTGGGTTCTTTATCACTAGGGCCACCTGGGAAGCTCTCACATGTGTGGACATGCATTACCAATTAAATCTGTGTTTCAGTAGAATTACAATTGCTGTAGAAACCAAAATTTAAGTTTAATTGTATACCTCAAATTTTAGTTGTAAAAATGGCAGGACAATATTACAATAAAAGTCAATATAACTTTAGCAAGAGAAAAGGACTTTGGTGCTGGGTAAACTCCTGGGCTTTGCCCCAGTCCCACTGCACGCTGGCAGCCCAGTTACTCTCCCAGTAAGGTGTCTCTCCCTACTTGCGTGTGCTGTGCCCAGTGCTTAGAACTCTCTTTTCCCCAAGGCCCTTGTGGCTCTGTCAGTCACCCCTCAATTATTCCACTGCTGCTGCTAAGTCACTTCAGTCGTGTCCAACTCTGTGCAACCCTATAGACGGCAGCCCACCAGGCTCCCCCGTCCCTGGGATTCTCCAGGCAAGAACACTGAAGTGGGTTGCCATTTCCTTCTCCAATGCATGAAAGCAAAAAGTGAAAGTGAAGTCGCTCAGTCGTGTCCGACTCTTAGCGACCCCATGGACTGCAGCCTACCAGGCTCCTCCATCCATGGGATTTTCCAGGCAAGAGTACTGGAGTGGGGTGCCATTGCCTTCTCCCAATCATTCCACTAGTCTATCTAAAACTGCAACCACCCAACATTCCTTAACTTTCAATCTGCTTTATTTCTATCACACTGGATCTCTCCCACTGATAAACTTTGCTGGAGTTTCTGGTCCACTAGCATGTGAATGTCATGAAGACAGGGACTTGGCCGCATACTCAGCACCTAGACTGAAGCAGCTGAGCTCACACGCATGCACAGCACCTGGTCCTCATGGCCTCATGATGAATCTTTCTTAAGGAAACCATGCCTCTCAGGTCTGCACTCTGTGCTCGGATTACGCTGCGGTATTTACTCTAGAAGGAAGAGGGACTCAGACACACGTGTTTCCTGCCATCCTGGACTCAAGCACTTTGGAGTAAAAGCAAGATCCGGAATTGAGGAGGTACTATAGAGTGATGACAGTTAATAGATTCTGAAGTCTGAATAAACAGCTTCACATGAAGCCTGAGGAGCTGCAACCAGGACTCAGCAACTCTTATCACATGGCCTGGGGAACGGGTACTGAGATGTTGGATTCATTTCTTTCAAATCAACTTCTAAAGGCTTACACTCCATAGAGACAGAACGAAGGCTCTGGTTAGCATTTGAGTCCCTCACCAAGCAACAGGGAAAGAAATGAGGCATACAAAGTGGGAGGTCTTTAAATGGCAATAGAAAACTCAAAGCGAGTCTAAGGGAATTATCAAACCAGAAATCTAAATGAAGACTTTTCCCATGGCATCCAAATCCACAGCTCTCTACCAATGTACATGAGACACCAGTAACACTTTTAGGTTGAAAATTCTAGCTGCTTTCCTTCTCCCTCAAGCAAGATATATCGGAAAGGTATTTCTGCAGACCATCACAAGTTGGTAAAACTAAAATGCAAATGTATACCCGGAGACTTCCCTGGTGGCCCAGAGGTTGAGAATTCGCCTTGCAATGCAGGGAACATGGGTTCAATCCCTGGTCAGGGAACTAAGATCCCCCATGCCACAGAACAACTAAACCTACATGCAGCAACTACTGAGCACCCCAGAGCCACAACTAGAGAGTCCGTGCATCACAATAAAAGATCCCACATGATGCAATGAAGATCCTGAGTGCTACAATTAAGACCCAGGGGAGCCAGATAAATACATGTATTATTTTAAAATGTATCTGTGGCAAAGGCTATCCTTAGTGGACCAGGGTAGATAGGAGGCACCTCATTAAGGAAGTTCTCACATGCCCTTCCCCCAATACCCTACAGGGACATACACACACACACACACACACACACAGAGACACACACAGAGTCCACAGTGATGACTGGCATCCTTGGATGACCACTCAAGATGTAGTGGGATCTGTGTTGTGGTTTATACCCATACAATCTCTCTTTTCATTCCCACTGTGAGTCAACACCTAGCCAGGCTAGAATTTACCCCACATTTAGCCAAGACTAAAATTTACCTGAAACCCCCTCTTTGCTCAGGTCTTCTCCCTTCCCTCACCTCCTCCCCTAGGGTTTCTTCCAGAAAAGCATCCCCTCAACAAATCATGGCCCCTGGGTCCATGTCCCAGGCCCTGCTTTGAAAGCCCAACATAAAACAGCCCATGTCCAGGTCAGCTACTGACTTCAAACCCCAAATTAGAACAGTTTAAATTACATTAAAGTGGAATAAATCCTACCTCATTTTAAGGTCACTTGAATTGATCAGGTTCTGAGTAATGATATCATCATCTATAATGATTCTGTATGCAGTGGAGGAACTCTTCCTATTTCAATGGACAAGGTCACTTCCCATTTATGCTGTAACAGTATTGGGGAGGAAACTGGGCATGCTCAATTCCAGTGCCTGCAGTGTACTATAACACAATTTCTTTTTGCTCCTTTTCTGCACATATAGTTGGTTGGTTGACTTTTCCTTGAGCATTTGTTTTACTTTTTTTTGCATTTAATTTTTTTTTTATTCAAGTATAGTTGATTTACAATGCTGTGTTCATTTCTGGTGTGAAGCCAAGTGATTCAGTTGTGTGTGTGTGTATATACATATATATATGTGTATTTTTTCACATTCTTTTTCATTATGCCTTTTGACAGGTACATTAGTTTTTAACATCCTCTTTTTTTAATTTTTAAAATTTGTTTTGGAGTAGAGTTGATTTACAATGTTTTCTTAGTTTCTGCTGTCCAGTAAAGTAAATCAGTTACTCATATACATATATCCACTCTTTTTTTGATTCTTTACTGAGTATAGTGTTCCCTATGCTATACAGTAGGTCCTTAATAGCTATCTATTTTATATATAGAAGTGTGCATTTGTTTTTAATTCTTTAATGTAGAAAAACTGACTCTAAAATAACTTAGCCAACTCAGAGTCCCCTGATTCCAGTTTAACATTTTTTTTTTTGCTTGTTTTATGAAGTTGGCCTTGGGTATTTGATGGATTTTAAGAGGACTCTATTTCATGGTTTCTATTATAACTTTATATTGGCTATAGTCAGTTAAGAATTTAATCTGTCTCCTGCATTTTATTAGCAAACCATGTGAATTATCTTCACAATATGCAAGCTTGCTTCTGTCTGGTCAGTTATTTCCCATAGGAATTATAATGCCTCTTGAGAACTTGGTCAATTTCTTTTTTTATATTTAGTTCACATTTTTTAGTAACAACATAAAAAGCTTCAATGAAGATATAGCATTCATTACATTCTCTTGAGCTTAAATTCTCTTCAGTGAATTTATTTATTTGATTTATACACCACTTGCTCATGGAAAGTTAGGTTTATATTTCAGTCAGTTTTATATTTTCACACATTATGTTAGAAATACACACTGCCTTAATTAAAGTGACATCACAGGTGGCTATATTCTTTTTGGTGGAGAATGTTCTTGCTTTGCTGCTTAGAATAATCCAAGAAGTTACCAGCCTGCCTGGTATTTCTTATATTATTGGCTTACCTGATTAAATTAATAAATCATTATCTTCATATTTTCTTTCACAAATTGCCATCAACTAGGGAGTCTTATTTAACATATTTTTTTTATTTTTACAGTTTCTTCTGTGAGTTGCCAGTTATAACTGTAAATACAAATTGTTTCTTATGTAGTCAACAGCCTTGTGAATAGGAAAAATGATGCACTTTTACTGTTTCTCAGTTTCTTCAATATAAAAGAGAGGTAATCATAAAAATGACCTCATAGAATTGTGGGGAGGACACAGCCTGGCAGGCAGTAAGCACTCACTAAATGCTAGCTTGGCTACTAACAGACAGGGCTGTTGCTTGCTCAGATGTCTTGTGTGTAGGTCATCAAAGTGCATCTGAAGAAGTAAAGGCATCTGGAAGGTTCATCACCTCAACATTGACTAATGAGAAACTACTGTGTAGCATGGGCTTCTCTGGTGGCTCAGATGGTAAAGAATCCAACTGCAATGCTGGGGACCCAGGTTCAATCCCTGGGTAGGGAAGATCCCCTGGAGAAGGACATGGCAACCCACTCCAGTACTCTTGCCTGCAAAATCCCTTGGACAGAGGAGCCTGACAGGCTATAGTCCATGCTGTCACAAGAGTTGGACATGACTTAGCTACTGATCTGCTACTACCGGTGTATAGCACAGGAACTCCACTGCTTTGTGGAGGCTAAACAAGAAGGAAATCCAAAAAAGAGAGGATATACGTATCGCTGTTGTTTAGTCATTGAGTCATGTCAACCCTTTTCGTGACCCCATGGACTGTAGCTGGCCAAGTTCCTCTGTCATGTGATTTCCCAGGCAAGAATATTGGAGTGGGTTGCTATTTCCTTCTCCAGGGGATCTTCCTGGTTCTGGGGTCCAAGAGACCCCAGATCTCTTGCTTGGCAGGTGGGCTCTTTACCACAGAGCCACCTGGAAAGCCTGGATATATGTATGCTGCTGCTGCTGCTAAGTCGCTTCAGTCGTGTCCGACTCTGTGAGACCCCAGAGACAGCAGCCCACCAGGCTCCCCTGTCCCTGGGATTCTCCAGGCAAGAACACTGGAGTGGGTTGCCATTTCCTTCTCTAGTGCATGAAAGTGAAAAGTGAAAGTGAAGTCACTCAGTCATGTCCAACTCCTAGCGACCCTATGGACTATGGCCTACCAGGCTCCTCTGTTCATGGGATTTTCCAGGCAAGAGTACTGGAGTGGGGTGCCATTGCCTTCTCCGGGATATATGTATATGTATAGCTAATTCATTTTGCTGTACAATAAGGCGACAGGAATAGTTGAGCTATTTCAAATCCTAAAAGATGATGCTGTTAAAGTGATGCATTCAATATGCCTGCAAATTTGGAAAACTCAACAGTGGCCACAGGACTGGAAAAGGTCAGTTTTCATTCAATCCCAAAGAAAGGCAATATCAAAGAATGCTGACTACCACACAGTTGCACTCATCTCACACGCTAGCTCAAAATTCTCCAAGCCAGGCTTCAATAGTACGTGAACTGAGAATTTCCAGATGTTCAAGCTGGACTTAGAAAAGGCAGGAGAACCAGAGATCAAATTGGCAGCATCCACTGGATCATATAAAAAGCAAGAGAGTTCCAGAAAAACATCTGCTTCTGTTTCATTGACTACACCATAGGCTTTGACTGTGTGGATCACAACAAACTGTGGAAAATTCTTCAAGAGATGGGACTACCAGACCACCTTACCTGCCTCATGAGAAACCTGTACTCAGGTCAAGAAGCAACAGTTAGAACTCAACATGGAACAACAGACTGGTTCCAAATCGGGAAAGAAGTATGTCAAGTCTGTATATTGTCACCCTGCTTATTTAACTTCTATCCAGAGTACATCATGCAAAATGCCAGGCTGGATGAAGCACAAGCTGGAATCAAGATTGCTGGGAAAAATATCAATAACCTCAGATATGTAGATGACACCACCCTTATGGCAGAAATGAAGAGGAACTAAAGAGCCCCTTAATGAAAGTGAAAGAGGAGAGTGAAAAAGCTGGCTTAAAAGTCAACATTCAAAATACTAAGATCATGGCATCTGATCCCATCACTTCATGGCAAATAGATGGGGAAATAATGGAAACAGTGAGAGACTTTTATTTTCTTGGGCTCCAAAATCACTGCAGATGGTGACCGCAGCCATGAAATTTAAAGATGTTTGCTCCTTGGAAGAAAAGTTATGACCAATCTAGACTGCATATTCAAAAGCAGAGACATTACTTTGCCAACAAAGGTCCATTCTGTCAAAGCTATTGTTTTTCTAGTAGTCATGTGTGTATGTGAGAATTGGACTATAAAGAAAGCTGAGTGCTGAATAATTGATGCTTTTGAACTGTGGTGTTGGAGAAGACTCTTGAGAGTCCCTTGGACTACAAGGAGATCAAACCAGTCAATCCTAAAGGAAATCAACCCTGAATATTCATTGGAAGGACTGATGCTGAAGCTGAAACTCCAATATTTTGGTCATCTGAGGCAAAGAACTAACTCATTTGGAAAGACCCTGATGCTGGGAAAGATTGAAGGCAGGAGTAGAAGGGGATGACAGGATGAGATGGTTGGATGGCATCACTGACTTGGTGGATATGAGTTTGAGTAAGCTCCAAGCATTGGTGATGGACAGGGAAGCTTGGCATGCTGCAGTCCATGGAGTTGCAAAGAGTCAGACATGACTGAATGACTGAACTGAACTGAAGGTGACATAGAATGAGATGGTTGGATGGCATCACTGAATCAATGGACATGAGTTTGAGCAACTCCAGAAGATAGTGAAGGACAGGGAAGCCTGGCGTGCTGCTGTGCATGGGGTCACAAAGCATTGGATATGACTTAGTGACTGAATAACAACAACAGCAACAACAAGCTGTTGTAGAGCAACTATATTCCAATAAAAATTAATTTTAAAAAATTTATTTAAAAAAGAAGGGGTGATTAAAGGAATTGGCACTATTCTGTGGAAGGAAGATTAGATTTGCCCTGAGTGTTCCATAGGGCCAAGATGAGAACCAATAGGTAGAAGCTATGTGAGGCTACCCTTTCCAAGAGAAGTTTCTGCCTCCTTCAGAAAGCAGCAAGTTCCGTTACTAGAGACTTCAAGAAAAAGCAGGACAACTACTTGAAATGTAATCACAGTGATTCCTCAAATGACCAGAAGAATTCAAGGTCCTTACACCTGCAACAATAAAAAATAATAAAAACGAAAGCTTCCTGTAGTTTATCATGTGGCACTGTATGCGGCACTTCAAGTGAATTATGTTATTTAATCATCACAACTTCAGGAGTTGAGTGCTAAGATGGTACTCATTTCATAGCTGGGCAAATAGTGGCTCACCCTCTTAGAGGACCTGGCCGCCCTTATTCTTGAGGTTATATTGCCTCCTAGGACACAGTAAACCTGACTCGTGTTCTCTCAATTATACCGGTGAAGTTGGACACCCCATCTTTTTTTTTCTTCACACAGTCTTCTAACCTGGTCCTACAGTCTAGAATTCCTTCTGCATACAAATATGCAAGGTTGTACTCTATGAACAAACAACCCTAAATGTTCTCATCTTCATACAAAAGTTTCTTTCTCATTCAATGTACACACTCATCATGGGCTGGCCTGGGCACCTGCCTGCTTCACATCTCCTAATACTGGATCAGGATTGATGGAGTAGGTACCATCTCAAAATATGTTCGTGGCCAGAGCAAAGCAAGAAAGAAAGTTCTGAAGTGGGCCACACTGCTATCTAAGTACTCAGGGAAAGAAGGGATACAAGAACCATTTTTACTCATAAGTCACTGGTCAGACTCATCACTTGGTTACCCAAACACAAGGGACTGGCAAGTATAACCCTGTGCTAGCTTAGCAGGGAGCCAGGGATATTTTGTGAAGGGAACTAATGATTATATATATTCACTACAATTTTTTCAAATATTCTCTCATTCAAAAGTTGATGACTTATGGTTATCAAAGGAGAAGGAGGAGGGATAAACTGGGATTATGGGATTAACAGATCCAGACTACATATATAACTGTGTGTGTGTATGTATATGTGTGTGTGTATATATATATCCACACTATATATAAAACTGATAAAGTTCTACTATACACATAGGGAGCTACATTCAGTATCTTGTAATAAACTATAATGGAAACAAACTTTAAAAAGAATATAGATATATGCAGGCTTCTCAGGCAAAGAAACTGCCTTCCAATGCAAGAGAAGTAAGAGACTTGGGTTTGATCCCTGGGTCAGGACGATCCCCTGGAGGAGGGCATGGCAACCCACTCCAGTAGTCTTGCCTGGAGAATCCCATGGACAGAGGAGCCTGGTGGGCTACAGTCCATAGGGTCACAAAGAACAGAATCACTTTGCTGTGCATCTGAAACACAGTATTGATAATCAACTATACTTGGGTAAAAATTTAAAAATTAATTTTTAAAGCTGACACCTTACAGTTTCTCAAAATGTTTTCTCCAGATATTTCAGGAGAGAGGAAACTTTCCGCGACAGCACAGTATCATGATGGTACCGTCCCTTTTTTTCTCTTTCACGGTATTCATACCTCTTCTGAAAGTGTAGGGTTTCTTCTAACTTGAACAAAACACACACATAATTAAGATATAAAATACTATGAGAACATGATAGGGTCTACCTACTGCTGAAACAATCCACTGGAGTAGAGTTAATGACACCATTTTAGTATGTAGGGTTTGAAATGCTTTGACCAAATTTCTATCAATCTTGATCATTTTAAATGAAGATAACTTTTCATTAACATGCTTTATTGTTGTTTGCAGCTTATCTAAATCACTAAATAGTTTCTCTTCCAAATGACCTCTACATTCAACACTAATTCGCCAACACCTGTTCTGCCTTGAGGACACAACAGACTTTGGGTTGTTTCATTTGCACTTACAGTGTTTTAGGATAAAAGCTGTTCCCCCGCTCTGACAGTCTCCTGTGAGAATGGACACACATATATGTATGGCTGAATCCTTTTGTTGTTCCCCTAAAACTATCACAACATTGTTAATCAGCTATATTCCAATATGAAATTAAAAGTCTAAGAAAGGAAAAAAAAAAAGCAAAGTCTGCACCAGGCAGGAGCAGTTAGCCCTCTGGGCTCTTATCCTAAGCCATGTTTTCCTCCTTCTAAATCCTCTTGGCTTTAAAACACTCCAGAACAGGTTAAAGCAGTTGGTTGTTAAGTGCCATCTTCAACCTACTCAATTAAATAAGTGACTATTTTGGAATTCAGAATTAACCCTAACTGCAGCCTCAAGAGCTATTGCTTATCTAGTATGAGTCACCTCCTCCAAAGGCACAATCCAAAAGCTATTTCTCCACAATATCAGAAGAGTGAATTTCTTTGGTTATGAGCTGTCTTGGCGATCTCATGCTAATTCAGTTTCCCCATTCCCTTTTCAGATATGGACGTTCAATGCCTGTCTCTCAAAAAGATAGTTTGATAACCCCAACATTATTCTGCTTTGTACTGCCGACTATAAAGTGTCACTCACCATTTGGTTCTATAAGAATGAAGTCACTAGCCGTTGCAGTTGCTGACCTTCAACACAACCTAAAAGGAGTTCAGGGTGGAAATCAGGAATAAGGTACTCTATGCCCTAGGAAAAACTGGCAGAACAGACCCTCAGATAGCTATTTTCAGGACAAGGTTTCATAAGCCAAATTTCTTGCATCTTCTCATCTCTAGAAAAGAACTAAAATCATTAACGGTGAATCTGCTCTTCATGACTAGTAGCAACCTTCTTGTGACCAGCAGCAAGCTTCTGCCAAAACGTGTCTGACTGCACATACTGCTCTTCATCAAAATCACATATATACTGACTTCCCCATACCTCCATGGAGCAGTTCCTCAGAGCCATCTGAGAGGCTCATCTGTCTCCCAGGCTATAGTCCTCATTCAGCCTCAAATAATACATAACTCATAACTCTCACCGGAGAGGGCAATGGCAAGCCACTCCAGTACTCTTGCCTGGAAAATCCCATGAGCAGAGGAGCCTGGTAGGCTGCAGTCCATGGGGTCGCTAAGAGTTGGATACGACTGAGCGACTTCTCTCTCACTTATCACTTTTATTCATTGGAGAAGGAAATGGCAACCCACTCCAGTGTTCTTGCCTGGAGAATCCCAGGGACGGGGGAGCCTGGTGGGCTGCTGTCTCTGGGGTTGCACAGAGTCAGACACGACTGAAGCGACTTAGCAGCAGCAGCAGCAGCAGCATAACTCTCACATTGTGTAATTTTTTCAGTTGATAATGGAAACAATTCTTTTTTAAAAAATAGAATCTTTTCCTTGTTTAAAGAAAAAATTCAGAACTAAAAAAATATATAAACCTTAATTTTAATGATATAAATTATAGCTCAAAATGGAAATCTTGCTGTTTGGGTTTGGAGATACATTTCTTGACATAGTGTTGAGGACTTTCTTAAGCCATTCCTGTTTCATTTCAAAGAATTTAAAGCTGGGAAATATACCAGAGGGGGGAAAACAAAAAATCTAAGGTTGTAATAGAACTACAACCTTAGATTTGTGTGCTCATCTCTTTTGATGGGCTAAAGTTCATGTCAGATTTTTCCAGGAACCATGTTCCTTTTGACATATTTTAAAGGGCAAGTTATTTGCATTTTGTGAATGTGATATCTTATTTTCTTTCTTTTGACTTCTAGAAGCCTTAATACTTTTTCAAGAGGTGATACATTTATTAGAATTACTTTAATGTGAGTACTGCTAATCCAACTTCTCATCATCTGGAAATGCCAAAATAAATCCCATTTACTTGTTTTAGAGTCTAGACTATAAAATTTGATTATTTATGTATTACATAAATTTAAGATTTTGCTATAATTTTATCTAGTTGGTTTTAATCTACCAGGAAATCACTTTCTTTATTCAACTTTTCAATTCACTGTATAAAGAGAAAAGGCCTGTTATGTACAAAACATGATTCTGAGAACTGAAATATTTCCTGCCATATCAGTAAACAAAGGATTTTCACAGCCATCAGCAATTGTGAGCCCTGAGGAAACTCAGGAAGGAAAGAATATCCTGCTATCTAGTAGCCATCACACTGCAGCCACTCCCTATAGGGAGCCCTGCGGAGACTCGGGATGTGAAAATAAAGGATACGGGCCCCATGTAGGTGAAGTGCATATCAAAGGAATGATTTCAGTGAACTTCTGCATACATAGAAAAACATTAAATTCCTTGAGATGTCTGGATTTAATTTACAATAATCTTTTGATGTTCAATCTTCCTGCCCTTGGTTATAAAACTTCTATATAATCTGGTTCCTCCTCTCACCTCCTCAGAGCAGTTCTCTCAGGGTTCCTTAAGATGCTGTCTCCTAGGCTTGAAGTGCTAAAAATTTCCACGGAATAAAACATAACTCTCAACTTTTAGGGTATGAATATTTTTTCAAGTCTACAATGCTATATTATATTATTAAGAATCTAACAATGGAATTTCTGACCTCAAAAAGTGTATTATCTGGTCAATGGGAATGTAAACAAATAACCAAAAGACAAAGAAGCATGAGAAAAGCATGACAGCAGAACCACAAGTCCTTTGGGGCACAGACTTTTCAGAGGTCACTGTCGGCTGGAAAACCAGGGGACAGCTTTGTGGAACAATGACAGATGACCTTTAAGGTGATGTTGCACCTTAAAGTATGAGTAGAATTTCAAGAGACAGAATTGGGAAGGAAGAACACTCTGTAAGAAGGAAGGAAGGATGAATAAGTAGAGGTTATGTTTGGGAAAAATTAAGGAACCTTGTGTGCCTGTAGGGTAGGGCACAGCAAAGGAGAAACAGGAAATAAAATGCAAACTGGAGACTCTCAGAGCTATATAATGCTCAAACTGGAAGGGAGCTCAGTGACCCTTTGTTCAAGCTCTTGTTTTTACAGATGTGGAAAATAACAGCCTCTTTTCACACGTTTCTTTGTTTACATACCCTGCTCTAGACACTAAGCTTCCTTTTTTATTTGATTATGTGGCCTATTTTCCATGAACAGGCTCAAATATCATTTCAATGCAAGTAGCTGGAATGAAAGTTAACAAATTCATCTGTGAAATATACATATGTATGAGAAATAATTGCCGCACTTTCTTTTTTCTTTTTCCAGGTCTCACAGCCAAAATTTCAGGATGGTAAATCCTTTCCCCAAACTTTAGTTGATTATACTAATGCATATATATGGAATTTAGAGAGATGGTAACAATAACCCTGCATATGAGACAGCAAAAGAGACACTGATGTATAGAACAGTCTGTGGGAGAGAGAGAGGGTGGGATGATTTGGGAGAATGGCATTGAAATATGTATAATATCATATATGAAACGAGTTGCCAGTCCAGGTTCGATGCACGATATTGGATGCTTGGGGCTGGTGCGCTGGGACGACCCAGAGAGATGGTATAGGGAGGGAGGAGGGAGGAGGGTTCAGGATGGGGAACACATGTATACCTGTGGCATATTCATTTTGATATATGGCAAAATCAACACAATATTGTAAAGTTAAATAAAATAAAATTAAAAAATACATATAAAAAAGAAAAAAAACAGTGGCAAATTAATGGAAAAAAATGTATTTGGCTGCACAGGGGAATGAGGTTTATATACTCTTCAATTTCATTAAGTGAATTCTTCATTTTGAATATCTTTATACACCAGGAAGGGCTTCCCCAGTGGTGCTAGCGGTAAGGACCTGCCTGCCAATGCAAGAGACATAGGAAATGCAGGTTCAATCCCCTGGTGGAGGGCATGGCAACCCACTCCAATATTCTTGCCTGGAGAATCTCTTGGATCAGGGAGGCTGGTGGGCTACAGCCCACAGGGTCACAAAGAGTCAGACATGACTGAAGTGACTTAGCATGCACTCACGTATACATCAGGACAATGCCACCAAAAAATGAGTAATGTGAGTTCAGTCATTTTACCTGAGAGGTTAATGTCCTTCAGGTTTGCTCCTGGAGATTTTGCCAGCTGTTCCCAAAACCCTCTGTCCTGGTCCACGCTGAGCCCTACCCTGTTTCCATTCTCCTAATGCTAAACTGTTCTCTTAAGCTCAAACACAAACAAAATGAATGGAAAACTTTCCAACTCTCATCCCTTAAAATTTCGCAGTATCTGTTCTCCTGAACAGGCTTGAGCTCTCTGATATTTTGGTTGCAGTGTCTTCATCTTTAATACCGTTATTTTCAAATGCCTCTAGAGAAACTTTCAGTGAGCTAAGCCTGTGTTTCTATTCACTTTGACAAGAAAGAAAGAAAAGTGTGTCCGACTCTTTGAAACTCCATGGACTGTAACCTGCCAGGCTCCTCTGTCCATGGGATTTTCCAGGCAAGAATACTGGAGTGGGTTGCCATTTCCTCCTCCAGGGGATCTTCCCAACCCAGGGACTGAACCTGGGTCTCCTGAACTGAGAGTAGACTCTTTGCTGTCTGAGCTACTTTGACAAGAGCTTATTCCATTATGGTCTTCACAAACTCAACTTACCAGATTCTGACATATAGAGAAAATGAATAACCCAGCAAGCTCTTCAACATAGCCAAGGTAAAGCACAGTGATGATTTTCATCTTTAAAAGCTCTTGGAATCTTGTTGCTGTTGTTGAAATAGCTTTACTTTTGCAGCTCCTGTAAACTATAGCAGCATCTCTTTGTCCATAGATTTCTTGGTGCCTTTCTCCAAGACCTGTGACTCCCGAAGTCAACATCCCCACCATTGTTTTCAAGGCTCATTGTAAAATACAAATCAGATCCTGTGTTATTGCTTCTAGTAGTTACTCACTTTCAAGGTCAGTCACCATTTGTTTGGAAAAACCAGAAGTTCTTCATGTTGAGGGTAAGTCTTTGGTTTGTCTCTGCCAAACAGGAGCTTGTTCTCCATCCTTTTCTTTGTGGGATGGATCTCATAGATACAACCCAGTCTTGTGTTATTATCATAGAAAGCAACATTGATCAAGACAGATTTCACCCTAGCCTGCTACCTTTCTGCATTTAAAGTCCTTTTCTATATATTCAGGTGTTGTCTGCTCTGAATATTAGCAGAAGTTAATTTTATTTTATCTGCTCTACGTGAAGCTGTCTTCAAGCCCAACCATCAAATGTATTAAATTAAAAAAAATTAAAATGTGCACTCAGTCATATCCAACTCTTTGTGACCCCATGGACTGCCAGGCTTCTCTGTGCATAGAATTCGCAGGCAAGGATCCTGGAGTGGTTTGCCATTCCCTACTCCAGGGGATCTTCCCAACCCAGGGGTCAAACCCACATCTCTTGTGTCTCCTGCATTGGCAGGTGGATTCTTTACCACTAGGGTTATCTGGGGTCACCTGCAAACTAGAAGGTCTTCATACTAATAGGAAAAAAGGCCAACTGAGTTACAATTAACTTGTTACAATATACCAAATGGAATACATTGCCCTTAGCAGACAGAAAAATCCCACTACTAACTAAAGCTGTTAAGAACTCTACATGTCCATGTTTATTATGGACAAACATATATTTAAGAGAGAGGTAAAAATGCTCAATATGAAGTTGAGTTCATTGCCTGCAGCATGAAGGTAGAGACAAACCCAAAGATAAATATTTCCTCAAGAAAATTAAGTAAAATGAAGGTATTTATCCATCATAGTATCATAACTGCCCCAACCCCTCTAACGGACAGAACAACAAACTAATCATTCTCTATGGAGACCATATTAATGGTTCTTCCATTCACTCATTCATTCACAAATACAAACCAGACACTTACTATTGTGCTACATATTATGGTAAACACTAGGAAGATACTGGTGAAAAAATATCAACAAAATCCCTATCTACATAGAGATTTCAAAGCTTGTGAATTAAAGTAATAATTGATTTATACATGTAAGATGATGCAGGAAGAGAGAACTGGACATAACTCTGAAGTACCTTGAGTCTGAAGAAGAGGCAAAGAAATGACTTTGGGAAGGATGACAGGGCAAGACAAGAAGCTTTGAAAGAAGAAAAAGGAGAACTGGAAATCTCTTTCTACATCAAAGTCTTAGATGTCAGATAAACTGCAATGATATTTACAATGCTGAATCCACAAGACATTAAAGAAAATCCCTCAATGGCAAATTAAAATAAACAGTATGACGAACATTAACACCAGGGAACTAGACCTTGGAAAACCCAAGGTCCAGGTTTAGGAAATAGGTATCAAGTGCTGGGACCTGCGTCTTGGGTGGAGGAGGACTCTGAGCCCCACACAGAACTGCAATTTTCAAAAATGAAGTACTGTTTGTAAAACATGGGCTAGAAAACTTCCACACATCAACAAAGAGAAAAACTGTATTTGTATTTATAATTATTCTTTCATAAGAGTCTGAGGTTTAAATGACATGCTCATACAGAGGAGGCTGTGGAGGTTCATGGTATATAGCAGAAATAAATGCAATTCCTCTTTGGAGAAAAGATCCTCCACTCCAGGTCCCATAAGAATCACACTGGGACTTCCCTGGTGGTCCAGAGGTTAAGAATCCACCTGCCAATACAGGGGGGACACAGGTTCGATCCTTAATCCAGGAAGATCCCACACGCTGTGGGGCAACTGAGCCCACGCACCCAGCTCCTGAGCCTGTGTTCCACAGCAAGAGAAGCCACTGCAGTAGAAGCCTGCACACCACAACTGGATTAGCCCCTGCTCACTGCAACTAGAGAAAGCTAGCACACAGCAGAGAAGGCTCAGCACAGCCAAAAATAAATACTACAATTAAAAAATTTAAATAACCCCACAGATTTTAGCCAAAGTGTGCTCATGTTAAAAATTAATATAAATAATTTTTTTAAAAAAGAATATAAACTTAAGGGGGAAAATAAGCTATCATGACAAGAGTTAGCAGAAACATCAAAAGCAGTAGAACCTCAAGGCTTAAGATATCAGACCTAACAGATTTAATGTAAACAACTACGCATGAGATGCCTAAAGAAATAAAAGATAGGATTGAAATTTGAGAAAGGAACAAAAGTGACTGAAAATGACTAGACAGATGTGAAGAGAAAACTAAATACAATGGACTAAATACCTACGCTGAATCCTCCAGATCCACACTGTCCACCCTTTTCCACGAAGCTCTCTGCCCCCTACACATATCTGATGTGTATTCATCATTAATGTTAATTATATTATGACCCTTGGCTTCTGCTTGGGTTTAGTTAATGTGGAGCACAGGCAGGGGTTTGGGAGGAAGGGGAGTGGATACAGGTGTTTGGGGTCTTGGCTCTTTTCCTGGGAAGCCCCAGGGACTGGCGATGCCTCTTAACAGAGGGTTAGGGTTCTTGTGCTCCACAACCCTCCCTTCTCCCAGTAGCACCTTCCTCTCTGATAGCCCCGTTGCTGGTATTCCTGAGTGTTTGCCTTCTTCCTTGTGGTTTCTTTTTATCCCAACCAGAAAGAAAAGCTAGCTCGCTACAAAGAAATGGCAATTACACTGACAGCAAAATTCTCACTAGTTACAATAGAAGCCAGAACACTGTGGAACAATATCTTCAGAGTGCTGAGAGGAAAACCATCAGCTTGGAATTGTACAGCACTATTATTCAATAGCAAGCCGCAAATAAAGGCAGTTTAAGGTAAACAGCAATCAGGAGCGTTTACCAGCAATGGTCTCTTATTGCAATAAATACTCTTAGAAAATAGCATAGCTACAGAAAATAAAATGTCAGAATAAAAGACTTTGGCAAAGTGGCTGATTATAAGATCAATACATTAAAATCAATAATATTTCTATACACCATTAACAAATAGTTTGAAAATGTTATTTCAAAAGAGATGCCATTTTGAACAGCTACAATAAAAATGAGATACCTAAAAATACAACTAACACAGGATTTAGGCAGCATTTACGGAGCAAATGTTTAAATTGTATTAAAATTCTCTTAAGGAGAGAGAGATACATTGTGTTCATGCATACAAAGATCATAATCAATATTATAAGAGGTCAAATCTACCCAAGCTGATCTAAATGAATCAACTTGGATCTGATTGCGGTTCCAGTCAAAGAGAGTAACAGAATTGGGAGAGAGGTGTACAAGCATGCTGATTATTTCTTTCTTATAATATACAGACATTTGGGGGAGGGGGAGCTTCCCTGGTGGTCCAGTGGTTAAGAATCTGCCTTCCCACGCATGGGATGCAGGTTGGATCCCTAATCGGGAACTAAGACCCCGCATGCAATGGGGGCAACTATTCTCACACGCTGCAACTCCCGACCCCGTGAGCTCTAACAAGAGAATCCCATGTGCCGCAGCTAGACAAGCCCCTGCTCACTGCAACTAGAGAAAGCCTTCGCCGCAATGAAGAAATCCCCCCCAAAATACATTTTATATACATTTACATAATCTAATGTGTGCTCAGTCACTCAGTCGTGTCCAACTCTTTTCAACCCCCTGGACTGTAGCCCGCCAGGCTCCTCTGTCCATGGGATTCTCCAGGCAAGGATACTGGAGTGGGTTGCCATGCCCTCCTCCAGGAGATCTTCTAGACCCAGGGGTCAAACCCATGTCTCCTGCACTGACAGGCAGATTCTTTACCACTGCGCCACCTAGGAAGCCCACGTATAATCAAATACATACACATATACATATATTTATTTACATATATATTCAGTATCAAGAAAATCAGAAAGACATTTTTTTAAAGGAATAGTTAATAGATCTGATACTGCCAAGTGGTGAAAGACAAGAGAACCATTTGTGAAATGTAACCCAGAGTCTCTAAGTGATCTTGGCCAAAACAGTTTCTCTGGAGCTGTGGGGATAAAAGCCCGGACTACAATGAAATAGGAAAGCATAGGAAACATTAAGTATCTCCTCTAAGATGCTTGGCTCTCTCATGGAAGAGAAATGAGCATAGCTGGGGCAGAATACACAGTAGAGAAGGGTGTTCTATCTTATTTTTGCATTTTTATTGGAGCATAGCTGCTTTACAATGTTGTGTTAGTTTCCATTGTACAGCAAGGTGAGTCAGCTCTGTGTACACACATATCCCCTCTTTTTTGGATTTCCTTCCCAGTTAGGTCAACACAGAGCACTGAGGAGAGTTCCCTGTGCTACATAAAACCATTCTCATCAGTTTTTACATAGTAAAAACTAATTTATACATAGTATCTCTATTTTATATGTAGTATCAATAGTGTTTGTGTTAATCCCAATCTTCCAATTCCTCCAACCCCTCCTCCTTACCCACCTTGGTATCCATTCATTTGTTCTCTACATCTGTGTCTCTATGTCTGCTTTTCAAATAAATTCATCTATACCATTTTTCTAGATTCAACATATAAGTGATATCATATATTTGTTTTTCTCTTTCTGATGTACTTTATACTGGATGACAGTCTCTAGGCCTACCCATGTCTCGGCAAATGGCAACGTTCTATTCTTTCTAATATATGAAAGTCTTGTGTGTGTTCACTGCTAATTGGAAGGAGTCTGCGAAGCAAACATACAGGAGATAAGAAATGATGGCCATGTAGAGAACCCTGAGATTTCAGAAAGAAACAGGATTGAGTGCAGAGGTATGGTGTTTAGTTTAGCCAGGCAGGAAAAAGGAAAGAAGGGTGGTAAGATGCAAGAGTACAGTAGATAGGTGGTGAGTTATTAAAGGTCATGCTTTTGTTGGCTTTTCCTTTTACTGGAAACTAGTGGTTAAAGAGCCTAAAAACACACTCCTTCCTAAGGGTGCCTAACTCTGATGCTGGTAGATTGAGTAGTAAATTCAAATTGATGAGCAGGAAAATCTCAGTACCTTCAGAGATTTATTCCACCAGAGCGAGGTCACAAATAGCTTGGTGGTGCCATGGAGCAGAGTCCTCAAGTCTAGACCAAGGATATGACTTGGCATTAGTGGCTCTATTTGAGTCTGCGAAAGTGTTTAGGCAGACGAGCTTTAAGGGAAAAATAAAGCAGTAAGACCATGCAGCTCCACTGCCATGGCGTAAAGGAATTGAGAGTTGTCTGCTTTTGCATATTAAAACATTAATCTCCCCACGGGGGCACAGCTCCAGTGATTTCTCTGTAAATGTCTTCTACAAGGATTCACAAGGGTGAAGAAAGACTTCTCACTCCCTATTCATTTCAAGAACATGGTTCACGTAGATCCCCTCATGCTTTCAATGAATTACGATCAGGCTGAAAACACCAATTTCACCAAACACATATTTTTCCTCTTCCCAAGATTAAGCCTCTATGTTGGGTGATCAGCGAATGAGCCGCCCCATGGAGACCAGCAAATAAATCTGCCATGGTCATGCAACGCTGGCTCGCAACACCACCTTCCATTAAGAAACACAGGATTCTTCATAGACTGAGATTTAATGCACGTTTATCTTAATGAAGAGCTGTCACCCAAGGTGTGCTCATTTTCTTCCAATAAATTGTTCTTACAGCACAGATAAAGTCCCCCAGTATCTGTACTATAAGCAGCCACGGCACAAATAAACCTTAGCAGCATTGGCACCATACGGTGTAAACAAATCCTCCCTAAAAATAAAATACATTTCGTGCTCAAGATATATCTTCTAAGACAGCAGGAGGGAAAAGCAATCCAGCCCGTGCAGTGGCTTTTCTATCCTGAGCTGCCAACTTCTACAGACGGCTTTCACCAGTAGATTTTACAGAAGTGAACACTGATTTCTACATATGGGAGGTGTTCTTGTAGAAAATTCAGTGACCGGTAAAATTCTTAAGTGTGCTCAGAACACATAAAGTGACCATGTAAATGAAGCAGAGTGGATGCCACAGGTCTCATGAAAAACTCAGCAAATGTCCCCTTCCACCTAGGATGTTTTTTAGGCCACAAAAATGTTGACTAGAATATTCAAAGTATGTGATTAAGGGTTTCTAATCACTGAGCAATTTTATGCTCATAATCATTATAGCATCTCTAGGTAGTGTGTGTGTGTGTGTATTATACACACACACACACACTCAACAAGGGCTTCCCAGGTAACTCTAGTGGTAAAGAACCCACCTGCCAGGAGACGTAAGAGACACGGGTTCAATCCCTGGGTTGGGAGGATACCCTGCAGGAGGGCATGGAAACCCACTCTAGTATTCTTGCCTGGAGAATCCTGTGAACAAAGGAGCCAGGTGGGCGAGGTCCACAAGGTTACACAGAATAGCACAGCACAACATATGCTCAACAGATGGATCCAACTAGAACTAAATTGGGCTCCCCTAGTGGCTCAGACAGTAAAGAATCTGCAGGCAATGCAGGATACCCAGGTTGAATCCCTAGGTTGGAAAGTTCCCCTGGAAAAGAGAATGGCAACTCATTCCAGTATTCTTGCCTGGAGAATCCCATGGACAGAGGAGCCTAGCATAATCACTATTTTCCCCAACTTGAACAGCAAAGAAAAGGATCCTTGAAGATATCTCCAATGAAGATACCTACATTGTTTTTAGCCAGCCTCCCTCTTCCAGGTCTGAAACAATCACCTTGGCCATTACTGACCACAACAAGGCAAGTATGCCCTGCTCCTGGCACCACAGCTCAAGGGTGCATTTTCCTCTCCTATCAGTTGAAGCTGAAGTGAAGAACCCGGATATGGAACTGGCAAGAACATCAGGCTTCCTCTTACTTCTGCAGCTGATATTCAAAGAATCAGATTGTAAGGGTAGAGTCCTGAGGGGTGGATGCTTAAGGAATTTGCTCAGAATTCTAGGTCTACCATTGCCTCAATGAATGACTGCAAGCATGTTTGATCCATTTCCTCTCTGGCCTCACCAGTCTCACCTGTAAAATGGGGGTAACATCAGTGCCTAGCTCAGACAATTGTGGGATGTGAAAGAGTTAATGTAAGTAAAACACTCACAGTATTCAATAAAGGCCAGTGATTATTATTTTTTTTTATTTTTCTTTTTTTTTCCTTTTCTTTTAAATTTTATTTTATTTAACTTTACAATATTGTATTGGTTTTGCCATATATCAAAATTTTTATCAGGATAGAGGAAATATGTGAGTTCCCATGAGGATTTATTTTTTTCCAATTTAGTTCAACCTTTTCTTGCTGGTTCTCATGAATAAGACAAGGGTGATAAAGAACTTTACAAATTACTTTGCCTCAAAAAGTACACAGTTGACCCCACCGTTCGACAAATAGTTTGTAATTGTTTCCCGCAGTCTACCTGTCAAAGTATGATCAACATTTCCCTGGGTGTATTTTAGCAGGTTCTGATGCAGCAAAAATCCCTAATAACAGATAATATTCAAGGCAGTGTGCTTGGCGAGTGCCTGGCTCATGGTGGGTTCTGCACAAACATGCTCTCCCTTCATTTCCTCCACTCTGTCCCTCATCTACTCTCATAAACCCACACGCATGAAGGAGGACACACATGCATGCATACACACACACAGCTTTCAAAGGCCAGAGTCTTCCCAATTGTAGCAAGAACTTTACTTACAAAGTTCTTTGAGACAGTCATCAAGAAATTATTTTTTTTTTTAAAAAGGCATTATTTTTAGATTGAGTCATTTTATTATTTCATTTCCTTTCCTTTTCATACCCTAACACCTTTAAAAACACAAGGCCTTTTTCAGCTAAAATAAGCCCAACTATGCTGATTATGCATTCATCCACAAAATGTTTTTGAGGCCTACCATGTGTGGTACATTCTACTGAGTACTGGGTCCAAAAGATAAACTTAAGGTACTCCCCATTCTTGATGAATTTATAATCTAGAGGAAGAAACTCTATAAAAACCAAAGACACAGAATAAAGACATCAAATAAACCAAAATCAAAGGCACCAAAATATAAAAAGAAAACAGGTAAAAAATAAATTTCAAGATGGAGTCAGTATAATCGTGCAAGTTTTGACCTGTGGTGTAGGGGAAGACTCTTGAGAGTCCCTTGGACTGCAAGGAGATCCAACCAGTCCATTCTGAAGGAGATCAGCCCTGGGATTTCTTTGGAAGGAATGATGCTAAAGCTGAAAGGCCAGTACTTTGGCCAACTCATGCGAAGAGTTGACTCATTGGAAAAGACTCTGATGCTGGGAGGGATTGGGGGCAGGAGGAGAAGGGGATGACAGAGGATGAGATGGCTGGATGGCATCACCGACTCAATGGACATGAGTCTGAGTGCACTCTGGGAGTTGGTGATGGACAGGGAGGCCTGGCGTGCTGCGATTCATGGGGTTGCAAAGAGTCGGACACGACTGAGCCACTGAACTGAACTGAACTGAAGTAATTTGTGTTCCACAAAGGAACTCCCTTGTTTTCATTGATCAATCTTATCCATAAGCATATTTTTAGAATGTGACCTCACAAAATACATCTGTACTAATAAAATATTATTTTTATATCTACTTTATACACTACGATTTCACTTAAAATTTAACTGCAAAAACTTTAGAAAATACAATGTTAGATAACTATAATATATCCATTTCTCATTCATTCATATAAAATAAAAGGTATTAATTATAGTAATAAAATAATTTGAAGATTTGCTACTCATTGAAGACTCACTATGGCCTGACACTGTGTGCTTTTATTCTTATTGTATTAAATCCTCATAACATCTTCATGTGGTGTGTGTGTGTGTGTGTGTGTGTTTGTGTGTATGTGTGTGTGTATCAGTCGCTCAGTTGTGTCTGACTTTTTGCGACCCCGCGGACTATAACCCACCAGGCTCCTCTATCCATGGAATTCTCCAGGCAATAATACTGAAATGGGTTGCCATTTCCTTCTCCAAACATCTTTATAAGGCGGGTGTTAATGAATCAGTTTATAGATAAGGAGGCTATGGATTAAAATTCATCAGAGTGGACTGTGAAGCTACATAGTTTTCTTGGTTACATGTTAAGCTGTAACTGAGTCCCAAATGACCGTTCTGAGTAATAGGAATTACATTAGTGGTTGTCAATACACTTAATACCATGTTTTTATAAGTGTATTTTATAAATTATAGTTTTTGCATACAGTCCTACTTAATTTAAAAATCTGTGAGATAATTATTACTATCTATACTTAACAGATGAGAAAATAGGCTCAGAAAGGTTACAATGATTTATCAAAATCACTGTAGTCTATTTTTGGAGGAACAAAGGCTTACAGTAGGTCTTTATTTAACAGCATTTTAAAATACTTTAGCTGAAGAATTGATGCTTTTGAACTGTGGTGTTGGAGAAGACTCTTGAGAGTCCCTTGGACTGCAAAGAGATCCAACCAGTCTATCCTAAAGGAGATCAGTCCTGAATATTCACTGGAGGACTGATGCTGAAGCTGAAACTCCAATACTTTAGGGCCACCTGATGCAAAGAGCTGACTCATTTGAAAAGACCCTGATGCTGGGAAAGATTGAGGGCAGGAGGAGAAGGGGATGACAGATGATGAGATGGTTGAATGGCATCACCGACTCGATGGACATGGGTTTGGGTTAACTCCGGAAGTTGGTGATGGATGGGGAGGCCTGGCGTGATGCGGTTCATGGGGTCACAATGAGTCAGACACGACTGAGCAACTGAACTGAACTTAACAGTATTTTCAAAGCAACACAGACATATCTAAAGCTAGAATGTGTGGAGACAGAAACAAAAACACACCTGTGAAAGAACGCCACCAGCCTTGTTTGGATGGGCCCAGAATTCTTGTCTATTGGGTCCTACCCATGATAGTTCACCCAGGCATCTGATGGAAATCTTGTCACATCAAGTAATTGTTATATTTGTATCCAAAATTGTGGGACTTGGTAGTGATTTTAAATATTCCAATATGTGTTTCTCTGCCTACAGCACCTCGGACCCTGTACTGGTTAGTATTCATATCCTCAAATTTAATTTTTAAGGCATAGTATTTTAAGCCAAGTTCCAAAACATGTCTTTTACATTAGTATTGAACTACTGTAAAAACTCGATATTTTTATATGGGGTTTTACTGTAAACCATCTCAAATCATTTTTGGAAGTATTCAGGGAATAAATTATGAATAAATAAGTACATAAATTAAAAAAAAAACTCAGTTTCTGCCAGCAAAGAACAACATAAGTCTAGATTTTGTACCTTCTCTGGAGTGATTATTATTCGTAGAATGTTCAAGTAAAACTTTTACATACCAAAAACTCTCTCTCCTTTCTACTGAGTACAACAGATTATTTGAAAACTTCTACCTATTAATCTCTCTATACTTTTTAAACTTTTGTGACAATAAGGTAAACAATCAGTCCACTTGACCAGGTCTCTTCAGATTCCTGCACTGAAACACACATTGGTCTAAGCAAATCAAAACATTAGTCATCCTCATAGACAACAGACTTGTGGTTGACAAGGGGGAGGAGGTTGGGGGAGGGATAAGTGGGAGGTTGGGGTTGACAGATGTAAGCTATTACAACAGTTCAGTTCAGTTGCTCAGTTATGTCCAGCTCCTTGCAACCCCATGGACTGCAGCATGCCAGGGTTCCCTGTCCATCATCAATTCCTGGAGCTTGCCCAAAATCATGTCCATTGAGTCAGTGATGCCATCCAACCATCTCATCCTCTGTCGTCCCCTTCTCCTCCTGCCTTCAGTCTTTCCCAGCATCAGGGTCTTTTTCAAAGAGTCAGTTCTTCACATTAGATGGCCAAATTATTGGAGTTTCAGCTTTAGCATCAGTCCTTCCAATGATTATAGAGGACTGATTTCCTTTAGGATACACTGGTTTGATCTCCTTGCAGAATGGATGAATAACAAGGTCCTACTGTACAGGACAGGGAACTACACTCAATATCCCATGATAAACCATAATGGAAAGACTATTTTTAAAATGAATATATATAAATATATGTATGGGGCTTCCCTGGTGGCTCAGTGGTAAAGAAATCTGCTTTTCAATGCAGGAGACTCAGGTTCAACCCCTGGGTCAGGAAGATCCTCCAGAGAAGGAAAGGGCAACCCATTCCAGTAATCCCATGGAGAGAGGAGCCTGGCAGGCTACAGTCCATGGAGTCATAGAGAGTCAGACATGACCTAGAGACTAAACAACAATGTATATATGTATAACTGGATCACCTTGCACTATAGCAGAAATTAACGCTTTATACTTTAAATAAATAATAAAACCTTGGGCATCTAAAATGGGGCATGGAAATAGTTAAAGTAGAGGTAACTTCTTGCACTAAGGGAGTATCTTTCAGTGATTTTTAAGTCATTTTTAAAGTATGATTAATGTTTATACGCTGGATGCAGAAAACACTACGGAGATATAGGTCTGTAAGGGTTGGAATCCCAGGTGTCACGTGGTTTATGATCCCCATTGTAGTGTGTTTGCCTGGCCCTGTCCACATTGGTCAATCTTTTTCTCTCATACATGCACACTTTTCCTCGGTATCACATTACCTGAGAAATTTTGACAGGGAAATTTAAACCAGTGGGAGAAAGACTCTCCTGAGGATTGTCATCACTGCTAGTGCATCATTGCTTCAAGCATTCAACTGAAAAGAAATATAGAAACCTAAGCATGGAAATCATAAAGCCTTAACAGAAGCAAATTATAAGACACACTTTCACTTGTTTTCATTTGTTGTTGAGTTCAGTGATCTAGTCTACGAAAAGGAAAATGAATGTTACTAGAATCTGACTTAGTGACCCATCTGTAGAGAAGTCCCTATAGTTTTAAACACAGAGACCAACATAGTTCTTACCACAACCCAGTGTCTGTAACTTGAATATAACTGACATGTACAGGTCACTGTGTAGAATAACTGCCATTGAAAATAATATAACTGGAATCAGAGGTATGGATGAGCAGGGCTAAAGACACCCCCCACATCATACTCCTCCCCCTTGTCTGTCTGCAGCTTCCTGAGACAGGGCACCAGCAGATGTGGGGTTCATTGTGCATGCTCAAGTGCTTTTTGCAACCCCTTAGACTGTGACCCACCAGGCTCCTCCGTCCATGGGACTTTCCTGGCAGGAATACTGGGGTGGGTTGCCATTTCCTCCTCTAGGGGATCTTCCCAACCCAGGGACTGAACCCACGTATCCTGCACCTCCTGTCCTTAGCCTGAGATAAACAAGTCTTGGCTTCAAGAAAACCTGGAGGACTCATGTTCATAAAACAAGGCTTTCTCTTCTGCATGATTCCAATAAGCAAATTGTTTTATATACCAGGGTCAGTGGAAGAGAGCTGGAGTATATAGTTACATAGCATTTTAAGAAGACAGAAACTAATTGCATATATGAACATCTTTCTGGACATTCATTTAATATATATATATATATATATATATATCTCACTGGAGTACAGACCTAAATAAATAAGCTACAACTCAGGCTAGTTACCCAACCCTGTCAATGCATTATAATGTGCCAAAACTGATGATCTTGGAGGTACTTTAACCGGCTTTGACAACTGGAAACCAAATATCAAACTGAGCAATGTTTGTTGGATTGTATTTTTTTATATACAAGATATTACATATACATTACATTTGAACAATTTTATGAAAACTCCTTGGTGAGCTGTTGAAGAAGTAGAACTACTGCATTTTGATGTTTTAAAAATTTACACTGAATGTATCTTCCTAGGGTAATTTAAGAAACTAATTTAAAATAAAAATACGTTTAGAGAAAGGTTATAGCCCAGTCATGGGAAAGAGAAGCTTTCAAGCCTCACGTGCCCCTCCCTTTCCTGGACAATGAGATGTCATTAAGCCAAACACTGAACAGGAATGAGCAAAGCTCAAGTGGACCCATGCCACAGTACATATTGCCTAACTCCCTGGTCATTTTGAAGAAGGAATCTTGAAACAGGAAAACACTTGTACAAAATGACTGATGTCTAGTACGGCTCTTAGGGATTCCCAGGGGGCACAGTGGTAAAGAACCCACCTACCAATGCAGGAGACACAAGAGATATGGGTTCTGTTCCTGGGTTGGGAAGATCCCCTGCAGGAGGAAATGGCAATCCACTTCCAAATTAAGGGAAGGATAATTTAGGTAAAGGTTAATCTGTTTTATAAATGAGAAAGTATTATCTAAGTAAAAAAAAAAAAATCAATGGAAGAAATATGCCATTCAAGCCATTCATTTTCAACTTTCATATGTTAAAAAAATATAAGAAAGAAAAGCAATACAGATAACAAATGACAAAAATACAGTATCATTAAAAAAAAAAAACACTAAAATTGATTAAAAGAAAATCAAGGTCCCAATATGCAAACAGGAAAAAATATAAATTACTATTTAAAGTACAAATGAAAATAAGCATTTCAAAAATGCTCAGCCTCAAACAACAAGGACCTAGTAGTGTATATAGCACAGGGAACTATATTCAGTATCTTGTAATAACCTGTAATAGAAAAGAATATGAAAAAGGATATACGTGTGTGTGTATATATATATATATGAATCACCTTGCTGTATACCTGAAACTAACACATTGTAAATCAACTACACATAAAATAAATAAATCAAATTAAATTTTAAAAGTTGGATCTTTGAAACAAAATTATGTTCAGCCTCACTTAAAAAAACAATAGTGGAAGAATATAGTACTTTAAAGCCTAGACTTTACAGTAAAATCAGTCTTGGCCCAAGATCCAATTCGACCACTTACTAGTTATATGACTTTGGATAAGTCACTTAACCTCTCAAAAAAATAAGTTCCTAACTTTTAAAATGGGATGGTAATAGTGTCCTCCTCTTAATAGCTGTTGCAAAGATTAAATGAGCTAATATAGATCAAGTTATTGTGTGAGGAGCGGCCTATACAAGGGGCACAATAAGTGTTCTTGTTCTGTTTGATATTGTCACAATTGTCTTCCTCACTCCAAATAACAAACTTAATAAACAATAATCATATCCCTCAATGCCAGTGAGGATGGAGCTGTGACTATTGTACTTCCAGGGAGAATGAAATGGGTGCAGTCTTTAAAAAAATGCAGTTTGGCAATATGTATGAGGAATTTTTGAAAGGTTCATACTTTTATCCAGTACATTATTTCTAGGAATCATTCCTAAGAAAACAGTAAAATGATAGACAAGGGATATTAGAAAATGAGGTCATACAGAAAAGATTTATCACAGTGTGTTGTTAATAGAAAAAAATGCCAATAGTGTAAAAGTCAAAGTTGCAGAAATAGCTAAACTAATGAGTGTGATTTGTATGCCTAACCACCAAATAGCAACTAAATAATAACAAAAATTTTAATTAAAAAAGAGGTTAGAGAAGTGTTTACAGGCTCAAGCAAAGTGATTTTCTTTTTCATTCATTGCTGTAAACCAGAATAGAGCTTAGCATAGTACCTAGAACATAAGAGTGCATGCATGCTAAGTCACTTCAGTCGTGTCCCAACTCTTTGTGACCCTACGGACTGTAGTCTGCCCGGCTCCTCTGTCCACAGGATTCTCCAGGCAAGAATACTGGAGTGGGTTGCCATGCCCTCCTCCAGGGCATCTTCCTGACCCAGGGATCAAACCCACATCTCTTATGTCTCCTGCACTGGCAGGTAGGTTTTTTATCATTAGCACCAGCTGGGAAGCCCAGGACACAGGAG
Organism: Bos taurus; assembly: GCF_002263795.3. Classification (NCBI taxonomy): domain Eukaryota; kingdom Metazoa; phylum Chordata; class Mammalia; order Artiodactyla; family Bovidae; genus Bos; species Bos taurus. The sequence goes on along the minus strand of NC_037344.1, from coordinate 14,985,616 downwards.
GTGCGTAGTCAAATTCTACACTGAATTGAACAACAGAATTCTAAGTGGAACAAGTCAGAAGACATTCTCACACACACACACATGCACTTACTATAATGACAAAATTCTAGAATGACAGGATTCTAGGAACAAATATGATAAAATGCTAACAATATGTCCTTCAGTGATTTTTTTTTTTTTTTTTTTGCCTCCTAAGAATGTTCTCTATTTGCCATCTTTTATTCCCCAATAGAGAGCTATTACATTTATAATCTGGGGGTGGGGGGGAGAGCAGGAAAAAAAGAAAGAAATCAACTGGAAGCCAACTGGCTCAATTATTTCTTGTTACACTATTCTGAGTATGTACTATTCTTCACTCCCACCCAAAACATAAAATGGGAAATCGGAATATGAATAGCATGAATAAATTGGGAGGCAATCTTTAAAACACAGCCCAGGAAAGAAAACATTATAGTAAATTTCAAAACAGCCAAAAAAATTGTGTGTCTAGTATTAAGAAAATTATACAGGGGCTTTTTGCCTATATAATTTATACATATGAAAAATATGGCATGGCATAAACTCTTTAGATACAAACTACTTGTTTTCTCTACTATGGAATTATATTTTCTCTTACATAATATCACAAAGATTTATACATAATGGTTACTGTCAATTTTTTTTGAAATCTGAAGAAATCCTATTCATTTAAAATTTCAACTCAACACAAAATTCAACAGGTACATTTTAAGAGATTCATGATATTTTCAAAGGGGCACCAAACAATTTCTCAGATTGCCAATCCTTAAACACACTTACCAGGGGTAATTAGTTCTAGAAAGTGAATTGCCATGTCACCTAGACCATAGAGTAACTTGGAGGCGTGACTGCTGGGCCATTGGCTGGATTCACTGAAAGATCAGTTTCCAGGACTGTGTGATTTAAATTCACACCTCAGCAAAACTATAGATTACTACATGTAAGTAATTCCAGTAATTTCAGACAGATGGTAAAATCTTGACTCATGCAAGCTAAATTCTTGCATGCCAAGGGTCTGCTGTATCTACACACTCTTTAGAAGTAAAATGTTATATAAGAAAACTGTGATGACAAGGTATGCAGACAGTCAATATTGGTTTTAATCTAAGAAGCCTAACGCAGTCTTTGGTTTATCAAGCACATACTAATAGCTACCTGACTATCTATCATGTTCAAGGAACATTACTGCAGGCTTTTTAAAATATATATATTTATGTATTTACTTTTGGCTGTACTAGGTCTTCGTTGCTGGATGCAGGCTCCGTCGTTGTGGAGCACTGGCTTACTTGTCCCATGGCATGTGAAATCTTCCAAGACCAGGGATCGAGTCTGTGTCCCCTGGACTGGCAGGCAGATTCTTAACCACTGGACCACCAGGGAAGTCCCTATTGTACACCATTGCTGATTAAAAAAATATGATCAAGAACCTAAGTTGAAATCTATTCCTTAATTATTCAACCTGCCATATTTTCCTGAAACAAATTTATAATTTGTGCATCATTTATCTCATGCCGAGATTCCTAATTTTTTTAGGTGAAATATGTAGTGTTCTCACTTCAGTAATTTTTAAAAATCGCCCTTCATATGATACCTATTTTTGTAAATAACTGCTTCACAAGTATATTTTATTTAATAAAACTTCTAGGATTTGCTTCCAAAAACTGCAGGGAGGGGAAAAGTGAGTGAGATTGTAGATGAAACACGAATGGCCATGATTTGACAATTGTTGAAGCTGGCTGATGGGAACGTAAGAGCTCATGGTACTCTTTTTTTATTATGTTTAAAGTTTTACATAGTAAAATGCTTTCAAAGAAGTATTATTTCTTAATTACATCATTTCACGTGGATCAATTTGTCCCTTGGTTTCCATTCCTACAACTGCTGCATCCAATAACCATGGCTGAAATACACACCATATTGATCTTGAAGAGGTTCACATCAGGCGGTCATCCAATGCATAGGTCCCCCTTCTGGTGCACAGATGATGGAATAAATTTTAATTCTGCCCTGGTCCATGATTTAATCATTCAGCCAAAGAAATGGATGCCGACATCCAGATTAACCAAGAAGTGGGTTGGATAAATTTCAGCTGTCACAATAAAGTAAATTACACTGCTACATGGCTAATCCAATTTGGTCACTGTGGTGGCCAGGCCATCACTATTATAGAGGACATTAGGGAACTGCCAAAGTGTCAGTGAGAAAATCTGCACCTTTTTTTTTTCTTTTCTGCATTGTCCCAAAGGCAATAAGACAGAGAAAATGAACAATTACAGCCTTCAACACCTAGAAAAAAATTCTGCTCAGCCCGTTTAATGAGAGGATTAAGATTAATGCAAATGGTTAATACAACGTCTGTTTTAGAATGACCATTTGCCAGGGGTGGGTTTCTATTGTGTTCACTTAATTTTCTTTTTCCCTTTCTTTTACCCGGCTACAAGCAGAATTTTGGCACGTTTAGGTCAATTAACTCCTAGCAATGCCTCACATAAGCAGACCTCACATAAAAGCAGAGTGTGTTAAATATTACAATCAAATCTTTAAAGTATTACAAATAATAGATCTTCTAAATATACTGCTACTGCTAAAGATTCAGCTGTCTGTTGATTTTAGTTTCATTAACTTGCTCATGATATAAATAAATTCCGTGTAAAAGAAAAGCTTTAATAATAAATATATTGCAATTATTAATAAAAGGACTCATAGCTACTAAGCATTGCATAGTGCCACCTAGTGGTGACTGTCTCCTCTCCAAATGGACGCCTTCTGAAAAGCAGAAATGTTTTATTTTAAAGCAAACTTATCCAAAAAGACAGCTCTAGAACATATTTATTCATAATTGCTAAAAGGAAGAAGGCTATGAGGGAGAAATGAAATTACATATACCACAAAATCATCACTGTCTCATAAATTTAGGTCAAAAAAGATTTGATTAGATTAGTAAACATAAAAAGTTATGGATTTTGTTAATGAAGACATGAAATTTTTAAAAGGTTACTTTTTAATACTATGCATCAAGTATGTAACATATTCTATTATGAATGTGATATACACCAGTACTCAAAGTGGAATATGTGGTTATCTAGCAAGTTTGGCATATGAAAATATTCAAAAGGGCTTCATAGGATGTTAAATAATCACAAATGATACTTTCAAGCTTTCTTAAGGTCATAGACTCCCTCATCAATGGGTTATTATTTCAGTTTAAGATGTCGTTGGTTTTTAGTTATACTTTATTTTCACAGCAGTGAATAATTTTTGTGGTTCGGTTGTGTTAATTGCTCAAACCTGTCTCTGATCTTTTGACTATAAGAGTAAAGACGCAAGAAAATGAAATGAGAAACATGTGACAGACTGGATTAAAGAACGGGTTGCTATAGAGAACTTGACTATGGTTAAGGGAGTACATTTTATTTGCTTTACGATGGTAGTCTCCAATTTGGTCTACTTAATGCACGGTAACTACTTATCTTAAGAACTTAGGTGAAAGGTAAAAGACTCACATTTCTGTCACTTGTTCATTGTAGCAAAAAAGGCTCAGAGGATTCCCTTTAAATTATTGCTGCTTTAGTTAAAAAAAAAAAAAAAAATCACAGTCTCTTTTGAGACCCAGAAAAATCTCAGGTTCTCCTTCTAAAGTACTTATCATCTATAAACAGTGGCTGCATTAAAACAACTCATATAGGGACATTTTAAAGAACTATATTTTATGTTGATCTGGGGACGTTATTGTTGTTACTCTGATCACTCAAAATCAGAGTGAGTATTAGGGCTTGCCTGTATATCCCAGGAACTTCTTCTTGGAAACGTTGAAAATAGAGCACATAGCTCAGACTTATCATCTATAAACAATGGCTGTATTAAAACAACTCATATAGGGACATTTTAAAGAACTATATTTTATGTTGATTGGGGAAGTTGTTGTTGTTACTCTGATCACTCAAAATCAGAGTGAGTATTAGGGCTTGCCTGTATATCCCAGAAACTTCTCCTTCTTGGAAACGTTGAAAATAGAGCACATAGCTCAGTAATTTCAACACGAGGCCTGTTGCAGAGCTCCATGTTAACAACCAGAAGGGCCGGTAAAGACAGAAAGAAAGGTAAGAAACAAATGAACAGAGGGAAGGAAAGAAAGAGAAAGAAAGGAAGCAGAGGGAGAGAGGGAGAGAGGCAGGGGAGGGGGAACAGAGGGAGGCAAGTTCTCTCTTGAAATCATTAATTTAGATAATTCCCAAAGGAATCTCTGATCAAAGCCACATGATCTAGACAACTTCTCACGACTTCCTTTAATCAGCTTAATCAAATAAATGCTGCCAAGTCTGTTCCACTTAGTCTATTTTGAGGTCTATTTTGAGGCCTCTACCACACAGTAAGGACACCTAGCAGGCAAGGCTGCCAATGCAGGAGACAGAATTTACTCAAAATATTGCAATTTAAGAAACTCAGTTTGGAAAACATGATTCAAGAACTCATTTTACATTGAAATTCAACTCTTCATACTATGTTGGGGTTATATCTGTCAGTGTTCAGTAAAACTACAGTTAGTTGGAAAAAACAAAGTCTGAAGTTTCAACTACTGGATAATCCTGGGCCTTATGGTATACCATGTATGATAAGCTACTTCTAGGAGGTAAGACAGAAGTTACAATTGTGCCTTATGTAAGGAAAATTCCACAGCAGATGCAGGTACACAAACAAGATAGTTAAATAATGAAACTTCACAGGTATTTTAAAATGTTCCTGCTGGGCCTACAAGGTCATGGAAACATAGAAAATAAATGAACTAATAAGTCTTAATCCAAATGACAATTATACCTGAGACTCTGAAGATTCCTTAAAATTTTCTCCCATATCTTAATGTGTTTTTAGGTACATACATACTGCATTTAAAGTTTTGGAAAACAAAAGCTATGTGCAGCTTGCATTCAAAAATGCAATCATAGCATCATCATTTGTATTTGCCTGAAAATAAATGTTTAAACTGAAATTATTTGTCTGATAACCTCATTTATTAGCCTGAATATGAAACTGTGTATATTTATGTGTCCTAAAGAGATCTATAATCAAAGATTTCTAACTCAATATTAAAAAGTAGTAATAAAATGGCTATAAAACCGATTCCCTGGGGCTTCAGAAAGATAAATAGGACACATTGAAAAATTAAGGTATGGAATACAGAAGAGACAAGTACAGCTTTCAAATAAGTGAACATTAATATTAAACTTGAGATTATTTAAAACGGCACATTTCTAGCTATTAAAATTCCCATGGTTATGAAAGACAAGAGTTTACACAGATTACAAAAATTATGATATTTGTATATATAATATTAGTACTGGCTAGGGATTTTGCACTATGAAATTAGAAAATATAATAGATATTCAGTAAGCATTTCACTATTATCTCATAATTTTTTAAACTTTGTATTCTCAGATGTCACCTGATAACTGACATCTATTCGGTTGCTAAGAGATATAAGATCAGTCTGGACTTTTTTCTTTGACTTCAGGAGAATCACCCTGTTGGGTTTTGTCTTAAAGTAGTGAAAGTTACTTCTGTCACCATGTGGGGATTAATATTACTTGTACTAGAAGAAACTCCCAGGCCTCAGAAAGGAAAGGAATTACTTTCCATTTGCACAATTTAGAACAAATATCTGGCTTTTCTCTAAGCTTAATGATTTTTCCATTTCACACATCTCAAATATAATAGCATTATTTTATAATCAAATTTAACTGATGAGTCTGTGTTATGAGTATTTTGACAAAACTCTTATGGGATATGAAGTCATTCAGTCAATTTACATCCCCAAAGTGAAGCTCAAACCCAACATAGAAAGTACTTTCTGCCTATAACTTTGACCATGTGTTTCCTTAAATAGCTGGAAGAACAAGACTAAACTTGGTCTCTCTGGTTTTTCTTGTACTTTATCAAAGGATCAAAAGCAAAACACAGTTATAAATATGTACATCTTAACTGGTCATTAATTTATCACAAATAAGTATTGATTTGCCTAATCACAGAGAACAGTCTTCAAAAGTAAGAGCAGTATTTCAATCAGCACATAGTATTCTGAACAACACTAAGGATCTAGACTCTCTTCTCATGCACAGTTCATAACCTTTCAAGGACAATGTTCTAAATCACATTTTAAAGAAATATCCTGAAAAAGCATTCTATTGCAGTGGCATTGTACATTACTACAGATCCAAGAGGTTCAGTTTTTAGTGCTCAAGTACATATCAGGAAGCCATAGATGATTTACTCTAATTTTACATCAATGCTTTACCTTACAGGAGTACACCACAAAGAAACACAAGGTAATGCATTTCTTTGTTTATTAAGTAAGGCAATGCCCACTTACCCAGTCCTGTTTTTACTTAACTTCTTGCACTAGCCAGCTGCCCTCTTGGTGGTTCCTTGCACCTTCTATGCCCGCTTTAGCACAGACAGATTACTACTATTGCTGTTCCAGGATCCATTAAGAAAATCCCTATTACAATCAGGGCCTTTGAAATGTAATCCTACGCTTACAAACAAGCTACCTAGTGCCCTTCTTGAGGTGAAGAGGGCAATCGACACCCCTGTCTGCCAGGTTTTCACTTACTTTATAGAGCCACATCTTTATAAACAAGTTCTATCAGGAGAGGAAGGAGATATGCAAAATGTTTTAACACCTGGAGAGAAGTCGTAATGTAATGTAATGACCTCACAGAACACACCTCAGAAAGAGGGAGGAAACTTAGCTCGGCTACGGGGGTTAGGGGGAGGCAGGCAAAGTGAATCTGCATCATTAAGACAAGAGTAATAGAAAAACCTCCCAGGTTTTTCCAGTAAGTATGGGGCAGCAGCAGCAGCAACAATCTAATCACTATGCACATCCTCACCCTTATAAACCTCTTGTCCCCAGACAGTAACTGCCAGTGCCTCTCCACAGAAACCACCCCCTAAAAGGGAGATTTCAGAGGCATCGGGAGAGGCAAAAGCAGGTACCTGGAGCTCCAGCTTTCTGATCTTAGTCCCAGCTGCAAGCCCGAAAGTCCGTTCAGGAACCAGCCCCTGGCTCCTAACATCCCTGGCCTGGCCCTCTTTGCCAGAGGTGCCAGCGCGCCCGTGGACTCTGCAGCGCAGTTTTCAGACGCCAACCAACCGTTCTTCCCCGCCCCGCCACAACTCCCCCCACGACCACGACCCTCCAGCCACTGCCCTCGCTTTCTAACCCTTTTCTTGAGACCTCTCAAGAGATGCCCGGTGGCCAAGAAGAGACGTACCCCGGGCTTCTTTGCCAGAATTGAGTTTCTTGGAGTGGGATGGGGGTGGTCATGGAGAGGGGCTCTTTAGGGAAAAACAAAACTTGAGGCAACCGAGACCCCAGTATCAATCATCTTTACTCCCACCTCCCACCCCCTGCCCTTGCCTTGAAGACGACTTCTCCCTAGGCGGGCGGCGGCGGCAGCTTAGCCGCCGGGATGGGGCTGAGAGCGCGTTCCCCGGGCGCCCGCAGCCTCTTCAAAAGGACCGCGAGGGTGGGCGCAGCCTTGGAAGGTCAGGGAGCTCTGAGAGCTCCGAATTAACGCAGGGCCCAGAGAGCGAGGGTGAGGGGGTGAGGGTGACGGTGAACCTCGACCGGCGCGCGGCCCCGGCCAAGGGGCTCCAGGCCAGAGGGTCCGCGGGTGTCAGGGGTACCCCGGCAACCCAGGTCAGGCAGCACAGCACACCACACCCCTCAGGATCGAGGTTCTGGATGGGGCTATCGGGGCCGCCAGGCTGAGAAACTTGATGCCAGACAAGCTCTAACCCCCCACCCCCCGCACCCCAGGCAGGACGTGCCCCCGCGCTCTCAGTCAGACCCGCTCCAACGTCCACCCACCCACGGATCCCCCACCATCACCCAGCCCACCCCGCCAAAGCCCCCACCGGGCCCTCGGGGCCCCGGCGGGTAATTACCTCTCCCGGAGGCGGAGTGGGGGGCGGCAGCAGCAGCGGCAGCAGCAGACACTTTTAGTCTGACTTTCCGGCGTTCGCTGGCGAGCCTGTGAGCGCCGAGCAGGAGCAGTAACCTGCTATTTATAGACCCGAGCTTCAGCACCCGGGGCTGGGAACCCGGAGGAAGCGAGCCGGAGGCGCGGCGGCGGCGCAGGGCGCAGGGCGCGGGCGGCGGCTCCCGAGGCTCCCGTGCCTCCCTCGGGCTCCCGGGTCCCGCCGCGCTCCCAGCTCCCTCACCGGCCGCGCGCGCCCGGGAGAAGTTATCGCCGGCGCGGCCGCCTCTCCGGCTGCTCACACGCCCCCTGGCACAACCGCTACTTTCTGCCCCCCGCCCCACCCCTCCCTGCTCCTCTTCCTCCTCCTCTTCCTCGGCCCTTTCCCAGCGGTCTCCTCCCAATGTCACCGGCGGCCGAATAGAGGCAGCGACGGCAACCACAGTCTCGAAACTGGCGCAGCTCGCTTCCCGCTACCGATGGAGTGGAGTTGGTGACCCGGCCGCCCAATCCACAACGACCCTGACACGCGTGCTCCGTGGGTGGCCTCCCTGCTCCCCGACCTTCTGCTGGGCCCCTCTGCTAGGGGGGATGGTCCCCAGGCTGGGCTGCTGGGTTCGCCGTTGCGGAGCGCTTTAGGGAGGGGTGACCCGAGGCCGGCACACTGCTCCTGGGGCCACCGAAACCGCAGGGTTTTTAAGCCGCGGGAAGAGGCGCCCCGGATCCTGGCTCAGACCCAGGTGGGGTCGGGAGAGAGTGGGAGGAAGTGCCCCCTGTTCCCCGGACTTCACCCTGCCACCGCCCTGGGACCCCTGTCTCTCGCCACTCCTTCGCAGTGGCCCAGGATGAAGTCGAGAGGAGGAGACCTGGGCACCGGCGAGGCTTCCAACTCGACTCGGTCCCCGGCCACCCACCAACAGCCCCCACGTCGCGGCTCGGTGACTGAGGCCGAGCCGCTCCCAACAAACATGTGACATGCCTTGAGCAGCCCGGGCGCTTGGGGGCAGATCTACACTCAGCGTTGTTTGGGGTGTCGGGAAAACAGGGTACGTAATCGCGCAGGCTGCACGGAGGCTAACTCTCCTCCACCGCCTAGCCCACAAGCCCGCAGGCGAAGGCAAGCAGCCGGGCTATTCCGGGTTGTGGGGTGTGGGGCAAACAGCTCTCCCCATCTGCGCCTTACAGGTGCCACCTGGCGGTTCTCTTGGAGAGGTTTCCACTTAGCGGCTCAAAGGTAATGGGGGTGTCGGGAAGGTGAGCGCCGGTCCAGACAGGCACCCTCAAGCCTTTCCCCTCCCAACCAGCACTTTACATTTTAAAAAAGAAGTGAGAATGCTCGTACGGCTTACAGTTTGTTCCGCAGAGAGACCGGACTCCCCAAGTTGGGACGGAGAAGTCGATTTGGGTAAGTCAGGACTCAACAGTTACACAAAGCCCGAAGCTGGAGCTGCCCCCAGCTGTCACCTCTGCTGTCACTCCCTGCGTCTAGGCGTCCCTTCACTCCGCAAGCACTGAACTGCCTCTAGAGTGGAAGCTCTACCGATGAGAGCAGAGACTTGGGTGTTTGGTTTTGTGTTTTCTATTTTTTTCCCCCCATCACTCTTCTCAGAACTTGGAACAACGCTTAACATCCTGTCCCTTCCATATATGTTTACAGAATGAATAAATAAACATTATGAACCAGAAACTGTGCTTGGCTCATCCTCCCCCTGCAGCCCTTCCCCTTCTTTCTCTTCAAGCTCTTTCTGCTACATTCAGCTACCATCACAGGTGAGGTGGATGGAGAGAAGCTGAAACAAAACAGGCAAGCAATCCATGCAGGCCCTGGAGGATAGGGATCATAACTGAGGAGCCCATTACACAGTGAAATTCCCCCTCCATGGGGTACTACAGAACACACTCCTCTCAAGAAAAGCAAAAAAAAAAAAAAAAAAACAACCCACCTCTGTCATACTTGGGACTTGATGCAATGGATAAATCCTGTTTGTAGAGATCTAATGGCAAGATGAGGCAATTTTCTCACTGGGCAGGAGTTTCAGCCTTTTTTTATTAAAAAAAATACAGAAATGGTGAAAGAATATCAGAATATCAGGGTGCCAGAGCTTTGCCACTAAATTGAAAAGATGTTTGGCATAGCTGTCTTCTAACTTTGAATGGAGATTTGGGTGGATGGTGTGGGTGTGTGGGGCTGGGAGGAATGTCCATGAAGACAGTGCCAGATGTATTAAACCTTTCCTTCTAAAAGAGCTGTAAAACAGATGCAGCAACTGTCTTTGTGGAAATGAACACTTAAAGTGAGATACCCAGAAAACCCTCTTATAATTAAAACCAAGACATTCATCATGCTGACCAAGACCTTTTACAGACCATTCACAGGGCTGCTGGGGAAAAGGCAACATACCTATGCATATCATCTAGGAAGTTTAAATTCTAGGCAGAGAGGATGAAGCAAATACATGTACCACATGACATTTTAAAAATCCATCCATCAGCCTGATATTTACCTTTTTTAGTTATTTGGCAGTGTTTCCCTTGAATAATCTTAGCAGATTCAGATTCTTCTATGGCTTATTAAACTCATTCAGCATCCATTTTTACAAACCTTGGACTTTTAGCCACTTGTGCCCTCAAAACATAACTCCATTTGCCAATGAAGGACAAAATATTTTTCATTTCCTTTTGATGTATCTTTATAGGGACACAGGTCAAAGGTGATTCCCAGTAGTTACCTTGCAGTCTAAAGCAATAAAATCACCACAGAATCTGCAGGGCTGGCATCACATCCTCCTTTTTCAGGGAAGTAGCTCATGCTCCGGAGAAGGCAATGGCACCCTACTCCAGTACTCTTGCCTGGAAAATCCCATGGATGGAGCAGCCTGGTGGGCTGCAGTCCATGGGGTTGCGAAGAGTCGGACACGACTGAGCGTCTTCACTTTCACTTTTCACTTTCATGCATTGGAGAAGGAAATGGCAACCCACTCCAGTGTTCTTGCCTGGAGAATCCCAGGGTTGGGGGAGCCTGGTGGGCTGCCGTCAGTGGGGTCGCACAGAGTTGGACACGACTGAAGCGACTTAGCAGCAGCAGCAGCAGCTCATGCTCTTTCTTTGTATAGATTCATTGTTCCTGGAGATTTTTATTTCCGATGAGATAGCTATGGTACAAGGAGGACTCTCCACTTTTGTGAGCCTTCGTCATGAAGTCTCCTCTAAAATATAGCATCAAGTATGGCATAGTGGTTTTTTGTTTACCACATCAGTTTATTTATACTAATGGTAACTTTGTAGGTCAAGTCCGTTTTCATCCCAATTTTTAAAAACTTAGTATCGGGAGAGTTTTGATATTCCAACAATAAGATCATCTCTTGTGTGTGCATATGTGTATGTGTAATTAAATCCATGGGAGATGTTATTAGAAATAGAAATTTGACCCAACTTCAGTAAAAGGGGTGGAACTAACGTAAAGACACTTAGCTATCCATGGAATCCAAGGATAAGAATGCAACTGGGTGTCAGTGGTAACTTGGAAATAGAGACATGCATTAATGAGTTTCTCTTTCCTTTTCTCCCCCTACCCTACCTGCTCCATTCTCTCTCCTCCTTTGCTCTCTCTGCCCCCATACACTTTCTCTGCTTCTCTGGTGTGCACTGAGTTACATGATTACTCACAGGTCTTGAACTTCATGACCCATGGGCCAGTTCCAGATTCTCAAGGAAGTCCCATGATTGACTGCCAAACTCCAATCCAGACAATCATGGCTAGGGGGCATGGTCAAGTTGCACTCCCATAGCAACTACTGTAGCAATCACATGGATAATAGTGGTGGGCTGAGGCAGCAAAGGAAGGAAAATATTCCCACAACATGGGGAGGGGTTCCTGACCCCCTCCCCTGACCACTAGCATCTCTGAACATTTGCTGTTCTCTGAATAATGGCATAAAGGCAGATGGGGGTGGGGAGGAGAATGCATATGCATGTTTAAATCCTGAGTGACAGATAATGCCTCTTGCTCATGGGAGTACCCTAAGATGCTGGTCCCACTAAAAGTAACAGAATGATTTTATGATCTCTCGACGTGGGACTAGATGAGCATGAGGACAGAAACAAGCATTTCACAGAGAGTTTACTTTAGCGCCTCTTTTCATGGCAAATTAAATAAGAGATTTTTTCTTTAACTGAAGGAAATGAGTGTGATATCATTTACATTTATCACAGATAAACATTCTGCCTTCTCATTTACATAAGAGTTATTTCTAAAATGTATATAAATTATATATTTGAAATCAAATCATATATCAAATATAATTGGATGGTGAATCGTAACATATTTTCAGGTCAGAAACCACTTTTGAGAATTTGAAGAGGGCTGTGGACTTTCCCTAGAAAAAAATATGAGCAGATGCACACATATTTTTTTTTAATTTTATTGAAGTATAGTTGATTTACAATATTGTGTTAATTTCAGCTGTACAGCAAAGTGACTCAGTTATACATATGTTCTTTTCCATATTCTTTTCCATTACGGTTTATTACAGGATATTGAATATAGTTCCCTCTTCTACACAGTAGGACCTGGTTGTTTATCCATTGCATAGATACTAGTTTGGATGAACACATATTATAGCGGGATGATAGCTAACATATTTATTTGACATCTGAAACTTCACATATCGTGTTTCCTTTGAGTTCTTCCAACCAATCACATCTGAATAAATGAAACAAGGACTCCAGATTCTTCAACAAAAGATTCCAAATGCCCGGTGGGTAAAAAAATTGGTCAGGAGGACTTTCCTAGTGGTCCAGTGGTTAAAATTCCGAGCTCCCAATGCAGGGGGCATGGATTCAATACCTGGTGGGGGAACTAAGATCCTGCATATGCCATGTGATGCAGCCAAAAAAAAAAAAAAAGTTGGGGGTGGGGAGCGCTGGAGCATATGTGAACTTGAGGAAAGAGTCCCACCACCCACAACTCCTGCCCTGAAGAGATCCAAATGAGTGGACGTAAGGCAAGAAGACAGAGTTCTTAGAAGGATAGACGAAAGTAACAATGGGGAGAAGCTAGGATCGCTGTTGCTACTGTTTAGTCACTAAGTCGTGTCGGACTCTTTCTTTGTGACCCCAAAGACTGTAGCCTGTCCGGCTCCTCTGCCATGGGATTCTCCAGGCAAGAATACTAGAGTGGGTTTCCATTCCCTTCTTCAGGGAATCTTCCCAACCTAGGGATCAAACCTGTGTCTCCTGCTTAGCAGTCAGAGTCTTTACCACTCGCCACCTAGGAAGCCCGCTGCTAGGACTCTCACAACAAAATACTCCAAATTAGCTGGCACAAACAACAGAAATAAATGTCACACAGTTCTGGAGTTTGGAAACCCAAGATCAAGATGCTGGCAGAGCTGGTTTCTTCCAAAGCCTCTCTCCTTAGCCTGGTGCCTGCTCACCTCTGTGTCCTCACGTGGCTTTCCTGTGCACCAGCACGGCTGTGCCTCTTTTTGTGTCTAAATTTCCTCTTCTTAGAAGGGCCACTTAGGATTGGGTTAGAGCCCATCCTAACAGATTCATTTTTAGTCTGGTCACCTCTGTAAAGACCCTCTCTCCAAATAGACAGCCACATTCTGAGGGGTTAGGGCTTCAAATATATGAACTGGGCAGAGGCACAATTCAGCCCATAATTGACAAGAATCAAACTCCAGAAAGAGTCTGAGAATGGAGGTGAGATAGAGATCGCCCCTATATATTGAGAGCCCAAGAGTAATGAAATTTGTGTCCTGTTTTCCCATTGGGATATTTTGGGAAATCTCAATCTTGAGAAAAACCCAGAACACAAAGGTATAAAGTAGGAATATAAATGTCACCAGGCCTTGCATGCGTGTCACTTAAGTCACTTCAGTCGTGCTCGACTCTTTGAGACCCTGTGGACTGTAGTCCACAAAGCTCCTCTGTCCAAAGGATTCTCCAGGCAAGAATACTAGAGTGGGTTGCCATGTCCTCCTCCAGGGGATCTTCCCGACCCAGGGATCGAATCCACATCTCTTACGTCTCATGCATTGGCAGGCAGGTTCTTCACCACTAGCATCACACAGCCTTGCCAGCCCCCTGGGCTTTCTCATAGTGCCTAAGTGCTAATGATGAGGTGTCTGCAAGCTGCAGGAGGCTTGGAAGTTAGTGGGGAAAGAGCACCAGCAAAACATGGAAAAGGCCACCTAGGAGGGCAAACAGACACAGGACAAGCAACAGAGTGGTCTGCTGACTGGTATGCAGAGATGTGGCTACCATTCCGTGGCATGGCACAGGGCAGGCTTGGGGCCAAAGCAGGGACTTCAGAATAGTCAGTGGCTGTGCCCTAGAGCAATGCCGTGCGTCACTCACACCTGGAGAACAGAGGCCAAGTCATCTCTGCAGAAGATGAGAGAGATCATCAACACCCAGACGTGTCCCCCGGTGTCATGATGCTCCAAAAGTCTCCCCAGGACCAACAAGCTACCCCAGAGGTGAGAGAGAAAGAAGAGAGGGAACAAAAGTGTCTAAAACTGGTAAGTTTTAAACCAGGATAGGTTTGCTTTAGATGACTGGAGAGGACTAAGAAAACTAAATGACGTTTTCTGTTTCGGAGTACAAATGAGTGCCTCTAAGTTAATTTTACTGTAGAAAACTGTTTCACTTTTTGTACCTGAGATTTAGGGACTATTGACTTTTAAGAATAGATCCTTTACACCTCACATGTGTAACACACTTTCAAGAAGTCTGTAAATCTCTTGGAATAGCACCACAAGGGCTTCCCAGGTGGCTCGGTGATAAAGAATCCACCTGCCAGTGTAGGAGGTGCAAGAGACATGAGTGATCCCTGGATCGGGAAGATGCCCTGGAGAAAGAAATGGCAACCCACTCCAGTATTCTTGCTTGGAAAATACCATGGACAGAGGAACCTACCAAGCTACAGTCCATGTGGTCACAAAAATCAGGCATGACTGAGCAACTGAGCACCCAGGCATGCATGTACCATCTATGAATGCAGATTAAGAATATATGCCCTAGGGGATCTGGTTTTATTAATCTGGTTTTATGAAGAATCTTTTTTAACTGAAAAAATACCTGTTAATATATATAATTTTCCACTCATGTATTATTTGAAATTCTATTTTCTGAAAGAGTAGTGTCTATAAGTTACAGCACAATGGCTCATGTGCTTGTGCTTAGTAAATGCCAGAGAAAGAACAGAATCATAAATAGAGAAATTATAGACAATCACTGGGTAAAGATAGCTATATTCACATGGAGGTGACAGTATCATGCTGCTTTACTTTGAGAAATAAAAAGCTTTTTAACAGAAGTCTTCAAGATGAAAACATCTGAGTTAATTGTTTTTCTTCTTCCCCATTTTCAAGCAAATACTTTTTATTACCTAATTATATGTCAGTAGTGTCATAAAATGAAGGAGAAGCTACATGTCAGACATATTTGTAGGGAAGGCTTGTGGTAATCAGGGCCATTAATTGCAGTGACATTTCTGAATATTTTCTTATATCTTGTTCATCAGTGTTTCTCTCTTGCATTCCACTCTTAAACATACAAACAGATTCTTCTCACCCTATTTTCAAAAATTTCCCTACATCCAATATGTGTGTCAATTTCCTATCCTGGGTCCCTTCTTCCTTGGTATAATCAAGCTCTGTCATCTCCTCGTGAATTGACTTAGGCTGGAATAGACCAATTTTGATCACCAGAGTAAGGCAGAACTTGTATCTCCATCTCCAGAGATGCCTCTCCACCAAGACTTAATCTGTGGGACTTCCCTGGTGGTCCAGTGGTTAAGACTCTGTGCTCCCACTCCCCATGCAGGGGGCACTGGATTTGATCCCTGGTTGGGGAACTAAGATCCCTCAAGCTGCTCAGTGTCGGGGGAAAAAAAGACAATTTGTTTTTGTTCATCAAGACAAGATGTGTACTTTGTAATCAAGTTAGGGCTCAACCATGGTGTTCCCATTCACTGGTTGTGTGACCTTTGGTGAGTGCCTTCAAATTTGGGGGTCACCTTATCTGAAAAATGGGGACAGTAGTACCTACCTCATAGAGAAATTCTGAGACCCCCAGGACACTACAAGGACACAAAATGAGCTGACACCCATCTTGCCCACGCGTCTGCCAGTATCCTCTTGCCAAGACTGAAGAACACGGACAGGTAAGGGGCACAATGAGAGTTTCAATGTGAAACCTTCTAATGCATATGTCTGCAACTCGCTATTTTCACTATTACCTACAACCTGATATCTGTCACAGAGATATTGATTGGCACCTGTAAAGAGTCACATGGTTTTGAAGAATCTGCCTAAAGTCTTGGCATCTGAGAGGAGAATTTTCCAAAAAGCTTGAAATATAAACCTTCTGCAAAACCACTTCTAACTCCCAGTCTATCTTTACAACTCTGTTCCCTATTCAGTTCTAACAAGCATTCCCAGAGCACCTACTGTTTGCCAGGAATTGTACTAAATTCTGGGAATAAAGAGGTGAAGGAGGAATAAAATTTGTCTTCAGAGAGCACATCATTTACTAGGTTTAGACTTGACTTTTCTAAACCTAGCCTCTCAATTTATTTCTTTACTACTCAATTCACTTGAACATTACATTTATTGTCTTGTACACAGAGGGTACAGGGGCAACCCAGGGATGAGCATAAAATTTAGTCGAAAGGACAGAGTAAGGATACAAACAGGCATAAAACAAGTAGAGAGATTAAGCTGGCATGCCATGAAAATCAAGAGACGAGAAATCAAATCTAGTTGGAAGGATCAGAAAAATCTTCACGAAGGAGGTGCTGTTTGATATGTGAGAGATTTCAGGAAACGAGGTTGGCACAGATTCCACAGGGAGGCCTTTCAGTACATGGTGTGTGGAGAAAACCTCACCCACCAGAGCAGTCCTTCTCATCCACTCCCAGGAGTTATTGTTCAGTCGCTCAGTCGTGCCAGACTCAGTGACAACATGGACTGCAGCACGCCAGGCCTCCCTGTCCTTCACCATCTCCCGGAGTTTGCTCAAACTCATGTCCATCGATCAGTGATGCCATCCAACCATCTCATCCTCTGTCATCCCCTTATCCTCCCACCTTCAATCTTTCCCAGCATCAAGGTCTTTACCAATGAGTCAGTTCTTTACATCAGGTGGCCAAAGTATTGGAGTTTCAGCCTCAGGATCAGTCCCTCCAGTGAATATTCAGCATTGGTTTCCTTTAGGATGGACTGGTTGGATCTCCTTGCAGGGACTCTCAAGAGTCTTCTCCAGCCCTCTGAGGAGACCACGCTTCCCCAGCACCGTGAACCAGCCTCAGTGGTACCACTTATTGCATTGGATTTGTTTACCTGTGTGTCTCCCTCACTGGGTGGCAAGTCCTCCTAAGAGGACAAACCATGTTTTAGACAGTTTTATACAACAGATACAAAAGTTCCAGAAAACTCTGAGAACTAGGAACCTAGAGTATTTTACATCTCTCTATTTATTTTTGGCTGTGCTGGGTCTTCGTTGCTGCTTGGGCTTTTTCTCAAGTTGTGGTAAGCGGGGACTACTCTCCAGCTGAGATGCACAAACTTGTCATTGCAGTAGCTTCTCATTGTAGAACATGGGCCTTAGGCACATGGGCTTCGGTAGTTGCAGCTCCTGGGCTCTACAGAATGGGCTCAATAGTTGTAGCACACCAGGCTAAGTTGCTCCATGGCTGTGGGATCCTCCAGGACCAGGGATTGACCCCACGTCTCCCGCACTGGCAGGCAGACTCCCCACCACTGAGCTACCAGGGAAGCCATATCCAACTGGAGCCTCTCACTACACTTGCGGAAAAATCTACCAGTTTTTAGCGTCTGCTTCACCTGTCTTAGACCTTCCGCTTAGAAGGGGGTTTACTTAGTCCTGAGACATCTCTGACCCACGGTTCTCTCAGCACTTTTGTGTTCATTGCAAGGTCATCAGGAACTTTAGACCTGCACGTAGCACATGAAGGTCATGAGAAACCACGGCCCATCCATCTAGAACCTTCCTCTGTCAAAGCTTTCTAACACGTTCCCCTGGTATGGAACTGCTCTGAGAGGGGCCAGGTTTGGGGTTCTTCGGAACATGTATCTACTCCCTCCCTTGAAGATTAACCTCTAAGGGAGAGGCAGGACGATCACATGTGTATCCCTGCCCTTTTCTCATCTCCAGCCCTTTCTCCCCTCCTCGTTTTGTACTTTGCTACCCTGTTCATCAAGGCTCCTACCTCATAGCCTCCTCTTTTTCTAGTAGCACTTGTATTTCCCTTTCTTCTAACAATAATGCCAGGGAAGATACAGAGAAAGAATCTGAGTGACCATGAAGAGTAAATTTATATGGGTTATTTCCAAAACCTCATCCCATGTTACACAAATTGATGAATGAATGTGTATATGCTCATGCGCGCGCGTGTGTGTGTGTGTGTGTGTATGTGATCACTAACTTTTTGAAGACTTTAGAAATTCCAGAGTAATTTTTTCATGTACACTCGAGTATTGGTTTCTATAACATATTCCAGCAAAGCATAAAGTTACAGATATTTTTCTTTGTAAATAGAATATAAGCTTCTCACGCAGAACGCATTGCAATATTCTCTAAGGTAAAAGCCGAGAAATCATTATAGATAACTCAAAAGTGCTCTTCCTTTGAAACACAGCACTTGTGGGCAAATAGGATCATTTGAAACCTTAGGAAAAGGTTGAGGAAATTCATCAGTGTGAAAAGACAACCATTTTATTTGGTCTAAAATGAAGTAACATTTTATAAGGCTGAATTTCATTTTCCTGAAAGTTATAATGAAAACAAATGATTGACTCATTTTATGCTTTCTATAACATAAAAATAAAAACCTCCCTGAGTTAGCCTTTTCTGGTTTTGTAATGGAAAGCTTCAGCTGAGAGTAGGCTTGCATGTTTTATTTAAAAACAAAAACAAACAAAGAAAAAAACCTCGATAGGGTACTCAGAGGTGATTGGGAGCAGAGAGCCAAGAAACACCACTATTTTAGAACTGTGAACATTTTATCAAGTTCTCCAAATGGAAGCTTAACTTGAACCACATGTCAGATTGCTTTTGATTTAGGAGGAACAAGGTACCCTGGTGGATTTTGATAAAGTGGTGGTAATCCACTGGTGGTAATGATACAGCCAAAAAGAATATTATTCTACAATGGGACATTCAAAATAGTGAGGAAGCAAGCAGTTCCACATAACAATGAAAAAGGTCGTCTGCATTCCAAACCCTACTACATCTCTGAAGAGGATTATGTTTCCTGGAGGCTAGCTCTGAGCTGGAGGTGAGGAGTGGCAGATGAGAGAAACTAGATCTGTCTCTTGCTGGACTCGGAAGACTTTGGGGCGACTGAACTCCAGGCAGGAAGCTCAAGACCAAAGGCACTTTCGTTCAAGGGTGCCGAGTGCTCTCTGCACTGTGTTTGTCTACCATGTTGCCTCCCCTGCCCACCCGATTCTGTCCCTGTGGCCACATCCCAGCTACCCCCATAGAAGGATGTGGCCAGCACACTTTAGAAGAAGTCCTAAGAAGTCTCCTGTTCTTTGCTTGTTCTTCATCCGTTGTCATTCCTTTCTGCGTCCATCATGTGTCGTAAAGTGTAGTTAAACACAACAGCAGGATCTTAGCTGAGCCTGGGTGACTCTGTCCTATCTCTGGGTGGATCTGAAGGCAGCAACAGTGTGGAGAAGCCAGAAGATACAAAGAAAGGACTTGAATTACCATGAAGAGAACCAGCAGATGATTGGTTGAAGGGATTCGCTAAACAAAAACAAATTGGTAGAACAGATAAGCATCCTTTGGATCAAACAAATACTAGACTTTGAAATATCAAATGAGATACCAGCTCCAGCTATTCCTTTTTAAAATTTTTCATTTGAAGTATAGAGTTCATGTGCAATATTATATGTTACAGGCACACAATATAGTGATTCATAATTTGTAAAGGTTATACACTCTTTACCATTATTATAAAATACTGGCTATATCCCCTGTGTTGTACAATATATGTTTGTAGCTTATTTTATACCTGATAGTTGGTACCTCTTAATCCCCTTCCCCTATAATGCCCCTCCTCCTCTTTCTCGCCCCACTGATAACTACCAGTGTTCTCTAAGTCTGAGAGTCTGCTTCTTTGTGTTACATTCACTTGTTTGTTGTATTCTTAAAATTCCACACATCTTAATTGCAAAGAAGTGTGAACCTAGAAGCTGGAGAAGCCACACGCATTTGGGTGATATTTAAAATAAACAGAGGTACATGGGACAGATGTGAAATACTAGGAATCCATAGTGTTGGCCTGTCTGATGGGTCCCCTCTCTGTACCTCTCATTTTTCTCTAAAAGGAAAGCCACTAGGATCTCTGCTTCTTGGATCCTGGTCAGTTTATACTGGACAACTAGGAGTGGAGGGGTGAAAGACAACTTGGGGGATTCTACCATTCAGAATCACAATTCTGCTCTCTTATCTGAATCCTTCTCTTTGAACATTAATACTTCTCAGCAGCTTTCATTGTCTATGCTTCTTTTTGGAGGTTCCTCTTTGTCCTCCTACCACTAACTGAATTGATCTTCTGCATTCTCAGTCCGAATTGCAAAGGATAGCATCAGATCAACTAAGAGAATTAATCTCTCTGCTATTAAGAAGAGAGACCAGCAGACTACTTGGTATATTGCTAATGTATGGTTAAACTAGTCTTCAGTTAGGTATCCATGCTTCTCTGGAGCACATAAAGGGCAACCTAGCATCATTTCCAAGGGCAGGGTACTATGGACTAGGCATATTGGGCACCAGGCTAGTAAAGATCCTTAATGGAACAAATGCACATTCAAATACATAAGAAAATGGCTTTGGTGAAAACATACACACATACAGTGAAATATGTTTCTGTTAAAGGTCATGAAATCAAGGAAAGTGGTTCAAGTACCTCTCATCACTACTGATCACACTTACAGATGGGGTGAAGCCAACCTGGCAACAAGAAAGTCAAATCTCTTACTGTTAGGTCAAATTCCTATTATGTTGTTCATTGTTGAGCTTTGTCTTTCTGAAATAAGAAAAACACTGGCCAGTTTTTGTTCTGTTTTTCATAATAAAGCATGCAGTTGTGGCTTTTACTAGTTTCGAAAGAGAAAGCATACTACATGAAATAGCAGGGCACAGTATGATGGTCCCTTGATAATCTATATTCCAGGGAGGCTGCTATTTATCCAACTATTGATGAAAGGCTAAATTTTTATTATGTACAAACCAATTTAAACTGTTCTTAAAATGAATAAAGAAGAAAAGTCATCTCTGCTTGTACAACTACAAAATTATATGGTTTTCAGCAATCTCTGAATATTTCTTTCAGATTCCCTTGGAACATAGCTATTTTTATATTACCTATGTGAAGGTATTTTTCCCCCTCCCTGGGAATCTGAGGAATAAAATTCAAGGCAAGTTTCGACTTCCTTCTATCCCAGTGTCAGACAATACCCTCAATCAAAATGGCTAACTGGTGAAAGAGATTCAAAATCAATACTGCAGGGACCTATTTCATCAAGTGCCTGGTTCCCAGCCACTGTATTTCTCCTCTCCTTGCAGCTGGAGCCACTTGACACCTTTGTGTGGACTCAGCCATTTCTCTTCCAGAGGCCTTTGGTGAGAAGGGTTCAAGGACAGCCACACCACATGGGAGAGGCCAGCTTCAAGACAAAGTTACTGTTCATCCTTCTCGGACCTTGTGTCCGGGGCTCCTGAAGGGTTTTTCCAGTTTCCAAAACCTAGAATGAAAAATGGCTTTCTGAAAATCAGCTCTGTGATTTGGAAACAGGCCATGGAACTTTTCAAGGACTTCTCTTCCATTTTTTGACATCAATATGTCTTACCGAGATATCCAGGGCTATGTGCTGTCTCCTAGGTTCTTAATTACAGTTCGATCAACGTCATAGAGCGGAGTGGTATCCTGTAGACTAGAGAGATGGCTAAACAGCCCAGGAACCAAATCAGGGGCCAGCAAATTATGGCCTGAAGGGCAAATCCGCCCTGCAGCCTGCTTCTGCAAACCTTGCAAGCTAAGAGTAGTTTTCACTTTGTCGAGTTGAGTAAAAAAATAAAAAGAGGAAGAAGAACCTGCAACAGAAACTTTGCATGGTCTACAAAGCCTAAAATATTTACTGTTTGGCCCTTTACAGGAAAAGTTAGCCAATTTCTGAACTAAATGACCCCACAGAGCCAGAGAGTTGATGCAGCTGGTTGCCCATTGCTCCCCTCTGCTAGTTGAAAGGCAACTGCATCTATGGTCTCTTGTTTAGTAGCTAAGTTGTGTCTGACACTTTTGAGACCCCATGGACTGTAGTCTGTCAGGCTCCTCTGTCCATGGGATTTCTCAGGCAGGAATACTGGAGTGGGTTGCCATTTCCTTCTCCAGGGAATATTCCTGACCTAGGGATCAAACCCATGTCTCCTGCATTGGCAGGCAGATTCTTTACCACCAGGCAAGCCCTTGGTCTCTTGGGGTATTTAATTTCAAAAAAGCATTTGCCAACTTGGAAAATCCACATCAGGCATCAGGGTCTGTGTGCACTGGCTTCAGAAAATCAACCCCATATGGAAAAGCAGCTTTCATTGGAATCACCCTCTCATTAAGTTTCTGATAATCCATTGATATTGTTCTCAAGACCCATCGGTTTTCTCACTGGTCAAACAGGAGAGCTTAATGAGGATGTGGGAGGGGAAGTTGGGGATGTAATAGGAATTATAATCCCAGCCTTACTCAAGGGTTTGATATTAACATTCATCTCTACAACTCCTCCAGGGGTGTGTGGTATTGCTTTAAGTCAACTAACGTGACGCCATCTGAGAACAGAAGCTATCCCTTGCTCATCTAGAGCCTTCATTCCACAAGTCCAGCAGCCAGCACGTAGTTGTTGATGAGGACATCTATTCCAACTATACATGTGGGAACTGGGACAGTAATCACAGGATGAATCACCAGGAGGTCCACGCTGACCCACTGCTGAGGTAAACCCAAACCAAGTCTCCATGTAGGCTCCATAACCTCAGTAAGTCCCCTCTGAGTAGGGGACCACACTGGTATTTCTGGGTCCTGAGGAATTCTCATTAGCCACAGCTCATGTGAAATCCCACAGAGATCGGGGTGGTTCCTTTCTCTGGGGGCAACCATTTTCCTGAGAGATGACTGCAAGAATATGTCAGACTGTCCTTTTTAGGGGAATAGAAGGGAGATGAACAGTGCTTGTGGCACTACCATAGAGTACCTTCCTTATGGGCTGTGGGTCTATAAACCAGTAAAGGGTTAGAATTACTCAGGTCACCTAGGATTTTGCTTTTGTTTTGGTGTCAGTTTACCCAGATCAAGAAGGATTATAATAGGGCTACACATTTCTTTCAGCCTTAGGCACATCTTACACCGTTTACCACTGCCAAACATCAGTTCAGTTCAGTCGCTCAGTCGTGTCCGACTCTTTGTGACCCCATGAATCGCAGCATGCCAGGCCTCCCTGTCCATCATCCACTCCCAGAGTTCACCCAGACTCACGTCCATCGAGTCGGTGATGCCATCCAGCCATTTCATCCTCTGTCATCCCCTTCTCCTCCTCCCCCCAATCCCTCCCAGCATCAGGGTCTTTTCCAATGAGTCAACTCTTCACATGAGGTGGCCAAAGTACTGGAGTTTCAGCTTTAGCATCAGTCCTTCTAATGAACACCCAGGAACAATCTCCTTTAGGATGGATTGTTTGGATCTCCTTACAGTCCAAGAGACTCTCAAGAGTCTTCTCCAACACCACAGTTCAAAAGCATCAATTCTTCAGTGCTCAGCTTTCTTCACAGTCCAACTCTCAATCCATACATGACCACTGGAAAAACCATCAATGACATTCAAAACCCACGATCATTGTTCCAGCTCTGCTGCCTATTATGGTAACCACAGCCATTTTGCCTCGGTCTTTGGTCCTGTCCTTGTGCTGTCCTTGGACTTTGCTACCTGGGACCCCGTCACCCCCAGAGAAATCAGGGAGCCATTTTCCTTGGCAGTAGTTCCTACCCTTGGAAGGTGGTCACTCTGGCACTTTTCAAGGTATTTCTTTTTAAAAAATTTTATTGAACTATAGCTGTTTTATGACGTTGTGTTCATTTCTTCTCTACAGCAAAATGACTCATTATATACACACACACAAACTATATATATATATATATATATATACATAAAATGACTCATTATATACACACACACAAACTATATATATATAGTTTGTGTATACATATAGTATATAGTTTGTGTATATATAGTGTGTATATACACACACACACACACATATATATGTATTCTTTTTCATATTCTTTTCCATTATGGCTTGTCACAGATTATTGACTCTAGTTCCCTGTGTTATACAGTAGGACCCTGTTGTTTATCCATCATCTGTAGCAACATGGATGGATCTAGAGATTATCTCACCAAGTGAAGCACATCAGAAAGACAAACATCATAGGATATCACTTACATGTGGAATCTAAAATACAATCCAGATCAACATATCTACAAAACAAAAGCATCCTCACAGACCTAGGGAACAGACTTGTGGTTGCCAAGGGGCAGGTGGGTAGGGAAGGGATGGAATGGGAATTTGGAATTAGCAGTTATATATATATATATTTCTTGATGAAGGTATTTCTTGATGAAGGCAGTGCCTCACTGAAGGAATGATACTTTAGTCTCCCTGGGGGACATGACTAGATGTAGATGAGTGATTTATACATTGTAAAGATACCCCAATATTTCTTATCTTTACATCCATTTCTCTACATCATCCCAAGAAATTTCTGGCATCATAGCTCAAGCATTGGCTAGGGCGATGGGGACGGCTATGAGTATAACAGCTACTGGCTACCATTCCCACATTTCTATCAAATATGCTGAGCTGCTCAAGTGAGCATATTGAACTCAGAATCTCTGGCAAGTACACCCAATGCAAGATAATCAACCCGATCTAAAATTAAGCTTCTCTCTTCTTGGTCTGACATCCTCAGAAATCACTTCCACACAGATTGCAGGTTTTTGCCATCACAAATGAGCAAAATCCTGTGATTCTTTCTGTTGTATAAACCTTTCTCTCCAGCTTTGACTGTATCTGCCACCACACCAGCAGGCTGGGGTTGGATTCTAGCTAAAGCTCTGAAGGCGGTGCTGGGACGTAGGGCCCAGGGAGGGCTGGCATTCCTACCGACTGAACTCGCTTGCGTGGAGAGACCACAGGGACTTCTGGCAAGAAAGAGGAAGCCTCTGTGAAATGGGAAACAGGTTTGCTTCTGCTTTCCAGGAATACTTGGTAGGATGTGGGCTTTTCAGGTATTCACAGTCATAAGATCTACCAAATTCTCTATTTCAATTGTATTGGTCCCATTCTTTACTCCAAACGCCTTGTTCTCATGGGACACAAAGCCTGTGAATCCACCCTGCACATATATGTCTGTTTCTAACTGTTGGCCTTAACTTTTGGGCAGTTCAATAGTTACAAAACAAAGGAGACTCCTGCAGGTAGCCATGGAAGTTCCCTGATACTCTGAACATACCTTAAGCAGAACACTTTAAATCTTAATTTCCTTCAGGGTAAGTAGATGGGGGAAAAATGGAAACAGTGGCAGATTTTCTTTTCTTGGGCTCCAAAATCACTGCAGACAGTGACTGCAGCCATGAAATTAAAAGACGCTTGCTCTTTAGAAGAAAAGCTATGATGAGCCTAGACAGTGTATTAAAAAGCAGAGACATCACTTTGCCAACAAAGGTACATAGTCGAAGCTATAATTTTTCAGGTAGTCATATATGGATGTGAGAGTTGGACCATAAAGAAGGTTGAGCACTGGAGAATTGATGCTTTTGAATTGTGGTGCTGGAGAAGACTCTTGAGAGTCCCTGCAAGGAGATCAAACCAGTCAATCCTAAAGGAAATCAACCCTGAATATTCACTGGAAGGATTGATGCTGAAGCTGAATTTCTAATACTTTGGTCACCTGATGCAAAGAGCTGACTCACTGGAAAAGACCCTGATGCTAGAAAAGACTGAAGGCAAGAGAAGTGGGCAACAGAGGATAAGATGGTTGGATGGCATCATCAACTCAATGGACATGAGTTTGAGCAAACTCTGGGAGATGGTGAAGGACAGGGAAGCCTGGCATGCTGCAGTCCATGGGGTCACAAAGAGTCAGACACGACTTAGTGACAGAACAACAACTTTACATTCTATGTAACCCATAGAAGAATCCACTACACGTACCCACAACATTCCTTACATCCCTTTTTCTCCCATAACGACTAGCATCACTTAAGCCACCAAAACCCTGACATTGATAGGTCTCTTATTCTACAAAACCCCAGGTGCTGACTGAAGTTAATACATTACCAGTATGCACCAGTGTCTATCTCATGATACTAGTAGAATCTTAGCTGCCTTAATTTCAAACTGGTGAGCTAACCAACCTAAGAATCTCATTTCTTTGAGAGTCTGTTGCTTATGATCACGATAGCCAGTAATTACCCTGTGAAGGTTCAATTATAGAGAACAAAACCTACTCCAGATTGTGTTAGCAGAAAGGCATTTGTTTTACAGGGTATTAAATGGCTTATAAAATTGTTTATAAACGAAAGGGAATTTAGTCTGATCATTCAGATAAAAAACTCTTAAGTCATAATGCAGAACTGCTGTTGCCCTGGCCATAATCAGGAAGCTGCCTGATGAAGCAAGAAGTCATGATGACAGCTGCTAGCTCAAGATCGAATCACTTCCACTTCAATCTGCACCAGCAAAAATAGGAGCCTCATGTCTCATCCCTCCACTCTTATTTCAGTTCTGGATTTTAGTCTTCTGTAAAGGCATTTGGTTGGCAGAGAATAAATCACATCCAGAAATATGGGATATGTAGATTTTAGCTCACCAGCCTCCAGAATATAGGAAGCCACACTAGAAAGAGGTGGGAATTTATTCTAAAAAAGCCAGTCTGCAATACCCGCTCCGGTACTTTTTCAGGGGTCAGGGGTGGGGGTGGGGTCCTGTGATTGGAAATCTGCTACCCGCTGATGGGGCCTCCTAATGTCAACCTGCCTGTCTTTCACATTCTGTATATCGACTGCTCTGATATTGTCTCCTCCCTCAGTGATCAATGCAAAGAAATAGAGGAAAACAATAGAATGGGAAAGACTAAAGATCTCTTCAAGAAAATTAGAGACACCAAGGGGACATTTTATGAAAAGATGGGCACAATTAAGGACAGAAATGTAAAAACAGAAGCAGAAGATATTAAGAAGAAATGGTAAGAACACACAGAAGAACTATACAAAAAAGATCTTCATGACCCAGATAACCATAATGGTATGATCACTCACCTAGAACCAGACATCCTGGAATGTGAAGTCAAGTGGGCCTTAGAAAGCATCACTATGAACAAAGCTAGTGGAGGTGATGGGATTCCACTTGAGCTATTTCAAATCCTCAAAGATGATGCTGTGAAAGTGCTGCACTCAATATGCCAGAAAATGTGGAAAACTCAGCAGTGGGCACAGGACTGGAAAAGGTCAGTTTTCATTTCAATCCCAAAGAAAGGCAATGCCTAAGAATGTTCAAACTACTGCACAACTGCACTCATCTCACATGCTAGCAAAGTAATGATCAAAATTTTCCAAGCCATGCTTCAACAGTATGTGAACTGTGAACTTCCAGATGGATTGGAAGTTCAAGATGGATTTAGAAAAGGCAGAAAAACCAGAGATCAAATTGCCAATATCCATCGGATCATCAAAAAAGAGAGTTCTTAAATTCTTAAAGCGATGGGAATACCAGATTACCTTACCTGTCTCCTGAGAAATCTGTATGCAAGTCAAAAAGCAACAGTTAGAACTGGACATGGAACAACAGACTGGTTCCAAATAGGAAAAGGAGTATGTCAAGGCGGTATATTGTCACCCTGCTTATTTAATAATATAAATGCAGAGTACATCATGAGAAACACCGGGCTGGATGAAGCACAAGCTGGAATCAAGATTGCAGGGAGAAATATCAATAACCTCAGATATGCAGATGATACCACCCTTATGGCAGAAAGTGAAGAGGAACTAAAGACCCTCTGGATGAAAGTGAAAGAGTTGGCTTAAAACTCAACATTCAGAAAACTAAGATCATGGCATCCAGTCCCATCACTTCGTGGCAAATAGATGGGAAAACAATGGAAACAGTGACAGACTTTATTTATTTTTGGGGGGCTCCAAAATCACTGCACATGGTGACTATAGCCATGAAATTAAAAGACTTTTGTTCCTTGGAAGAAAAGCTATGACCAACCTAGACAGAATATTAAAAAGCAGAGACATTACTTTGCCAACTAAGGTCCATCTAAAAGTGGTGGTTTTTACAGTGGTCTTGTATGGATGTAAGAGTTGGACTATAAAGAAATTTGAGCGCTGAAGATTTGATGCTTTTGAACTGTGGTGTTGGAGAAGAATCTTGAGAGTCCCTTGGACTGCAAGAAGATCCAACCAGTCCGTCCCAAAAGAGATCAGTTCTGAATATTCATTGGAAGGACTGATGCTGAAGCTGAAACTCCAATACTTTGGCCACCTGATGTGAAGAACTGACTCCTGTGAAGACCCTGATGCTGGGAAAGATTGAAGGAGGGAGGAGAAGGGGACAACAGAGGATGAGATGGTTGGATGGCATCACCAACTCGATGGACATGAATTTGATGAAGCTCCAGGAGTTGGTGATGAACAGAAAAGCCTGGCATGCTGCAGTCCATGCAGTCTGACTCACAGACATGACTGAGCACTGAACTGAGATTGTCTCCTTTCCCTCCATGTGTGCTCAGTCGTGTCTGACTCTTTGTGACCCCATGGACAATAGCCCGCCAGGCTCCTCTGTTCATGGAATTTTCCAGGCCAGAGTACTGGAGTGGGTTGCCATTTCCTACTTCAGGGGATCTTCTTGACCCAGGGCTCGAACCTGCCTGTCTTGCATCTCTTGCATTGGCCGGTGAATTATCTACCACTAATGCCATCAGGATAGTTCATTTCCATCTATTAGACAAATATCCTCCTCCTAACTATTTGATATTAAAACTGCCCCTTGATATGAACTTCTTCCTGGACTATTATTACCTGCTTCTCCTTATTTTGGTCTTTCCATGCAGTTTTTTGCTACTAGGTTGGGCTTTTCCTTCCCTTACTGCTTGCTACCTTCTTTATTCCATCCACCAAAAAGACTCTACTAACATACCCAACCCCAAATCAGGCAATTTGGACATGTTGCAGCCAATCTCATGATATATTGATAAAGACTTTTTAATGACATCGCTTTGGATCCCTATTCCAAATTCTCAAAGAGGTCCATGTCATCTCTTAGGAACATACTAACATCTTAATTGTTTTTAGAATCAGACGTGGAATCAGACGTTAGGAATATTAACATCTATCAAGTTCATATCTAGAAACTAAATAATATCTTACATCTTCCTTTTAAACCAGGTACATATACAAGACGGTATACTTTTTCTGATTCAAATATTTCCTCTTTTCCCAAAAGAGCATTTATTATGCTGGTCAGCCATCCACTGGTAACCAGATTTACGCTAAAGAGCTCATCTCTGTTCTTCCAAACACATTGACTCTGGAGGCTTTATGTTTGAACTTCAGATTTTTCTGAAGAATCTAGTGCAAAATAAATTATGTAGCTTCTTTCTACACATAATTAGGTTTCATAAAGTTTTTTTTCTGTCAGTGATCACACAAAGATCACTCTTACCCTCACTACTCCATGACCTTTCTGTACTAGTCACAGCAGAATTTAAAAGGAGCCCATTGAAAATGTAGCTTTTTCCAACTGTGTTGTATCTTCCTAATTACTGGTCTATAACAGAATTTTATTCTTGATCTTGTACATAGTTTATATCACACTTAATACACTATGATAAAGGAGCTCTGTTTTATTTCTATTTGAGATTTTTGTTGAATTATTACGTGTGCCACCAATAATATAGAAATTTGGTTCTAAAACAATCACTGTATATTTCTTGGAGACGACATATCCAGCATGTAGTTCCAAGGTTTCTATCTTTGAGGAGTTAGGAAGTTGGTTTTGTGTAAATGTGTCTGACACGTCTGATTCTAAAAACAAATTGTGGATTGCTCTAAGGGTAGCCTTCAGAAATTACATAATTTTCACACATTATTAATATCACTTGGAATTTCTCTTTCCATGCTGTTTTAGAATTCAACACATTGTCTCCCCCGTCCCCACTGTCTCCATCCCCCCTAAGTCTTTCTTTTTTCTTTTAAGAAAGGCATTGACTTTGTCTTTCTGACCAGGAATAATAAACTCCCAAGCCCACCCTCATGTACTTTCAAACCTTTAAAAACAGACATTTCTATTTGTTCTGAATTCTCTTTTTAATGATCACTGCACTCTCTTCCAAGGCAGAAGCAAATCACGTGGCAAAGCTACATCCCCCTAGTATTTCCACTCAGGTCCGCCAGGCACATGTTTACCAAGGTGTTCCACAACGGGCTGCATCGAACCATGGCTTCGGTTCTCTGCAGCTTGTCTCCCGGATCAATGGATTATTGCAGCTAGGCTAATTATGCAGCAATTTATATCGACCGTTTATAGCAGCAGTGGTGAATCCTAGTAACTGAACTTCCTATACTAAGATTTGCTTCTTCTCAGGCTGTAGAGTTCAAGATAATAAAACACCTTGTGAACTTCCATATTTTTTAGGTATCTGCGATCGCATGTGGTTTAAACAAATTAGCTTTCTTAGCGCTTACATATAGCTTTAATATGCGAATTATTGACTAAGGTGGAAATGACGAAATCTTTTCTTACCACTTTTCAATGATTATTAATGCCGAGATTAGCCATGCCCTTAATTTTATATATGAGCAAGCACAATATTATTGTGCTTATAGAGTTCATTTAATATCAAATAGACCTTAGGCCTTTTTTCCCCCACATTAAAACACTGAATTAGATGCAGCCTCAAGGCTCTAGTTAGTTTACATTTTAAGTCAAGCTTTGAATGATTTCTTAGTTTTGAAGGGTTTCTTTTCTGAGGGAGAAAGAGGAAAATTTTCACACATTAGGGTAGTGTTCTTTACAAGGATACCTCACCAGTGTCTGGACTGCTGTTACATAGAGGTGTGTGTGTGTGTGTGTGTGTGTGTGTGTGTGTGTGTGTATGTGGGTGTGTGTTCAAATTGCTAGCTAAGAGCCACTAATGTTTTAAAGACAAGTACAATAGTTTTCTAAATGGAAAACATTACAAAAGACTATTGACTGGCAAGCCATAGGTGACTTCAGCTGCTCTTGAATTACTGAAAATAGCCAATGCTCCATTTGCTCTTTACCTAAAATAAATGAAGTTCTTCCAACTCATGAATGCTGTAATAAAAGGTCAAAATCTTTTATTCTCATCTCAGGAGCAATGTCTCTAAAAGATTGTGCCCTATGCCTTTGCTGAGCAAAACAGCTCAAGGAATAGCGATTTTTAATTATAGTCTACAAGGCTTTTCTAGCGACCTTATGACTTCGGGACATTAAAATGCCAGTTCACTAACAAGACACAAAAACAGAAGAAACATGAGTGAAAATGTCAATTTAAATGTTACATAGGAGTTCATTTAACAGTGTATGAATGAAAGAAAATGAGTTCCATGTCTTTTTCAAAATAAAATTTAATACCTGAATTTTCTTTGCTTTCCTTATTTGTTTTGTCTAAATATGTTAATATGCACTTCTTTTTATTACACTACAGAAATTGCTACTGGGATGGCCTTTGGTTTGGGTAAAGTAATACAAGATTTAAATGTGAAATTTTGATTACAGTAATAGATTAGGTAGTTCACAGAGAAAGAAAGATAAAATGTTTTTAAACTCATTGGGTCACCACTGGTGACTGAATTTCAGGATAATAGAACAGGTAAGGAAAAGTATTCCAAGTGATGGAGTCCACCAATTAATTATTTTCTGATACTTTCAAATTTTTTTCTATCTACAAAAGTATTCACACTTATTTAGAAAATTCCAAAAAGTGTTTTAAATTAAATTATCTATTATAACCTATTCCGAGATATTTAGTAGTACTATTTTGGTAGATTTTATTCCAATATTCAGTGGTTAAGAGCATGGAATCTAGAGCCAGTCCAGATTACTACAAGCCTTGAGACTTTGGGCAAGTACCTTAACTGCTTTGTGACTCAGTTTCCATGTCAATAAAATGGGCATTATAATAGAGATAATTCATGAAGTCATTGAGACGATTAAATGAAGTAATATATGTAAAGAACTCAGGAAAGATTCTTGGTATACAGTAAGAGTGTAGTACATAATTGCTTTAATTACTATCATTAAGGTTTTCCCTTTTACATGTTTCCTTTTATATACTGATGATTTATTATGTTTGGGGGCATCACTAGCTTTAAAAAAGAATTCATGAAACTTCTGGAAAATTTGGAAAATAGGAACAAAATTTTAAAGTAAAACTATACTACTTGTTATTACATTATCAGACATAACCACTGAGCATATCTAAGTATATAGGTCTAAAACCATCTCTGATCATGATAGATCCAAAATACTCCAGTGAGATTTTAAAAATTATATAATACATAGAAATAAATTTAACAAAAGTGGTAGAAGACTTGTACACTAAAAATTATAAATATTGCTGAGGAAATTTCTAAATGGTTGGAGAGAGAGTCCATCTACATTAAATTAAATACTCATTAGTCATAAGATGACAGTTGTTCCCAAGTTGGCCTATAAATTCAAGATAATATCTATTAAAATTCCAGTAGGTCTTTTTTCGCCAGAAACTGATGAGATGATCCTAAAAGGTATACAAAACCACAAAAGACCTAGAATAGCCAAAGTTTTGAAAAGAAGAACAAAGTAGGAAGACTTTGACTTCTTGATTTCAAAACTTAATCTAAAACTACAGTTATCAGGACAGTGTGGTTTTGACATAAAATAGACATATCATTTTTTACATATAAAACTCATTTTTCTTTTGAACAAATGGTTTTGGGGCAAGGGGATATCTACACGCAAAACAGATGAACTTCAGTCTTATATCATACACAAAAATGAACACAAAATGGATCATAGATTAAAGACCTAAATCAATAAAATTTTAGAAGGTAAGAGAAAATATTTCAGAACTTAGGTTAGGTAAAGATTTCTTAATACAACATTAAAATTATGGTCCATAAAATTTTTCAATAAATTGATTTTTAATAAACTTCCTCAAAATTCAAAGCTCTTGCATTTCAAAATATACCATTAGCAAAATGAAAAGACAAGCCATAAACAGAAAAAATATTCACAAAACACACATCTGATAAAGAACATGTACTAGAATACATCGTTGTAAAGAACCCTTACAACTGAACCACAAAACAAGCCAATCAAAATACGGCCAAAAGATTTGAATACAGATTTCACCAAAAACAATAAATGAATGAACATGAAATGATTCTCAATGTCGTTAATCAGTAGGGTAAATTAAAACCACAATGAGATACCATTATAATAAAAATACAGATAATGACTGGTGTTGGCTAGAATGTGGAGAATCAGGAAGCCTCCCACACTGTGAGTGGAATGTTAAATAGTATATAGCCAACTGGAAAACTGTTTGATAATTTCTTATAATGTTTAACATAAATTACTATGAGGCCCAGCAATTCCATTCTTAGGTATCTACCCAAGAAAAAAGAAAATATTTACCTACACAGAAGTTTGCACATGAATACTCATATCAGTATTAGTCACAATAGCCAAAAACGGGAAGCAATCTGTGTCCCTCAATTAACAAATGGATACACGAAATGTAGTATACCCATACAACAGGATACTATTTAGCAACAACAAGGAAGAAACCACTGATACATGTCACGATGTCGGTCCTGGGCCTTTTCATTCACTTATTATTGACATTTCAGTTCTTAAGCAACCAGTTGTCAAACATTACACTCAGGGAAAGGAGCCAGGTAGAAGAAACCATATAATCCCAGTATTTTTTAATATTCAGAAAAGGCAAATCTATAGAAAAAGAAAGTAGAGTAGTGGTTGCCTAGAGCAGGGTAGTGAGATGCAGATGGAGAGAGTAGAAGCAAGGGACATAAGAAAGATGACAGGGTGATAGAACTGTCCTAAAATGATTCATGCTGATGGCTGTACAACTTGGTAAGTTTAATTAAAAAAATCAAGGAGTTAGGGACTAACAGATTCACACTGCTGCTGCTGCTGCTGCTGCTGCTGCTGCTAAGTTGCTTCAGTCGTGTCTGACTCTGTGCGACCCCATAGACGGCAGCCCACCAGGCTCCCCTGTCCCTGGGATTCTTCAGGCAAGAACACTGGAGTGGGTTGCCGTTTCCTTCTCCAACGCATGAAAGTGAAAAGTGAAAGTGAAGTCGCTTAGTCGTGTCCGACTCCTAGTGACTCCATGGACTGCAGCCTACAAGGCTCCTCCGTCCATGGGATTTTCCAGGCAAGAGTACTAGAGTGGGTTGCCGTTGCCTTCTCTGCAGATTCACACTACTTTATATAAAATAGATATACAATAACAATCTACTGTATAGCACAGGGAACTCTGCTCAATATGTTGTAATAACCTATAAAGGAAAAGAATCTGAAAAAGAATATATATATACATGTGTTTATATGAATATATGCATATATACATATATGAATATATATGTATATTCTTTCCTGGCTCAGATGGTAAAGAATCTGCCTGCAATGCAGGAGACCCAGGTGCAGCCCCTGGGTCGGGAAGATCCACTGGAAAAGGGAATGGCTACTCTACTCCAATATTCTTGCCTGGAGAATTCCATGGACAGAGGAGCCTAGTGGGCCACAGTCCATGGGGTCACAAAGAGTCAGACACTACTGAGTGAACAACACTTTCACTTTTCACTTTCACGGGCTTCCCAGGTGGTGCTAGTGGTAAAAACCCACCTGCCAATGCAGGGAGACATAGCAGACTCAGGCTTGATCCCTGGGTTGGGAACAGCCCCTGGAGGAGGGTGTGACAACCCACTCCAGTATTCTTACCTGGAGAATCTCATGGACAGAGAAGCCTGGTGGCTACAGTCCATAGGGTCTCAAAGAGTCAGACACAACTGAAGCAACTTAGCATGCACATATGCATATACATACACAGATATGTACATACACACATACCTATACAGAAATATAAATCTGAATCCCTTTGCTGTACACCTAAAGCTAACACAATGTTGCATATCAACTATATTTCACTTTTAAAAATCATAACATTGTGCTTTAAATAGGTGGGTGATATGATGTGTAAAATATACCTCAATAAACTTACACTGAAAAAAACATCCTAATGGATTCCATCCTCAGCAATATATCTCTATGTTTCAAAAACAGTACACGGACTACATATTACATACACAGAAGCATAATTTGAGCTCATCAAAATGACTCATTTGTAAGTCACCCACTAGAAGTCCTATAGGTAAGACATAGAAATTTACATTTGTAACAAAGTCCCATGTAATTAGTATTTAATAAATTTTAATGACACTGTATCAGAGAATTACTGTGCTAAAAGTAATGTAACAAATGGCATCCCTGGCTGGAACAAAGTAAAAATCTAAACAACAGATGGTCAGTGCAGCAAAAGGATTAGTTTATGAATGTGAAGGCAGGCAAGGGTGCATAATGAAGAAGGTAGAACTCCTTGAGGATGTATGGTTTGAGTTGAGATCTGAAATATGAATAGGATGAAATAAAGAGAAGAGTGAATTTCAGGCCCATCAGCAGTTGGAACATGATAACTAACTATTTTTTAGAAAGTTTCTATACATCTTCTAGCTGCAAAGGGCATAATCTTCCCGGGTTTATAGCTGCATCCTACAAATGCTGATGAGGAGAGAGACGTTCTGATGGAGGCAGGGGATCATTTGGGACCTGTATGAATATTAAGATTACAAGGAAGTTCCAACAATAATACACCCAGGTGGATATCAAGATGACATACAAGACCTAGATTTTACTTGTTTTAATCATTCACATGATTTTCCCAAAAAATTATGGAGGTATGACTTACATACTTATGTAATTTACCATTTTAAGTGTGCAACAATTTTTTAGTAAATTCACTGAGTTGTGCAACTATCATTACAATCTAATTTTAGAATATTTTCATCACACCAGTAATATCCCTCATGCCCATTAGCTCTTAATCCCTGTCTTCACCCCATATCTCATGTCCCAAGCAGCTAGTTATCCACTTTACATCTTTATTATACATTTGTGATGGATTTTTTCATATAAACACACATTTAGGAGTATGACTTCTTTCACTTACCATAATGCTCTTGAGGTTCATCCATATTATATCACATATCAATACTTGATTTCTTTTTACTGATAAACAGTATTCCATTGTATGAACATACACATTTTCTTACATTTGTACTATTTCCACTTTTGGGCTATTAGGAATAATGATGCTATGAGCACTTGTATGCAATTTTTTTAGCATGGATATATGTCTTCACTTACCCAGGATAGATTTCTAGGCATGAAATTGCTGAAATGTATGGTAAATTTATGTTTAACTTTGTCAAAGCTGCCAAACTGTTTTCAAAATTAGCCATATAATTTTCTATTTTCACAGGAATATAGGTTTTCTGACTCCCCACATCCTTGACAGCATTTGTTATCTTTTTAATTATAGCTATTTTAGTGGGAATAAGGGCTTCCCTTGGAGAAGGCAATGGCACCCTACTCCAGTACTCTTGCCTGGAGAATCCCATGGATGGAGGAGCCTGGTGGGCTATAGTCCCGGGGGTCGTGAAGAGTTGGACACGACTGAGCGCCTTCACTTTCCCTTTTCACTTTCATGCATTGGAGAGGGAAATGGTAACCCACTCCAGTGTTCTTGCCTGGAGAATCCCAGGGACGGCAGAGCCTGGTGGGCTGCCGTCTATGGGGTCGCACAGAGTCAGACACGACTGAAGCGACTTAGTAGCAGCAGCAAGGGCTTCCCTGGTGGCTCAGCTGGTAAAGAACTGCCTGCAATGCAGAAGACCCCAGTTTAATCCCTAGGTCAGGAAGACCACCTGGAGAAGGGATAGGCTACCCACTCCATTATACTTGCCTGGAGAATCCTCAAGAACTGAGGAACCTGGCAGGCTACAGCCCATGGGGTTGCAAACAGTCGGACACAACTGAGCAACTAAGCAAGGCACAGCATGCTAAGGAGGCAAAACAAATGTGATAAAAATTGGCATGTGCTTCTTTATTTGATAGGTAATATTGAATGTTTACCACTTATTTATGAATATATTATCCCATGAATCTTTAATGACTTTTTTATCTGTGAGAGAAACAAAATGAGCATAGCAATCTCAGCAGGCCAAAAATACACAGCTACTAAGAACAAGGGGGCAATTTTTAGACTCAAAACTAGCCTGATGATTCATGGGTAGAGTTTGCTATTAAATAGCCATGCTGCTGCTACTGCTGCTAAGTCGCTTCAGTCGTGTCCGACTCTGTGAGACCCCAGAGACGGCAGCCCACCAGGCTCCCCCGTCCCCGGGATTCTCCAGGCAAGAACACTGGAATGGCTTGCCATTTCCTTCTCCAATGCATGAAAGTGAAAAGCGAAAAGTGAAGTCGCTCAGGTTGTCTACTTGAAAGTTATACAGTCATGTCTGACTCCTAGTGACCCCATGGACTGCAGTCTACCAGGCTCTTCCGTCTATGGGATTTTCCAGGCAAGAGTACTGGAGTGGGGTGCCATTGCCTTCTCCGATTAAATAGCCATGGACCACACTTATACACAATCATATCAGAATCCTGCATTAACTCCTTTAACCAAATGCATCCTGAAGCTAGGGGAAATTTTCTGGCTATTTTTTCATATACAAAGGAAAATTTCCCCATAAACCCTGTACTAATGTTGACTATGCTGAATGATGTTACTCACTGTGAGGGATGATGGGAGATTTCCTTCTACATGGAGCTTCAAGACAGATCAGAAAATAGGACTTTCTTGTAAAATCTGTCATTGAATGGTTCCTGAAATAATAAATTTTAAGCAGCACCAATCAGTCTTTTACTAGATTCTATCGGCTTCCTTATTGCTCCTCACTTACATGTGAACCAACTGTGGCATGCCCCTGGTCTGCCTTGAACCAAGGCAGATAGTGCGCATCACTCCCAACCACTCACATGAAAGATGCTTACAGCAGGGAATACACTTGGTGAGTACTTTTAAAAACTATTTTCAAGATCTTTACACAGGATAACAATGACTGTCCAGTTTATGGATATATAGGAAGCCCAGCTGCTTGATCTCCTTCTCAAATTGCACAGAACCTATATAAAGATTTCTAAAATGTTAAGGTCAACTAATTTACGAAGAAACAGCTCAACTTTACATATCATGAAACCATCTGGCAAAAGCCATCTGTTACTTCCATAACTTTCCCAAATCTGGAAATCTCTCAGGTATGCTTTGCATGTCCAGTGATGAAGAAATGACAAACCAATTGGCATTAAATAATAATCAACTGGCAAACCCCTCAACTTCCTGAACAAGGCATTTCTAAATCCATCATTCCCCCCATACTAAACATAGTCTGCTAATATTAGGTCAATTAGAAGCAAGTTCTTTTCCTCAGTAATAGAGTTAACAATATCAACCCCACACAACTTTAGGATAACTGCATTCTCTCAGTCCCTAACTCTCACCCACGTGTATAGAGGGCGTAGAACCTCATTCTGATACCTTGAGTAACAACTGTAGAACAGTGCTTCTCAAATGCTAACCTGCATACAAATCAGCCACAATCTTATTAAAATGCAAATTCTGATTGAGCAATTCTGGGGCGGGGTCTGAAATCTACCTAATAGGCATCCCAGGTGATACCAAAGCTGCTAGTCTGTGGACCACACCAAGG
This sequence comes from Bos taurus, assembly GCF_002263795.3. NCBI lineage: Eukaryota > Metazoa > Chordata > Mammalia > Artiodactyla > Bovidae > Bos > Bos taurus. The sequence continues at coordinate 14,946,610 of NC_037344.1, read as the reverse complement.
GGAAAAGTAATTGAGTTCTTTAGCAGAGAAAACATACCTGTAAAGATGACAATATCCAGGTCAAGAATGCTTGCATTCTGTCCACAGGTCACACACAAGCAGTTTAGGAGTGATAATATTACCAAAGAGTAGAACTCTAGGAGAAAAAAAAAAAAGGGTAGGAGGTATTTGTAAGGCCAAACATTGTGGATCCCCAGCACAGAGCTTTGAAACCACAGATTCATTCATTCACTCGTTCCTTATTCACTTACTCATTCATGTATATGAAGTATATTGAGCACCTCCCCTATGGCAGGCACTGTGCTAGATTCCAGAATACAGTGTTGAACAGACAAAAGCCTAGTTTTAAGGAACACACACTCACATCTAAAAATAATACAATATGAGACAAAGGCAACCAGCTTTGGCTGTACACAAAGAAGAGTGAAAACATTAAAGAGAAAATACTTCACTCTGCAAGATGGGTTGAGGCGGACAACTCAAGGAAGGCTTCGTAGTACAAATCAATAATGACTTTTTTGCTAACTCAACTTGTGCTAAGTTCTAAGCACTTTTACTCTCGTCATGACCCTTATCTTCTAGCTGAAGAAACAAGGCAGAAGTAAATTATGTAATGTTCCCAGCAAATCAGTTACTGATGATAGTCACAATAGCAAAATTTCCTCTAGGATCCCCACAATTACTATGCACCAATATATACCCTAAGATAAAAGTTACTAACACTCACTAAGATTTCTGGTTCTCTTTTCCTTCAGGGCACTTTTCTCTTTGAAAATATGCATGGACACATGCCATTGAAATGTGATCAGAAATGACAGGTGTCACTTCCAGGCAGAAGCGTTTAAGAGCCAGTTCACAATTCTCCATCCAGTCCAGTGGTCGTGCAAGCACTTGATGTGGATTGGATACAAGCTGGAAAGATCCTGAGGGATGCTGAACTGCCACGAAAAACACATCATCACAAGATCATCTCCCAGACCTATACAGATCCAAGAAATAAACTTTTGCTATGTTAACTTACACAGATTGTGATGATGTTTGTTACTTTAACCTAACTTTGTCTATCTTCATAATACACTGTAGTTGAGGTGATGTATAAATTATCTTGCAAAATAAGAGTGAGTTTAACTCACCAGAGGAGGGGAGAGTGTGTTGGGAAGGAAGTTCAAGTTGGGCATAGGAGGCGTTGAGAAAATTTAAACAAGATGGTACATTTAGGAAACTTCAGGTAGTTGGACTTTGCTGGAGAATAAAGCTAGGATGAAGTTGCGGAGGAGGAAAGAGGAATAATCCAGGTCTGGGGCCCCTCTGAAAGGAAGAGAAGGCATGAAAGTCTGGGCAATGCTCATCAGGGCTGCATATGGAAGAAGGTAATTAGATTCAACTCAAGTTTAAATCAAATAAATGAGTTTCTGTAGAGGAAATCGAAGAAAGCACTGTGCTGGGAAGAGAGGTCAGCCATAAATGAGGAGGAAGAACAGAGAAAAGGGAAGAAAAGAAGCAAAACAAACCAGGAATTAAAAACCTAGGCTAGAGCTGGAGGGAATGGGAGATATGGGAGTGGGAGGATGGGCTCAAATCAAAGAAAGGAATATGTGTTTATCTACAGGGTGTGGTTCCTCACACCCAGACATGCAGCAGGGGCAACTCTGAGGTCTGCCTTTCCTCTAAGCCCTCACCTGGGTGATGTCCACTAACTAGGCTCAAAGATGTGGCTCTGAGACATCACCACCTGCCCACACTCCCACTGCCCTCACCCCCCAGCCCACCTGGCACCTTCTACCTCCTCACAGAGTCCTTCCTCTGTTATCACTACATGAACCCAAGGGCATTTTAATTGTCCATTCATCTGTCTGCCTCCCCACCTATGACTGACTTCTTTGGGAGACTGACCCCATCTGATTTATTTTTACAATTCCAAGGCCAAGCTCAGAGCTTGGTCCATATTCACATAAACCTAGAGTAAATTTATGGTAAATCCGGGAAAGAATTTTCCCTGAATGTTTTGAATGTTTTATGAATGACATGAGAGCTCAGAAGTGGGTCTCAAATAAAGATTAAAATTTGTCCCATCTTTAATGAAATCACTCATTCAACAAACATTTACAAGTGCTTATTAAGCTAAATATCAATATCCTCAGATATGCAGATGACACCACCATAATGGCAGAAAGTGAAGAGGAACTAAAAAGCCTCTTGATGAAGATGAAAGTGGAGAGTGAAAAAGTTGGCTTAAAGCTCAACATTCAGAAAACGAAGATCATGGCATCCGGTCCCATCACTTCATGGGAAATAGATGGGGAAACAGTGGAAACAGCGTCAGACTTTATTTTTCTGGGCTCCAAAATCACTGCAGATGGTGACTGCAGCCATGAAATTAAAAGACGCTTACTCCTTGGAAGGAAAGTTATGACCAACCTAGATAGCATATTCAAAAGCAGAGACATTACTTTGCCAACAAAGGTTCGTCTAGTCAAGGCTATGTTTTTTCCTGTGGTCATGTATGGATGTGAGAGTTGGACTGTGAAGAAGGCTGAGCACCGAAGAATTGATGCTTTTGAACTGTGGTGTTGGAGAAAACTCTTGAGAGTCCCTTGGACTGCAAGGAGATCCAACCAGTCCATTCTGAAGGAGATCAGCCCTGGGATTTCTTTGGAAGGAATGATGCTAAAGCTGAAACTCCAGTACTTTGGCCACCTCATGTGAAGAGTTGACTCATTGGAAAAGACTCTGATGCTGGGAGGGATTGGGGGCAGGAGGAGAAGGGGACGACAGAGGATGAGATGGCTGGATGGCATCACTGACTCAATGGACGTGAGTCTCAGTGAACTCCGGGAGTTGGTGATGGACAGGGAGGCCTGGCGTGCTGTCATTCATGGGGTCGCGAAGAGTCGGACACGATGAGCAACTGATCTGATCTAATCAAGCTAAATAATGGATATTCTGGTGACCAAAGAAGATACAGTGTTTTGATGATGATGATGTGTGCATGCTTAGTCACTTAGTAGTGTCCAACTCTTTTTGACCCCATGGACTGTAACCCACCAGGCCCCTCTCTCCATGGAGATTCTCCAGGCAAGAATACTGGAGTGGGTTGCCATTCTCTTCAGGGGGATCTTCCCAACCCAGAGATTGAATCCAGGTCTCCCACATTGCAGGAGGACTCTTTACCATTGGAGCCACCAGGGAAGCCCAAGAACACAGGAGTGGGTAGCCTATCCCTTCCCCAGGGGATCTTCTTGATCCAGGAATCAAACCTGGGTCTCCTGCATTTCATGTGGATTCTTTCTTTACCAGCTGAGCTTTCAGGGAAGCTCGTTTTGATGATACTTGGCTACTAATGGAAGAGAAAATGATGATTAAATGAATACATATACTTATTATTTTTTAATTAATTTTTTTTTTTTTTTACTTATTTTTGGCCACACCACACAGCACGTGGGATCTTAGTTCCTAGACTAGGCATCGAACCCAAACCCCCTGCATTGGAAGCACAGAGTCTTAAACACTGGACCACCGGGGAAGTTCTACACCTGTCGTTATAAATAGCTCTTTTCAAGATCTCCAAGGACCTTTACATGGCTAACTCTAAGGCTCAATACCCAGTGTTGGTCTTACATGACTCATCAGTAGGATTTAACACAGTTGATCACTCTTTCCTTATTAAAGCAGGATTTCACATTCCCTTAGTTTTTCTTTTACCTTGATCCCTCTCATTAAATGGTCCCTGTCTACCTCTCAAACTCTGAAACTGGATGTGCCCAAGGATTTTTCCAGTTTCCTTCCACATACACTACCTAGCTGTGATCTCATTCGTGGCTTTAAATGCCATCTCTAAGCCAGAGGCACCCAAAATATATTTTCAGTTCAAACGTCTCCACTGAAATCTAGATCCCTCTGTCCCACTGGCGTTTCAATCTCTCTACTTGGATGCCTACTAAACATCTCAGCGAAATCTGTCCAGAAGGGAGTTTTCATCATTTTCCACATGATCAGTTCCTCTTAAAGTCCTCCCATCTCAGGTCATTGCACATCTACTCTTGAATTTGCACTGGACAAAAATTTTGATCTCATCCTTACCTTCCATCTTCCTATAACCCTCATCTTGTCTACTAGCAAATCTTACTTTAAAATATATTCCTAACTATACTACCTCTTACCACTCTGGTCCAAGTCAGCATCATTTCATACCTGAATTACTTCAGTAGCATCCAATTGATCTTCCAATTTTATATTCATTCACAGAATATATCTATTCTCTATACACATCAACTATAGTGACTTTGTTAGGTCAGATCATGTCACTCCTCAAAACCCTACAGTTATTCCTTATTTCACACAGATGAAACACTAAAGCCCTTCCAATGGTCCGTAACCCTGCAAATGATTAGGATGAAATATGGTCTATCCGAAAAGCATTCTATGACTTTAGTATTTAAAGTACTTTTCTAACATTCATCTCACATGAAAAAAATGAAAACCAAAAGACAGAACTATTCAGCAAAGATACATGATATCTTCTTTTCATCTATATTTTTTGAATGACAGTATCAGTGCAATTGACTGGAAATGGAGTATACTTTTGTAGAAATATCTTTAAAAAAATCATTGTCATTGTCCTTCATTGTCCTTCATTCATGTTCATTGTCCTTCAAAGGATATTGTTAAGTCCATTTACATAGGCTCCCAAAATCTCTTTCTTATTTAGGCAACATCAGGGCTTCAAAGTAATCAGCTGGAACAGAGATTTAAAGAAAGGGGGAAAGCCCACTTCAGCTGATAGAGTTCAAAAAGCATTACTTGAGTCAGTCTCAGCAAAAATTTTTGTGCTACTTATTTCCTCTGTTTCAGCACCAAATCTTAGTTTTTCATTGCTAACCTACAAGTATTTACGACTTGTGTGTGGGTGCTCAGTCGCTTCAGTCATGTCCAACTCTTGTGACCCTGTGGACTATAGCCCGCCAGGCTCCTCTGTCCATGGGATTCTCCAGGCAAGAATACTGGAGTTGGTCGCCATGCCATCCTCCAGGGGATCTTCTGACCCAGGCATTGAATCTGTGTCTCCTGCATCTCCTGCATTGCAGATAGATTCTTTATTGCTGAGTCACCAGGGAAGCCCATTTACAACTTACCTTATATTAAATAAGAAATTTATTTTCTATTCTGATCTAACACTGGAGTGAGTGTATATATCTGAGCCTATGTATTAAAGACAGAAAGAGACAGATAGAAAGAAACAGGAAAAAATGAATCCAGAAGAAGAAAAGGTAGAAAAGAAGAAGAAGAGTAGTCTGGCCTCGTCTTTGTATAAGATGGATAGTCAGCCCCCTAAAGACCAATTTGATGATAGCAGGGTGTGGGGGGGTTGGGGACGGAGGGTAGTAAGAGAGAGATAAAACAGAAGCAGAAAGTGAATTCCTCCCATCATTCCACTCACTGATACCTCTAGAGAAGATGACAACAACTAAAAACAGAAAGGGGAAAAAAATATTGATACTAGAAAGCACCACAGCCCCAACTCAGAATCTATATAAAATAGCCACCAAATTTAAAACCAAATCAAGAAAGGACGTTAAGAAGAAATATATTTCCATGCAGGTCTCAGGCACCCTGAGGAATTCTCCGAAAGTGGCAAACCAAGAGAAAGTAAGTGGCAAACCAAGAGGAAGCAAGCGAATGGCCCTTGCTTGGAGTCTGGAATACAAGACTAGCTGAGCATCTCTGACCCTGCAACCCAACAGCCCAGAGTGGCAGAGAGGCACCACTAAACCAGGATCCTGACAGACAGGCCACCTTGGCAGGAAGCAGGGGTGGGAGAAGCCAGAAGGAGGTGGGAATGTAGCTGCTGACCCAGATCTGCTGAAGGAGAGCAAATGCCAAATCTTGATGCAGAAGAGCTGGGGACTCAGGCTTCTCTCTGAGTTCTAGGAATCCTGGTCTGATGAAGCCAGTGATCTCTATTCATCCGGCAGATTCTCGGCCCTTGCCCTGAGCTACTGGCACAAAGAATTTCTCTGCCTGAAGCTTCTTTGTGTATCTCAGAGGCAAAGGCACAAGCCACAATATACATGACTGGTATGGTATCACCGACTCAACAGACATGAGTCAGAGCAAACTCCGGGAGATGGCGAAGGACAGAGAAGCCTAGCATGCTACAGTCCATGGGGTCGCAAAGAGTTGAACATGATTCAGTGACTGAACAACCAAATGGCCAGCAGAGGCAACAGCAAAGAGCATTTCACCACCACCAAATACCAATGGTGTAGCATGTCTTAGAAGTTCATTCCTTTTTATTGTCAAATAATATTGCACTGTTTAAATGTGCTGTGTGCTTTGCTTAGTCGCTCAGTCGTGAACAACTCTTCTAGACCCCACGGACTGTAGCCTGCCAGGCTCCTCTGTCCATGAGGATTCTTCAAGCAAGAATACTGGAGTGGGTTGCCATGCCCTCCTCCAGGAGATCTTCCCAACTCAGGGATCAAACCCAGGTCTCCCTCACTGTAGGCAGATCTTTACCATCTGAGCCGCCAGGCCAGCCCATTGTTTGAATAGATCACATTTTGTTTATTCGTGTGTTAGATGATGAACATTTGGGTTGTTTCCACTTTTTTTTCTTTAGCTACTTTAAATAATGCTGCAATGAACATTAGTGTGCAAATTTTGAGGTGGACATATGTTTCCAAGTCTCTTGGATACATAACCAGGAGTAGAACTGCCAGGTCATATGGGCTTTCCTGGTGGCTCAGACAGTAAAGAATCTGCCTGCAATGCAAGAAACCAAGGTTCAGTTCCTGGGTCGGGAAGATCCCCTGGAGAAAGGAATGGCAACCCACTCCAGTATTCTTGCCTAGGAAATCCCATGACAGAGGAGCCTGGAAGGCTATAGTCCCTGGGTTTGCAAGAGTTGGACATGACTTAACAACTAACACTTTCACTTTCATGGTAACTCTGTGTTGAACATTTTGAAGAACTGCCAGACTATTTTCTAAAGCTCTATGCCATTTTACATTCACGCTGAAATGTAGGATTTTGGTTTTGCAACAGTCTCACCAACACTTGTTATTATTTGTCTTACTTTATTATCACCATCCTAGTGAATGTAAACTCTTTCTCTATATGTTTAAAAGTTCTTTATGCGTTAGAGATATTAGTTCTTTTTCTAAATGTCTTACTATTATCTTCCTATTTATCATTTTAAAAAAAACTTAATGGTGTTTTTTACCATACCAAAGTTATCTACTTTTAGGTAATCAAATTTATCTATCTTTTCTCTACCACATCTAGATTTGGAGCCATAGTCAGAAAGCCTTTCCCTATTCTCAGATTACAGAGGAAGTCAGCCACTCGAACTTACTGGTTTCACTTTTCACACTGAAATCTCCCACCCATTTGGAGTTGTTCCCAGTGTGACACATGAAGCAAACTTGATCTTTTCCTAGATGTCTATACTACTGTCCAAGCAGCATTTATTAAAAAGCCCATCTTTGTCTCATCTTTATCTATCTTTTGTCATCTCAAGTCCAGATTTGAGATGACACCTTTATCATCTCCTGTGTATTTGGGTCCATCTTAATTTTCCATTTGATTCTGCTGGTCTATTTATAATTTACTGTTTTAATTATAGAAGTTTTATCTTTACATTTTAATGCCTGAAGGACTAGTCCCACATCTTTCATAACTTCTCTTTTTTAAATTTATCTTTTATAAAAAACAATATTTATTTATTTGGCTGCACAGAGTCTCAGCTGCAGCACTCAGGATCAACAGTCGCGGCATGTGAACTCTTAGTTGGGACGTGTGGGATCTAGTTCCCTGACCAGGGGTCAAACCTGGGTCCCCTGCATTGGGAGTATGGAGTCATAGCCGTTGGATCACCAGTGAAGTCGTCATAACTTTTCCATTTTAGTATTTTCTTAACTATTCTCTTATGTTTGTGTTTGCCCATGAACTTTGGTATTAACTTGTCTGGTTTCAGAAAAAAAGCTGGTTGTTTGGGTCATTATTGGAATTTCACTAAAATAATAAATAACACCTTTATGATGCTAAGTAATCCTATCCCAAAACAAGAAATGTCTTTTCACTTATCCAAGTCAAATTTTGTGTCTTTCAAAAGTTTTAGAGTATTTTTCATATAAATGTACATATTCTTGTTAGGTTTATCTTACTAATTTTATCTTTTATTTTGAATGAGGTTTCTCAACCACTCTATCTTATCCTGGCTATAATTGATGTATGTGAAGACTGTTGATCTCTGTATGCTAATTTTACATCTTACTGCAAATGTGAATTATTTTATTGTTTTAGTTATTACTGACTGTCATAAAAGATGAATTTGTCATTGATTCTCTAGTAGAATTTTCAGGTATGTTGCCATATTATGTACAAATAGAAATAAAATAGTTTTACTTATTTTCTAATTTTTATGCCATTAATAGCTCTCTCTTATATGATTCCATTAGCTAATATGTCCAGTACAGTGTTAAATAAGAACATTCTTTTCTTCATACTATTATGGAAATGCCTCTAGTGTTTCAACATTAGGTAAAATTCTAGCTTTAGGACTAAGAAATATAGGGATAGGTAGATAGATATAAAATTATATATATACATAATTTATATATCAGATTAATATATAATTTTACATAAATCATACATTAAGTAAGTATAATACATCAATTCTTATTTTTTATGCTTTCTGCTTTTATCTAGAATGGGGGTTAAAGATTTTCAACACAAGATGATCATATGGCTTGTTTTCTCAGAACTTGATATGGTATTGTCTGTGACAGCTCAAGTAAAAGAATATATTTATTAAAATGTTCTTGAGAATGTATTTGAAACTTTCATTTGCCAGGAAAAATATTTCTTAGACATTTCTCTAGTCAACAATCATTTCTTAATTGAAATTGATGGTGGAAATGATTTAACTTGGCCATCTTAGACCACCAAATATGTAGCTTCAGTGGATTTTTTTCATGTTCTGTTTTTGTCTTCTTTCGTTTTCTAAAGTGATATACTCAATAACTTTCAAAACCAGATTCTTTGGCTACCTAAGATAACCATTATTTAAATCCTGACTGAATGGTGATCCCTCAAGAAACACTCCTGAGATGAGGCTGTTCACAATGTCTCATTATTCAGGAAGCTCACAGCACGAGGAAGATGATTTACACGGGCATAGATTGCGCTGTTTTCAAATACTGAGCCAATATGGGATTTTTATGAGTAGAAACAGAAGCAAATCTCTTACTAAAGTTAAATGGTGTGATTGTAATAGTATCGCCATCCAAACTCCATCTCACTCACACTTCTGAAATACCAGTGGCCTAAAGTTATACCTGACTTCACTTTCCTAATAAATACAGAGCTGACCAGGAAGGGTCTCAAAGGTAGAATTTAAAAACAAGTTGCATGGAAGTGATGCTACAGTTGAAGAATTCTATATGTTTCTGGCCCAGCCAACATGTTTCTAGTGTGTCCTCCTGGTGTTTACTTGGCAGCTTTGTTTTGGAGTTTTCTTCAATGCGCAGCTGATCCAGGCAGCACTGGCGTTATCTGTGAATTCATCAGAAAGGCAGAACTGCATTTTAACAAGATCCTTGGGTGATCTGCAGGCCTATTAAAATTTGGGAAGCACTCTTTTAGAGAACTATCAGAGAGGACTGAGACACCTCTCCAAGGGCCAGAGGCCTCTCCCAGCAGCGACACCATCTAGGACAGAAGTCCCCAACCCTTTTGGTACCAGGGACTGGTTTCACAGAAGACAGTTTTCCATGGACCAGGGCGGGGTTGGGGAATGGTTTCAGGATGGTTCAAGCACAATACATGTATCGTGCACTTTATCCTATTATTACTGTATCAGCTCCACCTCAGATCATCAGGCATTAGATCCCAGAGGTTGGGGACCCCTGATCAAGGAGCTTGTTAGGAATGCAAATCTTTAGCCCTTCCCCAGAAGTACCGAATAAGAAACTCTAGGGTAGGGCCCAGTAACCTGTGTTTTCACAAGCCTTCCAGTTGCCTCTGATGCTCACCAGCGTTTGAGAGCTCCCGGCCATCCAGGCAGACTGCCAGTAATCTATGCAGGGGGTATAGGTACATGGTGCAGTGAGAGGCCAGTGCCATAGTGAGACAGGTGGATGAGGAGGTTGGAGCCCTTGCCAGTTGTAATTAACTAGCTGCATGACCTCAGGGGAGAAACTTGGCTAATTACCTGGATCTATATTCTGTAGCCTCAAAGGGAAAACTGTATAAGTTGCTTGGAGTAAAAATCCTCAAAATGTGGTTTGTGGGTGTCCGCTCAGTTGGTAAAGAATCTGCCTGCAACGTAGAAGACCTGGGTTTGATCCCTGGGTCAGGAAGATCTCCTGGAGAAGGAAATGGCAACCCACTCCAGTACTCTTGCCTGGGAAATCCCATGGACAGAGGAGCCTGGTGGGCTACAGCCCATGGGGTCGCAAGAGTTGGACATGACTTAACAACTAAACCAGGTGGTTTATTAAAGACCCAGTAGGCGATTCAGTTATTATGGAGATAAATATAACAGAACATAAATAATCATAGGGAAAAATGTATTTTGCTTAAATGTAACATATGAATGCCACAGAACTGTGATTTTTGAACAATGATTTGGAAATGTAAGATTTGGATTCTATAGAACCATGATTTAACATCACTGCACACATGCTCTGAGGTCTGGGCTGAACAAAACTGATCAGTTCATCTCAGCTAACTTTTAGGTAACAGAGTACAGCTATTTTCTTGAATGTGTTTTCGCATCATTTACTTCTTAACATTTATATTTGTTCATCTCCCATTTTTGATTGTTGCAATTACACTATATTATAATTACAAAAATGGTAAAAAATAAAAAAATAATAACAGGTTGCAGAATTTAGAGATAGGGAAAATTTTAAAGACCATTGAATCCAACTTTTCCATTTTAAAGAGACTAGGATCCAGAAGATGTGTACAGTATATCTAAAGCCACACAAGTAAGCCAGCTTCATTTGACTCCAAATCCTGACTTCTTTGTATTCTCTATAGTAAAGTTACGCTTTGTATTGTAGGCTTTTGTTCACTGTCTGGATTCTAATCTCCTAGGAATGAGAGTCCACACCTAAATGTAGACTCAATCCAGCACTGAGACAAGCTAACTAAGCTTTCTCCCTAAGAAACAACTGGTGCATGCCAAGCCCAGCTAAGGATCCTGGAGGCAGGGAATTCTATTTCTCATTGTTTATTTGTAGCCTATACATTTCTGATACAACTTCACACATGCAAAAAGTGTAAGTTTATACTTTTTTCTCTGTACGAATCTAAATACAACATCCCCCGTTCATTGGTAGAGTCAACTGTCCAATAATTAACCTAGGCATCTGCTACATAATCTTTCTTACAACGAAATGTGCAAGGGTTATTGTTTAATTAGATTCTATAATTGAAACAAATGAAAAATGAGCTAAGAATTCCAGAGTCAGCAAAGCTGTGCTTTTTCATCTGTGCTCTTTTTTCGCCCCCTCAAAGTATACCATTCTTTTCCCTAAGAATAGTTTTTGAAAATAAGATCTACATTTCTGAAGTATGGGTAGGTCATTCATCAAAAGACAGACAAATGGCACATAAATGTATAAACCAAAATACAAATCCAGAATGACTTTCTTCTGATAAAAAGCTGCTATTACAGATTTGAGCATGGTGCTAAGATCCATTGTTTCTAACGGAGGAAAATAGAAACTACCCAAGTCGTCATGGGTACATGTTTCTCACCCAGTGCCTGCCTTTTTTAACCCTTGAAGATATATTATTGTTGCAATATTTTTTCCAAGACCCCACTATATTTATTTTGTCTTCCTTTCCCTTAAATTTTCTTTGCAAATATACTGGTTTCATTCTGCTCACTGCATATATTTCAGAAACCTCATTTTTTTCCTAACAAAGCTATTGGTTCATATTCAACATTTAAATGCAGCCACATATGTGTATATAAGTCAAAGCATTCCTGTTCTTCATATTTGCCACAGTTATCAGCTTCTTTTATAACAGCTTAAGCTCGGCTACCAATTTGCATAAGAGTCTTTAAAACTGCCAGCTAATTCCATGAGAATTTATTTCTTTAAGAAAGGAAAGTAGCAGTCAACGTTTTAATGAAATGGAAATAAAGGCCCTTTCCCTCATCATTAAGCAACGAGAAGTTTGATTGGCTAGCGAAGTTTCTGATTTTACTGTTACCAAGTGCAACTGCCTGAACGGGTGCTCACTGTTTTGGTATTAAAAATAAGGTTAAGTGGAATAAATAAGTCAGCTTATCAAAGTTACAGGAATTGAGATAATATGAAAGCTACATTTCAATAGCCAATAGAAGATATTTAAGTTTGAATCTCTTAACCCATGGAGCTTGAATGTAGTACGTACTTACCATAATAAGTGATGAGGCCGAAGGACTTCATTAAGTTTGACTGTCATAACAGATCCACCATGCTTGAGCAGAGTCTTTGTCTTAAACAACAACTTCTAAAAACAACCATCAGTGGAGCAAAATGTTATACGTTTTCGGTCTGTGCTTCATTTAAGTCTAGATCTATAATAACAAAGTCAAGAGGAATGTTGAAAATCAAGACACAATTCTATCATGACAATAAAAGAAGACTTGGGAGACTGAATCTTCTACCTGGATTTAGATGTTTCAACACAAACTATGTAATTTCTTAACCTTCCATTCTGAAGATGTAGGCAGTGAAATAATCTGCCAGAGTTTCTGCTGGCATATCTCGCCGAAGCTCAAACCTAAGGATGCTGAAGCCCTTTCCTTTCAGTATTTTCCTGCTCTGGAACCAGTATAATTCTTATTTGAGAAGAACTAAAGCATCCCTTTAGTTCTCCAAGCCAGACTTCAGCAATACGTGAACCGTGAACTTCCAGATGTTCAAGCTGGATTTAGAAAAGGCAGAGGAACCAGAGATCAAATTGCCAACATCAGCTGGATCATCGAAAAAGCAAGAGAGTTCCAGAAAAACATTTGTTTCTGCTTTATTGACTATGCCAAAGCCTTTGACTGTGTGGATCACAATAAACTGTGGAAAATTCTGAAAGAGATGGGAATACCAGACCACCTGACCTGCCTCATGAGAAACCTATATGCAGGTCATGAAGCAACAGTTAGAACTGGACATGGAACAACACACTGGTTCCAAATAGGAAAAGGAGTACGTCAAGGCTGTGTATTGTCACCCTGCTTATTTAACTTATATGCAGAGTACATCACGAGAAACACTGGGCTGGAAGAAATACAAACTGCAATCAAGATTGCCCGGAGAAATATCAGTCACCTCAGATATGCAGATGACACCACCCTTATGGCAGAAAGTGAAGAGGAACTCAAAAGCCTCTTGATGAAAGTGAAAGTGGAGAGTGAAAAAGTTGGCTTAAAGCTCAACGTTCAGAAAATGAAGATCATGGCATCCGGTCCCACCACTTCATGGGAAATAGATGGGGAAACAGTGGGAACAGTGACAGAGTTTATATTTTTGGGCTCCAAAATCACTGCAGATGGTGACTGCAGCCATGAAATTAAAAGACGCTTACTCCTTGGAAGGAAAGTGATGACCAACCTAGATAGCATATTGAAAAGCAGAGACATTACTTTGCCAACAAAGGTCTGTCTAGTCAAGGCTTTGGTTTTTCCTGTGGTCATGTATGGATGTGAGAGTTAGACTATGAAGAAAGCTGAGCACCGAAGAATTGATGCTTTTGAACTGTGGTGTTGGAGAAGACTCTTGAGAGTCCCTTGGACTGCAAAGAGATCCAACCAGTCCATTCTGAAGGAGATCAGCCCTGGGATTTCTTTGGAAGGAATGATACTAAGGCTGAATCTCCAGTACTTTGGCCACCTCATGCGAAGAGTTGACTCATTGGAAAAGACTCTGATGCTGGGAGGGATTGGGGGCAGGAGGAGAAGGGGATGACAGAGGATGAGATGGCTGGATGGCATCACTGACTCGATGGACGTGAGTCTGAGTGAACTCTGAGAGTTGGTGATGGACAGGGAGGCCTGGCATGCTGCGATTCATGGGGTCGCAAAGAGTCGGACACAACTGAGCGACTGAACTGAACTGAAAGCATCCCTATGGGCTTCCCAGGTGGCCCTAGTAGTAAAGAGCCCACCTGCCAATGCAGGAGACAGAAGAGATGTGGATTCAATCCCTGAGTTGGGAAGATTCCCCAGAGTAGGAAATGGCAACCCACTTGCCTGGAAATCCCATGGACAGAGGAGCCTAGTGGGTACAGTCCATGAAACTGCAAAGAATCAGATGTGACTTAGCAAAATCAAAGTAACTGTTCCTTAGTCATTCATCAGCATATAAGTTTTGAGAACAGTGACTTTCTTCTGTCTTGCTTAACCCTTTGTGTATCCTGCCCTAGTTTTTACCATGTAGGTTGGTACTCTATAAATAAGCACTGAAAGACTGAAAATGAAAGAATGAGTAAATGAATGAATTAGTGGATTCTCTGGTGTCCTAGCTGGGCTCTAAAACCACATCCTTCTTGTAACTGAATTCAAATTAGTGCATCTTGATGTATCGCCTGATGTTCCTGAGGTCTTGCCTTGCTCTGCAGTGGTTCTAGGAATAAGTGCACTGTTCCTGAACTACGGTCCCATGGTTGAGCTCTTCATCCGAGTGCTTCCTCATCACCCTTGTGCCAAACAAATGTTGATTTCTTTCCTATTGCTTCTTTCAGATTTCATAACACCATGCTCCACACATCTAGGATACGCACATATATGATCTTTCCTGTGTATCCCTAACCCAGACCTTCTCTGCTTCTCCAGTCACCATATTCTTCTCATGATATTTTTTTGGTAGTGGAGGGACAAAGAAAAAGAGTTGTCAAGTTTGTATGTAATAATGAACAATTTTTTGCTGGAATATTTGAAAAGCTGACACAATACCTACACCTCACTGAATGTTACAAGTGAAAATTACTAGTAGTTTGGTGTTGATCTTTCTGCTTTTTCTGCTCTATAAATATCATAAAAGGCAGAAAGAGGAATAACAATGGCCAATTGTAATCAAGAGAGTTCGACCAAAGGCTGGGGCAGGGAGCGGGGGGTTGGATTTTAAAGAACAGAGTTACTCTCAGCTGATCTGTTGCAATCTTATGTTTATTATCTCCAGAGACCCTTCGAGTCATGGCCAAACTTGAATGAAATGTACCAACAAGTGATGAATATAGTCCTGAGCTAGGGCCCAAGACAGACTAATGGCATCCTGTGCCATTTTATCAGTAGGTTTATAATAAACAAAACAGTTTGCACTTGGGTGCTGTGTGTTCTCTTGGTTTCTGTTACTGAGCCTTTAAAGCTGGTTTAAGCTACATGGCCAGAGAGGCATAAAAGACATCTCCTCATTTGAAACTCTGATTTCCTTGAGATTAAGGGTACTTGTATTTTAAGACTAAGAAGGGAACCCGAGAGCTGACTGGAAAGTATTACACATGTCTGATATTTGTGCATTTTCCCTCTTGCTATACCATATTCTTCACCTTTATTAAGCTTAAGTGAATATCCCAAGGAGAACCTTGTAGGCCCTTTTAATTATCCATCCAACTCTGAAAATTAATGCACTTGACATATATCAAAGGATTTTTGTGTTACTTCTCCTGACGTATTTATTTGTGATGGTGACCTCAGTAGCAGATCGTGTTGACCAAGTTTTCAGGTCAAACATGATTCATCTTGATGGAGTAAATGGCCTGGATATGTCAAACCCAACTGCCTTTCTGTTTCTTTGTAGAGTAGATTCACAATGATAGAGAGTGTCAGTATCCTTTAAAAAGTCAGAAATTTCCTTTGTTAAAAAGAAATGACAAGTCTTTGTCCTCCCACCCATCAAGTCACACTTTTTATTTTTAAAACAGATATAACTACTCAGCCATAAAAAAGAATGAAATAATGCCATTTGCAGCAACATGGATGGGCCTAGAGATGATCATATTAGGTGTAGTAAGTTAGAGAAAGAAAATACTATGTGATATCATTTATATGTGGGATCTAAAATATGACATAAATGAAATTATCTCAAAATAGAAATAGACTCACAGACATGGAGAACAGATTTGTGCTCGTCAGGAAGGAGAGGGGTGGGGAAGGGATAAATGAGGAGGTCAGGATTAGCAGACACAAACTGTTATACAAAACACAGATAAACAATAAGGTCCTACTTTGTAACACAGGGAACTATATTCAATATCCTGTAGTAAACCATAACGAAATATAATATCTATATATTTGTATAACAATCACTGTGCCTAGAATTAACACAACATTGTAAATCAACTATACTTAATTAAAAAAATAGATCTAGGAAGGCAGTCAGAATGAAAAGATATCAAGGACTTTGGATTTTTAGATATTCTCAACTGTATAGCCTTCAAATCCTCTGGACAAACATATTTTATCTGTAAAATAGGGATAAATATTTCAAATTCATAAAGTTGTTTGGGGATTAAAAATAAGAGAGTATTTTGAAAATTCCCAAGCTTCCTAACTAGTGTTCAGTTCAGTTCAGTCTCTCAACCGTGTCCAACTGTTGGTGACCCCATGAACCGCAGCACGCCAGGCCTCCCTATCCATCACCAACTCCTGGAGTTTATCCAAACCCATGTCCATTGAGTTGGTGATGCCATCCAAACATCTCGTCCTCTGTTGTCCCCTTCTCCTCCTGCCCTCAATCTTTCCCAGCATCAGAGTCTTTTCCAATGAGTCAACTCTTCGCATGAGGTGGCCAAAGTAATGGGGTTTCAGCTTCAACATCAGTCCTTCCAATGAACACCCAGGACTGATATCCTTTAGGATGGACTGGTTGGATCTCCTTGCAGTCCAAGGGACTCTCAAGAGTGTTCTCCAACACCACAGTTCAAAAGCATCAATTTTTTGGTGCTCAGCTTTCTTTATGGTCCAACTCTCACATCCATACATGACTACTGGAAAAAACATAGCCTTGACTAGACAGATCTTTGTTGACAAAGTAATGTCTCTGCTTTTTAATATTCTTTCTAGGTTGGTCATGACTTTCCTTCCAAGGAGTAAGGGTCTTTTAATTTCACGGCTGTAGTCACCATCTGCAGTGATTTTGGAGCCCCAAAAAATAAAGTCTGACACTGTTTCCACTGTTTCCCCATCTATTTGCCATGAAGTGATGGGACTGGATGCCATGATCTTAGTTTTCTGAATGTTGAGCTTTAAGCCAACTTTTTCAGTCTCCTCTTTCACTTTCATCAAGAGGCTTTGAACTGAACACTAGTTAGGAAGCTTAGGCTTCCCTCCTAACTCAGTCAGTAAAGAATCTACCTGTAATGCAGGAGACCCAGGTTCAATTCCTGGGTCAGGAAGATCCCTTGCAGAAGGAAATGGCAACCCACTATAGTATTATAGTTGAGTGGGAAGGGGAAAGCAGAAGTGGAGTGCAAAGAGGCCTTTTAAGTCCATGACCTGGATGTTGTACACATGACTTCCACTCACACATCAATGGCCAGTTGCAAGATGGGTGGAAAACGCAGTTTCTAGCTGGGTGAACCATATGCCGAGTGAAAAGTCATGCTAGGTTCTATTCATGAAAATGAAGGAAGATAAGCAGTTGATAATAACCTTTATAACTATTTGCTTTTGAATTGGCTGCTAAAGAACAGCTACTTCCCAGGCCTAAATGGATCCCAAGATGCAGCAGTAGATACAGATGAAGGAAGTAGTCTCCAAAATGAGTGTGCAGACATTCCAAGAAGTGTGCAAAATGATACATAATGGTGTGGGAAGAAAATCTTAGAATCATTGCTTTACTTTAAAAAGAAAAAGGAAAGAAACTAAGTCTTACTGATAATTAACATGTGTCTTGACACTAATTCTGAATCGCATGACTTCTTGAGATAAGCATTATATGAATGCCCAAGGTTCTTTCATTCATACTTTCAATGTATTTGGATGTATCCCTATGCATCACCATTCATGAGTGGCTAGTTAAGTGAATTCACATATTACATAATTCTGACAAGCTAATTTTCATAAAAATGAAGTGTCTTGAAAAGACTCCTGCAAAGAAGCCACAGATTAACAGTAATACTATTATAGAAAGTACAAATAAATATGAAGAAAGCCGTTTTTTAATACAACATTTGTGAAATTGCCCAGTAGGGGTAAAGAATTTTATCAAAAATTTTAAATATGGCCCAAGTTATACTTCCTCCTTTGGAATCTGTTTATTTTTGCGAGAAAACATTTCTACACAGTTAGAACAATCCATTAAAACCAAATAGCAAAATAAACTGAAATTAGAACCAATCCTTTTAGTCTTTGTATCACAAAGTGTTGACCATAGTTTTCAAAATTAATAAAGTATATTTAACAAGACAGAGCTTAAGATAAATATTTGAAAGCACATTTTTGTGTCAGTAATACGAAGTATTTTTAAAACATAATTTACTTTGTTTTTATTTTATAATTTTGTGTTGGTTTTAAACGTACATAAAATTTTGGAAGAGAAGTAAACATATACAATTATCATTAATAGACAAACATTTATAGTCAAGATTTTACTGGAAAGGGTGTGTGATTAAAAGAGCATGGAAAGCACTGTTCTAATCCAAAATTTCTCAAAGTGTGTTCTTCAAAATGCCTCCATGAATAACTATAAGTGACCTGCGGGTGATTTCAAAGGAAAAAATTATGTTTCTTTGCAAGCATTTCACAAAGATTAGATGTAATTTTATCTATGAATTTCAAGAGCATTCAAGCTCTTACTTGCTAACAAGAAGTCTCTAAAGTTCTTCCAATTATTATAGCATTAAGTGTAAACATCCACTACAAAGATTATGCTGATTAGTCACCAGAACTAACATCCAGTTAACAAACAGATCGCAGTTCATCTCAACTAAGATGTTTTCCCATCAACTGTGTGCTTATTACTTACATTTGTTATTACTGGATTTTTATTGTTTCTGTTGCATTTTAGTTGCATTTCTGTTGCAACTAATGTGAAGTTGCTAAGCCCCACGAGCAGATAATATTGTTTAGAGTTAGTTTACTGAAGCATAAGAGTACTAAAGAAAATATTAATCTAAATATTGTAGAGGATAATATCATAAACATACATAATGAATATGACTGCAGAGCAAACACAAAATAGGCTTTGGTAATGATTATTTTACATACATCTTGATATTGAATTTTATTGGACCTGTGTTTCAATTCCTTCCGGTCTCCATGGCAGTTTGAATTATAAAACATTGTCAAGGCTTCTGCTTCATCTCCAAACAAAGCACAACAGCCTCTTTTGTAAACCAATTGTGGGGTTTTTTTTTTTTTTTCTTTTTTCAGAAAACTTACAAAATAATGTTCCTGAGGAAAATATTTAGCGAAAGTTATTACTAAATAAGGAGAGGAGACAAAAAAATAGAAGCAATATACATTATTGCACACTTTCTTGCAAAAATATAGAAATCATATTGCTGGAGAGAAGTCTCTGAAGCTAGTGAAAAGCATTGTGCTAAAAAGGAAACAGAACACATCTCTCTTGATCAATTCAGACTGCTGTAACTGAGTAACCAGAGATGGTATGGCTTAAACGACATTTTCTTCTCACAGTTCTGAAGTCTGGAGGTCTAAGGTCAGAGTACCAGCATGGTCAGGTTTTTGGTGAAGGTCATCTTTCTGGACTAAAAGTGACAGCTATCTTATTGTATCTTCATACAGCACAGAGAGCACTGGGGTTCCTTACTCTTATGAAGACACCAAACCTATCATGGGGGCTCCATCCCACCTGATGACCTCATCTAAGTCTAGCCACCTCCCCAAAGCCCTGCATCCAATGCCCGCACTGGGCATTAAGTTTTCAACATGTGAATCAGGGGTGACACAAATATGCAGCCCATAATAGTGCCATTAGCCAAATTCCTTTACCCCAGTGAACCTGTTGTAAGTCACCAAATATTAATAGCACAGAATGTAGAATTACAAATATATATGTATCCTACCACGTAGTTCACCTTGTGTTTGGAAGAAAGCATTGACGTACAGTGTAAATTGGTTTGTTTGCTTTTTTTTTTTAGCCAGGAAAATCTGACTTTTTTTTAATATAAATTTATTTATTTTACTTGGAGGTTAATTACTTTACAATATTGTATTGGTTTTGCCATACATTGACATGAATCCGCCATGGGTATACACGTGCTCCCCATCCTGAACCCCCCTCCCACCTCCCTCCACGTACCATCCCTTTGGGTCATCCCAGTGTACCAGCCCCAAGCATCCTGTATCCTGCATCAAACCTGGACTGGCAATTTGTTTCTTATATGATATTATACATGTTTCAATGCCATTCTCCCAAATCATCCCACCCTCTCCCTGACTTTTTATTTCTTAAATACACTGAAGGAAGAAGGGGGAAATGTTCCCTGATGATGGAGGGCCATAGAGCAAAGAGCTAGGGATCGTCAGCACAGGCCCTGTGGGCATTAGGGAAACACTGGGGACTGTAGTTAGGGTCTTCCTGGAATTGCTTTTGTATAGCAGCCTGGAGCTGCTGTCAGTAGCTCTCCTGAACTTGTGGTGCCTCCGGGTCAAAGCTCAGGCTCTCAAGGCCCATCAGGAGCCGAGCTCTGGCTGCCTCAGCTGCCTGGCTTATGGCCTGGGAGAGCACTGATGGCAAAGACGTGAAGGGAAAATGGTGATTTCCTGTAACATTTAGCACTAAAATGTCATACTACAGGAGAAAAGGCCTTTTAAAAAATTTTAGCTCCAAGTTTTTGAGGCATGATGTAGCTAGAAGTAGTGTATTAGATGACATAGTTAAGTAGCACTGACCATCTGTGCAGCCAGAAAGAGTGTTATTAAGTTAAGTTTCTGCACTAAAATATCAAACATCTTCTTCATCAATACAAAAAATAAATAAGCTGGAATTCATTTGATGTTGCAGGAAATGGCAATAATTTTTTAGTATAATCAGGTCAAAGTTCTTTTGTTACAGTAGACCAAACCAATTTCTGGCCAATTTAAATAAAAATAAGCTTATTAGAATGGTAACAGGAGCTCAAAGAATTGAGAAATAGCAGGCCAGAGAAATAGGCTTGGGAATGGGCAAGGCTGAAATCAGCCCCAGAGGCTAAGAATTGGGAAGCCCAGCAATTGTGGTTTATCAGAGCCAGGCTGGTAGAAGCTGGCCACTGGTTTGGCACTGGAGACCAACTGTTTACTATTTTCTCTGCACCGGATGCAAATATTTCACCTTGAATAGCAAAACAAAAGGCCCTTGATAAGTGCCCCACCATACTATAACTGGCAGACAAAGGATCAGATCAGATCAGTCGCTCAGTCATGTCCGACTCTTTGCGACCCCATGAATCGCAGCATGCCAGGCCTCCCTGTCCATCACCAACTCCCGGAGTTCACTCAGACTCATGTCCAATACTCAGAGTTTCTGAGAAGCTGATTTTCAGCATGCTACATAAAGAATGGGGCTTCCCAGATGCTCCTACTGGTAAAGAACCCACCTGCCAATACAGGAGGCATAAGAGACACAGGTTTGATCCCTGGGTCAGGAAGATCCCCTGGAGGAGGGCATGGTAGCCCATGCTTGCATGGTAGTATGCTTGCCTGGAGAATTCCATGGACAGAGGAGGCTGGTGGGCTATAGTCCATGGGGTCACAAAGAGTCAGATACAACTCAAGTGACTCAGCATACATGTAAAGAAATGGTCAGTTAAGACAGGAGATACTTGTTCACACGAAGTGCACACTATGAGAATGAAGGGCTCACATTTCAAACGAGGAATTTGGTTATGTCAAAGGGAACATTTCTATCGCGAACTATTTGCTCAGTTGACAGGTATATACTAAACGATACAGGTTTGACTTTCACTGGCTGATGTATATGTAGATTTTTTTCAATAGTAAGTAATACACTTCCTAGGTGATGCTAGTGGTAAAGAACCCACCTGCCAATGCAGGAGATGAAAGAGATGCAGGTTCAATCCCTGGGCTGGGAGGATCCCCTGGAGGAAGGCCTGACAACCCACTCCAGTGTTCTTGCCTGGAGAATTCCATGGACAGAGGAACCTGGCAGGCTACAGTCCATGGGGTCACAAAGAGTTGGACACGACTTGGTGAAGAACAACAACAAAGAGAAAGCAAAACTTGATCAGTAACTCAAACTATAAATGGAACCGGGTGTTTCTAATCTGGGGAAAGGTAAAGCAATACAATCTCACTGAGATTATTGCTATAATTTCAGAAATTCAATATTTTATGTTTAATTTGTCAAAAGTTATTACAATATTTTAATTTAGATTTTTTAATTTTTTTAACTTCTGGAAAGTTGGTGAGTTTTACCTTCTCATGTTGAACACTTCCTAATTCTATACAGATGCCACAACTAGAGAAAGAAGCTGTTCACATCCCACCAGAAGCTGCTCACATCCCACCAGAAGCTGTTCACATCCCACCAGAAGCTGTTCAGCTGCACCTGTAACTCTTGAGCATATTCATTTTTGCCCAAAGTTCAAATCAGGAAATACAACAGATAGCACTTAACATGGATGGTGAGCATGAAAATATTTAATAACTATTATAGAAAGCTAAAGGGCTGCCCTGGTAGCTCAGTGGTAAGAATCTGCCTGCCAATGCAGAAGACACTGGTTCTCTTTCAGGGGATCGGGAAGATCCCCTGGAGAAGACAATGGCAACCCATTGCAGTATTCTTTTTTTTTTTTTAATTGGAGGCTAATTACAATACTGTAGTGGTTTTTGCCATACATTGACATGAATCAGCCATGTGTGTTCATGTGTTCCCCGTCCTGAGCCCCCCTCCCAACTCCCTCCCCATCCCATCTGTCAGCGTCATCCCAGTGCACCAGCCCTGAGCACCCTGTCTCATTCATCAAACCTGGACTGGAGATCTATTTCACACATGGTAAAATACATGTTTCAGTGCTATTCTCTCATATCATCCCACCCTCGCAGTATTCTTCCCTAGGAAATCCCATGGACAAGAGGAGCCTGGTGGGCTACAGTCCATGGGGTACCAAAAGAGATAGACACAACTTAGCAAATAAACATCAATAATGACGACATACAAAGCTAAATCCAAGAACTCAGGCACTCCAAGTTCTCTTTTGGAAATTTACACTAGAAAATAAAGTGATAAAAATAGGCAACAAAGATTTACTGTACAGCACAGGGAATTACACATAATGTTTTGTAATAACCTATAATGGAATATAATCTGAAAAAAGATAGTGATAAATTCAGTGACTAGTCAGATAACAGGTAGTTTTTTTAAATATGAATTATCATGTTTATCTGTCTACTATAATGAGAGGCAACCTGGTATAGTAGAAAGTGTATAGGATTTGGAGACAGAAGTTGCCTTATTCTTGATTTTTCTGCCAAGTAAACATGTGGTGCTGAATGAGTTATTGCACTTAATATCTCTAAACCTGACTTAATTCCTCTGCAAAATGGAAGAAGTAATAATATCCTCATGAGACCACATGAAAAGTAAATAAGGTAGCACCATGTACATGGTGATCTGAAAATATGACTGACTTTTCTACATAATTTCTCAAGTCTTCATTCTACCTAGCCTAGAGAAATAAGATTAAAAAATATGTTTTCATCTTCTGAAAAAGACTAACCTTTCCTCTTGCCCTCCAGAGTTAAAATTAAAATGATAAGCATCATCAGAAATGATAATGTCAAGTAGATGTGATACATCATTCTTATAATATTTCAAGTGTCAAAATAATCTCTTTTAGGCACCAATCCTAACATCAGCCAGAAAGAGTAATGTCAAAATGACAACTGCACTTTTATCATAGTGCGTTCTGTATTGTTAATATTGCCTTCATTTCAAATTCTTATGAATTACCTTCAACAGCATTTAGATTTGCGTGAATAAAAGTAAATATGTTTCCCCACGATGTATGAAAGGCAAGATATCAGAGCTTGAGACCTTTAAGTGTACATACTAAAGTTGTTTTGAGACCTTGAAAGTACTACCCATGTTGAATGAAGTAAAATGCAACTTGCCTAAATAAAACAAATAACCCTTCCAGACTTTTTGTCTGTTCATCGGTGCAGATCTTAATTGAAAAGGTTAATATAAATATAAAATAAACTCACAAAAATAAATCATGATTGGATAAAGCATATATTAACAATGAAGTATGAGTGTCACAATAAGCTTCAATAACAAAAGAATAGCACTTACTGTATAATTTCTCCCAAGCAATAAATGAATTCATTTGGTTTAGGATTTTGATGTGAATAAAATAGATTATTGAATATTCACATCAAAATCCTAAACCAAATGAATTCATGAACTTCCCAATTCAGTCCTCAATCAACTCCCCCCAAACATAAGATATATGGATCCAAGGCCATATATCATGTCATACCTCCAACTTGGCACTTTAAGTATTGCCTGCTAGATATCGCCACCTCAAATGAGGTGGTGACAGCCTTCTTTTTACTAGTAAACACCACAACATTTCTGCCTGACATGTGCCATCCAGAGAGTACCTACATTTCCAGCCTTCTTGAAGCAGGGTGTGGCTAGTAACAGTGCTGGCTGATGAGATAACAGCAGAAATTATACAGGTAATATCCAGGTCATCTCCTGAGAATCATCACGACTTGCCTGGACTGTGCCTTTGCCCTTTCTTATCTCCTCAGAAACTGGGAATGACTGGGACAAAGTTGGAAGCCCCCTGGAAAAGTTACACCTTTTCTATTAGCGTTGGATCACTCGCTACTGTACTCTTACTTTGGAAAGTAATAAACTGCTCTCTTGACTGAGTGAGGCTACTTTGGGTTTCTTAGTTGTAGCATGTGACTAGTGTTCTAACAACCATCCTATCAACAGCTGCAAGGATGAAATACATGGGTCTCAAAGTTGTAAGCCAGTCATTCTCAAAGTGTATTCCCAGAACCAGTAGTATCAGCATCACTTTGGAATTTGTTAGAAATAAAAGTTGTTGGCCACAGGACTGGAAAAGGTCAGTTTTCATTCCAATCCCAAGAAAGGCAATGCCAAAGAATGCTCAAACTACTGCACAACTGCATTCATCTCTCACGCTAGTAAAGTAATGCTCAAAATTCTCCAACCCAGGCTTCAATAGTACGTGATCCATGAACTTACAGATGCTCAAGCTGGATTTAGAAAAGGCAGCGGTGTTAGCTCTTCTCTAAATTTTTGGTAGAATTCAGCTGTGAAACCGTCTGGACCTGGGCTTTTGTTTGCTGGAAGATTTCTGATTACAGTTTCAATTTCTGTGCTTGTGATGGGTCTGTTAAGATTTTCTATTTCTTCCTGGTTCAGTTTTGGAAAGTTGTACTTTTCTAAGAATTTGTCCATTTCTTCCATGTTGTCCATTTTATTGGCATATAATTGCTGATAGTAGTCTCTTAGGATCCTTTGTATTTCTGTGTTGTCTGTTGTGATCTCTCCGTTTTCATTTCTAATTTTATTGATTTGATTTTTCTCCCTTTGTTTCTTGATGAGTCTGGCTAATGGTTTGTCAATTTTATTTATCCTTTCAAAGAACCAGCTTTTGGCTTTGTTGATTTTTGCTATGGTCTCTTTTGTTTCTTTTGCATTTATTTCTGCCCTAATTTTTAAGATTTCTTTCCTTCTACTAACCCTGGGGTTCTTCATTTCTTCCTTTTCTATTTGCTTTAGGTGTAGAGTTAGGTTATTTATTTGACTTTTTTCTTGTTTCTTGAGGTATGCCTGTATTGCTATGAACCTTCCCCTTAGCACTGCTTTTACAGTGTCCCACAGGTTTTGGGTTGCTGTGTTTTCATTTTCATTCATTTCTATGCATATTTTGATTTCTTTTTTGATTTCTTCTGTGATTTGTTGGTTATTCAGCAGCGTGTTGTTCAGCCTCCATATGTTAGAATTTTAAATAGTTTTTCTCCTGTAATTGAGATCTTATCTTACTGCATTGTGGTCAGAAAAGATGCTTGGAATGATTTCAATTTTTTTTAATTTACCAAGGCTAGATTTATGGCCCAGGATGTGATCTATTCTGGAGAATGTTCCGTGTGCGCTTGAGAAAAAGGTGAAATTCATTGTTTTGGGGTGAAATGCTGGAAATAAAAGCAAAAATAAACAAATGGGACCTAATTAAACTTAAAAGCTTCTGCACAACAAAGGAAACTATAAGCAAGGTGAAAAGACAGACTTCAGAATGGGAGAAAATAATAGCAAATGAAGCAACTGACAAACAACTAATCTCAAAAATATACAAGCAACTCCTGCAGCTCAATTCCAGAAAAATAAATGACCCAATCAAAAATTGGGCCAAAGAACTAAATAGACATTTCTCCAAAGAAGACATACAGATGGCTAACAAACACATGAAAAGATGCTCAACATCACTCATTATCAGAGAAATGCAAATCAAAACCACAATGAGGTACCATTTCACGCCAGTCAGAATGGCTGCA
Source organism: Bos taurus (assembly GCF_002263795.3). Classification (NCBI taxonomy): domain Eukaryota; kingdom Metazoa; phylum Chordata; class Mammalia; order Artiodactyla; family Bovidae; genus Bos; species Bos taurus. The sequence continues at coordinate 14,920,110 of NC_037344.1, read as the reverse complement.
ATCCAAGAGTCTACAAGCAATACACGCTGGAGAGGGTGTGGAGAAAAGGGAACCCTCTTACACTGTTGGTGGGAATGCAAACTAGTACAGCCACTATGGAGAACAGTGTGGAGATTCCTTAAAAAACTGGAAACAGAACTGCCTTATGATCCAGCAATCCCACTGCTGGGCATACACACTGAGGAAACCAGAAGGGAAAGAGACACATGTACCCCAATGTTCATCGCAGCACTATTTATAATAGCCAGGACATGGAAGCAACCTAGATGCCCATCAGCAGATGAATGGATAAGAAAGCTGTGGTACATATACACAATGGAGTATTACTCAGCCATTAAAAAGAATACATTTGAATCAGTTCTAATGAGGTGGATGAAACTGGAGCCTATTATACACAGTGAAGTAAGCCAGAAAGAAAAATACCAATACAGTATACTAATGCATATATATGGAATTTAGAAAGATAGTAACGATAACCCTGTATGCAAGACAGCAAAAGAGATACAGATATATAGAACAGTCTTGTGGACTCTGTGGGAGAGGGAGAGGGTGGGATGATTTGGGAGAATGGCATTGAAAGATGTATAATATCATATAAGAAACTAATCACCAGTCCAGGTTCAATGCACGATACTGGATGCTCAGGGCTGGTGCACTGGGATGGACCCAGAGGGATGGTACTGGGAGGCAGGTGGGAGCGGGGTGCAGGATGGGGAACACATGTACACCTGTGGCGGATTCATGTCAATGTATGGCAAAACCAATACAATATTGTAAAGTAATTAGCCTCCAATTAAAATAAATAAATTTAAATTAAAAAAAAAAAAAAGAAAAGGCAGCAGAACCAGAGATCAAACTGCCAGCATCTGCTGGGTCATCGAAAAAGCAAGAGAGTTCCAGAAAAACATCTATTTCTGCTTTATTGACTATGCCAAAACCTTTGACTGTGTGGACCACAAGAAACTCCGGAAATTTTTTAAAGAGATGGGAATACCAGACCCCCTGACCTGCCTCTTGAGAAACCTCTATGCAGGTCAGGAAGCAACAGTTAGAACTGGACATGGAACAACAGACTGGTTTCAAATTGGGAAAGGAGTACATCAAGGCTGTATATTGTCACCCTGCTTATTTAACTTCTATGCAGAGTACATCCTGAGAAACGCTGGGCTGTAAGAAGCACAGGCTGGAATCAAGATTGCCGGGAGAAATATCAATAACCTTAGATATGCAGATGACACCACCCTTAAGGCAGAAAGTGAAGAAGAACTAAAGAGCCTCTTGATGAAAGTGAAAGAGGAAAGTGAAAGAGCTGGCTTGAGGCTCAACATTCAGAAAACTAAGATCATGGCATCTGGTCCCATCACTTCATGGCAAATAGATGGGGAAACAGTGAAAACAGTGGCAGACTTTATTTTGGAGGGCTCCAAAATCACTACAGATGGTAACTGCAGCCATGAAATTAAAAGACACTTGGAAGGAAAGTTATGACCAACCTAGACAGCATATTAAAAATCAGAGACATTACTTTGCCAACAAAGGTCTGTCAGGTCAAAGCTATGATTTTTCCAGTGGTCATGTATGGATGTGAGAGTTAAACTGCATGGGCCCACTTATATGCAGATTTCTAAAGTAAATATTAATACATCCTACAGTTTGTTGAATCTGTAGATGCACAACCACCAATGAGGAGGGGCAAGTGTAAAGTTATACATGGATTTTTACTGGTACCTTTAGTCTTAGTCGCTCAGTCATGGCCAATTCTTTGCAACCCTATGGACTGTAGCCTGCCAAGCTCCTCTGTCCATGGAATTTTCCAGGCAAGAATACTGAAATGGGTTGCCATTCTCTTCTCCAGGGGATCTTCCCAACCCAGGGACTGAACTTGAATCTCCTTCATTGCAGGCAGATTCTCTAATGTATGAGCCACCAATTCAAGGGATAGATGTAACCATTTTCAAGACAGACAAAGGAAATTTGTCATTTCAACTATTTGCTCAGAAGCTTCTGGCATTTTGTGGCCTCAGGGCTTCAGAGTTGAAAGATTCTGGCTTCATTAGACACATTCTGTGATTGTGTCCTCTTCAAGGTTATCAGGAAAATGCCCTGAATTCCATGACTCCTACAGGTGAAGAAGGCAAAGATGGATAGGGAGTGGGTTTTATTTAATGTGTAAGAAAATTCAGTTCCTTGCATTAGGTGGCCAAAGTATTGGAGTTTCAGCTTCAGCATCAGTCCTTCCAATGAATACTCAGGACTAATTTCCTTTAGGATTGACTGGTTGGATCTCCTTGAAGTTCTAGGGATCCTCCTCATCGGTGGTTCTGCATCTACAGATTCAACAAACTGTAGGATGTATTAATATTTTCTTTAAAAATCTGCATATAAGGCCCATGCAGTTTAACCCATGTTGTTCAAAGGGCAACTATACTGTACTCTTCTAGCAATGGATGTAAGTAGATGAACTTCTGAGTTGGAAAGGGGTTGAAATTATTAGATTATAGAAGTTCGGGCTGAGGGAAAACAGTGTTTGTGAAGTTCATCTGTATTTCTAAAAAAAAGAATTATAAATCATTGACTTCAACCCCTGGAAATGAAGTGGATTAGAATCTCTGAGATCTACTAAAGTACAATCAGATTCCAGATGAAGTACTATCACGGATTGCTGGGTACAGAAAGGAAGTTTAGTCTATTGGGAAAGAGTTCAATAAAATTAGAAATATCAGCATCAAGGAAACACAAGACCAGGGTTACCCTGTAAAGATCTGTTTCAGGTCTGGGACAGGAATCTAGTTTGGGGCCTGCCTTGAGGTGGTGGAGCTAAACCAAGAGCCTCACTGGGCCCCTTAAATGGGGCTCAGGTGGCCTCATGTTAGAAGCATCACAATGGTTCCAAGCTAACAAAGGAAAATTTCTCTCGAAGAAACATAAATCAAGGCCGCTAAGAAATAGCACTTTACAACTGCCAGACTGGGAAACAGTAATGATAACAATAATCTGATCACAGAAGTGCTGATGAGGAAGCAATGAAAATCCTCATATGTATAAAAACAAACAGTAACAACTCAAATGTTCACTGAAAGACTGAATTTTTTTTTAAGTTATATAGACAATGAAATGTTAAACAATAGGGAAAATCAAGAACTAAAACTGCAAGTAGAAATAAAATTCCTTTAATTTTAAGGTAAACCCTTACATCTGATATTGAGCTTGAAAAATTTCTTTACAAATATGATAGAAATTATTTAGTCTAGGACTCTCAACTGCATTCTGGAATTGAGGGCATGTACGTGCCCTACAGTACCTCTCTGTCCATCTTGAATTCACTAGGTGATTTTTAAAAAATTATTTCTGTATCTGGAAGGGGAGAATATAGTAGTTCTCAATCAGTATTTGTTGATTTTTTTAGAAATCAAGTCAAACCAACTCTGTATGTATTTATTAATAGGAGATCTAAGAACTATAATTATGCAAAAGTTTACACTCTTAAGAGTTACTCAAGTACCCAGGACTTGAGTATCTCAATGGTTATTTTCAAAATAACCATTATTTTGAATATTTGCTATTTTTTGCTATAATTGTGTCTAAGACACTAAAGACCACACACCTATTTATACATATATATATAAACTAAGATCGTGGCATCTGGTCCCATCACTTCATGGCAAATAGATGGGGAAACAGTGGAAACAGTATCAGACTTTATTTTGGGGGGCTCCAAAATCACTGCAGATGGTGATTGCAGCCAGGAAATTAAAAGACGCTTACTCCTTGGAAGCAAAGTTATGACCAACCTAGATAGCATATTCAAAAGCAGAGACATTACTTTGCCAACAAAAGTCCATCTAGTCAAGGCTATGGTTTTTCCAGTGGTCATGTATGGATGTGAGAGTTGGACTGTGAAGAAAGCTGAGCACCGAAGAACTGATGCTTTTGAACTGTGGTGTTGGAGAAGACTCTTGAGAGTCCCTTGGACTGCAAGGAGATCCAACCAGTCCATTCTAAAGGAGATCAGTCCTGGGTGTTCATTGGAAGGACTGATGCTAAAGCTGAAACTTTTGGCCACCTCATGCGAAGAGTTGACTCATTGGAAAAGACTCTGATGGTGGGAGGGATTGGGGGTGGGAAGAAAAGGGGATGACAGAGAATGAAATGGCTGGATAGAATCACCGACTCGATGGACATGAGTTTGAGTGAACTCCGGGAGTTGGTGATGGACAGAGAGGCCTGGCGTGCTGCAATTCATGGGGTCACAAAGAGTCGGACACCACTGAGTGACTGAACTGAACTGAACTGGTATGTGTGTGTATATATATATATACATACTTGTATATTTCTTATCTCTTGTCTGCTGAGAGGGCCTAAAATCAATCACACACAGCAGCAATGAGCAATCTTGAGCCAAGTTCTTGCTTTTCAAATGCCATTCTTACTTCAATTAACCAAAAATCCTTCAAAGAAATGGCTGATTTCAGGAATGCTTCAGGAAAAGTGCAGGATGAGCCTGGAGCATTTTGTTGTGCCAAAAAGTAAGAAGTATAGAAATAACCATGGCAATTTGGCAAAAGATCACAGGAATCAGTTAGAAGGAACCCCACTGGCCAAATCTGAGACAAACTGAGCAACAAACTAATCATAATAATGAACTATAACCCAATGAATAAAATAATAATCCATGGGTTTATTCTGATATAAATTAATAATAAAATAAGTGGAAAAGAGGAAAATCTCTTATAGTTAAATGACAACTAATACAGAAAGAATTATGGAGCAGCAAAATCATTAGTGGATTACAAAACTAGGAAGTAAAAACATGGTGAGGAACATGTTTTTTATATAATTGCATAGTATCTTCCTATAAATTACTTGTTACAAAAATAAAAAATAGCTTACAGTGTAGAAACCTAACATCACCAATATTAGAACAAACTGACATCATGTGCCTCTGAAGATGAATGTCTAAGAAACAGATAGCATTTCTTTAGTTGCTTTCTTACCAAAAATACTCAAAAACAAAATTTTAAAAATCCGAAATTAGGAAAAAATCCAGTAACTAAGTTAAATGTCACTCTATCAAGTACTCTTCAAAGAGTCTAGAAAAACAAAGAAAGACTAAGGAATGGTCTCAATGGATTAAAATTAAATCCATCATAAGAACAACCATGCTTCTAGATTTGATCTTAGGTCAAGAAAAAAAAAAGCTGTAAAAGACAATGGATAAATTTGAACAGGCAATAAATAGATAATGGCATTGTATCAATGTCAAATTTCTGGATTTTAATAATAAAAATTAAAATATTATTTTTCTGAGGACATACATACAGAATTATTAAGGTATAAAGAAGTATAATGCCTCAACTTATTATCAAATGGTTCAGAAAAAAACTTTGCACACACATGAGAAAATAGAAGGAGACAAAAAGACAAACAAATGGGCAAAATGTAAACACTTGGTTTATCTGGGTAAAGGGTTTATTGGTATTTCATGTACAATTCTTGAAACTTTTCTGAATGCTTGAAATTATATAAAATCATCTCCTCTCCTTTTGATTAATTTGAATTTGACTCTGCAAGTCTGGAATATATGCCTTTAGCACAATCTCTTTTGGTGCCTGGTTACATCCAACCACCATCACCAGCCTCCCAGCTGGTCAAGTTCCTCTCCCCATTCCTCAAAAGCTAAGAGGAAATATATACAGGGTCCAGATCAGATTGACTTGTCATATCACTTTTCCTTCCTTACATTCTTCTTTTTCCCTTAAGGCCATCGCCTTCCATGGAGTTAAATACCCCCATCGACAAAGGGCCCCAGCTCTTCCCTTCCCGTAATGCAGAAAGCTCATCTATCTATCTATCTATCTATATATAGTGTGGGTTTTTTTTTTGGGGGGGAGGGGCATTTCTGTACATTACCATGGGTAAATACAAAGGGGAATTCTGAGATAAAATGGAAGCTTGAGCCCATAGTCTGATACTAGGATATCAATGGAGTCCCCTCTTGTCTGGCTTTCCATTGGTTTCAGTTAATAGAACTGTCAAGAGTTGAAAGAAAGGAAAGTAGGGTTGTAGTATTGATTCACTAAAAGCTTTCTTGCTGGGTCGATGTGCACTGGATGCCTCCTGATCAGTGGCCATCCATTTACAGCTTCCCCTGCAGCCCTTCATGACCCCTGTAGATTTACGATGGGGAAATGCCCTTCTGAGATTAGCCTTGGATTTTTGTACTATCCTAAGCGCTTTCCTCAAACTCTGCCCAATCCTTAAATAATCCCTTTATAAATGCCTACCAAATTACTCAATTGTAAACTTGATCTTAAGGAACTATATCAACAATTAAATGCTCAACACTTCCAAATATAAGTCTCTAATGAAAAGCGAAGAAACAGGACCTTGAGCTATGGGATAGGACATAGGAGCAGATACAGATGAGGCTGAAGATTTTAAGCCCACAACCTTCTGAGCATCCCTTGTAGAGTTCAAGGAACTCTCTCCTTTAAGAATACTCCCTCCCTCCAAGGGATTCACTTAATTCTTAGTAAAGACCTTTCAATAACTAACTGGGAAGAATTAGTCCACAAATCTATTCTTAGAGTACACCCCAGCCACTCCTCATTGACTCTGGATACTAACAAGAGTTAAAGGCCCTACATAGTGCAGACAGAGGAATACAAAGTCAGCTCCAAAGGAGGTAACCTATCCAACAAAAGAGATACACCAAGTGCTAGTATAGCTGAGGAGCATATATGGAAGCAGATTCTGAGAACATCAGATCTAGCAGAATGAAACATAAACGGGATCCAGCTGAATTCACTAACTAGCATCTGTTCACACAGGACTCGCAAATAATGCATTAGATCATCAACAGTGGTATTGATAATTTGTTAAGTTACTAACTGTGAATTTGAAAGTCAGAGTCACTAAGTCATGTCCAACTCTTTGGGACCCCATGGACTATACAGTCCATGGAATTCTCTAGGACAGAATACTGGAGTAGGTAGCCTTTCCCTTCTCCAGTGGATCTTCCCAACTCAGGGATCGAACCCAGGTCTCCCTCATTGCAGGCAGATTCTTTACCAGTTGAGCCACAAGAGAAGCCCAAGAATACGGGAGTGGGTAGCCTATCCCTTCTCCAGCGGATCTTTTCAACCCAGGAATAGAAATGGGGTCTCCTGCATTGCAGGCAGATTCTTTACCAACTGAGCGACCAGGGAAGCCCTTACTAACTACAGCTGGACTTAAAAGCTATCTACATCAGGGGCCATCATACTAGGGCCTGTCAGCCAAATCCAGTTCTCAATCTGTTTATATAAATAAAACTTTATAGGAGCACAGTAAAACTCGTGTATTTTCTATTGTCTGTAGTTGCTTTTGAGCTATCATGGCAGAGCTGAGTAGTTTCGATGGAGACTATATGGTCCTCATGAGTGAGGGCATGCATGTTCAGTTGAGCCCAACTCTTTGCAACCCCATGGACTGTAGCCCGCCAGGCTCCTCTGTCCCTGGAATTCTCCAGGCAAGAATATTGGAGTAGGTTGCCATTTCCTCCTCCAAGGGATCTTCCCAACCCAGGGATCGAACCCATGTTGTGTCTCCTGTGTCTCCTCTATTACAGGTGGATTCTTTACCACTGAGCCACCAAGGGTGTAAAATATTTGCTATCCAACCCTTTACTGAAAAACTTTGCTGACCCCTGATCTATATCACTGAGGTCAAAATGTGGGAATGCTCAGAAGTTGTAAGGGAGGAAGGAGTCCTACTGGGAAATAGAAGGCAGGAATGAATCCATTATATGGCAACTTGCTCACCACCCTAACCGTACCTCATAGGATGGCGCAGAAAATACTTCGGCTACCAAGGCATTGATGAAATAGGCACCAGAAGGTTGAAAAGCTCTGCGTTAGATGTCCTCTGCAAGATGGAGATAACACTGAGGATGCTGCATTAAAATTTAGTTTCCTGATCTCAGTGGAAATAATGTGATCCCAGAGGGGGAGAGACCAGGTGTTGGCAATTAACTGTCAGCGATAAGGTGCTGGCAATTAAGCAGTAAGCCTCTGGGGAAAAGGAAGTCAGCCTGTTTCGACCCACAAAGATCAAAACTGGTGAATAGACCATGGAATCATCAGGGATCCCTAGAAATAAAGCAGACAACTTACCCATTAAGGCATTTCTATATGTACCTTGGCAGAAATATTCTAGATTTAGTCATCAGAAACTTAAATCCCCATAGTGAAAATGTATACCTGATCCATCCAGAATGAGGCCAGTTCACAAACCCAGAGGCCCTTGACTGCAGGGATGGCTGGGATCTTTAAAGGAACATGGAACCCAGCCAGAGGCCGCTATCCTAAATCTCACCCCAGTCCTTCCCACAGGAACGTGGAGTCATTTTGCCAGTTGACTGTGCCCTAAAGAAAGGAAACTACTCAGAATTTCTGAGGCTTATTAGAGCCCAGCTCTGCTCCGGTGCCAATCCCAATACCTGAAACACCACCACTGTCCTGAGAGGGTGCTTCTGCACTCTTGGTCCAGGTTCATCTAACAGCTGAGCCAGGAGGACCAGCAAGGAGGACCAGCAATAAAAATGAGGATTTTTATTCCGGCTGCTCCCTCCCTGCAATGTAACCACTGGCTGGCTGCCTTCCTTAACTGAAGTTCACAGCTCTGATGTGGATACATTCCTTTCTCTAAACTCTATCTGGTTAACCCTTTCTCCCCTTGTTCCTTCAAACCTAGGTGTGATAAGTGCACCTAGCTGTTACCACTCCTGAATTCTGGTTTGCGTGTGTGCTAACTCGCTTCAGTTGTGTCCAACTCTTTGCAACCCCATGGACAGGCTCTTCTCTCCATGGGATTCTCCAGGCACAAATACTGGAGCAGGTTGCCATTTCCTTCTCCAAGGGATCTTCCCGACCCCAGGGATCGAACCTTCATCTCTTTTGTCTCCTATATTGGCAGGCGGGTTCTGTACCAGTAGCACCATCTGGCTACTGGTAAAGAACTCTGCTGCTGCTACTGTTGCTGCTGCTGCTGCTGCTAAGTTGCTTCAGTCGTGTCTGACTCTGTGTGACCCCATAGATGGCAGCCCATCAGGCTGCCTCGTTCCTGGGATTCTCCAGGCAAGAACACTGGAGTGGATTGCCATTTTCTTCTCCAGTGCACGAAAGTGAAAAGTGAAAGTGAAGTCGCTCAGTCGTGTCCGACTCCTAGCGACCCCATGGACTGCAGCCTACCAGGCTCCTCCGTCCATGGGATTTTCCAGGCAAGAGTACTGGAGTGGGGTGCCATTGCCTTCTCCGTTGAGCAACATAGCGTTTCCAATTGATCTAAAGGTACGGATTCGTGATGGACAGTAGAGAATAATAAAATTCATAAACATGGGGATGCTGCAAAGGTCATATAGAATATTGCCAAATACTCTCTCAGTCACTGCATCTATAGTTGCTGGATCACTTTCTTGATCACTCCCTTCCTGCTTCCCTCTGACATTCCTGGGTCTGCGTCATGTTGACCTCCCTTCTCCTTGACTTCCTTTCTTGTCCCCTTTTCAGCTATTAGTATTAAAGACATGACCAAATGAAATAATGGGTGTGTCTGAGGATTTACTGATGTGCCTGTTTTATCCTTAGGCGGTGCTTTGCATTTCACAAGATGTCTTGTTTGGCTGCCACCCATTGCAATAAGTTTCACTCTCTCATCTTCTCACTAGACTAGACGGATAGTTTAAGATTCCTTAAGTTAACCAGTGGTGTCAAAATAAATCGAGGAAATGCAGGAAGCCAGCTGAATACAAGGAAGCCATAGCTTACAAAGCAAATTATTGCCTTATCCAAAGAAAATGATTATCTAAACATTCGTTCACAAATCTAGTATGGTAAATTGAGGTGAAACCCATTAGGTTTTGATGTGGTCAGGAGTGGTGGCAAATTGGGAAGAAGGCAAGTGAGGATACGTGTATAGAAAGAGTATCACTAAACAATACAAAAACATAAGCCAATATTTTGGAAACACTTTATACAGAGGTTTCTAAATTTCCTTTCATCATCAGAGACACACACTTCTGTAAACCTAAGACACCACCATCTTCTCTGCTGCTGCTAAGTCACTTCAGTCGTGTCCGACTCTGTGAGACCCCATAAATGGCAGCCCACCAGGCTCCGCCGTCCCTGGGATTCTCCAGGCTCTACTCTCTATTAAAGTTTGATTTAATGAAACACTAGGTACAAACCACAATAAAATGTCATCTTGAACAATACAATAAGATTAAATTCTTTGGAATGCCTACACGAAGGCCCAAGCTCCATATGAAATCTCTCCTATAACAACATTCTGTTTCTGTGTCATAGTGTGCATTTTGCATTCCAGTCACTATAGCACACATGTTGAACCGAAAATAATGTTGGCAGTCAGAAAAGTAGCAAAAACATTGCCAAACACTGTATTTTTCTAGACACAAGTAGCCTCTTTGATTAACAAAATTAAACCTAGAACCTCCAGGGCTAGTATTTGAATAAGGTTCCAGGCATGTAAGGATGCGCAGGTGGACTTCACGTCCCACCTCGATTCTCTCTAGAATCGCTTTCTCCTTTTCTTATTTCCAGTGCCACCACCATGCCGGCTGGGGTAGAGAATATTATTGTTCCCCATTTAATGCTCTAGTCTAAACTACAACTGAAATCACACTGGAACAGTTAAATAAAAATTTTATGAAACTTGAAGATCACAAAAGGGAAATCCACATATAAAGTTAACATTAAACTAGATGTATATGTAATAGCTATAATATTTTGAGAATAATGGAACCATGTATTTTTAATTCCCTATCACTCTCTGAGTCATTGAATCAAGGGCTTTCATTGCTTGAAGGGAAGAGCCCATAATACCTAGAGAAAAAGAATGGCTTAGATTTGAGTGTTAAATCAGATTTGTAAAGTTCATAGTGAGAAATAGTCTTGGAAGTACGGCTTCCTTGAGCAAGAGAACTGCCCCTCCCCAACACGCATACCCCTGGATTTTCAAAACCTTCTCCTGAAACATCAGCAAACGAAATTTGGAAGCTTTTCTACACAGCAGAGCACCATGCAGAGCAGTCAAGATATGTACTAAAGGAAATTCTCATTCAACCGCTAAGCCTCTCTCTGAGGAAAAGGAAGAGAGGGGAGAGGAATGCAGAGTAAATAAATCCATTGGGGCCAAACCGGCTCCTGCAGGAAAAGTCCTCGGGTGGAGGGAGAGTGGCTGAAACGTGAAGACAGTTGTGGGGTCTCTCAGAGCCAGAGGCATCTTTGCTTCCCTTGCTGGGCAAGTTGGGAATAAGCCTCTCAGAGAAACAGGTTGCTCTGTGGGCTAGCTCCCAACACGGCACCACGGCCAAAGCACAGACGTGGCTGAGGGAAGTCGCCTGGAGAATCCCTATATCCCCAGCAATGGGTAGAGGACAAATTAATCAATTAACTTATTTATTTATTTGGCTGTATCAGGTCTTAAGGGTGGCATACAGGCTCAGGAGCTGTAGCTCCAGGGCTTAGTGGCTCCGCAGCACGTGGCGTCTTAGCTCTCCAACCAGGGTTTGAACCATATCCCCTGCACTAAAAGGTGGATTCTCAATGACTGGACCACCAGAGAAGTCCCGAGGATGACTTTGCACACCCCTGAGGAAGAGGGAAAATCACTTGAGGATGTTGACTTGAACTGTTGCCGCAGGGGGAGCAGGTGAAGGGTTCAGTTCAGTTCAGTCGCTCAGTCGTGTCTGACTCTTTGTGACCCCATGGACTACAGCACGCCAGGCCTCCCTGTCTATCACCAACTCCCAGAGCTTACTCAAACTCATGTCCATTGAGCTAGTGATGCCATCCAACCATCTCATCCTCTGTCATCCCCCTCTCCTCCTGCCCTCAATCTTTCCCAGCATCAGGGTCTTTTCCAAGGAGGCAGTTCTTCGCATCAGGTGGCCAAAGTATTGGAGTTTCAGCTTCAGCCATCAGTCCTTCCAATGAATATTCAGGAATGATTTCCTTTAGGATGGACTGGTTGGATCTCCATGCTGTCCCACGGACTCTGAAGAGTCTTCTCCACACCACAGTTCAAAAGCATCAGTTCTCTGGTGCTCAGTTTTCTTTATAGTCCAGCTCTTACATCCATACATGATGACTGGAAAAACTATCACTTTGACTAGATGGGCCTTTTTTGGCAAAGTAACGTCTCTGCTTTTTATTATGTTGTCTAGGTTGGTCATAACTTTCCTTCCAAGGAGTGTCTTTTAATTTTATGGCTGTAGTCACCATCTGCAGTGATTTTGGAGCCCCCCAAAACAGTCTATCATTGTTTCCCTATCTATTCCCCATGAAGTGATGGGACCAGATGCCATGATCTTAGTTTTCTGAACGTTGAGTTTTAAGCCAACTTTTTCACTCTCTTCTTTCACTTTCATCAAGAGGCTCTAGTTCTTCTTCTCTTTCTGCCCTAGGTGTGGTATCATCTGCATATCTGAGGTTATTGATATTTCTCCCAGCAATCTTGATTCCAGCTTGTACTTCATCCAAAGGGTGGCCCCTCTTAAAAATAAAGTGTCCCAAGAGCAGAGGCCCAGGGTCAATGCCTAGGGATGAAACAGGACGCCTGACCATGCCACATAAAGTAGACCACATCAGGAGGACAAGGGAGGAGGCGCTCAGTCAGCAAGAAAGGAGTAATGACTGTGATAACAGTAAGAGGAAGTTCTCCCCCACCCCCACCCCATCAGACACATACAGCAGAGAAACCAGTCTGCTGCCTCCCTGCCCCAAGGATACCCTACCTGCCTGTCTTGGGAAGCAGAAGGGGAAGAATACTGGATAGAAGTAACCTTTTTAAGAAGTTCGATCTTCGAATCAAGTGAAGACTGAAGTAAACTCTGCCTCAAGTGCATATTCGCTTTTCTAAGACAGAAGGTATTGGGAGTGCTTTAGATGGTGGAGTCAAGGAGTGTGCCTTTCCCACCATCAGCAGCACTGGGGACCCAGGAGAAACTGATCTCAGATACAGGAGACAAACTCTATTGGTTGTACACGCTGATTTGCTGTGACTTAAGTTTCCACCCTGTAAGATAAAGAACACAGCTTAACAATTTTTAGCTCACATATTCCAGAAAATGTGGTAATCTCCCCAGAGCATGACAGGCAGTGCTCGCCCCCATCCTGGCCTTCCTAGGACCACTGTTCTGTACACCATCCCATATAACAATTAAGAGCATTGGTTTCAGAGTCAGGAGTGCATGGGTCCAAACTCTGGCTATATTATTCTTCTTTTCAGTTTGTTTATTTTTGGTTGCACCAAGTCTTCATTGCTACGGGTAGGCTTTCTCTAGTTGTAGTGAGTAGGGGCTGCTCTCCTGTTGCAGAGCACAGGCTCTTCGGTCCATGGGCTTCAGTAGTTGTGGCGCAGCGGCTTAGTGGCCTTGCAGCATGCGGGGTCTTTCTGGATGAGGTATCAAACCCATGTCTCCTGTACTGGAGGGTGAAGTCTTAACCACTGGGTCGTCCGGAAAGTCCCCTGGCTATACTATTTAACAGCTGTTGGGTCCTTGGTGACCTAAACCTCCGATTTTTCATCTTTGAAATGAAGACAATAATTAGGCTTGCCTCACAGAATTGCTGAGACAGGTAGGTAAAATTATACATGTAAAGAATTTAATAGAATGTGTTTCGTGTAGTAAGAGCTCACCACGTGTGTATGTGTGTAGGTGTGCATTTTCCACAAAGAGGCCCAAATATATAACCAAAGTGTGCAAGATTTATACAGCCTTGCACTAAAGGCTCCCCTAATTTCACATCCTCTAGAAGGTGATCTGATGTTACTCTGGCAGTTTCTCGAATAATGAGATGCACTTAGGGAACTCCCTGGTGGTCCAGTGGGTTTCCCTGGTGGCTCAGCGAGTAAAGCATCTGCCTGCAATGCGAGAGACCCAGTTCGATCCCTGGGTTGGGAAGATCCCCTGGAGAAGGAAATGGCAACCCGCTCCAGTATTCTTGCCTGGAGAATCCCATGGATGGAGGAGCCTGGTGGGCTACAGTTCATGGGGTCGCTAAGAGTGGGACATGACTGAGCAACTTCACTTTCTTTCTTTCTGGTGGTCCAGTGCTTAGGATTCAGCCCTTTCACTGTTGGGGCTCAGTTTGATCCCTAGGCAGGGAACTAAGATCTTGTGAAGCAAGGTGAGGCTGAAAAAAAAAAAAAAGCTTAAAAAAAGGGATGCACTCAAGGACTATTGCAGGTTCCCACACTCTGCATCCATGGCTTCTGCGCTATGTGTCTGGGTCAGGGGGAGGCAGAAAAAGCATAAATGTTCAGGTGCTATGTAAGTACCTTCATCACAATAACTAATGAAGGTTCCAACTCACTGAGCAATTTTACTGAGTGTTTCATGCTGTTCTAAGTCCTTCATCTATATGAACTCATAATCTCACAACAACCCTCCTAGATGAAGACTGCTATTCCCATTTTACAGATGGGGAAACTTAGGCAAACAGAAGGTAAATGACTCCAAGGTCATGAGAACTGTAATTTGAAACCAGGTAGTCTAGCTTAATACATCCCGCTCATAACCACTTCACAACTCTGCTTGGGAAATATTTCTTCTCTCTGCCCTGTGGCATCTAGCTCCTGTCTATGCAGCATCCCCACCTCTTCTAGGGTGGCTTCTCACTGATCTCTTCCTTCCTTCTCTTTTCTTTCCCAGCCTTGGCAAATCACCAGCCCTGCCAGCCAATGAGGACGTCACTTCCATGAACAGACCAACTAGTCAAATTCCATTTACTTTCATTGTCAGGCCTGGGTCTTCTCAGCAGTAAGTGCACGTGCTCTAAGACTTGGATTCCCGCTGAGTTCACAGCTGCCCCAGACAGCTGAGCCAGCCAAACATCTCTGAACTCCTGTTGCCGTGGGGATAACTCAAAAATGGATCCAGATGTGCAGATAGATATCTCTTGATCCTGAAGCAGAAGTGTACAGCTCGTCCATGGATGCACAGATGGCTCGGGGCACTAGCTTCAGTTCCTCCCTTCCGGTGGACTGCAGGCAGGTCTGCCGAGCAGCACAGATGGCTCTGGCCACGTCACAATCTGTTTACAAGGCCATCTCTCTGCTCAAGTGGACACCTGGAGCTAAAACAGATTTCCCTCACTGATTCTGAGGAGCCAGAACAGTGCTAGCTGCATATGTGCATTATGCATAGTGTTTGCCTTTTTTATTGCAAATATTTTATATTTATAGTATAAAGGCACTATAGCTTGTGACTTGAGTATTTCCTTATGTGTCATTTTACGGTTTCAGCAGTGATGCCAAGCCAGAATGGTTGTCTTATCTCCTGGGCCTTGCTCTGGCTTTGTTTTCTATGCCCAGGTCATCTGTAGGTAATATTTAAAAAAAAAAAAAATAAGAAAAACTTAAGACTAAAATCTTTGAAAAAAGGGAAACTCAAATTTGGATGGTTTAAACTAAGTACTTGGCTTCCCCAGTAGCTCAGTGGTTAAAAAAAAAAAAAAATCCCCCTGTAATGCAGGAGATGTGGGTTAGGAAGATCCCCTGGAGGAGGGCATGGCAACCCACTCTAGTATTCTTGCCTGGAGAATCCCATGGACAGAGGAGCCTGGGGGGCTATAGTCCATGGGGTCACAAAGAGCTGGACACAACTGAAGTGACTGAGCACACAAACTAAGTACTTAGTATGGAAATGAAATATTTTCCTGAATTATCTAATTCCAGAGTCAATTTTTCTCTGAGCTCTAGCTTCAGAGGGATCAACTATTGTCAGAAAATTCTGAGGGGCATAAACTCATTTTTATATTTGAAAAAAATTATCTGGATATATCTAGGCAGTAAGGAAAATGCAATTCTCCATTTTCCATTGGTGACTATACTTATGGTTAGCTACCCAGGAAACATGTGTTATCCTCATAAACAGCATTTATGTCCATGTAAAAGACTAAGTTTTCCTATGTATAAAAAGTGCTTTAAAAACTGACTATAAATTCATTTTATGCTTTAATTTTTGAGACAAGGTAATTTCAAAGAATAATTCTATTAACTATAAGTAGTAAGATGTTATGAATATTTCTATATTCCCCTAAGTGGCTTTTAATCCTCACTTCAGTGTTATGATTTTCATTACCAATAAAAATTAAATGTACATATTAAGTATCTAACGTATAATTATGATTTAAATAAACTACAAAATTTTTATTATCGTGTTCTAAATTCAACTAAAAATCAAAATAGTTTGAATAGTTAAATGCAGACCTAAGGACAATATTTGTCCCCTATTAAAATATGCATTTATAGCAAATAAGTTAAACCATCTAGGAAAAAGACCACATCTCAGATATCTTTTTTAGAAAACTCTCAATAAACTTCAGAGCAGGAAGAAGATCTGTGAGGAGAGAGAAAACTGTGATGTGTAGGCATCCTGGCAGTAGCCAACTGAGACAGTGTCGACAGGGACAAGAGAGCTAGAAAGAGGACAGAACCCTGAGACACCAACATTTGAAAGGCTGGAGCGAGGCAGGGAGTCCATGAAACAGACTGATGAGAACTCTTTGGAGCTTTATAGGGAACATCAAGAAACAATGGTGCCATAAGGGAATGAAAATGGCTGAGGAAATAGGGACAAGGACACAGGATGACTGAAGAGGGTTTTTATGGTGTTTAAAAGACAGAGCGGGCAGGGTGTGGGCCTTCATGTCATGCATGCATGGATGGATGGCTAAGCAAGAAGCTCTGTTGCCCTGTGCTGTGCTGATGGTTGTTGTGAAATTAGCATAGATTAGCATAGTGGGCGGTGCTTGGCCAAAGATGCGCCCTCTTTTCTGTATCAGCACAGCAGGTAATAAATGCCAACAGCAATAGTAATAACGCACATGACTTTGGCCCCTGTCATTCCTCAAGCATCTGTACTTGCTTAGGAGTGGCTTCTGCAGCACCCGGTCAGTGAACCTCCTCAGAGGCTACTACACTGAGCCCCACAAGCCACCATTGGGGTCACCTGTTGCCACAAGGATCCTTTTACACTTAGTCAGGAAATGAGAACTTCCGTTACTTCTCCAAGCACAGCTCAGTCAAGCTGTAAGTCCCCATGATGATTCACAAAGAGTAGGGAGAAAACCATAAGCCCAATCCAGAGATTAATGCATAACTTATTTCCTGATGTGGCTTCCCCTGGGGTTCACAAGACCATCTTGTGTTTAGAATCTCTCTCAGGATTTCTCACTGTCTCCATGTGGCAGAGGCACCTTGTGTGTCCAAGCTGTGGAATCCAGACCCAACGTTCGCAGAACCAGAATGAGGAAGAGTCAGACCCGCCCTCTAGTCCATGGTTCACTTTCCCAGGAAAATCTCTGCTGTCCTTTGCAAAGATGGCTGTCCTCCAGTAACCTTTTTCTAGAATGTAGGAACCTAGTCTTCTACCAAGAGCTCATGTATACTCAGGGCAGGGCCCCCCAGAATGGTATGTCACAGACAAAGCGGTGCAAAGCGTAGAGGGGAGCATTTTTTCCTGGCACCCCAGGCAGAATGCATAAGGATCTGGGCAGACAGAAGCCCCTCAGCCCTCACATCTCTCTGGGGACACTCTTTACTGACCCTCCTCTGGCCTGGGTTTGGGACCAGGATGTGGGTGAGGCATCCTCTGCCAAACCTTGTTTAGGAGGCCTGGGCACAGCTAGCTCTTTCGCTCCCCTTCCCCAGCCACCTGGTTCATGCTGGCATCTTCAGCCTTTTTCCAGGGACTCATTTACCTTGATCTGTTCAAGGGGTCTGTGACTTATCTCTACAGTCCCCATGAAGTTTCCCAGTCCATCCAAGGAAATGGCCATTTTTTTAGCCAAGGCTAAATTGGGGATATTTCCATTTTATAGGTACCTAAGAAGAGCCTTAGGAACTCTTGTCTTTAGGTGTTGAGCACTTCCCTTCCAGACTGGGATGGAAGCTGAGGGTCCACCCTGAGCAATGCTGAGCTGTAATCAGTGGCCAAAGTTCCACAAGGAGTATTATGGAGCTTCTTACTCTTGCTATCAAGTATGATCTGAATTATTCTTTTAAGCTATTCAATTGGTCTTGTTAGGGTGAAGGCACTTGAAGTCCATGTATGAGTTGGAAGGAACTTAGAATCTGGCTTCTGAAAGTCCAGGTGCAAGCATCAACTTTCCTTGAATTCAATGGCCGTGGGCAAGTCTCTTAGTCCCTTTGAGTTTCAGTCCTCATATATGAAAATTGAGGGTTATAATAAACTATCTTGAATGTGCTTTCAAATGATAAAATTCCAAATTTTTCATAATTATTCTCTGCAGTATCTAAAGACCTAAAATGAAGATAAAATAATTATCCAAAGACTTCTGCCATGTGAATAGCTATGTAAGATAGCTAAGGAAAAAATTAGTTCAATCTTATTTGAGGTTAAGAATAGCTTATACCTTAAATTAGGCACTTAAAAAAAAATAGAATAGAAGCTCTTTGTTAAAAATTATCCATTTGGGGGAAATAGAATTCATTTTATAAGTCTGGCAGAAATATATGCTGATGGAGTTAAGGATGTTAAGAAAGTCGAAACATCTTGCAGCTTTACTTACTAGACCATAGAGTACAGCATCTGAGAAGCAAATAGGGCTCTGAACATTGTTTTCTTAATTAAAATTCTCTATTTAATCCACTTGAAATATATAGTGAAAAAAGAAATAAAAAGAAAATTCAAAGCAGAACTATCTTTGGGAAATATTACTCTAAGTACTGGCTATTTGTTTTTCAACTTGTAGGGAGTTTAAGTTGTATAATCATGATGTAGTTAAAAACATAATGAAGAATGGGCATGGGGAGTTTTATAGAGTTTGAAGATTGGTTTTCATGCACCACGCTTTTTTGTTATTTAAACTTTGTTACTGTCATCATTTTTCTAGCTGTTGAGTTTAACCTTTGTACACCACGGCTGCAGGCCCATCAAGCGTGTTCACAAATAAATGAAAAATGTTACTGGACCCAATGATCCAGAGGGTGTGTCATTCCACAGGGAAGTTTGCCTGAAATGAGGCCTGTTTATTTGTTCATGCCTTCTTAAGCCAAGCATAAACAGCCCAATTTATAAACCACTGTGATTTCAGTTATAGGACTCCTAATCACCACCACTCCCCCCACTGCCAAAATCATTTAAAAAAATGAATCTACAGTCAGATAAAGTAGAGAATTAAATCATTTGAATAATCACAGAATCTGAGGACTGGATGTACCTTAAGGTCTTGTAGATTAATTCTTCCCATTTAAGCCTTAAAATAAGAATCATCTGTAATCTTATTCTAAAATTGAAGTATAGTTGATCTACAATATTAGTTTCAGGTGTGCAACATAATGACTTGATATTTTTACAGACTACACTTCCCATAAAGTAATAAAATATTGGTTATATTCCCTGTGCTGTGTATCACACCCTTGTATCCAATTTATTTTATAACTAGTAGTTTGTACCTATAATCCCTTCACCTAACTTGCCTCTCCATCTACCCCTCTCCCCAGTGGTAACCACTAGTTTGCTTTCTGTATCTGTGAGTCTGTTTCTATTTGGTTATATTCATTCATTTGTTTTAATTTTTAGATTCAACATATAAGTGAAAACATACAGTATCTGTCTTTCTCTGACTTATTTCACTAAGCATAATACCCTCCAGGTCCACCCATGTTGTTGCAAATGGCAAAATTTCTTTTTTTTATGGCTGAGAAATATTACATTACAATATATATATATGTATGTATGCATACAAAAATATACACATCTTCATTCATTTGCTGATAAACACTTAGGTAGCTTCTATATCTTGGCTATTGCAAATAATGCCACTATCAACATTGGGGTGCATATATCTTTTCAAATTAGCACTTTTGTTTTCTTTGGATACATAACTGATTATGAGAAGAATACTTCAACAGGCACTTTTCCAAATAAGACACATTGTGGTCAACAGGCATATTGAAAAGATGCTCAATATCACTAATCATCCAGAGAAATGCAAATCAAAACCATGAAATATCACCTCATACCTGTTAAAATAGCTGTCATCAAAAAGACAGTAAATAAGTGAGGTGAGGAGGTGGAAAAAAGGGAACCCTAGGACTGGGAATATAAATTGGTACAGCCTCTACAGAAAATAGTATGAAAGTTCCTCCAAAAATTAAAAATAGAACTATTATAGGATCCCAGAATCACCTGGAATATCTTATTAAAATTTTCTAAATTAAAAAGTGGAAAAAGATTATTGGGTCCCAACCGTGCACACCTGAAATAGAATCCCCAGTGAGAAAAGCCTTGACTAAATAATTACAAATGTTCTCAGGTAGTACCTGATCGGGTCCAAATTTCCATCTGAAATTTGAATTCCAGTCTTATGGTTCTTAATACTTTACCTACGTGAGAATCACCTGAGGAGTTGTCTTGTTTTGTTTTCAATATGGAATCCAATACTTCCACAGGTGTACTTCCAAAATGTGAACTTGTAATCTGTTTGCTCTTGTTCTCTTTTTTTTTTTTTTTGTAGTTTTGTTATTTATTAATGTTTTTATATGAGGCTGCTGCCCAGGCTGGTTTAGGAAGTCCTTAGCTTTCCTTTGTCTGACAGAGCTTTTCCTATACTTGCCTGAACACCTCCAAGCTGGGAGCCCAAACCATTTCCACCTAAAGTAATTACAAACATTGTTATTTTCTCTACCTAGGAAAACTGAGTCTAGTCAAGGCTATGGTTTTTCCAGTGGTCATGTATGGATGTGAGAGTTGGACTGTGAAGAAAGCAGAGCACTAAAGAATTGATGCTTTTGAGCTGTGGTGTTGGAGAAGACTCTTGAGAGTCCCTTGGACTGCAAGGAGATCCAACCAGTCCATCCTAAAGGAGATCAGTCCTGGGTGTTCATTGGAAGGACTGATGCTAAAGCTGAAACTCCAATATTTTGGCCACCTGATGCAAAGAGTTGACTCATTGGAAAAGACCCTGATGCCGGGAAGGATTGAGGGCAGGAGGAGAAGGGGATGACAGAGGATGAGATGGCTGGATGGCATCACCGACTCGATGGACATGAGTCTGAGTAAACTCCGGGAGTTGGTGATGGACAGGGAGGACTGGCGTGCTGTGATTAATGGGGTTGCAAAGAGTTGGACACGACTGAGTGACTGAACTGAACTGAGGAAAACTGATATTTTTTTCTACTGCCTTTTATACACAGACTGTAAGAGCACACCCAATCTATAAAAGGGAGTAGATCTTTTGATTCCTGTTATCAATATATTGACAATGAGTTGGATGAAAGTTTTTGTGCCATGACAACATTCTCTCCAGTGCAAGATGGGAGGGATGGAAAGGGGAGGAGAGAAACTTAGCCAAAACCTGTTATTTTGCAGCATGAGCACAAAACAGTGAGTTCACTAGCTAAACTGTTAATGCTAACTGATTAAACCCATCAGAAATATGACATTATACATTTTGAATACTGGAAAGCTCAGCTATGTAGGAATCACTTTAAAGAAAATTACTGTTCACTTAATGAGCCCATTTCTTATTCTAAATCGACGTTTTGAGCCTTACTAATATTATGGGAAATCATTAGAAATATACTAGACTGAATTTTTTACATTTTTTTACCACAAGCATATATCTTTGGGGCTTACTGTGTACAGGCACTGTTCTTGACACTGGGGATACAGCAGAAAACAAGACCATTCAAAGACTGTACCCCCTGGAACTTCTCCATGGTAGGGGCTAAGAAGGACATGAGCTATAAAGAAATACGCATATTGTATCTGGCAAAGATAAGGCTGTGAAGAAAATAAATCAAGAGAAGCAGACAGCAAATGACTTAAGCCGTATATGGAATACAGGGCTCAGCCCATCACCATTAGCTGGTATTCATTAGTATAATTTATGAATGTGCATCTTCTTCCTTCGTATATGATTATGATGATGCTGGAAATGTTACTTTCCATATTTATGGATATGGCTTTAAAAAAAAAAAAAAAACTGCAAATGGCTCTAAACAAAGACGCTTAGCTGGTCGAGCCCTGCCTTCGGACTCCAGGCACCAATACAGGGGCTATCACTGTCTGCTGATGTTCCTAGCTTCAGCGGCTGCTCAGTACCTTCAATCACAATGAGCCCATCGCCACGTACCCTGTCTGTCCACAGACAGTACCCCTCACGCATCGCCAGCAGCAGCTCCCTTGGTGTCACCTACAAGTGCTGCGGGCTTCTCGGGGAGTGACTGGCTGGAGGTTTCTGCTTGGGTCTTGCTGTAGAGCAGCTGCTCCACTTCCGCCAGTCATCCATCCTGAACCAGGGTGCAGCTGAGCAGAGCGGTGCACACAGCTTCTTCCGTGTTTGCCGACTGGCTGCTTTCCAGGGCAGCTGGGAAGGGCTAGTGGGACGCAGTGCTGCTCTGCATTTATACAGTGATTATCATCCTCACGGCATAACCACAGGCTGATCAAACAGTATGTCCACACTAATGGGACAATTTCACCACCTCTCCCTACCTCTTTTTGAAGAGGGAAACAGGGAAAAGTGAGTCACAAATAGCCATTAGAAATGACCAGCTTATAAAAACAAAGAATTAGCAAGCTTAAATTGTCTTTTACAGCATTAGTGCATGTGCAGACAAAGACAGGGAGCCAAAGAGGCCTGGCCAAGGATGCCTGGCATTTTCACCAAATGGGTGAGGAATAGCTACCATACGCTACATACACAAACCACATCTCTTATTTTCATGGTTTATTTAGGTCCAAAGCTCTTTTGTATATATTATGTCTTTGTATGTTCACTGAGTTTTCATTGTAAATATTTTTCAAATGAACCATACAAATTAACTTTTCGTAAAATGACATTTTAAAATATGTTTAGAGAGCTTCACTTTATGACTCCAAAATGGACTATGTTTGCAGTTAACTCACATCATCCGTGTCCATGGATGGAAACAATGGAATATATTGTGGATAACCCCAAATAATCCAAAAGCTAGTTATACCACAGAATTCAATTACTTGCATAACTAATGTATCAAATGTTTTGTCCCACGCATTCACCACAGAATCTTACTGCCCCACTGATTAGTACCACCCTTGCCCCAACCTCCATGGCACCACTCAGGGTCCTTCTGCTACCTGTTGGTTAATTCCTTTTCTTCCTCTCTCCCTCTAAAGAAGCACATGTCCTAAGATTCAGGATGCCATGCTTTGTCCATCTTTTTATCCATTCACCCACCCCCCCAAATCTCATCCACCTTTACACCTTTACATTTTCAACTTTCACCTCTTTGTGGATGACTCTCAAACCTTTATCTTCCACCTTAAGATTAGCATACACAAATCCCATCTGAATTGTCCCATAAAGGGTATTAGAGCATCTGACAATTCATTTGGAAGAAAAATTTTTTAAATGTAGATTCTATCTTCACACCATATACAAAATTCAACTCTAGACGAATCAAACAGATAAACATTCTTAAAAGACCTTTTTAAAAAACGTACAGAGTAGTCATAAAGTTTGTGTGTGTGTGTGTATATATATATATATATAATATACATATTTATTATTATTTACATTGTGTGGTTTAGTTGCTAAGTCGTGTCTGACTCTTTGTGATCCCACGGACTGCATTACACCAGCTTCCCTGTCCTTCATGGTCTTTTGGAGTTTGCTCAAACTCCTGTCCATTGAGTTGGTGATGCTACCTAACTATCTCATCTTCTGCTGCCTGCTTCTTTGGTCTTCAGTCTTTCCCAGCATCAAAGTCTTTTCTGAATGTGTCGGCTCTTCACATCAGACTAAAATATTATTATTATTTACAATGTAATATAAACATAAATATATATTTACAAACTGAAGCTCTGATGATGTCTTCTGAGATACACTAGAAGCACAAATTTACCCAGTGAAAACCAGAGATACAATCTAGTGCATCACAGGTACATGTGCAGGGACTTCTGGAAACTTCATGTTAATGTGTCACATTTGCAAATTTGTGGTGCATTGAACTATGTAACACTAATAAAGAACAGCATGTTGAATATATCATGAATGCCACTGAACAAATTTATCGTAACCCAATATCAATAAGCCATTTATTATGCATATTTACTTAAGCTTCTAGAATTTCCAGGTCATCTTGTTTAAGGAAAATGAATATGATTATTTTGTTTAAAATCATGAGATAAGGGAGGCCTTTCTACATGTGTACTAGAATTCAGAAAGGAAATATTTTTAATGTGTTTTTAAAAGGCCCCCAAAGACCCCAAAATGTTTTCAAAGATTATCTTTATGAGTGTGAAATTTTTATGGTTTGATAATTTCTGAATTGTCAAGTTTTTTAATAACAGGTATATTTTCATAGATTATTTGCATAAATTTTAAAATAAAAATGAAAGGCACTGTACAGTACTTACCTAAGCCACTAATAATCAAAGTTATTTACTGGATTGATAAATTCTATCAACATACTTTTTAAAACTGCTGATAAAAATACAAAATATCACATATCTTCAACCAAGCAAGAATCAACATGCAGAGAAAAATTAGTTTCTCTCCCTGAGTTATCCTCAAGTTAGCCAACTCTAGAAGTCTTTGGCACCCCACTCCAGTACTCTTGCCTGGAAAATCCCATGGACGGAGGAGCCTGGTAGGCTGCAGTCCATGGGGTCACAGGAAATCAGACACGACTGAGCAACTTCACTTTCACTTTTCACTTTCATGCATTGGAGAAGGAAATGGCAACCCACTCCAGTGTTCTTGCCTGGAGAATCCCAGGGACGGGGGAGCCTGGTGGGCTGACATCTGTGGGGTCACACAGAGTCGGACACGACTGAAGTGACTTAGCAGTAGCAGTAGTAGTAGAAGTCTATACAAAATGACAGAAATACAGCTATTTTGGTTAGAAATGTCAGAAACAATGAGAGTGTGTTATTCACTCAGTCGTGTCCAACTCTTTGCAACCCCATGGACTGTAGCCCACCAGGCTCCACTGTCCATGGAATTCTCCAGGAAAGAATACTGAGTGGGTTGCCATTCCCTTCTCCAGGGGATCTTCTCAACCCAGAGATCAAACCCTATCTCGTGCATTGCAAGAGGACTCTTTACTGTCTGAGCCACCAGGGAAGCCCAATGAGAAGTGATTCCAAAAAATAATGGAAAAATAAATTACAGATTAAAATAGTTGTTTCCCAAAATTTTTCCCTTAGAATACTATCACTTCCGAATACAAATCTTCTATAGGGGAAACAAACTGCTTCATCATCCAAAAAGTTGGGAAGAAATCTAGGCTAAGAACAAACATGTTTCATAACTTGCAGTCTTCCTGAAGCCCTTAACATATGTTCATGCAGGTGGTGACTCTCTAACAGAGGGAGACAGGATCCGATGCATCCCACACTGACGTGATCGCAAATCCTTTTTTCCATGATAGCTATTAACAGCTCACGCTGTGCAAAATGCTTATCAACATGTCAAGGAGGTTTCTAAATTTAAAATAGTTGGTTCCAAAAATAGAAATTGCAAATTGTACCCCAGGTTCCTTAGTTAACCAAATAAATCTAGACCATAGATAGACTGCACCGTATGTTTCCTTAGACTAAATGGCAGCAGAAAGTTTTAGAAATTCTTGGGGAAAAACAGCCTATGTATTCATCCTGACCTCTCTTCCAGGTGTTTGGATCATACTTTGTTTACCTCAGCTGTATCTGGGCTTGGGGAGTATCCCTATTAGTCCTCTTTTATAATTTGTAATTAAAATGTCTATAATGTTATA
Organism: Bos taurus; assembly: GCF_002263795.3. NCBI lineage: Eukaryota > Metazoa > Chordata > Mammalia > Artiodactyla > Bovidae > Bos > Bos taurus. The sequence continues at coordinate 14,894,319 of NC_037344.1, read as the reverse complement.
AATGATTAATAAAGTTGTCCTCTTATATTTAAAAGCTTCAGATCAATAGCTTTTGCTTTCAGAACTTGTATCTTCTGGATGTAATTATACTAAAACACTGCATACCAAAAAGTGTGTAGCAAAACTCCCATAATTCAAATTATTTAGACTAATGATTAGTGTTTATATTCACAACTCAAATTAAGCCTAATAAATGCTTTCTACAGTTATATTTAAGAAGCATAACACGGGTGGAGTAGAAGGACATGCGCTCATCTTCTCCTGAGAGAACTCCAAAATCGCAACTCGCTGCTGAACAACCATCGACAGGGGAATGTTGGATCCCACCAAAAAAAAGATATCCCATGTTGGAGGGCAAAGGAGAAGCCCCAATAAAATGGTAGGAGGGGCGAAATTATGTTTAGAATCAAACCCCATACCCACCACAGAGATGGTCAGAGGGCTCAAAGAAAACTTTGTGTGCACCAGGACCCAGGGACCCCACAAATATTGAGCCAGACGTGCCTTTGAGTATTTGAGTGTCTCCTGCAGAGGCATGGATCAGCAGTGGCCTGCTGCGGGGACAGGGGCTCTGGCTGCAGCAGACTTGGGAGGCACGCCATGTAGTATAAGTCCTCTTGGAAGAGGTCACCATTAGCCCCACCATGGAGCCACTGGCCCCACCACAGAGCCACTGAGCAGATGACCAACAAACTGGAGAACAATTATACCAAAGAAGTCCTCACACTGTTATGAAAACTCTGCAACCCACAACAGATTTCTCGACCTGGGGATCCGGCAAAGGTCTGAGAAACGCCAGGGAATTTGACTTTGGAGGCCAATGGGATTTGATTACAGAACTTCCACAGGACTGGGAAACAGACTCTTGGAGGACACAAACAAAACCTTTTGTGTACCAGGAGCCAGGAGAAAGGAGCAGCATCCCCACAAGAGACTGAGCCAGACTTGCCTGTGAGCGTCCAGGAGTCATCCTGGTGGAGGCATGGATCAAAGTGGCCTGTGGCTGGGCCTGGGGCGCTGACTACAACAGTGATGGTCCTTTTGAAGGAGGTTTACCACCATACCATGGTTTGGCCTCAGGCCAAACAACAGGGAGAGAACACAGCCCCACCCATCAACAGGAAATTAGATTAAAGACTTACTGAGCATGGCCATTGGACTGCAAGGAGATTCAACCAGTTCACCCTAAAGGAAATCAGTTCTGAATACTCATTGGAAGGACTGATACTGAAGCTGAAACTCCAATATTTTGGCCACCTGATGCAAAGAACTGACTCATTTGAAAAGACCCTGATGCTGGGAAAGATTGAAGGCAGGAGAAGAAGGGGACGGCAGAGGATGAGATGGCTGGATGGCATCACCGACTCAGTGGACATGAGTTTGAGCAAGCTCAAGTTGGTGACGGACAGGGAAGCCTGGTGTGCTGCAGTCCATGGGGTCACAAAGAGTCAGACAGAACTGAGCAACTGAACTGAACTGAGCATGGCCCTACCCACTGGAACCAGATTACCAAGAACCAGATTACCCCACAGCCAGTCCCTCCCATCAGGAAGCTTCCACAAGCCTCTTCTCCTTATCCATCAGAGGGCAGACAGAATAAAAACCACAATCACAGAAAACTAACTAAACTGATCACACGGATCACAGCCTTGAATAACTCAATGAAACTGTGAGCCATGCCGTGTAAGGCCACCTGAGACAGACAGGTCATGGTGGAGAGTTTTGACAAAACATGGCACACTGGAGAGGGGAATGGCAAACCACTTCAGTATTCTTGCCTTGAGAACCCCATGAAGAGTATGAAAAGACAAAAAGATAGGACACTGAGAGATGACTCCCCAGATCTGTAGGTATCCAATATGCTATTGGAGAAGAAAGAGAAATAGCTCCAGAAAAAATGAAGAGATGGAGCCAGGGAGAAAACAATGCCCAGTTGTGAATGTGACTGTGATGAAAGTCAAGTGTGATGCTGTAAAGAACAATACTGCATAAGAACCTGGAATGTTAGGTCCATGAATCAAGGTAAATTGGAAGTGGTCAAACAGGAGATGGCAAGAGTGGTCATCGACATTTTAGGAATCAGTGAACTCAAATGGATCAGAATGGGCAAACTGAATTCAGATGACCATTATATCTACTATTGTTGGTAAGAAACCCTTAGAAGAAATGGAGCAGCCCTCATAGTCAACCAAAGAGACTGAAATACAGTACCTAGGTGCAATCTTAAAAATGACAGAATGAACTCTGTTTGTGTCCAAGGTAAACCATTCAATATCCCAGTAATCCAACTCTATGCCCCAACCACTAATGCCGAAGAAGCTGAAGTTGAATGGGTCTATGATGAATGGGTCAAGACCTTCTACAACTAACACCAAAAAAAAAAAAAAAAAAAAGTCCTTTTCATCATAGGGGACTGGAATGCAAAATAGGAAGTCAAGAGCTACCTGAGTAACAGGCAAGTTTGTCCTTGGAGTACAAAATGAAGCAGGGCAAAGGTAATAGTGTTTTGAACGCACAGGTCATAGCAAACACCCTCTTCTAACAACACAAGAGATGATTCTACACATGGACATCATCAGATGATCACTATCAAAATCAGACTGATTATATTCTTTGCAGTTAAAGAAGGAGAAACTGTATACAGTCAGCAAAAACAAGACTGGGAGCTGACTGTGGCTCAGATCATGAACTCCTTATTGCCAAATTCAGACTTAAATTGAAGAAAGTAGGGAAAACCACTAGATCATTCAGGCATGACCTAAATAAAATCCCTTATGATTATACAGTAGAAGTGACAAGTAGACACAAAGGATTAGATCTGATAGAGTGTCTGAAGAACTATGAATGGACTTTCATGACATTGTACAGAAGGTGGTGATCAAAACCATCCCCAAGAAAAAAGAAACACTAAAAGGCAAAATGATTATCAGAGGAGGCCTTACAAATAGCTAAGAAAAGAAAAGAAGTGAAAGGCAAAGGAGGAAAGATATATCCATCTGAATGCAGAGTTCCAAAGAATAGCAAGGAGAGATAAGAAACCATGCCTCAGTGATCAATGCAAAAAAATAGAGGAAAACAATAGAATGAGAAAGACCAGAGATTTCTTCAAGAAAATTAGAGATATCAAGTGAACATTTCATGCAAAGATGGACTCAATAAAGGACAGAAACTGTATGGACCTAACAGAGGCAGACAATATCAAGAAGAGGTGGCAAGAATACACAGAAGAACTATACAGAAAAGATCTTAATGCCCCAGATAACCACTATGCTGTGATCACCCAGAACCAGACCTAGATAACCACTATGCTGTGATCACCTAGAACCAGACATCCTGGAGTGTGAATCAAGTGGTTCTTAGGAAGCATCTCTACAAACAAAGCTAGTGAAGGTGATGGAATTCCAGCCGAGCTATTTCATATCCTAAAAGATGATGCTGTGAAAGTGCATCATCAATATGCCAGCAAATTTGGGAAACTCAGCAGTGGCCACAGGACTGGAAAAGGTCAGTTTTCATTCCAATCCCAAGGAAAGGCAATGCCAAAGAATACTCAAACTACCACACAATTGCACTCATCTCACACACTGGTAAAGTAATGCTCAAAATTCTCCAAGCCAGGATTCAACAGTACACAAACTGAGAACTTCCAGATGTTCAAGCTGGATTTAGAGAATGCAGAGGAACCAGAGATCAAATTGCCAACATCCTCTGGATCATAGAAAAAGCAAGAGAATTCCAGAAAAACAGCTACTTCTGCTTTATTGACTATGCCAAAGCCTTTGACTGTGTGGATCACAACAAACTGTGGAAAATTCTTCAAGAGATGGGAATACCGGACCACCTGACCTGTCTCTTGAGAAATCTGTATGCAGGTCAAGAAGCAACAATTAGAACTGGACATGGAACAACGGACTGGTTCCAAATTGGGAATGGAGTACATCAAAGCTGTATATTGTCATCCTGCTTATTTAACTTCTATGCAGAGTGCATCATGAGAAACGCTGGGCTGGATGAAGCACAAACTGGAATCAAGATTGCTGGGAGAAATATCAACAACCTCAGATATGCAGATGACACCACCCTTATGGCAGAAAGCAAAGAGGAACTAAAGAACTTTTTGATGAAAGTGAAAAAGGAGAATGAAAAATTTGGCTTAAAATTCAACATTCAGAAAACTAAGATCATGCCATCCAGTCCAATCACTTCATGGCAAATAGATGGGGAAACAATGGAAACAGTGACAGACTTTTTCTTGGACTCCAAGATCAGTGCAGATGGTAACTCCAGCCATGAAATTAAAAGACACTTGCTCCTTGGAAGAAAAGCTATGACAAACCTAGCCAGCATATTATAAAAAGGAAAGACATTAGTTTGCCAACAAAGGTCCATATAGACAAAGTTGTGGTTTTCAATAGTCATGCGTGAATGTGAGAGTTGGACTACAAAGAAAGCTGAGCGCCGAAGAATTGATGCTTTTGAACTGTGGTGTTGGAGAAGACTCTTGAGAATCCCTTGGACTGCAAGGAGATCCAACCAGTCCATCCTAAAGGAAATCAGTCCTGAATGTTCGTTGGAAGGACTGATGCTGAAGCTGAAACTCCAATACTTTGGCCACCTAATGCAAAGAACTGACTCATTAGAAAAGACCCTGATGCTGGAAAAGATTGAAGGCAGGAAGAGAAGGGGACAACAGAGGCTGAGATGGTTGGATGGTATCACCGACTCGATGGATATGAGTTTGAGCGAGCTCAGGGAGGTGGTGAAGGACAGGGAAGCCTCGCATGCTGCAGTCCATGGGGTTGCTAAGAGTCAGACATGACTGAGCAACTGAACTGAACTGAACTGAACAGTTATATTTGAAGAGAAGATTTAGTTTTCTGTGTGTTTACAGAAAGAAATAAAAGTTTGTATTAATACATAGGATAATTTTTCGTACGTTAATGTAAATACAAATGTATGCATATACACATTTACATATGAATATGCATATACATTAGGGATCTGATTTTCCTTTGCCTCCTCATTAAGAAGATACTGAAAATCCTTAGCGCAATATGGTCTAAAAATAATCCTCTGTTCTTTCTGGGATTTATTTCTCCTTTAGTCTACAAACACTATGAAGTCAGGCATCAGCTTGCTCCTTTGGGCAGAGACATAGATGTTTTCATAATTCTTGAATAACATTAAGCATCCTTCCTTGTTGCAATGAATTAGAGCCTTGCCATTTAACCATTGTATACCCATAATTAAATGAGCTACATTGTTCAAAAATGCTTGCTCTTCTGAAATTAAGGCAAAGCTCTAATCTCATAGAGAATTACTGGTTCACTTCCTAAAGAAATAAACCTAATGAAAGATATATAGTACTCTGTATAGAAATATATAAGAGTACTAAGATATTCTTCAAAGACAGAGAGCCAGAGAGAGAGAGAGATTCCATTCACTGAAATGCTCAATTTTTTTTTTTTTGAAATGCTCAATTTTTAAATTTATCAATTCCTTCCAGAATAATCTATAAATTTAAAGACATACCAATAAAAATTCTACCAGAGATTTTGGTAGACACTGACAAGTTGATTCTATCATTTATATGAGAATTCAAAAAGAAACAAAGACTAGCTAAGACAAAGAGAGAACAACTTTGGAGGATTTATACTTACTCAGCTATCAAGACGCATTATAAACCAAAGTAATAAAAAATATGATTTTGCCACAGTAGTGATAAATAGGTCAATGAACAGAAACAAGAGTCTAGAAAAATAAGCAAACATATTCATTTGATGTATGACAAATAAATTATACTGGGTCAGTTTTTATCTGCATAAAATAAAAACAAATCTTAATCCTTACCTCACATAAAACTCAATTCCAAGTAGATTGTGACTCTAAATGTGAAATGTAAAATAGTAAAACTTCCAGAAGATAACATCAAGAAACTCTTCCAGACTGTCAGACAGACTCTAGGGTAGCCTCCATGCCATCACCCTTGAGTGCAGATGGGACCTGTGAGTTGCTTCCAACAGAATACAGCAAAAGTGTAAGGCTGCATGACTGGTTGCGTGCTCAGTCGAGTCTGACTCTGCAAACTCATGGAGACCCCATGGACTATAAACTGGCAGGCTCCTCTGTTTCTGGGATTTCCCAGGCAAGAATGCTGGAGCAGGTTGCCATTTCCTTCTCCAGGGGATCTTCCCAACCCAGGAATCAAACCCGGGTCTCCTGGTTGGCAGGTGGATTCTTTACCACTGAGCCACCTGGGGAGCTCCAAAGTGCAAGGTATTCCAATGTAATTAAAGCCTCAAACCATCTGATTTGAAATTATTATCAAAAGAGGGATTATCCTATACGGATCTGAGTTAACCACGTGAAATCCTTTAATAGCAGGACTCTCCTTGGGCGCCTGATGAAGTCAGCAGCCGTGAGAAGAAGCCCATAAGACAATGACCTGAAGGATGCCTGCAGGAACTACAGGTGGCCTCTGTGCCCCGAGGTGGCGGATAGTCATTGGAAGGTGAAAACGGATGCCAACAAGGACAACTGACAGCTGCCGAACAGATATTTCACCCCTCTGGTTCTGGGCACTGGAGAAAGGCCCTCAGAATATATACAACGTATATTCTCTTAGGCAGAATTGAAAGGAGAAAATCCTGAATGGACTGAGAAATTGCTGAATTAACTAAAATGACCATGGTTAAATTCGTGCCACTAGGCAGGGGACAGAAATTAATTTCAGTTGTAGAAAAATACAATTATATTTTTGAACTCCCAAATTTGTGGAAAATTAAATTAAAACCTATATAATTACTTTAAGCTTTGGATCTTACTGGTTTGATCATTTTAATTATTCATATACCACAATTCAAAAATAACTAACTCTGATGAGTAATTTTTCTGTCTACTATTTCATTTTTCCTGAAAGCTTGATATTCTTCTTAGTATCTCACAGCAAAGAATGAACTGCCTTATTATTTGCTTCAATTCCATAGTCTTGATGACTTTTAAAATCCAATTTGTCTTAGACATAAAATATTTACTATTTTAAACAGTTAATTTCTATTGACTCATACTCTTCTAAATATTACACTCCTGAGATTGCCTAGTCCATTAGTCCTGGAAGGGCCCCTAACATAATACCTTTCCAAATTCATTATTATTAGTTTTGGGGAAGCTTTTGTCCTTGAGCAGAGTTAAAATATTTTTCAATGATAGTTGAGCAAATATTCAGTGAGATAAGCCACCAGGTATAACTGATGCAAGAAGTACTTTTGAAGGACAGAACTGCAAAGAACAGAATTTCAAGGAGCAAAGATAAATTCACAATTGCAGGTTTAGTCACCATAAGCACAGAAAAAGTGTACACATTCAGCAAACACCACCAGCACACACGGCAGACACAAATGCACCATAGCCTTTGCACAAAGAAATTCTCAGCCATCTTTTCAATTGTAGTTTCCCTACTGCATGTGTACTAAGTCGCTTCAGTCGTGATGTCTGACTCTTTGTGACCCTATGGACTGTAGCCTGCCAGGCTCCTCTGTCCATGGGATTTACCAGGAAAGAATACTAGATAGTTGGGTAGTTGTCCCCCTTTCCAGGAGATCTTCTCAAGCCAGAGATCAAAGTTGCTTCTCTTGCCACTCCTGCACTGCAGGCAGATTCTTTACCAATAACCCACCAGAATAGTTTCCCTTTTGGCCCACTCCATCTGTACTAAACTCAAAATTTGTACACTTTTTAGCCACAGAGAAGGGTCTACTCATGCTTAGATGATAGCCCTACTTGCATTTTTGCCCCCTTCAATCTATTCCCAACCAAGAGCCAGAGTGATCCATTTAGACACGTCCAATCATGTCACTCCTTCCACAGAATCAATTGCTCACTGAGGATAAATCACAAAGTCCTTACAACAGTAGGCTCTCTTTCTGCCTTTCTGCTCTCAGCTACTGCCTATACACCATTCACTTCACTCAGCCTCACTGGCCTCAATTTGTTCATACAAGCACATGTCTCTCAGCCTGTGACAATCGTACTTCAGATTTCCATAGAGTTTATTACTCTCTTGTGTTTTCCAAATCTTTGCTCAAATGTTCTCTTCTTAATGAGACCATCCCTTTAAAGTTTCACCCTCCATATGCATTATTTTTCTTTTTTTATACTCCATTTGAATTTATTATAAAATATTGAATATATTCCCTGTACTGCATAATAATATCCTTGCAATTTACTCATTTTATACAGAATAGTCTGTACCTGTTAATCCACTATCCCTATCTTGCCCTCCCGCCTTCCCTCTTCCCACTGGTAACAACTAGTTTGTTCTCTATATCTATGTTTGTTTTGTTATAGTCATTATTTTTCTTAATAGAAGTTATCACCTCATTATTTTTCTTAATAGCAGTTATCATCTCATAAAATATTAAATGATTATTTATTTCCTTATTTTATGTTTCCACCCATCAAAATGTAAACTTTATGAGGGAATTTGTTTTCTGTTTTGTTCACTGATGTACCACTAACCCCCAAAACACTGCCTGGCACATAGTATGCCATCAGTAAATACTTGTTGAATGAATGCATGATAACATGGCTTCCAGGCATAACTACAAAAAGGTAAGTATTTGTTACACTGTTTTTCCTTGATATATTTCATTTTTACCTACCAAATCCAGGACTTCTGCTATGAATAGTATCACAGCAAATTTCTGTCTATCCTATGTCCAATACTTTATATTTTTACCTCCATCCTTTTCTAAGGGACTATGACAGCCATTAAATATTCCTGGAGATTTGGCCTTAGGTTCTGATTTCTATACGTTAGCCAAGTATGATAATGTCGCTTCTCTGTGTATCTGTAAAAGGTAATAATTACTGACACTACTGCCCAGAATTTAAGATAAATATCAAGATGACAATGGAAATCGATTAAAATTTCTTCAATAACTCAACATTCAGAAAACTAAGTTCATGGCATCAGGTCCCATCACTTCATGGGAAATAGATGCGGAAACAGTGGAAACAGTGTCAGACTTTATTTTTCTGGGCCCCAAAATCGCTTTCAGATGGTGATTGAAGCCATGAAATTAATAAGACGTATACTCCATGGAAGGAAAGTTATGACCAACCTAGATAGCATATTCAAAAGCAGAGACATTATTTTGCCAACAAAGGTCCGTCTAGTCAAGGCTATGGTTTTTCCAGTGGTCATGTATGGATGTGAGAGTTGGACTGTGAAGAAAGCTAAGTGCCGAAGAATTGATGCTTTTGAGCTGTGGTGTTGGAGAAGACTCTTGAGAGTCCCTTGGACTGCAAGGAGATCCAACCAGTCCATTCTAAAGGAGATCAGTCCTGGGTGTTCTTTGGAAGGACTGATGCTGAAGTTAAAATCCAATACTTTGGCCACCTGATGATGCAAAGAGTTGACTCACTGGAAAAGACTCTGATGCTGGGAGGGATTGGGGGCAGGAGGAGAAGGGGATGACAGAGGATGAGATGGCTAGATGGCATCACTGACTCGATGGACGTGAGTTTGAGTGAACTCCGGGAGTTTGTGATGGACAGGGAGGCCTGGCGTGCTGCAATTCACGGGGTCGCAAAGAGTTGGACATGACTGAGCGACTGAACTGAAATGAACTGAACTGTAATGAATAAAAGAGAATGACAGTATGAGACCAGCAGTAGAGAAAATCAGCTGCAAAATATAAACAGAGTTGCAGAATTGAATCTTCTTTCTTCCATAGATGATATCGTATATCTTGACATGGGTTTGATTTTAACAAGTGCTTCCCAGCTGGTGCTAGTGGTAAAGGAACCCATCTGCCAATGCAGGAGATGTAAGAGACACAAGTTCAATCCCTGGATCCAGAAGATGCCATGGAGGAGGGCATGTCAACCCACTACAATATTCTTGCCTGGAAAATTCCATGGACAGAGGACTCTGGCAAGCTACAATCCACAGGGTGGCAAAGAGTCAGACACGACCAAAACAACTCAGCATGCACATTCATTGGTCAAAACTCAATGCCTGAGCTGGTAATGCTTGCATATTTTATTATATATATAAACTTTATATAAAAATAGTAATTCAATATTAAATTCTGGTTCATTATATGCATGCTGAAATATTTAGGGGTAATTTACTGATATCTGCAATTTTCTTTGAAATACATTAGAATAAAAAAACGGATTAAAGGAAGGATAAAAGATATATATAAATAGGTGATAAAGGGCCTATAGAACAATATAAGTGAGAATTTGGGTTATGGTTATATATGGTGTCATTTTTCATTGTAAATTCTCTCAACTTTGCTGTATATTTGAAAAAGATCATCATAAAAATGCTTTAAAATTGAGCATCTCAGCTCCAACCATGACTTATTAGAGAAACTGCTCTGGATCAATGACCCTTGTGATTAATGCATCTCCTTGGGATGGATGAGCCTGAAGAAAGACTTTGAGGCCCTAAAGGCTGTGGCCAGGACCTCCAGCAGCTTCTTCCCCACCCCTGATGATTTGTTTGAATTGAACTCGAGTCTTGGTCATAGGAACCCTGGCATCCAACTTTGACTAGAAATATGCTTTCCCCGAAAAAGGATGAAATATAAATAAATCTTTATACTCACTGGCCTTGTGATAACAAAATTTTACATAAACTTATAGTATAAATGTTTAGTTATAAAAAGAAAGTATTTCAGCCCCATTGCAATTTTATCTTTTTGTTCTCCTTGTAAAAACTACACTGAGATTTATTGCAAGGACCTTATAAAAGTAATAAAATAATATAAAATGATCATAAAACTAATCACATATTTTATAGAAAATAGCAGAATAAAATCACTTTTTTGTGAGATGTCAAATGCAAAGAAATGTATGACTTAAGACAACTCTCTGCTGTCTTTAAGCATCTAAAGTGTTCAACTTCTTGTGTTCTTGTAGGACTGGGAAGACATTTATTCCTGTCAATTTGAAAAAGCTCTACTGACCACTCTCCATGCTTATAGGAATGTTCAGTGTGAATTCTGTTAGCTGAAAAACCTTTTTAATAAATGTCTTTCTTGTCTTTTCCATTGTGTTTATTTAGACTGTATCCCTCCATATCAGTCAAAAGAACAAACAAAACAAAAAATATTCAGGCTTCCTATAATCATATCCTTTGAAACAAGTTGCTATTATAACATACTAAGGTCTACTAACTTCTGTATATGCAGAAATGTAAACAAAATAAGTCCAGAGATAATCAGGCAATACAGGTTGAATATGACCCAGGAATTCATCACGCTTCCAAATAAACAACTGCTATCTTGGACTGAATTAATAAAAGCATAATGAGATCAAATGAAGCATTAACTCAATTAGTAGGACTCTGTCAAGATAAAGATTCAATAAGGAATTTATAGAAATTTTACAAACTAGAATACATTTCTGAGAAGACACACAAAATAATATTTAAAAGAATGGAACTAGGACTTCCTTGGTGGCCCAATGGTCAAGAATCTGCCTTCCAATGCAGGGGAGGTGGGTTCAAGGGTCAAGGGACTAAGATCCCACATGCCATGGGACAACTAAGCTGGAGTGACACAGCTAGAAAGCCCACATGCTGCAATGAAGACCTGGAGCAGCCAAATCAATATTAAAAAAAACAAAACCTCACACTGCCTTAAAATAAGTAAATAAATAAAAGAATGGAACTTAATGGAAAACCATGAAAAAAAGAAAAAGACAAAAAAAGTGACCCAGCTGGTGACTGTCTGCCCTCCAGCTTTGCTGGAACAGAACAAGATGAAACAATCGACAACAATAGGTGAAATAAGACAGAATACTCACTCAATGGCCCCCTTTCAGTCTCCGTGAACCTTTTCTTTCTGAAGCGCTGTACACCGTCAGTCGCTCCCTCCCTTAGGATGAGTCTCCTCTCCTTCTTAAAGTAGAACTCTTTCTCATCTTATCTCGATGGGCACTTTTTTATATCTATGGTCTCCAAAGTTTCAAGGTCATAAAAAGAAGGCAAGAGTTTGGAAATCAAATGGGTTAGTCTCCACATAATGTTTTACTTTCACTGTGTTCGTTTGCTTTTACTTTTTTACTTTTACTGAGTGCTGTAAAATGTGGATGTTATTTAAAATTATACCCTTTTTTTTTTGACCCCCTTTTCTTTTTATTCTCTTTCTCCTCCCTGTATAATCTCACCCACACACGCTGGTGACTCTGAAAATTACATTCTAACTTTAATCTCTTTCGTAAACTCCAAACTGAATTCTCTTCTCCTCAGGGGTCTTGCAGGTTTATAAAATACCATCATGTTGAAAACCAAACTTATCATTTCTGCCTAGACCTTCTCCTTGTATAATATTTTCTATTAATGGCATTCCTATCAAAGTAATTGGAGAAGGAAATGGCAACCCACCCCAGTATTCTTGCATGGGAAATCCCATAGACAGAAGAGCCTTGCAGGTTATATAGTCCATTCCCTGGGGTCACGAAGAGTCAGACATGACTTAGTGACTAAACAACAACAACATCAAAGCAATCCTCCAGATTAGCAACCACGAAATGACCTTAAGTTTCTCTGCCTCCTTCTCAACCTCCCACATTATGGGGTTCTTCTGTCTCTCCTTTCTATACTGATGCTTCTTGAAAGTAAGGACTTATTGTATACATCCTTATCTCAGTGCCTAGAAGGGTGTCCAGTACATACAAGGTGTACAAGGTAGGATGGAAGAAAGGAGAGAAGAAAGGAAAGGAGGGAGAAACAGAAGAAAGGAATAATGAAAGGAGAAGAGAGAGATGTAAGGAGGAAAGCAAATAATAAAATGACTGAGTTATTACTAATAATAGGATAGTTAAAGTTTATAACAGCTGACAGCTGAGGCTGTAATTCTTCTGTGGCAGAGAGTTCTTTTTGCTGGAAAGACTTATGAAAAATCTTTAGAGTAAAAGTTAAGCCCCTCAGGGCCTACTTATCAATCAATGAAAGCTTGGAGGGAATGTGGAATACTCTACGTAACAAAAAGAGTTTGGAGGATTCCAAGGCAAAATAAGAGACACAGGAAGAAAAAATGAGGCACTCATAAGGACAGTGCACTCATCACCGTGACCCTCAAATCCTCCGTCAGTTCTAGGAAATCCATGAAAATCTTGGTGTGAGTAGATATTTTCATTCTTGAAATGCAGTGAAATGACAGAATTTAGAATCTAGGTTTACATAGGATAAAAAATGAGACAAAATTAAGAGACACAAAAGCCAGAGTGTTAGGGAACCATTGGTCAAAACTGCTCAACTTAGCTCAGCACGATGATAACCACTTGCACGAGCTATCTCACAGCAGGAGGTCCCGGTGAGGAACACGGTGCTGTCATGGAAAAAAACTAACTGGGAACATTCAGAAGGGGCCAAAATAAAGAAGACACCAGCTCATAATATGTCCTACCAAACTCCCAGAATCCTTTACACTGGAATCTGTCTTGGCTGAGAGCTGCATGAACCACCAGGAAGGACTCTGAGTCAAATTAAAGCAAGATGACTGGCCAGAGACAACTCAGAAACTCACCCCTCCCCATGAGGCCTGAGACGGTAAGCCACACGGCAGAGCAGTTCTCCTGGTTTCCCTTACCGCACTGTTCTCCACCCAGGCACGCCATTCCAATAAAGTCTTTTGCTTTGTAAGCACATGTCTCTCCTTGGAAAGAGTCCATTCTGGACAGGGTTTTCTCTCCTGCAACAAGAGGACAAGGCAACAAGCAGAACTGGGGTTACATTCACAGTCACACGTTACAGGGAAAGTACTTAGATTGGCCGTGAACGTGGCAGGTGAAGCATGACCTCAGCCTCTGCCAGGGAATCTAACATGGATTATCAGATCACAAGGACAATGATTATCCAAAAAATCAAACCAAGGTTACAAAACTACATGCTCAAGATTGTGCGTGACATAGCTCTATTTCAAATTCACAGACAGGGCCAAATAAACCAGCTTAAAATTCTCATTTTAAGTCAAGAATTTTGGCTTTGATCTGGGGCCACTCCTTTTTCCTAGAGCCATCTAGAATAGTGGTATGATCCCTGAAGAGGTGTAAATGCTTGAAGCTAGTACAGCCTTGAAAACAGATACTGCTCCCTACTGCTCAAATAGAAGGAAATCTGTATAAGCTGATACACACTTTGGCAGGAGGCCAACAACTTCAATATACTCTTTCTTTATTTTGTTTTTTACTTTTCAAGGGGCTCAGTAGTCACCAATCTACACTTGTATTCTTATAGTTAAGTGAGATGGGGAGTAGAAGAAAGAAATGGGAATATCTGATGGTTTGAGGTAGAAACATTTATGTCTGCCAATTCAGTTGAGTTCAGTTCGGTCACTTAGTCATGTTTGACTCTTTGTGACCTTATGAACCACAGCACGCCAGGCCTCCCTGTCCATCACCAACTCCACATCCCAAACCCACATCCATAGAGTCGATGATGCCATCCAACCATCTCATCCTCTGTCATCCCCTTCTCCTCCTGCCCTCAATCTTTCCCAGAATCAGGGTCTTTGCCAGTGAGTCAGCTCTTCGCATCAGGTAGCCAAAAGTATTGGAATTTCAGCCTCAACACCAATCCTTCCAATGAACACCCAGGACTGATCTCCTTTACGATGGAAAGATTGGCTCTCCAAGGGACTCTCAAGAGTCTTCTCCAACACCACAGTTCAAAAGCATCAAGTCTTCGGTGCTCAGCTTTCTTTATAGTCCAACTCTCACATCCATACATGACCACTGGAAAAACCATAGCCTTGACTAGACAGACCTTTGTTGGCAAAGTAATGTCTCTGCTTTTGAATATGCTGTCTAGGTTGGTTATAACTTTCCTTCCAAGGAGTAAGTGTCTTTTAATTTCATGGCTGCAATCACCATCTGCAGTGATTTTGGAGCCCAGAAAAATAAAGTCAGCCACTGTTTCCCCATCTATCTGCCATGAAGTGATGGGACCAGATGCCATGATCTTAGTTTTCTGAATGTTGAGCCAACATTTTAACTCTCCTCTTTCACTTTCATCAAGAGGCTCTTTAGTTCCTCTTCACTTTCTGCCATAAGGGTGGTATCATCTGCATATCTGAGGTTATTGATATTTCTCCTGGCAATCTTGATTCCAGCTTGTGCTTCTTCCAGCCCAGTGTTTCTCATGATGTACTCTGCATATAAGTTAAATAAATGGGGTGACAATATACAGCCTTGATGTACTCGTTTTCCTATTTGGAACCAGTCTGTTGTTCCATGTCCAGTTCTAACTGTTGCTTCCTGACCTGCATACAGGTTTCTCAAGAGGCAGGTCAGGTGGTCTGGTATTCCCATCTCTTGAAGAATTTTCCACAGTTTAGTGTGATCCACACAGTCAAAGTCTTTGGCATAGTCAATAAAGCAGAAATAGATGTTTTTCTGGAACTCTCTTGCTTTTTCGATGGTCCATTGGATGTTAGCAATTTGATCTCTGGTTCCTCTGCCTTTTCTAAAACCAGCTTGAACATCAGGAAGTTCATGGTTCACATATTGCTGAAGCCTGGCTTGGAGAATTTTAAGCATTACTTTACTAGCGTGTGAGATGAGTGCAACTGTGCGGTAGTTTGAGCATTCTTTGGCATTGCCTTTCTTTGGGATTGGAATGAAAACTGACCTTTTCCAGTCCTGTGGCCACTGCTGAGTTTTCCAAATTTGCTGGCATACTGAGTGCAGCACTTTCACAGCATCATCTTTCAGGATTTGAAACAGCTCAACTGGAATTCCATCACCTCCACTAGCTTTATTTGTAGTGATGCTTTCTAAGGCCCACTTGACTTCACATTCCAGGATGTCTGGCTCCAGGTCGGTGATCACACCATTGTGATTATCTGGGTCATGAAGATCTTTTTTGTACAGTTCTTCTGTGTATTCTTGCCACCTCTTCTTAATATCTCTGCTTCTGTTAGGTCTCTACCATTTCTGTCCTTTATTGAGCCCATCTTTGCATGAAATGTTCCCTTGGTATCTCTGATTTTCTTGAAGAGATCTCTAGTCTTTCCCATTCTATTGTTTTCCTCTATTTCTTTGCACTGATCCCGGAGGAAGGCTTTCTTATCTCTCCTTGCTATTCTTTGGAACTCTGCATTCAAATAGGTATATCTTTCCTTTTCTCCTTTGCTTTGCGCTTCTGGTCTTTTCACAGCTATTTGTATGGCCTCCTCAGACAGCCATTTTGCTTTTTTGCATTTCTTTTTCTTGGGGATGGTCTTGAGTCCTGTCTCCTGTACAATGTCACGAGCCTCCATCCATAGTTCATCAGGCACTCTGTCTATCAGATTTAGGCCCTTAAATCTATTTCTCACTTCCACTGTATAGTCATAAGGGATTTGATTTGTCTGCCAATATCAGGTTCTAAATATAAAAAGTTTCTTACTACTGGACCACTAAACCCTTCACACTCATTTTCATGCTATATAGGCTAGTTTATTTTCTTTATATGCTACAGTCTGAGCTTTATAACTTGTAATTATATGTGTTGTTATATAAAAAATGAATGTAACTACTCATTTTGACAGGCTAATGAGGTGCAGGAGTGCAAAATGGTAGAAGTATGTGATTTCATAGAAAATTCTACTACCATACTTGTTTATTTAATAAACCAAACTGCAGGCCTCCAAAACTTGCTGCTGTCTTATAATAAAACCATTCACAGCCATAGCTAAGAAAAGAGGCTTCCTAGTTTTCAATCAGTGGCAGTCACCTCGGCTATAAAAGAAAATACTCTGGGTGGTTTTGTAGCAGAAAATGGGTCAAGACCCAGGAACACTCCAAAAACTGTTAGTTGTCAAAATAAACTAGCAAAGCCTCAAAGTCATTAGAAAATATCAAATATTAAGGAGTTATAACAATCTTAGATACTGCCTACTCTACCAACAGTATTTACATAACATTTTTTCACTTCACTAATTTTCTTGGTTATTGGCATTGTTCCCAGATATTAATAGTATCTCCTCTTCCCTCTAAGATGCTCTCTGTCACTTATACTTTCCATTAAAATCACTGTCCAGAATCTTTACACTGCATTTTTCAAATGCATATTCCCTTGCATAGTATTAATACCAACTATTCACATAAGATAAACACTTTTTTCCCTTGACTAACAGGGGACCTTTTTTTTTTCCTTTAAATCAGTCCTATTTGGAAAGTTTTATACTATAGCACCAAAGAAAAACACCAATGACATTCTCTAGACTTTTTTTTTCTTTCTTTGAAACTTTCCCTCTGACATCCTGGTGACATGAACAGCCAATATGTGAAACAGCAGCTTCACATGGAGTCCAGGTCAAGAGCCAGCAAATTACTCGGTCCACTTAAAAAAGAGAATGAATAGACTTCTAATTACAGTGATGTCAAACATAGAAAAGAAACACTGGATTTCACTTCTGAATCCCTGCTTTATAATTGAGCTGCTTCGCATGGTATGGAGTAAGCTCCCTCACTGTTTTCTGACATGACTGGCCATATTACCTCACCTTTGTGGAACCTGAATTCCTTTCAATTCCATCTGCCTGTAATAGAGTAAGGAATGTCCTAATGACCAAAAGTGCTATTTTTACATGAGTATCTCTCACCATTTTTCAGAATCTATTCATTCTTAATTCAAACAGAATTTGAAGAAGGCAGCACAGTATCATTATTAAGAGCATGGACTCGAGTCAGACTGACTGAGTTGAATCTTGGCTCTGCTGTTCACCAACTCTGTTACCTTAAGTTACTTAAACTCAGTGCTCTGTTTGATCACTGATAAGATGAGGAAAACAATATCTTTTATGGAGTTCTTTTAGAATAAAATTAATTAAAATATGTAAAATACCTAGAACTGTTCCAGGCATAGTGTTTGTTTGATTTCTAAACCCATAAAATATACAGCAAGAAGAAAAGAGATGAGAGCTTCTGTAGGCATTTGCACTGACCCCAGCAAGCAGTACCCACTTAAAGTGTAACAGCAAAGGGAAGAGATGGGGTATTGCTTTAAAACAGATGTAGAACTGGGAACATGGAGTATGGGAACTGAGAAATGGAATACTTCCTGGCATATTAGTAAACAAGGCTGTCACAGTCATCAGCAATTAGAGCCCTCCAATGGGAGCTGGTGAGGCCTAAGGGCACTCGAAAAGAATACCTGTGACCTGCCACTCCCTACGGTGAGCCCCAGGAGACCTCAGGATGCAAAAAACACAGAATACTGGCCCGGATAGCTGACATGCATATGGAAGGAATGATTTCAGTGAGCTCAGACTCTTGCATCTTCCCATACATAGAAAGTGCTAAATTCCTTAATGAGATATCTAGTTTTCTTTGATTAACAGTAATCTTTTGATGACTAGCTACCCTTTGTTGGCCAACTTCTATATGATTTTGCTCCTCCCCCTGCCCTCCTTGGAGCAGTTCTCTTAGGGTCACTTCAGATGCTGTCTCCTAGGCATAAGTCCGAATTTCCACCAAATAAAACATAACTCTCAACTTTTAGGTTGTAAATATTTTTTAAGCTGACAGAATAAAAGCCTGGTGAGTATCCGAGGGCATTACTCTATTACATTGCTATGGAGCAGTGAACATTTATTAAGAAGAACCTGAACCGCCATGTCTGAGGACCTCTATTTCAGCTCAGTAAAATAGTTAATGTTTGTAAAGATAACCCTAAGCATTTAAGAAATGATTGAAATAGGCTTAACAATTTCACAGAAGCTGCAATGAAAGTTGAGATTTCTAATCAAAATACTCAAATAAAAAATTTTAGTCCCATATACATACTTAACTAGCCAAAATACTCAACTATTTAGGATGATTTAATCTAAGTGATCTAGTTATAAGAAGATACAGAGAGAATAAAATCATAGTACAAAATAGCAAATGACCTCATGAGGAGGTGTGACAAAGACTGCTAATTATTCTCTAACCTTTCATTTTCTGAGTCTTCTTTTGGACATAGAAAGGTGCTGAATATATGGGGACACGACTTTCCACTCATCTAGAGGCTACATGTCCTTGTCTCCCTTGCAGTTCAGTGTGGCATGTGGTTAACCTCTTATCATTGGAGTGTCAATGGAATCTATTGTATTATAATCTAATTTATTGTGGTGCTTCCTTATTGGAAAACTGTTTGCGTTCCACTTCCTAGTCCTCTCCCCACGAGCTGTATGGAGAACAGGAAGCAGGTAAGCTAGTTTCTACCATGCAGATGAGGTAGCAACCAAGGAAATGGAACAAAAAGAGGTAACTGGGTCCCTAGATCCACTCGTGGAGGGACGAGGGTGATTGCCTCCCCTCAAGGCAATTAACTTCTATCTCATTCAAGCTAGAGCAATATGGGGTCTTTTTGTTGTAGGAGCCTAGTATTATCTTAATAATTTTAGAAAAAGATAACAAATTAAATTCAAATGTATTTGGAGTGCAAGTATTATACAAATTGCTATGTGAGGCTTTCTAAAGATGCAGTATTAATTAGATGCAAGTTCTGCCTCCAGAGACTTTATAACCCAGAAAAGATGAGCCAAGTACTCAGACAATTACATTACCACATAGTCTGTGTTGCTTGTCATCTGAGAGTTATAAACAAGGTGCCATGGGATTAAGGTAAGAAACAATTCTATCAACTTGGATCACAGAATCTCAAACCAGGAAAATCCTCATGAAGAGAGCCTTTCAGAAGGACCTATCATTGAAAGGCAGAGATAAATAATGATAAGGAAAAAAAAACATTATAAACAAAAGCACTAGAGCAGAAAAGTGGATACATATTCATGTGTCTTATTAAAATGGACTGTAAGGTTGAAAGGCTTTGGAATGGGTAAGCTAGAAGAGTAAGTTTAGAACCACATTGAGAAGAGCACTGAATTACAATTATAAAATATGTATTAAGCTCTTTCCATAGGCAAACATTGTGCTAAGTGTTTTGTGTACTTTCTCAGTTGGTCATCAACATAAACGCTGATCTTCTTTGATGCTACTGATGAACCTATTTTCAGGGCAGCAATGGAGACGCAGACATAGAGAAAAGACTTACAGACAAGGGTCGGGGGAAGGAAGGAGAGGGTGAGGGATGGTGTGAGTAGCATGGAAGCATATATACTACCATATGTAAAATAGACAGACAATGGAAATTTGCTATATGACTCAGGGAACTCAAATTGGGCCTCTGTAACAACTTAGAAGGGCTGGGACAGCGTGGGTGGTGGGAGGGTTTTAAGAGGGAGGGGACATATGTACACCTATGTTCATTCATGTTGATACGCGACAGAAATCAAACCAATATTGTAAAGCAATTATCCATTAGTTAAACAGAAATGAATTAAAAAAATAAATTCTGGTCTTCCACACATCACTTCTAGTGTGAGGGGTCTGTACCTAATTCAGCAGGCCATGGACATGAGAAAGTGGATGACACTCCCCAGCTGGGCTGCAGGAAGGTCATTCACCATGTGGCAGTGTGCAGTGCAGGATGCCAATGACGGCAGTGATGTGTGTGTGTGTGTGTGTGTGTGTGTGTGTGTGTGTGTGTGATAGACAAGGCAAAAGATGAGGGTTGAGGGCTTGAACTAGTGTGGCAACACTGACCCAGGAAAAGAGGGAGTAGCTGGACTCAAGACATTATGAAGAACTTGGCAAGGAATTATGTGATTGTGTGAAGAGTTCTGTGAAAAAGGAAGTGGGGGAATAACTCTAGGGTTTAGAAACTAAGCCTTGAAATTAACAAAATAAGGAATTAGATGTATTATTAACAACAACAACAAAATAGGAGGTAAGGAGGTTTACTGGGCTTATTGAGATGTTGAGGAAGTCTATGCAGAGAATCTTTGCTTTCTCTGTACCATGATTCAGTATATGCCTTTGCAAAACATAGTTTTGTGTTTTGCATAGGCAAAAACATAAATACATAGGCAAAAAACCACATAGTTATTTTTTCCTCTGAAAAATAGAAATAAAAACATCCTTTATAGACTTTTCTGAGATTGAAATAAGATTAAAAAAAAAAAAAAAAAAGGTACGAAATAGTACCTGGCACCATAGCACTATAGATAGCACATAGTAGGCAGTTACTGCATACGTGCTAAGTCACGTTCAACAAGTTGTGACTCCTTGGACTTTAGCCTACCCAGCTCCTCTGTCCATGGGTATTCTCCAGGCAAGAATACTGAAGCAGGCTGCCATGCCCTTCTCCAGGGGATCTTCCCAACCCAGGGATTGAACCTGCGGCTCCTGCACGCAGGTAGATTCTTTTACTGCTGAGCCACCAGGCAAGCCGCAGGCACTGACTAAGCAGTTAGTTATTGCTGCTGCTTCTGCTTTTTCTCCTGACACGATGGAAAATTGGGAGCAAGAGCTATAGGTTTCAAAAGCTTCTATGTGTATATGCTTATGTGTGTGATACATATATATATATATAAAATGTATATTCATTCAAGTATGAAGGAGAAATCAAAAGCTTCTCAGACAAGCAAAAGCTGAGAGAATTACTGCACCACCAAACCAGCTCTCCAACAAATACTAAAGGATATTCTCTAGACAGGAAACACAAAAATGGTGTATAAATTCGAACCCCAAACAATAAAGTAAATGGCAACGGGATCATACTTATCAGTAATTACCTTAAATGTAAATGGGTTGAATGCCCCAACCAAAAGACAAAGACTGGCTGAATGGATACAAAAACAAGACCCCTACATATGTTGTCTACAGGAGACCCACCTCAAAACAGGGGACACATACAGACTGAAAGTGAAGGGCTGGAAAAAGATTTTCCATGCAAAGAGGGACCAAAAGAAAGCAGGAGTAGCAATACTCATATCAGATAAAATAGACTTTAAAACAAAGGCTGTGAAAAGAGACAAAGAAGGTCACTACATAATGATCAAAGGATCAATCCAAGAAGAAGATATAACAATTATAAATATATATGCACCCAACACGGGAGCACCGCAGTATGTAAGACAAATGCTAACAAGTATGAAAGGAGAAATTAACAATAACACAATAATAGTGGGAGACTTTAATACCCCACTCACACCTATGGATAGATCAACTAAACAGAAAATTAACAAGGAAACACAAATTTTAAACGATACAATAGACCAGTTAGACCTAATTGATATCTATAGGACATTTCATCCCAAAACAATGAATTTCACCTTTTTCTCAAGCGCACATGGAACCTTCTCCAGGATAGATCACATCCTGGGCCATAAAGCTAGCCTTGGTAAATTAAAAAAAATAGAACTCATTCCAAGCATCTTTTCTGACCACAATGCAGTAAGATTAGATCTCAATTACAGGAGAAAAACTATTAAAAATTCCAACATATGGAGGCTGAACAACACACTGCTGAATAAGCAACAAATCACAGAAGAAATCAAAAAAGAAATCAAAATTTGCATAGAAACTAATGAAAATGAAAACACAACAACCCAAAACCTGTGGGACACAGTAAAAGCAGTCCTAAGGGGAAAGTTCATAGCAATACAGGCACACCTCAAGAAACAAGAAAAAAGTCAAATAAATAACCTAACTCTACACCTAAAGCAACTAGAAAAGGAAGAAATGAAGAACCCCAGGGTTAGTAGAAGGAAAGAAATCTTAAAAATTAGAGCAGAAATAAATGCAAAAGAAACAAAAGAGACCATAGCAAAAATCAACAAAGCCAAAAGCTGGTTCTTTGAAAGGATAAATAAAATTGACAAACCATTAGCCAGACTCATCAAGAAACAAAGGGAGAAAAATCAAATCAATAAAATTAGAAACGAAAATGGAGAGATCACAATAGACAACACAGAAATACAAAGGATCATAAGAGACTATTATCAACAATTATATGCCAATAAAATGGACAACGAGGAAGAAATGGACAAATTCTTAGAAAAGTACAACTTTCCAAAACTGGACCAGGAAGAAATAGAAAACCTTAACAGACCCATCACAAGCACAGAAATTGAAACTGTAATCAAAAATCTTCCAGCAAACAAAAGCCCCTGGACGGCTTCACAGCTGAATTCTACCAAAAATTTAGAGAAGAGCTAACACCTATCCTGCTCAAACTCTTCCAGAAAATTGCAGAGGAAGGTAAACTTCCAAACTCATTCTATGAGGCCACCATCACCCTAATACCAAAACCTGACAAAGATCCCACAAAAAAAAGAAAACTACAGGCCAATATCACTGATGAACATAGATGCAAAAATCCTAAACAAAATTCTAGCAATCAGAATACAACAACACATTAAAAAGATCATACACCATGACCAAGTGGGCTTTACCCCAGGGATGCAAGGATTCTTCAATATCCACAAATCAATCAATGTAATACACCACATTAACAAATTGAAAAACAAAAACCATATGATTATCTCAATAGATGCAGAGAAAGCTTTTGACAAAATTCAACACCCATTTATGATAAAAACTCTCCAGAAAGCAGGAATAGAAGGAACATACCTCAACATAATAAAAGCTATATATGACAAACCCACAGCAAACATTATCCTCAATGGTGAAAAATTGAAAGCATTTCCTCTAAATTCAGGAACAAGACAAGGGTGCTCACTTTCACCATTACTATTCAACATAGTTTTGGAAGTTTCGGCCACAGCAATCAGAGCAGAAAAAGAAATAAAAGGAATCCAAATTGGAAAAGAAGAAGTAAAACTCTCACTATTTGCAGATGACATGATCCTCTACATAGAAAACCCTAAAGACTCCACCAGAAAATTACTAGAACTAATCAATGATTATAGTAAAGTTGCAGGATATAAAATCAACACACAGAAATCCCTTGCATTCCTATACACTAATAATGAGAAAACAGAAAGAGAAATTAAGGAAACAATTCCATTCACCATTGCAACGAAAAGAATAAAATACTTAGGAATATATCTACCTAAAGAAACTAAAGACCTATATATAGAAAACTATAAAACACTGGTGAAAGAAATCAAAGAGGACACTAATAGATGGAGAAATATACCATGTTCATGGATTGGAAGAATCAATATAGTGAAAATGAGTATACTACCCAAAGCAATTTATAGATTCAATGCAATCCCTATCAAGCTACCAACAGTATTCTTCACAGAGCTAGAACAAATAATTTCACAGTTTGTATGGAAATACAAAAAACCTTGAATAGCCAAAGCGATCTTGAGAAAGAAAAATGGAACTGGAGGAATCAACCTACCTGACTTCAGGCTCTACTACAAAGCCACAGTTATCAAGACAATATGGTACTGGCACAAAGACAGAAATATAGATCAATGGAACAAAATAGAAAGCCCAGAGATAAATCCATGCACATATGGACACCTTATCTTTGACAAAGGAGGCAAGAATATACAATGGATTAAAGACAATCTCTTTAACAAGTGGTGCTGGGAAATCTGGTCAACCACTTGTAAAAGAATGAAACTAGAACACTTTCTAACACCATATACAAAAATAAACTCAAAATGGATTAAAGATCTCAACATAAGACCAGAAACTATAAAACTCCTAGAGGAGAACATAGGCAAAACACTCTCTGACATACATCACTGCAGGATCCTCTATGACCCACCTCCCAGAATATTGGAAATAAAAGCAAAAATAAACAAATGGGACCTAATTAAACTTAAAAGCTTCTGCACATCAAAGGAAACTATTAGCAAGGTGAAAAGACAGCCTTCAGAATGGGAGAAAATAATAGCAAATGAAGCAACCGACAAACAACTAATCTCAAAAATATACAAGCAACTCCTACAGCTCAACTCCAAAAAAATAAATGACCCAATCAAAAAATGGGCCAAGGATCTAAATAGACATTTCTCCAAAGAAGACATACAGATGGCTAACAAACACATGAAAAGATGTTCAACATCACTCATTATCAGAGAAATGCAAATCAAAACCACTATGAGGTACCATTTCACACCAGTCAGAATGGCTGCGATCCAAAAGTCTACAAATAATAAATGCTGGAGAGGGTGTGGAGAAAAGGGAACCCTCTTACACTGTTGGTGGGAATGCAAACTAGTACAGCCACTATGGAGAACAGTGTGGAGATTCCTTAAAAAACTGGAAATAGAACTGCCTTATGATCCAGCAATCCCACTGCTGGGCATACACACTGAGGAAACCAGACGGGAAAGAGACACGTGTACCCCAATGTTCATTGCAGCACTGTTTACAATAGCCAGGACATGGAAGCAACCTAGATGTCCATCAGCAGATGAATGGATAAGAAAGCTGTGGTACATATACACAATGGAGTATTACTCAGCCATTAAAAAGAATACATTTGAATCAGTTCTAATGAGGTGGATGAAACTGGAGCCTATTATACAGAGTGAAGTAAGCCAGAAGGACAAACACCAATACAGTATACTAACGCATATATATGGAATTTAGAAAGATGGTAACGATAACCCTGTATACGAGACAGCAAAAGAGACACTGATGTATAGAACAGTCTTATGGACTCTGTGGGAGAGGGAGAGGGTGGGAAGATTTGGGAGAATGGCATTGAAACATGTGAAATGTCATGTATGAAACAAGATGCCAGTCCAGGTTCAATGCACGATGCTGGATGCTTGGGGCTGGTGCACTGGGACGACCCAGAGGGATGGTATGGGGAGGGAGGAGGGAGGAGGGTTCAGGATGGGGAACACATGTATACTAATTAAATAAAAATTAAAATAAAAAAAAAAAGAAGAAAAGAAAAAAAAAAGTAGAAAAAAAAAGAAAATGAGAGACTGAATCTTGATGGAGAAGTTGCCATTAGCCTGGTGGGGAGTGGCGGGAGGGGGTGGAGGGGGGGGGTGGGGGGATGGGGGGGTGGGGGTGGGAAGGTGAGTGGAGCAGGGGTGGGAGGGGTGGGGGGCGGGGTGGAAGGGAGTGGGGAATAGTCCCAGGAAGAAGAAAGGGCAATAGCAGGGACAAAGAAGTAAAGAGAGTGTGATGCATATTAGAAGATGCAAGGTGGAATCCTGTGGCTAGATGAGCTCAGAGCAAAGGTAAAAAAAAAAAAAAAAAGGTACGAAATAGTACCTGGCACCATAGCACTATAGATAGCACATAGTAGGCAGTTACTGCATACGTGCTAAGTCACGTTCAACAAGTTGTGACTCCTTAGACTTTAGCCTACCCAGCTCCTCTGTCCATGGGTATTCTCCAGGCAAGAATACTGAAGCAGGCTGCCATGCCCTTCTCCAGGGGATCTTCCCAACCCAGGGATTGAACCTGCGGCTCCTGCACGCAGGTAGATTCTTTTACTGCTGAGCCACCAGGCAAGCCGCAGGCACTGACTAAGCAGTTAGTTATTGCTGCTGCTTCTGCTTTTTCTCCTGACATGATGGAAAATTGGGAGCAAGAGCTATAGGTTTCAAAAGCTTCTATGTGTATATGCTTATGTGTGTGATACATATATATATATATAAAATGTATGTATCACACACATAAGCAGTGAACTCCGGGAGTTGGTGAGGGACAGGGAGGCCTGGCGTGCTGCGATTCATGGGGTCGCAAAGAGTCGGACACGACTGAGCAACTGATCCGATCTGATCTGATAAAATATATATATATATTCCATATATATATGGAAGATGTACGATGATGAAAACACTAACAAAAAAAAGGAACAGTTTATTTATTTATTTATTTTTGACCTCATGGCATGTGGGATCTTAGCTCCTCAACCAGGGTTTCAACCCACCCCTTGCATTGCATGTGCAGTATCTTTAACTGCTGGACCACCAGGCAAGTCCCAGGGGGAAGTTTTAAGGGGAGAATCTTGGTAAATACTTCCATTTTAAGACACTGTAGAAAGATGGGAGCTGGTGAAGGAGACAGAGGAGGCAAGCAATGAGGTAAGAAGAAATGAGGGCTGAGGAAAAAAGAAAATTCAAAGGGAGATGGTAACCACGTCAAATGCTGCTTAGAGGACAGAAGAGAATTGCAATCTGAGAAAAACAGTATTGATTCGAGTGTCAGAGTAAAAAAAGAAAAAAATGAAACTTGTCACAAGATGGAGAGCAAAAGGTGTTTATCAACATGTGGGAAAGATCTGGTAGAGAGAAGGATTAGATTTACAAAGGAGAAAGAAAAATCAAAGGAATGAAACCTCAGAGGAAGGAAAAGAGTTTCGATGAGGAGCATGGGTGCAAACATCAGCCTTTGCCAGGAAGAGAGATGCCCTTTCCTCATGGAGGAAAGAAAGAGAAAGGGGCGGTGTGTGCGGTGAAGACAAGAAGATACTGCAGCAACTCCGCCTCTGATAGGGTACCTTTAAGCTGGCTTTTTAGTAAAGTAATAGGTTAAGTCAACTACTGAGAGTCAGTAGTAGTTGCTTAAAGACATCAGTTCCTGCCCCCCGACTGCACCCACAGGTAAAGGGCATTTATTAAGTATATGCTAGTTGCTCAGTCATGTCCGACTCCTTTTGACTCTATGGACTGCAGCCCACCAGGCTCCTCTGTCCATGGAATTCTCTAGGCCAGAATACTAGAGTGGGTAGCCAATCCCTTCTCCAGGGGATCTTCCCAACCCAGGGATCAAACCCAGGTCTCCTGAAATGCAGCTGGATTCTTTACCATCTGAGCCACCAAAGACATTATTTATTAATGTTTCCACTTTAATAATATTTTTCCAAACCCACTTTTCTCCTCAAAGCATTCATTTTTCTACTGTTTGGTGAGAGTCCTCAGAGAAAAGCATCTTGAGTGACTGAAATGAGTCATTCCCAGTCATTCCCACTCCTTAATGTCGACTCTGCATATAAAAGGAATAAATGGTGGTGGCTGCGGAAGGGATAGAACCTTGCACAGACCATCCTGAAACACCTTCCTATGCAGAGTAGGAAGGTTCATTGTAATGCAATTTTGACAGTATGTTCTATATCCACTGTACTGGCATGAAGGATGTTTGCTAAAACTTCATGTCCACCCAGAATCTCAGACTGTGACCTTGCTTGAAAATAGGGTCTTTGCAGATGTACTAGTTAAGCAAGGTCATTCTGGATAAGGGTGGACCCTAACTAGTATGACTTTTACCCTTCTAAGAAGAGGGAAATTTGGATACAGACATGTCCAAAGGACATGTGAAGACATGTGAAGACAGAGGCAGAGTTTGGAGTTATGCCGTCCCAAGTCAAGAAATGTCTAGAACATTCAGATGCTGGAAGAAGCAAGAGAGAATCATCCCCTATAGGCTTCAGAGGAAGCAGGGCTCAGTAAACGTCTTGATTTTGAACTTCTGGCCTCCTGAACTGTGCGTGCGAGCTGTCACTTCAGTCATGTCCAACTCTTTGCGACCCTATGGACCACAGTCCACCAGGCTCCTCTGTCCATGGGATTCTCCAGACAAGAATACTGGAGTGGATTGCCATGCCCTCCTCCAGGGGATCTTCCCGACCCAGGGATCAAACCCACACCTCTTACGTCTTGTGCATTGGCAGGCAGGCTCTTCATTACAAGCGTCACCTGGCAAGCCCTTCCAGAACTGTGCGATGGATCATAGAAAAACAACAACAACAAATTTCTGTTGTTTCAGGCCACCTAGTATACGGTGCTTTTTATATCAGTCCTAGGAAACTAATAACACCCACCAAAAAGAAATAAGGCGCTAAGTCCCATGACTGATAAATTCTTCCTTTATTGGACCTCATAAATATCACCTAAAAATCAAAAGTACCATTTTCTATCAGAACTTAGCTTTGTTGAGCCTGAATCGCTCTCCAGAGGGAGCAAGAAAAACCCTCTAAGTTCTTAAATTGTCATTGTAAGCAGAGTAGCGGTTTATCTGAACACCCTGAAAATATGATGGGAAATGGACATGAGGGAAGAAGAGCACTTTAAAACCTATTACATAAAAAATTACCCAAGTGCCATTAGTCCCAAGGATCTATAGAAGAGGTCAGTCAAATAAGGATGAGAACTAATCACTCAGAATAACCAATTAGCAGAGAAAAAAATAATAGCCTAAGGCCCTAATATGTGTCCCTTTAAAAGGAAAGACACCCAGTTAGAACACTGAGCCTGGAGCAAGGTACAGTGATGAAAGCAGGAAAAAAAAAAAAAGTATTTGGGTTCCATCTGGAATTCCTTGATAACACATCAAAAAGAATCACATGGGTTTGGACGGCCAGAGGGACCAGAAGGACAAAGACCCACCCCGTGTTTGAAGACCGTGTTTCTGAATCTTACCACACATTTGGATTAAAAAACCTGATGCTATGCTTTGAGCACATAAGATATCACAGGAGGAAATAAAACAAAATTTAGAGATCAAGGTCTCAGATTGTGGTGCAATTACTCTGGAGAGGTGGTGAAAAATACTACAAAGAGCCATAGAAAAGCACAAGAGAAACTTTAGACCTAAGCTCCTTTCACATGAGACAATGAAATCAGTGGGAGATAAAGGGAGAAATCTATTCCTTTTTTATTTAAAGAACTCCGGGAAAATATGCTGTGTTTATCTGTGCAAAATGAAACAAAAAATAATGGGGTAAAAAGGGTGACAGCAAAAAGTTATAATGATATTATTTTGTAAGAACACCAAATTTTGATTTTAAAATGGACTAGGATCATTACAGACTTCCAAGGATTTGACTAGCAAGATCAAAATGACTCTTCAGAAAGATGTTTCTTCCTGCTCTCTGTGAGCAGGATAGTTTGCAGAACAGAGAAGGCGATAAAAAGAATTTGAACATGAAGCAAGTGAGTACCCAGACTGGGTTATGTATGTAAAAAGACCAAGACACAGAATTCAAAGTGGATTAGATGAAACAGACCTGCACTTAGATCTGCTTTCCTCCCATAAGCACTCCAACCAAAACCTCCAATCTTATTCTCCGGCCCTTAGGCAAACATTCCATCAACCCTTTGCCTACAATCCCTTGATCCCAATAACCTTTTCATTGTCCCTCATCTCCCTGGCGTTCCTGCCTCCCTGCTTACACAATTTAAATAAAGCCATTCATATTATAATCACCCCCTTTGGGCTACCAACTCCTTACCTCCCTTTATTTCCATTATACTCAACTGGCTAAATCCCAGTGTTTATTAAGCCTGGTTCCCTACCCTCTCCACTGTTGCACCCAGACATCTGATTGGAGCTAAAGAAAAACACACAACCATGCTCACCCTTCTCCCTTCTATTTCATAATCCCTAACCTTTCATACGGAGAAGGCAATGGCAACCCAGTCCAGTGCTCTTGCCTGGAAAATCCCATGGACGGAGGGGCCTGGTAGGCTACAGTCCATTGGACTGCGAAGAATCAGACATGACTGAGCAACTTCACTTTCACTTTTCACTTTCATGCACTGGAGAAGTAAATGGCAACCCACTCCAGTGGGCTCTTGCCTGGAGAATCCCAGGGACAGCGGAGCCTGGTGGGCTGCCATCTATGGGGTCGCACAGAGTCGGACACAACTGATGCGACTTAGCAGCAGCAGCAGCAACCTTTCATAAGACACTTGCACAGCAACTGTCTTCCTGGTCCATTCACTCTTTTTGCTCACTTAGATAATTATTTCATGTCATCTCTGTTCTCAAATCTCCAGGACCATTTCTCCTTAGCTGATGGTCTTGTTTCCTATTTCTCTGAAAGGACACATGATATCATAAGAGAAAATTTTTCAAGCTCTTACCACTCTATCTGCTTTTACATCATTCTTTCTTTTTTGATGCTAAAAATGAATGACCCAAGCTCTTCCCCAACCCCTTCCCTTGACTCCAGGGTCTTAACCTGCTCAAATAGGTCACTCCAATATTTATCCCTACTCCCTCTTTTCCATGATCATTTTTTCTCTCTTAGATCACTACCACTGGCAGACATCTCTAAAAAAATTGTTTCCATACTCTTCTTCAATTATTGTCCTATTTTCCAATTCCAAACTGCTCAGAAGCTTAATTTTCTGTCCTGAACTTCATTCTTCTTCAACCTTATTCACACAGCTTTTGCTTTCACCACTTAAACTGGACTCCTATTTTATACCACTCACAAAAAGCAACCTGAAATAGATTAAAGGAATAAATGAAAGACCTGAAACCATAAAATGCCTAGGATAAAACACAGCAAAAAAAGCTCAACACTGGTCTTGGCAACAATTTTTCGATATGACATCAAAAGCATAAGCATCAAAAGCAAAAATCAACAAGTCGGACGACATAAAACTAAAAAGCTTCTGCACAGCAGAAGAAATAATCAGCAAATAAGGAAGCAACCTATGGAATGGGAGAATATATATGTAAACCATAGAGCAAATAAGGAATTAAGATCCAAAATATTTAAGGGACTTACACAACTCAATAACGAAAGTAAAAACAAAATCCTAATAATCCAATTTTAAAATGGGCAAAGAACCTTAACAGATATTTTTCCAAAGAAAATATACAGATAACCAACAAGTACCTGAAGAGATACTCAACATCACAAATCAGAGAAATGCAAATCAAAACCACCATGACATATTACATTACATCTGTTAGAATGGCTTTTATCAAAAAGATAATGATAACAAGGATGACAAAAATGTGGAGAAAAGGAAACCATTGTGCACAGTTGGTGAGAATATAAATCAATGCAGCCACTATGGGGAACAGTTTCTCAAAAAACTGAAAATAGAACTATCATGAAAGTGAAAGTGTTAGTCGCTCAGTCCTATCTGACTCTTTTCGACCCCATGGACTGTAGCCTACCAGGCTCTTCTGTCCACGGGATTTGCCAGGCAAGAATACTGGAGTGGGTTGCCATTCCCTTCTCCAGGGGATCCTCCTGACCCTGGAATCAAACCCAGGTCTCCTACCTTGCAGGCAGATTCTTTACCATCTGAGCCACCAGGGAAGCCCCCAAAAACCACCAAATGATACAGCAATTCCACTTCTGAGTATACATCCAAAGGAAAGGAAATCACTATCTTGAAAAGATATCTGCACTCCCATGCTTATTGCAGCATTATTCACAACAGCCAAGATATAGAAGCAAATTGTGTTGTGGTATATATAGATATTAAATGGAATATTACTCAGCCATAAAAAGAACTGATTATATTCTTTGCAGTCAAAGATGAAGAAGCTCTATATAGTCAGCAAAAACAAGACCGGGAGCCGACTGTGGCTCAGATCATGAACTCCTTATTGCCAAATTCAGACTTAAATTGAAGAAAGTAGGGAAAACTACTAGACCATTCAGGTATGACCTAAATCAAATCCCTTACAATTATACAGTGGAAGTGAAAAATAGATTTAAGGGACTAGATCTGATAGACAGAGTGCCTGATGAACTATGGACGGAGATCCGTAACACTGTACCGGAGACAGGGATCAAGACCATCCCCAAGAAAAAGAAATACGAAAAAGCAAAGTGGCTATCTGAGGAAGGCTTATAAATAGCTGTGAAAAGAAGAGAAGCAAAAGGCAAAGGAGAAAAGGAAAGATATACCCATTCGAATGCAGAGTTCCAAAGAATAACAAGGAGAGATAAGAAAGCCTTCTTCGGTGATCAGTGCAAAGAAATAGAGGAAAAAAACAGAATGGGAAAGACCAGAGATCTCTTCAAGAAAATCAAGAAATACCAAGGGAACATTTCATGCAAAGATGAGCTCAATAAAGGATAGAAATGATATGGACCTAACAGAAGCAGACGATATTAAGAAGAGGTGGTAAGAATACACAGAAGAACTATACAAAAAAGATCTTCACAACCCAGATAATCACGATAGTATGATCACTCACCTAGAGCCAGACATCCTGCAATCCAAAGTCAAGTAGGCCTTAGAAAGCATCACTACGAACAAAGCTATTGGAGGCGATGGAATTCCAGTTGAGCTATTTCAAATCCTAAAAGATGATGCTGTGAAAGTGCTACATTCAGTATGCCAGGAAATTTGGAAAACTCAGCAGTGGCCACAGGACTGGAAAAGGTTAGTTTTCATTTCAATCCCAAAGAAAGGCAATGCCAAAGAATATTCAAACTACCGCAGAATTGCACTCATCTCACACGTTAAAAAGTAATGGTCAAAATTCTCCAAGCCACATTTCAACAGTACATTAACTGTGAACTTCCAGATGTTCAAGCTGGATTTAGAAAAGGCAGAGGAACCAGAGATCAAATTCCCCAAATCACTGGATCATCAAAAGAGCAAGAGAGTTTCACGAAAACATCTACTTCTGCTTTATTCACTACCCTAAAGCCTTTGACTGTGTGGATCACAACACACTGTGGGAAATCCTTCAAGAGATGGGACTACCAGACCACCTGACCTGCCTCTTGAGAAACCTGTATGCATGTCAGGAAGCAACAGTTAGAACTGGACATGGAACAACAGACTGGTTCCAAATAGGAAAAGGAGTACATCAAGTCTGTATATTGTCACTCTGCTTATTTAACTTATATGCAGAGTACATCATGAGAAATGCTGGGATGGAGGAAGCACAGGCTGGAATCAAGAATGCCAGGAGAAATATCAATAACCTCAGATATGCAGATGACATCACCCTTATAGCAGAAAGTGACGAAGAACTAAAGAGCTTCTTGATGAAAGTGAAAGAGGAGAGTGAAAAAACTGGCTAAAGCTCAACGTTCAGAAAACTAAGGTCATGGCATCCTGGTCCCATCACTTCATGGCAAATAGATGGGGAAACAGTGGAAACAGTGCCTGACTTTATTTTTTGGGGCTCCAAAATCACTGCAGATGGTGATTGCAGCCGTGAAACTAAAAGACGCTTGCTCCTTGGAAGAAAAGTTATGACCAACCTAGACAGCTTATTAAAAAGCAGAGATATTACTTTATCAACAAAGGTCCGTCTAGTTAAGGCTATGGTTTTTTCAGTGGTCATGTATGGATGTGAGAGTTGGACTATAAAGAAAGCTGAGTGCCAAAGAATTGATGCTTTTGAACTGTGGTATTGGAGAATACTCTTGAGAGTCCCTTGGACTACAAGGAGATCCAACCAGTTTATCCTAAAGGAAATCAGTCCTTTTGGAAAGACTGATTTTGAAGCTGAGTAACACGACTGAGTAACTGAACTGAACTGAGAAAAAAGAAATCTTGCCATTTACAACATGCATCAATCTAGAGGGTATTATGCTAAGTGAAATAAGTCAGACAGAGAAATACAAATACCTTATGCTTTCATTTATATGTGAAATTAAAAAAAAAAAAACACCTCATAGAAACAAAGACAATAGTTGTATGGGAACTGATATTGATAGAAACAGGGAGTAGAATGGTGGCTGCCAAGGACTAGGAGGTAGTCAAAATGAGGAGATGATGTTCAAATGGTACAAACTTCCAGCCAAAAGATAAGTTCTATAGATCTACTATAGAGTGCAGATCTAATATACTGTATTATATACTTGAAATTTGCTGTGAGTATAGATCTTGAGTGTTCTCACCATACACACAAAAACAGCTCTAATCAGAGAGGTGACAGAGGTGTGCACTAAGTGTGGCAATCATTTCACAATGCCACCTGTATCACGTCATCACATCACATACCTTAAACTTACATGATGTTATATATCAATTATATCTCAATAAAGCTGCAGGGAAATTAAAAGTAAAATAAACATAGCATGACCAAAATAAATTGTTTAGGTCCCTTTCATCCCTACCCCAAGATTTATGCAGTATTTCTCATCCATTCTTCCTGTTTCTCTGACCAAGAACTTTGGACTCATCCCTGGTATTCTGCTTTCTCTCTTTGGTGAGTGTTGCTAAGTCGCTTCAGTCGTGTCCGACTCTGTGTGACCCCATAGACAGCAGCCCACCAGGCTCCCCCATCCCTGAGATCCTCCAGGCAAGAATAGTGGAGTGGGTTGCCATTGCCTTCTCCATACCAGCCTCTATTGCCAGACAAGGATTACACATTTATTTAATGATTTCCTCTTTCCATGTGCTCCGGGACTCAGTAAAAAAAAAATTCTGTGCAGTTACTAAACAAAGGCAGTGAGAGAGAATCATGAAATTCACTCAGTAGGAAGAGTTCCAAAACAGTTTTTTAAATCTTGGATTTAAAATCACAAGGACTTTGGCTGCTTAAGGAAAGTGAATATTGCAGCCAGAGTGTTGGCGACAGCTTGGCAAAGCAGTGGGTTTATTTTGTGACTTTATTTGCTCTCTCAAGAGAATATTAAAACTGTAGTCATGTACAGATACCTTAATTCAACTCCAGAACTAAATGCTGAGTTAATTTTTTCAAACAAACTATTAAGAGCAACACAAATTTAGATCATTTAGGTTGTGTCTGATCCCACTGTAGTTTTAAGAACATGTTTAGAATCTTAAATAACATGTGTTCTATCTCATTTTTTGTTTCTTTCTCCTTCATGATCTACTTTGCTCAGTAAAACATTTTACTGTATGTAGAAGCAGGCTTGGAAGCTTTTCTGCAAATCGAACACTATGCTTCGCTGCCAGGTACCCTTGGGATTTTGAGCTATAGTGATTTTTTTTTTCAACTACCCTATTAATTGGTGAGGAAATATATGAGATTATAAATATATGTTCTTGTCCTTATCAGTGCATACTGACATATAATTTTAAAGGGTTAAAAGGGATACTACATTCCTATAATAAGAAAATATTAGACTTAGCATTCTTATCACCATGGCTTGAGGTAGAAATTGTGACTTCATTATAGTCACTCTCTACTGCAAAAGCCTTCTACCTCCATGGAATGTCAGAGTAATTATGGTATCACAGGTACCATGAAAACATCATATCCTAAGACAGAAAGCTCTACCCCAAGCAGTGACCCATCTTATCCATATTCAACAACCATATAGTGCATGGTGCATCTCTGGCACTATATTTATAATACATGACATTAAAAAAACAGTTGAGGGATCCATGATAAAGCAATTAAAATGAGCAAAATCACAATAATTGAGAAAACATGGAGCACTGAAAAGTAAAAGGACAAACTAAAGCAGAAGCCAAATGAAAAACATCCTGAAGCAAAAAAATGACAATTTTATAATGTAATTATCTAATAGCTGATTCAATAGAAAATAGCTAACTTATCAAAATATAACATCATGGAGTTTCAAACACAAGAGTAGGAAGAATATTTCCGTCAAAATTAGACGTGGTTAAAGATACACAAAGAAAGGAAGAGTCTGAAAATACAGAAAAATTGTTAGAAATTCTCCTATAAATATGTTAATATATTTAAATTAAGATCACAGTGATAGCTACATTTTGTAACAGACTCATCATTAACTACTGGTCACTATTTCTCTTTCCTGGGTTACGGTTTTCTACTCTGTTTTTCTCCCATATATATTTATAATAAGTGCTGACTGTTCAAGATGAAGCTCACCAGTTATTAAATGTTATGCCCTTGCACCTTCATGACTCATTTGCTCGAGAGAATATATTACCAACATCCCAAACAAGAAACATACAAGGACAAGATGATTTTTATGTCTTTTTCATGGGAGTGAAAAATATTATGAGAACAGGAATTATTACTAAGTTACCCCAAAAGAATTCTGTCACTAGTTGTCAAACCATCTAAGGAGAGATAACACCCTCATCTTAAAAAGGGGTGAAATAAGTTTACCAAAGTAAGAATTTAATTTCATTAATACATCAGTTTCCCAAGAATAAATAGAAGATCTTGCAATACTCTTCTTTCCTACCCCCTCTTCCTCTACCTAACAATACTTTTAATTTGGTAGTTTTATTACTTCTCAGGCAGTGGAAGGTGTGATATAACAAGGAGACAATATTCTTCAGTAATCCTTAATTTGAGGAAGGAGATGCATGATTGTGTGGTTTTGTGTTCGATCCTGAGGCAGCCAAACAACTGGAAATGCAGAGTCCTCTATTTCTGCAATACTGAGGTCTCTAAAGAAATTGATAGAGTTTGGAGAAGTCATAGACATAAGAGCATGATGGAAAACTACATCTGTATTGTTTTCAATTTGAATAGTAGTTAATTTTTGGGCACAGTTTAGGATATTTTGTAATATGTATTATTTTGTTAAATTGTGCTATAATCACATATACACACACACACCCAAACACACATATACAGTAAATACAAATTCACCAGTGGTATTGTTGTTCCAAGACTTTCAATAGTTGAGACCACAGAATTAACAGTGGAGTCAAATTCAGATAATGAAGGTATAGTTTAGACAGAATTGAGAGGTAAGGTATCAAAAAAGGCTGAAAATTAATAACCAACTTGGAACTAGAGATCAAAATTAAACAAATAGGGATTAGAGAAATCACAGTTGCCAAAAGATTAAGACTGTTAACTGCATCAAGAACAAGGATTTAGGAGAACATGTAAGATTAAGATAGTAAAGAGAGAACTAGAACCAGATTAACCAGGGAACTTCCGCTAGAATAAAAGCCAGTTCTACAATGTGACAGTTCAGGACCTAAATACAGAAGGTAGTTTACATTTGAAAAATACTATACGGATTAATCTGATTAGATGAAGAGATATGATTAGGTGGGGCTTCCCAGGTGGCACTAGAGGTAAAGAACTCGCCCGCCATTGCAGGAGACGTTAAGAGACGTGGTTTTGATCCCTTGGTCAGGAAGATCCCCTGGAGAAGGAAATTGCAGCCCCCTCCAGTATTCTTGCCTGGAGAAACCCATGCACAGAGGAGTCTGAGAGCAATAGTCCATAGGGTCGAAAGAGTTAGACACAACTGAAGTGACTTAACGCACGCATGTGCAGTGCGCATGTGCACACACACACACACACACACACACACGATTAGGTGATATTTAAAACCAGGTGAATAGACTCTCAATGTCTGGAAATCTTCTGCAAAGCCTGTAAGAAATGCTACAAAGCCTATAAGTGCTTTTGTGAGAGAAACATTTAAAAGTTTGAAGACAGTGGATATGCATTATGATTAAGGTGCTTGCTAGAAATGTTTGTATTTGTCATAAGCTTCTAATGCAAGTTGCTTTTGTAGAACTATTTCTGTAAAGACACCCTAAGTGGTCATTTCCACACATTACTTACTTCTGGGGAGACCTAAAAGTGAGTCCCACTACC
Source organism: Bos taurus (assembly GCF_002263795.3). NCBI lineage: Eukaryota > Metazoa > Chordata > Mammalia > Artiodactyla > Bovidae > Bos > Bos taurus. Next base: position 14,856,297 of record NC_037344.1, on the reverse strand, counting down.
CAGAGTGAGATGCAAAAATGTGTCTATAAATTTTCATGAACATTCAGAAGATTTTTAGACAAAATAAGTCTTTTTCACAGGCAGTTGTGCACCTTTAGGAAAGTCAACGCCAGTTCTGCACAATTTTGAGCTTGATGTTTGCATCAATTCATGTTTTGTTTAGTTCAAAAAACAAGAACTTTTCTCTTCAAAGCATAAAGAGACTTCAAACAAAATTGAGGTGAAATATTAGAACATTTAGGTAATGATGCTGACTAATGGAAACTGATGCATATTTCTCTATCTTTACATAAAATGAAAAAGAAGTAAGGAGAGTCATAAGAGAAAAAAAAAACCCATGTAAAAAATTAATTATTAGGACATACCTGGTGGTACAATGGCTAAGACTCCGTGTTCCCAGTGCCGGGGTCCTGGGTTTGACCCCTGGTCAGGGAACTAGATTCCACCTGCTGCAACTAAGAGTTCACATGCTCTAACTAAAAATCCTGCATTACCACGACCAAAGATCCTGCATACCACACAGATCGAAGATCCCACATGCCACAACTAAGAACCAATGCAGCCAAATAAATCAGTATTTTTTAAAAATCAATTATTGATTAATGGTTTCCACTCTAATTATAGCTTCAATAGGTTCTTAAATAATCATTGACAAGACCTCTGAAACAGCTATTCCATTTTACAGGAATGGTTTGGAAAGGGTCCTCTCAGACCAGTTTACTTAATACTGATTTTCCAGCATGCTTCCCTTTGTCTCTCTCTTTCCATCCATTCAGCAAACACCCATGTCTTGTGCTGAACACTTAGTGGAGGACAGTGGGTAGTGCTTGCTATTTGGTGATAAATAAAAATTTCGGTTAGAGCAGAGTGAAGAATGTCATCTACAAATTATATTGGTCATGTACTATTCAGAGGAAATTAGCCAAATTTCAAAATATTTTTAAATTCCCAGAATAAACTTATTTTCTCACAGGTTAAGAATAAAAAAACAAGAACAGAAGAAATTTCTCACTCTATCCAACAAAGTCATCCTAAATGAATGCCTGCTATACACCAGAAATTTGCTGGAGGTTGTGTTCATGAAGTTGGCTGTCAGCTTAAGAGCAGATGGGGGAATTCTAGCAATAAAGGTGTGATTAATATATAAACTCAAAGGGAATAGGGCCATCATATTACTTGACAAATATCAGGCCCAGAGAAATAATTCCTCATTCAAGTTTAAAGAAATCATCAAGAAATGGGAAATAGGGGAACTTTAAAATAACAACCCACTGTGATCTATAAGAAAGAACACAGCTATTACCCTAAAAACCATACAGATGTATACCTCTTAATAATATTCATCCAAGAAATAAAAGGAAAGCTTATATCATTTCTTTTTCTTTAATCTCAATAAAATATAAGAGCTCAAAGAGCCAGTGAAATAAGAGATATGACACAAATGAAAATTGAGCTGGCAGAGAAAAATTAAAATGCAAAGTCTTCAAGAAAGCACAATAAAAGATTAAATAATTAAAATATGCATTGGAACAAGTACAAAATTAAGATTGTATAAACTTTAAATCAGTAAAAATCTAGAAAAATTCTCTAAGAAAATGATAGCTACAGTGAAAGAGAAAATTCAACATTTAAATAGTCACCATAACTGAGAAAGGGAGAAGTAATTGTCAACGATTTATTAGAAGGAAAAAATAGTAATACCCTGAAGTAGAAAAAAAGTATAGACATTGATAGTTTAAAAAGTTTACAAAATTCCAGGCAAAACTGATATAAAATAGGATAAATTAAATATAAACTAAACACAATTTTAAATTTCAAAATAAGATTGTTTAAAAATTCAGGCAGAAATAAGATTACATTTGAAGAATAAAAAACAAAAATAAAAAATAAGGCAGGCCTGTCCTCTCACTGAACCCATAAAACCAAAACTGTCTGGAATTTGAGGAGAAAAATGATGTGGCAATTATTTTATACCCAGACAAGATAACATGATGACATGGTTTAAGGAATATACTGTCCATATATATCTACCTGAAAAATAAAACACAAAAATCTCTTCACTATATTAAGAGAAAAATTAAAAAGTAAGCATGAGAAACCAGAAATTTAAAAGGACTATGTCAAGCAATTTAAAATATGAAAACAAAATATAATGTACTAATCAGGGAGGAGTTTAAGAAGCTATAACAAAAGACTTGCAAAATGCAGCGGCTCACACAAGATTGCAGTTTACTTTTCTCTCTTGTAAGAATCCCAGATGGGAAAGGCAGAACATCCATTAGATCATATGCAAACCCAGATTCCTTCTTCTTCAGTGATCTTCTGGAGTGTTGACCTCATGTACATACTTAAAACTGTCAAGGACAATCGTGTGCACATTCTAGGCCATGGAAAATGGGAAGTATTAATAGAAGGTATGGAAAGCAAGTCATTTCCTTATACAAAATTAAACTGGCAATCACACACACTACTTTGCTTACATCTAACTGGCAAAACTTAGTCACGTGGCCTCACTCAGCTACAAGGAGATTAGGAACTAAAATCTCTACTTGAGTGTGTATGTAACCAATTAAAATGTGTTTGGCTTTCCTCTAAAGCACACTGTGTGGAGAGAGCAAATTAGCCAAGATGGTATGTTCAGGCTCTCTCACCCCATTTTTGTAAATAATGACTATGTAACAGCTGAGCTCATTTGTAGCACTGCACATGCTCATCACGAAGTGCTCACTTCATCATGGGCTACTTTGTGTGGTACAGATGTATGCTGCTGCCGCCGCTTCAGTCATGTCTGACTCTGTGTGACCCCATAGATGGCAGCCCACCAGGCTCCGCCATCTCTGGGATTCTCCAGGCAAGAACACTGGAGTGGGTTGCCATTTCCTTCTCCAATGCATGAAAGTGAAGTTGCTCAGTCATGCCTGACTCTTCGCAACCCCATGGACTGCAGCCTACCAGGCTCCTCCGTCCATGGGATTTTCCAGGCGAGAGTACTGGAGTGGGGTGCCATTGCTTTCTCTGACAGATGTATGAGCTCCATCTAAAGAAAGCGGGGGTATTTTGCTGCTGCATCATGGTTGTGTCTGTTGGGTCAACCACTAGAGGAGAATACAGCGTGTCTCCTGCTACGGCTGCTGCATCAGCCAGGAGAGAATGAACGTGCCTGTAGTTCCTGCAGCTCCTCGAATCTCCGTCCAGCCTCTAGCTCACACCTTGCTACCTTCAGCTCACACCTTCAATGAACAGTGCAGACAGTGTGAACAGTGAGACAACGGGCATCACACATAGATCAGTGATGCACACACCCAGTTAAAAGTCATGTGGTTCCTAACACATGCTTATCCAGCAATTTAGCTGCCTTTTCCACTTGTGCTAAAGTTTTCTCTCACCTCAAAGTCATTTTACTCAAAGAAGCACATATTTCATCACTTACCAAGTTACTATGGACAAGGAGAGGACAACAAAGCCACACAGAGATAAAGTGCTGCACTCAGACCCAGTCTGCCTCAGTCCACGTTCTTAAATCAGCAAAATCCAATATTCTTATATCATGGCTCTTAGGGGCCAATTGTGAAGAGCTGAAACCAAAGCATATTAAACCTGCTAAATAAATGTGGAACATGAATCAAAAGCACAGATGATATATGCTCTTATAAGAAAATTAATGTTTTTAATTAAATTAAGAAAGAAAAAATTTAACTAGGGTATCTAATTAGACTTTCTATGGTCTGAAAATATTGGATAAAAGTTCAAAGAAATTTCACTCTGAAGAGAACACCAAAGAGCTTCCAAATATCCACTTTGGAGCTTATTAAAAGAAACCAAAATCAGGTATGATTCCTTCACTCCCCCTCCACCCACCTCAAGTTGATTTAAAGGGAAAGCAATGGTAAAGAAAGGGCTTCCCAGGTGGCACAGTGGTAAAGAATACTCCTGCCAATGCAGGAGACTCAGAAGATATGGGTTTGATCCCTGGGTTGGAAAGATCCCCTGAAGTAGGAAATGGCAACCCACTCTAGTAGTCTTGCCTGGAAAATTCCATGGACAGAAGTCCACGGGGTCACAAAGAGTTGGACATGACTGAGCATGCACATGCTCACAATGCTCAAGTTTCTGTAGTAGAGAATGATCTGAGATGTGAGCTGTGAGCCTACAAGAATACTGTGAGTCTCCCCCTCTACTCCCCCATTTCAATCTTGTTGAGGAGAGTCTCCAAGAGAATCAGTCAGAGAGATCAGGAGTGCCTGGAAGAGCAAGAAAGTGGCATCCCCACCTCTATGGAATATACAGTCCCTGTACTGCCAGTGCTGAGTGGGTTAAGGAAAGGGAGCTCTTGAGAGAACCTGACGAATGTCCCCTACAGCTAACATGAGCAGATGGAAAGCGCAGGGCAAGGAGAGAGAAGAACAAGGAGGAGCCTTCACTTGCACCAGTACAGGAGGTGCTAAGGTCTTAAGGATGTCCTGTGAGAGGGCTGCCTGAAGACTTCAGGTGTGCTGGTAGGGTGGCCAAGATGTCCCTACAGTGTTCCAAAGGACTAATCCCTGCATTCTGGAGTCCACAAAGACATCAGTGACAATCACAGTTCAAGCTTTAAGACTTTTGACACCTTGTCTTATCCCCCTGCATCCCATCCAAACTCTGTGGGAACCAAAAGAGGTAGACAGCAGAAGAGGAGAGAGAAAAACAGAAGGCAGCAGGAAATCACACCTTGCCTTGGCTCTCACCGCTCGTCTCCAGCCACAGGCCACACTTGGGATTGCACTTGAGGCAGTGGTCAGAGGCGAAAGACTTTGAGCTGCAGTTAGAACAGTATATTTCAAACATGAACTTGTAGGGGGAAAGGAGAGGGTGGGACAAATGGAAAGAGCAGCATGGAAACATACACTACCATATGCAAAATAGATAACTAGTAGGAATTTGCTGCATGATTTGGGGAGCTCAAAGCAGTGCTCTGTGGTAACCTAGGGGATGGAGTGTGGTGGGAGATGGGAGCAAGGTTCAAGGAGGAGGAGACATATGTATGCCTATGGTTGATTCATGTTGATGTATGGCAGAAACCAACATAATACTGTAAAACAATTATCCTCCAATTAAAAATAAATGATCTAAAAAAAAAAAAAAGAATTTGTTCTTACACCTATGAATAACTAGAAAGCCATGGGACCTGACAGATGTCTTCCAAGAGGAGGAACGGAGATCATCAGAATCTCCTAGAAGCCCTAGATAATCCAAACCACTATCATCTACTGCCTGGATTTTTGCAATCAGTTATTTAATACTCTCCTTGCTTTGGTCTTTGCCCTCCTCCAATCTCTTCTCAACACAGAAGCCAGACTGATCTTGTAAAAATTGTACCAATCAGCTTTTGCTAAAATAACAGTGAGGAGGAGGGAATGTGCAAGTTTGACTTTAAAGTAAATGAATAAATAAAGTGAGAATTTGAAATAACACTACTGTATATTGCTCAGTGTCTAAGTGACATTATTAACAAGGTTGGTATACATGGCAGCCAATCTGCACATTTGGTCCCACAATGAACCATGCCCCCCGGTATGTATTTCCTTCTCTAGTTCTGCCCTATATTGAATTTAATGTTGGTGGTCAAGAATGTAAACTGAGATTAGTCAGTATATTTGTGAGTGTGAGTGAGTATCTTTTTTGGCAACTGTATCTTTGGCTCCTAGAATAGCGCCTTGCACATACTAGACTAGGAATAGTCAAGTAAATAAAATTTTAATATAATCCCACAGCATGCTTTTAAATGATGCTTTTAACATTGATGGTATACACAGTACATAATGTTCAAGTATGGGCTTACCAGTACCTTACCAGTAACCTGTGAATCCTTTTTAGACAAGTCTAGTGCCCTTCTACATTGAATATGGGCTGGCTGTTTTAACCACTAGGCTGTGGTGGAAGTGGTTCTATGTGATTTCTGAGATTAGGTCAGAAAAAACCTGTAGTTTCTGCCTTGGTCTTCAGAACACTTATTTTGGTGGAATCCAGCAACCACAGCAAAATGCCTGACAATTCTGAGATCCACAGGCTATGAGGAAACTCAGTCTACCATTGTAGAGAGACTACATGGAGAAAGACATAGATGACAGGCCAGTCCTAAGCTCTCCAGCCTTCCCAGTGGAGGTGCCAGACATATGAGTCAAGAGGCCATCTTGTACAACATCCCATTTAAGCCTTCAGTGATTCTAACCTGAGCACCATCTAACTGCAATCTAAAGACATTTCCAAAGGAAGAAGTGCCCATGTGACCAGCCAACCCACAAAATTTTGAGAGATAACAAACAAATTGTTGCCTTAAGCCACTAAGCTTTAGGGTTTATTGTTGCACAGCAATAGATGCCAGAACGGTTTAACTAGGATAATGAGAAAAAGAGAGAGTGTTAAATCAAAAATTTAAAATTCTAAGGAATAACACCAACATAGTAGTTTTTAATGTATCATTTCCTACCAAAAAGAATAGAGATCTTTGCAGAAATGGCCAATCCCATAGCTAGGGAAGAAATGTACAAGATTAGTGTGAAACATCTTATCCAGAAGACAAGCAATTATCAAAGACTACTACTAGGACCGTACCATAAGGATTCAAGAATCGACTTGAAAGGGTACCACTGTTTACAAACGGAGTAAATTGAGCAGCAATAGGAATATTGACTATAACAGTTTGAAACATGTTCCAATACTCAATGCTTTATAAAACAAAAGGAAGAGGAACTAATTGGTCACCGCTTGAAGATGAAGAAACAAATCATTATTCTGAAAACAAGAAAAGAAAGAAAATCATGACAAGAACAAAGCACCTGTGGCAGTCTGTATAATGAAACTTACCCTCAGAATCACCAGAGTTTAGATTCTCAACATGCAGAAACAAATTAATAAATGTATTTAAAGTGAAGGTAAAGAGGAATAATGTCAACAAGATGACAGAATAAGAAGTCCTCTAATCTCCTTCCCAGCAGGGACACAAAGATTCAGCAAAAATACACAGATTCTCTATGAGCAGTCCAGAAACCAGCTGAGAAACTTCTAGCAAGTATGAAAACAACCTCATTGAAACCAATGGGAAAATTTGATATTCCCTAGCACCACAAGCCCACCCCCTGACACAACATCACATAATCATAAGGAAACCCTCAACTCCCAGTTTCAGCATGGGGAAGGAATGAAATGACTGGGCCAAAGATCTGATACTTCTGAACTTATTTCCACCTTGCCTGAATCTGAGCACTGCCAGGAAAAGGTCATATGTTGGGGCCTGTTGAGAACAATAACAGTTTGGAAGAGCATGCACACACTCATGTAACTCAGCCTTCAGCAAATGGATGAAAACCCCCAAATCCCAGCTTCTCCCTGGGAAATGAAAGACTGGACTGTGCATCAAACATTCCATCTTTTCTGGGGGCTGCCCAAGGGACTGACTTCTGTCTTGCCTGTCCCTGAGCACTTCCAGGACCCAGCATATTCTAGATGCCTGAGAGGTGTAGAGAACAGACTTGGTTACAGAAGGAATGTATCTCAACATAATAAAGTCTGCATATGACAAGTCCTCGGTTAATATCATACTCAGTGGTGAAAGGTTGAAAGTTTTTCTTCTAAGATCGGGAACAAGGTAAAGATGCTCATTCTCATTCACCATTCCTGTTCAACACAGTACTGGAAGTTCTAGTCAGAGCAATCAGGCAAGAAAAAAAATAAATAAGAGGCATCCAAAGAAGAAAGGAAGAAGTAAAACTGTCCCTGTCTTCAGATGACATGATCTTATATATAGAAAACCTCGACCCCAGACTCTACCTAAAGACAGTTAGAAATATTACTCAGCCATAAAAAGGAACAAAATTGAGTCATCTGTAGTGATGTAGATGAATCTAGAGTCTGTTATATAGAGTGAAGTAAGTCAGAAAGAGAAAAATATTACATACTAGCACATATATATGGAATCTAGGAAAATGGTACTGACTAACCTATTGGCAGGGCAGGAATAGAGACACAGATGTAGAGAATGGACTTGCGGACACAGCGGGGGGTGGGGTGGGGGGAGAGGGTGGGATGAACCGAGAGAGACGGACTGACATATATACACTACCATGTGTTAAACAGAGAGCCAGTGGGAGGCTGCTGTGCAGCACAGGGAGCTCAGCTCCGAGCTCTGTGATGACCCAGAGGGTGGGATGGGTAGGTGGGAGGGAGATGCAAGAGGAAAGGGATATATGTATACATTTAGCTGATCCATGTTGCTGTGCAGCATAAACTGACACAACACTGTAAAGCGATTATACTCCAATTAAGATAAAGAGAATACAAAAGTCATCATTAAAAAAAGTGATAGCAGAATCTCAAACAACAGAAATAATACATGAATTCAGTAAAGTTGCAGGACATAAAAATCAGTATACAAAAACTAGCTGTGTTTCTATTAACAGCCATCTGTAAAAGAAATTAATAGAACAATCCCGTTTACAATAGTATCAAAAATAATAAAATAATTATAAACTTAACCAAGGAAATGAAAGATCTGAACACTGAAAACTATAAAGCATTGCTGAAAGAAAATGAAGACAACACAAATAAATGGAAAGACATCCCATGTTCATTGATTGTTAAGATCTAATATTTAAAGCAATATGGAGAGTCTGTACAATCCCTATCAAAATCTCAATGGCATTTCCTGCAGAAATAGAAAAGAACAAACCCCAAATTCACAGGGAACCACAGAGGACTTTGAATAGCTAAAACAATCTTGAGAAATAATAGAGGCATTTACAGTCAAATGATCTTCAACAAGCATGCCATATGGGGAGACATGCTCAGGCAAGGCTCAGCTATGCAAGATGAGTAAGTCTGAGAGATTGCGTCTACAACATGGGCCTTGTAGTCAACATTACTCTCCTTGTACATATGAAAATTTGTTAAGAGGATAGATTTCATGCTGTGTTCCTGATGTTCTTTTGGTACATTTTTTTTTTTAAGCTTGAAATGAAAAATAAAGAGATGATTAAAAAATCTAAGAAAAATATAGGTAAAGGAAGAGAGAACTCCCTTCCTCTCCCAACCAAACTGAACCTTGGACACATGTTCCAACTCTTTCCCTCCCCAGGGAGAAGCCAGGAGTAGGGGATTTCCTCTGCATTGAGCTAGAGGGAGGGACTAGTCCAGATCAACACCAAATTCTCAGCTTCCCTGGACCTGGTACCCTTTCTTGTCAGCACTTAGCTTCAGGCAAGACAGAAACAAGTCCTTCAGGCACACTCCCCCCAAAAGTCTGAACAGTTGTATATATGTTTCATTCTTCTCTTTCCCTCCTTAGAAAGAAGCCAAGAGCTGGGAGTTTTCTCCAGATGCAGCCTGGCAGAGTGGGTGTCATAAATTTTCCTACTGACTTGGTTGCTAGCTGGTTTCACTGCTCCCCTGGGGTGCAAGTGCCTCTTAACTGGTTCTGAATTTCTCACAGAGGGAACTGGTCCATGTATTGTTGAATGGATGTCTCTTTTGGGAGGGTCTGGGGCTCCCTAGTCTCCATCTTGCTGATGTCATCCTGAAACTTACTTTTGGAACTACAAATCAAAGAAGGCCTGCAGTCCCTGAAAACCTTTGGAAGATCTTTCTACATCACTGCTTTTATTAGAATTTTCTAAATAAAGAAAGAAAAAAAGTGTGGCTGCTTAAATTTTTATAACCTCTGAAGAAAGCGAGGAATCACACTAAAATGAAATGGTTTTGCTTTAATTTTATGCACTTTTTAATGTGGGTTAAGATTTCCTTTGATCTTTATGGGAGTAACTGGGGAAAATTAAATGCTCTAACAAATGTCAAGTTTATATATGTGTATGTGTATATATATATATACATACACATATATATGTACACACAAAACTTTATGTGCATATATTACATATAGGTGGGTTATAGATATACACACAAATATGTTTGTATGTGCACACACAAACATTCAAAAGCAATAAAGCTAACTCTTTTCCTTTTAGAAAAGATAGCCAAAATATAAAGGAAACTAAAAGAAAAATACAAATTAATATATAAATATTTTCTTTCAGGAATAAATAAAATATGTAAAGTGTTTGTTACAGAATAAAGTAAAATTGTTGCCTTTGATATACCAGGAAAACACTGGTATATCATCAACCACATGACACTCAGTTATGGAATTTCAAGGGCTTGGGACTGTTCAACATCATCTAGGAAAGATCATAGCCCAGAAACTTTTCTTTATTGACTGACAGAAGTGAGGGATCATGTTTTTAATGTTTCATTTTTATTTTGCGTTTTATTTTGTAATAACATAGAGAAGTATGTGTGCTCAGTCGCTTTGTCGTGTCTGACTCTTTGTGACCCTATGGACGGTAGCCCATCAGACTCCTCTGCATGGAACTTTCCAGGCAAGAATACTGGAGCAGGTTGCCATTTCCTTCTCCATAAAGAAGTATAGACAATATTAAGGTAAAACATCTTGGGTCTTGAGAAATACATTTCTTAGAATGCTTTCATTAACAATAAGAAAATCCAAACCAGGGTAGCATAAATTTTTAAAGGGGGACTTTATCATATAAGACTGTAAGAGTATCTCAAAGACTCAAGCATGTGGCTGGGCTCAGGACAAAGGGAAGCCAGCTGTTTAAATTCGTTCATGATTTTTCTCCCTCTTTCACCATTGCTATTCGTTAAAGTCAGCTCTAGTCTTTTTTTCTTTTTATCTCTGCAGCCAGTTGTCTGCCTTTGGCAGAAAACATGGCAATAAAAAAAAAAAAAATCTAGGGTTGAAAATTCAAAAGACCCATCAGAGTAAGACCTACACTTAACAGCTTAATTTCAGATAGGTTCTGATTGGACCAACAGGGTGCAGAGGCCAGGAGGCCAGTCCTGTCTTATTAGCATGGCTGTTCTCTCTATAACTGTGTAGCTTCAATTAGTGTGTCTGTGTGTCGGAGGGGGATCAATGGCCCAAGGTCAATCAGTGGGGCAAAAAAAGTCCCATGAGTACATCTTGTGATTTGACAACTTCTAGATTTTGCCGTTTGCTGTTGTTTAAGTCAATGTTGTATTTGTTGTTAGTGAAATAGAAAGAGAAGATAATAGAACCCACAGTAAATGTTTAGACTAACAGCCTCTTATATTTGCCAGTGCCCCTTTAAAGAAAAATAATTAGTCCAGAAACAAGAAATCAAGCTAGCAAATAAGTGCTAAATGGGACAATCATTTAGCACAGTGAACAGGGAAAGGATGTGACTGTTACTGTGGGAAAAACCATTGAAACAATCAGCCCATGCAAAAGAGCAATAAAGAAAAGAAAATGAGATACTGGGATATTCTTAGCTGAAGAAACAAATGTAAAAACAAAAATGTGGCCAAATGTTCTCCAATAAGATGTCTGTTCCCATTTGGAGAATTGAGTGGAGAACTGATCACCAGAATGCAAAAAGACACTGACTCAGTAAAAGTGTATATATTTTCCAGCCCAAGCACAGAAGTACTAAAATCACTTAGACAAATTTGGATAAGAACTTAGTATTTCTTAGCGACCTGATATTTCTTATAACAAATGAACAAATACGTTTTAACAGAGGCATTACATTTATAAACAAGAAAGCATCAAAAATTTATTAACTATCAGCAAGTAAGTGTTACATCCAGCAATATTATTCCCCGCAAAGTCTAATATATTGAAAGGATTAGTATGGAAGAGTAAATGGGAAAGAAAGATCCTATGCATCCACGTTAGTTAGGGGTTGTTGTGGCAGACTAATATCATTTCTTTGAAAACCTATCCAATACTTCCCAGGAGTAGCATCCACCAGTGAAACTCTAATAGTTATGTAAAACATTCATTTATGGAATAAAATGATTTTACTCCTTAATAATGTAAGTCATATTACTTGCCCTTGCTAAAAAAAACAACCAAATTCAAATATCTTTCTCAGGCTTCCGATTCTAAGTCCTTTGCTACTTCAAGAAGCAGAAGTCATTATTATTCATTATAATTTTCTCATAATTCCTGATCAATTAATATGTGCACAGGAATGCTTAATATGCTTACTATTATATACATGTAGTTAAGCCATTATTTTCTATTTCATTATCAAGGAGTCTATATGAGATATTCACTAAGACGCAGAAATTTCTATGCCCCTTGCTCTATGAAACCAATCACTGCACTTAAAATGAAGACATCATTTCAAAACCTTCAGTAGAATACCTACGTTTTACTTTTTAAATATTTATGACAAATGTCCATTTTTGTTGAGGGTAAATTATCTTAACAAACAAGATATTAATTAGTATTCAGATATTTTTGTAATGTCATTGAAGTTAAATTTCTCACAAGCAACTATTTGGGGACATAATGTTTTCCAGGTCACACTTTGAAGAACTGTGCTCTAACTGATTTTTGTATTACAAGCTTTCTTTATTGAGGCTCTTTGAACAACAGTGACTTTAATACTGGTAACTTAAAATCACATGGAGTCCCCACCTCTACCAACTTGATGTGGGGAAAAACACGTTCATTTCCTTTGGTTATATTTCACCTATGAGCATTTATGTCAGTGTAACAGACTTTTCGTTGTTTTAATTATGATTTAAAGCTCACTCTTGGTGTGAGATTTTATCAGTATTTTGTCATCTCTAATGATTTTACTTTTGTTCTGAACTGAGAGATCTTGTAATTATAAAATGACACAAATAACATACATCTTGGTAATCGTTACTAGTAGGTATGTTCCTCTCGCACAAGATTCTAATTAAGCTCAAGATACAAACAAGCAATGAAATCATTAATTCTTTCTACAAAATGTTAAGTACAATCATCATGAGATGAAATCTAATTTGGTAATTGTAGTATATTGTGTATATTCCAGAGTATTTGATCAAAAATATACTTTTAAAGACAGCAATTTACACACCATTGAGCCTCTTGAAAAATTACTACTGGATACAAGAAGAACACAAAAATTAGTTTTGTTTTTTTGTTCATTAATAACACTACCAGGCAATACCCAGAGTGCACATATATCCCCTTGCATATGGTTAGCAGTAATTAAAATGTTTCTTACTACTAATTTCCACCAGCTCAGAAATATGAGCAGCCCTGGATTTCCAAATAGACACATAGGATGCTCGTAAAATGGAGCAGTGGAGCACAATTAACGAGAAATATCAAGTCTCCAAAATTTTAACTTCCCAGGTACCTTTTTGTAAGAAGCTACTGAACAATATACTACAGTAAAATTAAATAAATACACAAAAAAGAAGACATGGAATCCAGAACAAGTTTCTAACAGAGGAAAGAGATGAAAGGAATTTGTACGAACTTGCCAAAAGGAAGTCCCAAGATGAGAGCCGAGCAGGCAGTCTACACCACACACCGTCATGGAACAGAAGACGGAGCGTTCCAGAAAGGATGCTGTTAGCAAAAATAAGTAAAAGATGATGGTGAAGCTACTGGCAGATTATCTTAGAATAACTACTTAGAATATTGGATTCCTAAATATTTTACAGAACTGTTGAAGAATATAGAAAGACAGCTTTTAATTAAAAGAAAACTAAATAAGGGGGGGGGGGACAATTATCAACTTCAAAGGGAAAAATATCTAACAACAAACTTTTTATATTGTAATACTTGACTTTAGCAGTGACTACCCTCCCCCACCCACACACAAACACTCATAATGAAAACACCAAAAATAGATTTAACCAAATATTGCTATTTTATATGGGGAGTAGAAAAAGGATAGAGAGAAAAATCCTCATCTACTATAATAAGTCAATAATGTTTTAAAACAGCTTGCACATATTTAAAAATATGGAAATAAATGCCTCGAAAGTTGAAAAATGTAAAGCAATTGCCCCAAGGATAGGAAGTTGGAAAATGAAGGACACAGGTAAATGATACAAGAAAATTTTGGAAATTCTATTAATTTCTAGAAAATCTAGTAATAAGTAAGGTGACCATATATTCTGCTTTGGCCACAATAGTCTTAGTTTATGGGAAGTTTCTCCCAGGATCCTGTTCAATTTGGCAATTTTTTTCTTGATTATTCATTGTTAATGAAGTTTTTATTTTTAACAGTTGCATTAAAATAGGATGCCTGGGTTTAGCAGACCTCCACTTTGACCTTCCCACTTCTGCCATGGTTTTATCTAAGCCTACAAGACTTGTGTGCACTAAAAAGAATTCTCACCTTAATGTGTAGCTAAATCTCAAAGCCAGTCAGCAGCAACCTGCCTTTCTCCACTGATCACTTCCAGGCCCAAAAAACACCCTGCTTCAAGACAACCGTAGGACTACTGCTTACGAAATAGATTGTCTCTTGAGGTAAATGATTAGGACAACCGTCTCTTTCAAGTCTCGGGTAGGCATCAGAAAGAATATTCTGTGCTGCCCTCCTGTGAGTCTACTGGTAAAACACCTCGTTGTGCACAGTCCATCCTGGTCTGCAAGATTCACGAAACCATCAGATGACCAGTTGCAGTCAGAGGAACAGATCAGTGCGAAACATGGGAACATACAGCCTAGGTACACATGAAATGCATGCAAGAAACAGCAGAGCAGTTCTTCTGCAGAGCATACAGAGAATAGCCTGAACAGCACTGCGACATGGTCTAGCCATCTGTTAGATGACAGTAGTATACAGCTATTTAGCTTATTGGCAATTCTTATTTTACATACTCCTTCAGCAGCCTCACCTCAAAACTGAATTTATGTAATGTAAAGTCCTGTACTAAATTTCTGACTCTTAAAAAGGTGATGATAACATATACCTTATTTAAAATATTTACTATCTACCATGACATGGACCTTTCCTGGTAGCTCAAAGGGTAAAGCATCTGCCTGCAATGAAGGAGACCCAGGTTTGATCCCTGGGTGGGGAAGATCTTCTGGAGAAAGGAATAGCAACCCACTCCAGTATTCTTGCCTGGAGAATTCCATGGCAGGCTGACAGTCCATGGGATCACAAAAAGTCAGACAAGACTAAGCAACTAACACACACACACACGACATGAGGATAACAGAGATACCAATAGCTATATAAAAATCAGAAGTCAGAAATCTAAAGAAATTCCAGCATCTACTTTACTTTGGATATTTAACATCTCTGTGTGTCCACGGATGAAAACAGAAAATGCAGCCATAGAGATGTAAGTACATATCATTCTATGAATGACTTTTCATCTAGATCAAATGACACTGCTTTTACACTGCTGCTGCTAAGTCGCTTCAGTTGTGTCTGACTCTGTGCGACCCCATAGACGGCAGCCCACCAGGTTCCCCCGGTCCCTGGGATTCTCCAGGCAAGAACACTGGAGTGGGTTTCATGCTAATGTAGCTAATTTTCTATTCTCTACTTTCTTGTACATAAATTAAAAAAGTGAAATGATAGTTAATTTTTTGGCTGCATTAGCAAATCACAAATGATTAATTACACCCGTTTCGTATCTATGTCATCAGATGCTTCAAATAGAAAACAAGCCAATCCTAATAATGTTTTTTTTTTCATAAAATTTATGGAATCAAAGTGAAACTTAAAAAAATCATTCCATTTAAGGTGAAACATCTGACATTAGTATGAATCCTATTGTGAAAAAAAGGATTTATTTTTCCAGTAATGATATATATACAAATTTTGATGGAGCGCATCATCATGGTAAGAACAACATTTAAGACATATAACAAAGAAATATACTTAGAACTGATTATGGTGCACACATAATTCATAACCAAATTCAAATATGCCATGATAGTCTACCAGTTAAAAAATAAGTGGAGGTCTTAAAAATTTACAAATAATTTATATATACATTACAAATGACTACAAAGTTTTGCAACAAAACTAATGTGGAAATAAAGTAACAGAAGAAAGAAAAAGAGCTTCCACGTGGTAGTATAAATTTTTCTTTGCTACCTGTCTTCAAATATTTAAACCCTTGAAGAAAAAAATCGTAAAACTAAATGTTTTTAAAAAACATTAAACTTTTTGTGAGAAAGTTCTTTACATTTAGATTGCATCTTGTTCGGGGAGACTTCGAAATCAATAATTATAGATTAAATAATTAACAGGCTAAAGTCTTCAGATTTTGGTGCTTTTAATTATTTGCAATGGTTATAAGGGAAGTCTGCAAGCAAGAAGATGCTGAAATGTATCACTATGAACTAAAGTAAAGGAAAATATGTGTGACCTAAAATTTGGTGATAAGTTTTCAGATACAATATCAAAAGCACATTTCATGAAAGAAAAACTAGATAAATTAGGTTTTATTAAAAGTAAAATTTTCTATCCAGTGAACAAAACTTTTAAGGGAACAGAAAGGCAAGCCACAGATGAGGATAAATGAGGATAAAGTATTTGAAAAACACACTATCTTTCTCTGGCCAAAATATAGAAGGAAATTTTAAAACTCAACAATAAAAAAAATAATGGGCAAAATGCCTGGACACCTCACCATAGACAATAAACAGATGGCAAATAAACAAAAGAAAATATGCTTGAAACCAGTCATTAAGGAACTGCAAATTAAAACAACAAAGATATGCCACTACACCATAGAAAAGCTAAAATCCAAAAATTAAACAATAGCAATTGCTGACATGGATGCAGAGTAACTCTCATTCATTGATGGTGGGGATGCAAATAGTTTAGCCACTTTGGGAGAGTTTGGCAATTTCTTATAAAGCTAAATATACTCCTACCATACAATGCAGCAGTCATGTTCCTAGGCATTTATGCAACTTATGTGAAAACTTATGTTCACCAAAAAGCCTGCAGACTTCAGATGTAAGGAGCTTGGAAGTCACCCCTCCATCCTAACAACAAGTAAAAAGCTGAACAGAATGAAAAACCAAGAACTCTTCTAGGAGCCATAGGAGAGGGGAAAACACAGGGTAAACCACTGTCCCCAAGACTGGAGAGTCAGACAGGTGAATACAGGAAGTCATGGCTTCCCTGAGCAGAGACTCACAAGCAGAAACTGCCAAGAAAACCAGTGCTGCAGAAGACTTACACAATTGAATTGCTGGAGGCTCTGCGTGGACAACTCTGACAGTTAAAAAACTCAGGGAACCCAGTCGTAGAGGGATTCCTACACTTTCGTGTGTTTTACCTCCAGTTCAACCAGATCCTCACAGTAAATATCAGAGAAAAATCCCCTTGTGCTACCAGCACCAGTAGGGAAAGGAAACCATTTTGAAATATACCAGGACAATCTGTTCTTCTTAAGGCCTGCCCTCAGGGGAAACTAATTAACCTGAGCTTAACTGGCTGGGGTATGATCAGAGTCTAACTCACCTGTAGGAATGTGAGAGTTGGACCATTAAGAAGGCTGACTACCAAAGAATTGTGGCTTTTGAATTGTGCTGGAAAAGACTCTTGAGAGTCCCTTGAACAGCAAGGAGATCAAACCAGTCAATCCTAAAGGAAATGAACCCTGAATATTCATTGGAAGGACTGATGCTGAAGCTTCAATAATTTGGCGACCTGATGTGAAGAGCTGACTCACTGGAAAAGACCCTGATGCTGGGAAAGATTGAAGGCAGGAGGCAAAGTGGATGACAGAGGATGAGATGGTTGGATGGCATCACCCACTCAATGGACATGAGTCTGAGCAAACTCTGGGAGATAGTGAAGAACAGGGAAGTCTGGTGTGCTGCAGTTCATGGGGTTGCATAGACTCAGACACAACTTACTGACTGAACAACAACTCACCTGAGAATTACCTGAGAAATACTCAGTTCCAGTCAGCTGTAGCCCTGCAAGTGGGAGAAGGGAAATACCCAACCTGAGGCCACTCAAGCCATCCTCTTCCACCCAAGGGGACAGAAAAACACAGAAACACTTGTGAAGTTCACAGTCCAGAGCTCACTAAAACACTCAGGTCTAATCATAGGACCCTGAAACACTTCTCTTTGCCCCTCTCCCCACCATATTACTAAAAGCCTATTTACAACAGTTCTTTGTTCATGTCTATCAAAGAAAAAATTACAAGGCATACTAAAAGGGGAAAAGCACAATTTGAGGAGACAGAGGAAGCATCAGAATCAGACGGCAGGGATATGAGAATTATATCAGGATCTTGAAAGATCTATGATTGATATGCTAAAGGCTCTAATGGATAGAGTAGACAGCATGCAAAAATAGATGGACAGTGTACGCAGAGAGATGGAAATCCTAGGAAGGAACCAAAGAGAAATGCCAGAGGTCAAAAACACTGTGGCAGAAATGAAGAAAGCCTTTGATGGGCTTACAAGCAGACTCTTAATGGCTGGGGAAAGAATCTCTGAGTTTGAGGACATCACAATATAAATCCTCAAAATTGAAAAGCAAAACCAACAAAGACTGCCCAAAAAAAGACTATCCAAGGACTATAACGTGCTTAGTTGCTCAGTCATGTCTGGCTCCTTGCAACCCCATGGACTGTAGTTCACCAGGCTCCTCTGTCCATGGGATTCTCCAGGCCAGAATACTGGAGTGGGTTGCCAGAAGATCCAGGGGATCTTCCCAACCCAGGGATCAAACCCAGGTCTCCTGCATTGCAGGCGGATTCTTTATCATCTCAGCCACCAGGAAAGCCATCCAAGGAGTATAGAACAACTACAAAATGTATAATATACATGTATGAGAAAACAAGAAGCAGAAGAAAGAAAGGAACAGAAAAAAATATCTGAAACAATTGACTGGGAATTTCCCCAAATTAATTTCAGACACCAAATCACAGATCCAGAAAGCACAGTGATCTTCTAGCAGAATAAATCCCAAATAACTCTATGTAGGCATAAAGTAGAGGAAATCAAAGATGAAGAAAAAATCTTGGAAAAAATCTAGAAAGATGGTGCTGGTGAACCTATTTGCAGGGCAGCAATGGAGACGCAGACACAGAGAAGAGACTTGTGGACACAGTCGGGGAAGAAGAGGGTGGGATGAACTGAGAGAGCAGCTTGGAAACATATGCATTATCAAATGTGAAATTAGACAGCCAGTGGAAATTTGCTGTGTGATTCTGCGCTGCTGCTAAGTCGCTTCAGTTGTGTCTGACTGTGTGACCCCATAGACGGCAGCCCACCAGGCTCCGCCATCCCTAGGATTCTCTAGGCAAGAACACTGGAGTGGGTTGCCATTTCCTTCTCCAAGCTGTGTGATTCACGGAGCTCAAATCTAGTGCTTTGTGACACTAGATGGGATGCGATGGGACACTAGGGTGGGATGGGGTGTAGGTGGGAGAGAGATTCAAGAGAGGACATATGTATATCTAGAGCTGATTCATGTTGATGTATGGCAGAAACCAACTCAATATTGTAAAGCAATTATCCTCCAATCAAAAAAAAAAAAAAAAAAAGCCTGCATGCAAATGTTTATAGCAATTGTGAAAAGCCAGAAGCAACCAAGTTCTCTTTCAATAGGTGTGAAAAAAACACCTATAGTACATACAAACAATAGGATGTTATTCAGTGATAAAAAAAAAAAAAAAAAATGAGCTACTGAGCCATGAAAAGACATGGATAAACTGTAAATACATATTGCTTAATGAAACAAGCCAATCTGAAAAAAATAAATATTGTATGATTTTCTGGAAAAGGTAAAAAGATAGATATGATTTAAAAAAAGTCAGTGGTTGCTTTGTGCTTGGGGATGCAGGAGATGTGTTAAATAGGTGAAGTACAGGAGATTATTTTAGGGCATTGAAACCATGCTGTATGATACTGTAGTGGTGAATACATGATACTCTGTATTTATCAAAACCCATAGAAATTTACAGTACACAGTGAAAATTAACAAGTGCAAATTAAAAAAAAAATCATTTACAAGGTTGGAAGAATCCCACAGTGGAATGCAGAATGTGACAAAACAAGCTAACTGCATTGCAAATGCATGAAACAACCTCACTTAAGAGACTGGGAAAGAAAAGGTGTTGACCCAACTAACTACGGAAATGAGTGGAGGCTGTAAAGTAAAAGCCAAAATAAATCTACAGAAGCACTGTACTCTAGTTGAAAATGGTGTTTGCCACAGAGGTACGGATTAACAATTTTGATACTGCTATACTAAAATTAAGCAATTAAGTAAAGAGAAAACAGATGGTGGAAAGCCAGACTTCTCACTGTGGAAGGTACACATAAGCAAGGGGAGGAGATCTGAAGGATCCACGTGGTAATGAACCAGGGTTGGAGACATTGGTATGAACTCATGTTTAATTTTAAGACAACACTGATAGCTACATATGGAATTATTTCTATTTCTGGATATTTCCAAATTTACATATTTCCATATAAATTTGTAGGTATTTATAGACATGTGTATATTAACCTCAGGTGGCACAGTGATAAAGAACAAGCCTGCCAATTCAGGAGATGTTGGAGACACAGGTTTGATCTCTGGGTTGGGAAGATTACCTGGAGAAGGAAATGGCAATTCACTCCAGTATCCTTGCCTGGAGAATTCCATGGACAGAGAAGCCTGGCAGGCTACAGACCAAGGGGTCACAGAGTCTGACACAGGTTAATATGTACTCATATACTTCCTTTTTTATTATTATTTTTCCTTGCTGAGAGAGCCAAGAAGTAACATCAGCCCCATACCAAAGGGAATGTCTAGTGCCAGATCTTAGTTTCTAATACTATTCCCCAATAAAAGGAATCAGGGCTCCGTAGAGGAATGAGCAGGTACAGGAAATATACAAAATAAGCATGTAGTAACTTGCACTTTCAGAAGGTAAGAAATATCTTTAAAAAAAGAGCCAAAAAAGCAAAAACAAAAAAACATAGACGATGATTGAGGGACATGTCAAAGAGATGTATTTTAAATCTTTAAATATTATATATTCTGTTACTATCATCCCATAATTAAAATATGAAGATAAGTAATCAATTTTATAATAAACAATATCTGATTTCTATGTAATGCTAGCTTCTAAGTTTTGCCAAGAAATTTATTAGCATTATTTATTAACTTTAATGATAGCCTTTAAGGAAGACAGAAATGCTATCTATTATCTCTGAAATCAAGATATTGATAGATACAGTGATTCAAGTTTTTGGAACACAGGACTAACAGCCAAATTTTACAATTACCAATTGTTTGACATTGTAACATACTTGAAAGTGATAATTTTTACATTTCAATTTTACTCCCATCAAACTTTATGTTCTTAGAAAACACTAAGGGGCAAACTACTCAATGCAAAACAGTATTCAAATTTATGCAAATTTAGAACAATTGGTTAAGATCCCTTTAGTTAAAAGAAGAAAGAAAATATATCTTGGATACATTCCAAAATCTTTTAAAAGAAAACAAAAGCCAATTCTTTAGCAAAGAACTGGAAATGGGAAAACAGGAAATTTTTATTTTACTTTATTTTATTCTGTTCTATTTATTTTTGGCTGTGTGGCATGAGAGATCCTAGTTTCCTGATCAGGGATCAAACCTGTGCCCCTCCAGTGGAAGTGTGGAGTCTTAACCACTGAACCACCAGGGAATTCCTTGGAGTACACCATGTTTTAACAGTGGCTCTCCCTCCTATTGGTTTCTCTACCATAAAGAACACACCACTACACACTGGTACAGATTATCTAAAATGAAATGACTACAAGTATCTGCTCAGCTCTGAAACATTCCTGGACCAAACTCTAATTCAGTCTCACTGTTGTATTCCTCATCTTTCACCCACCATGATTGCCTACTTCTCTTAGTTTGATACCTGGATCCATTCTTCTCTGGTCAACAGTCAGAGATTAGGAGACCTCTGTGGGTGCATTGGGCAAGAAGTACCATTCATATATCCTCTGCTTTGCTTCTCAGCTAAATTTTGTTTGGATTGGCAAACCGAGACTCTGGCCCCACTAAAATCTCAGACCTCTTCCTCTTTAGAATTTCATTTGGTCTGCCTCCAACACACCATAACTGAATTTATGAAATTCCCCATGCTGAGGTACAATCCAAATGAGATATATTCACAAGTTAGTTGGGAAGAAAATCGTTCACAAATCTTTGAAGCCCATTCAGCAATGCTTCTCAAACTTTTTAGCTTAAGTTGAATAAGAAGTATCAGCAGTTTGGCAATTAAAAAAGATTAAAAGACGATTAATCAACTCTAACATCTCAGCAATAACTTAATCACTCCTATAGCTGGCATTTCTACCCTCTAGGATTTCCTTTCTGTTAACAAGCAGGCAAACATTCTGGCCAACCACATCAGCAAGAGGGGTTACAGACACCACTCCCAGGATACTCTTGGCAGATTCAGTCAATCTCTTATTTACTGCCTGAACTCTTTCTCGGCCCAAAGTACCCATGCTTCATTTTCCATTTGAAAGCTTCCCAGACTCCCCAGTGATCTCTTCTTCAAGGTGAAGCTCTGAAGACCATAGTTTGTTCTGCCTTTAGCTACATTTTTACTTGCCTGTTGCTTTCTTTATTACTCGTTGACAAATGGGATAAAGATGGAGGCTTCCCATAACCAGGTGGCACAACAGTGATGTCAGCACAGTTTCAGTTCAGTTCAGTCGCTCAGTCGTGTCTGACTTTTTGACCCCATGGATGCAGCACGCCAGGCCTCCCTGTCCATCACCAACTCCTGGAGCACAGTTGAGTTTCACAGTTTACTTTGCTCCATTTGGAAGAATCACACGTGTTTTTTTCACTCACCTAATTTTTATGATCATAAGAATGTAATCTCTAGAGTTCTCTCTTTTGTCTTCTGTATCTTCATATACTTCATTGACTAAGACATCGTCTTTTAAATCCACTAATGAGAGGCCTTCCATTCTATTGTATTTCTATTATATGCTTATTATTTCCAAGCATAAATAACAATAAACCTCTTGGATAAGCATGTTTTATATGTTTATTACACTAACAGTAGATTTCCTTTCTAATTATAACTGTCATACAATATTACATGGACCTTTAATTATCTTCAGTTAGTTATCTTGCTATTCAGTGAGGGGAGTATTTTGTGCCCTGACCACAGTTTCTTAGATACTCAAGAGGCAAAAGTCTCACAAATCACAGTAAATTCACTATCATTTTTAGGCATTAATTGGTCCTAAAATACCCTTCTAACTTCTTAATTGTATAATAACTTTTAATCCAAGGGGCTTCCCTGGTGGCTCAGATGGTAAAGAACCTGCCTGCAATGCACGAGACCCAAGTTCGATCCCTGGGTTGGGAAGGTCCCCTGGAGAAAGGAATAGCTACCCACTCCAGTATTCTTCCCCAGAGAACTCCACAGATAGAAGAGCCTGGTGGGCTACAGTCCATGGGATCGCAAAGAGTTGGACATGACTGAGCGACTAACACTTTCAAACTCTTTAACCCAATCTTTATAGTCTCAAGTAACACACGCAATCAATTTTCCATCTGACACATAATCTTCACAGTAACTGTTAACACAAAAATGTTTGCATACTGATGGAAAAATTAAAGAATTCACTGTGACCTGTTAAGACTCACGAGTTTATTAGCTATATTAGTAAAAGTTTATTACACACACAATAGGTTTCCTTTCTAATTATAACTGTCATACAATGTTTCGTGGATCTTTAATCATCTTCAGTTAGTTAGTTATCTTGCTATTCAGTTATCATTTGAGGGAACTATTTTGTGCCCTGACCACAGTTTCTTAGATATTCAAGAGGCAAAAGTCTCACAAATCACAGTAAATTAACTATCATTATTAGCCTAATAACAATAATAAATGTGTTGATGTTGTTAGGAATCAGAATTCTTATTGTAGAAGGGTGACAAAATTATGGATTAGAGGCTATAAATGAAGAAGCCTAAAGTATCTGGAATCAGATATATCAGGAATACATATTTCATTCAGAGGAATGAATTATCATTCATTATCATTGTTATTAAGACTTAGAGTTTATTAGCTATATTAGTAAAAGCTTACAGAATTTATTCACAGTAAAATGCTAACAAGTAATGCCTCTCTCCTTTTATCCAATCCTTCTCATCACTCCAGGAGTATTAGTTATTACTTCAAGCATATGTAGGTTAACTTCAGATATACATTTTGAACAGGATTTCTCCTAAATGAAATCACTTCCTCTGAATGAAATATGTATTCCTGATGCATCTGATTCCAAATACCTTAGGATTCTTCATTAATAGCCTCGAATCGATAATTTTATCACCCTTCTACAATAAGAATTCTGATTCCTAACAACATCTACACATTTATTCATTTATTCTATTTATATTATGCACAAAGAGTTTTGGAACTACTATAGTACCATTATCATAACAAATCTGAGTAAAATGTAGGATTTTCCTGTAGCTCTATTTGCCCTTTAATTTGCCCTTTTAATATAGTCCTTGGGCGGGTCATGGTGGAGAGATCTGACAGAATGTGGTCCACTGGAGAAGGGAATGGCGAACCACTTCAGTATTCTTGCCTTGAGAACCCCATGAACAGTATGAAAAGGCAAAATGATAGGATACTGAAAGAGAAACTCCCCAGGTCAGTAGGTGCCCAATATGCTACTGGAGATCAGTGGAGAAATAACTCCAGAAAGAATGAAGGGATGGAGCCAAAGCAAAAACAATACCCAGCTGTGGATGTGACTGGAGATAGAAGCAAGGTCCGATGCTGTAAAGAGCAATATTGCATAGGAACCTGGAATGTCAGGTCCATGAATCAAGGCAAATTGGAAGTGGTCAAACAAGAGATGGCAAGAGTGAATGTCGACATTCTAGGAATCAGCGAACTGAAATGGACTGCAATGGGTGAATTTAACTCAGATAACCATTATAGCTACTACTGCGGGCAGGAATCCCCCAGAAGAAATGGAGTAGCCATCATGGCCAACAAAAGAGTCCGAAATGCAGTACTTGGATGCAATCTAAAAACGACAGAATGATCTCTGTTCATTTCCAAGGCAAACCATTCAATATCACAGTAATCCAAGTCTATGTCCCAACCAGTAACACTGAAGAAGCTGAAGTTGAATGGTTCTATGAAGACCTACAAGACCTTTTAGAACTAACACCCAAAAAAGATATCCTTTTCATTATAGGAGACTGGAATGCAAAAGCAGGAAGTCAAGAAACACCTGGAGTAAAAGGCAAATTTGCCCTTGGAATACGGAATGAAGCAGGGCAAAGACTAATAGAGTTTTGCCAAGAAAATGCACTGGTCATAACAAACACCCTCTTCCAACAACACAAGAGAAGACTCTATACATGGACATCACCAGATGGTCAACACCGAAATCAGATTGATTATATCCATTGCAGCCAAAGATGGAGAAGCTCTATACCGTCAGCAAAAACAAGATCAGGAGCTGACTGTGGCTCAGACCATGAATTCCTTATTGCCAAATTCAGACTGAAATTGAAGGAAGTAGGGAAAACCACTAGACCATTTAGGTATGACCTAAATCAAATCCCTTATGATTATACAGTGGAAGTGAGAAATAGATTTAAGGGCCTAGATCTGACAGATAGAGTGCCTGATGAGCTATGGAATGAGGTTCGTGACACTGTACAGGAGACAGGGATCAAGACCATCCCCATGTAAAAGAAATGCAAAAAAGCAAAATGGCTGTCTGGGGAGGCCTTACAAATAGCTGTGAAAAGAAGAGAAGTGAAAAGCAAAGGAGAAAAGGAAAGATATAAACATCTGAATGCAGAGTTCCAAAGAACAGCAAGAAGAGATAAGAAAGCCTTCTTCAGTGATCAGTGCAAAGAAATAGAGGAAAACAACAGAATGGGAAAGACTAGAGATCTCTTCAAGAAAATCAGAGATACCAAAGGAACATTTCATGCAAAGATGGGCTCGACAAAGGACAGAAATGGTATGGACCTAACAGAAGCAGAAGATATTAACAAGAGATGGCAAGAATACACAGAAGAACTGTACAAAAAAGATCTTCACGACCCAGATAAATACGATGGTGTGATCACTGACCTAGAGCCAGACATCCTGGAATGTGAAGTCAAGTGGGCCTTAGAAAGCATCACTACGAACAAAGCTAGTGGAGGTGATGGAATTCCAGTTGAGCTATTCCAAATCCTGAAAGATGATGCTGTGGAAGTGCTGCACTCAATATGCCAGCAAATTTGGAAAACTCAGCAGTGGCCACAGGACTGGAAAAGGTCAGTTTTCATTCCAATCCCAAGGAGAGGCAATGCCAAAGAATGCTCAGACTACTGCACAATTGCACTCATGCCACACGCTAGTAATGTTTAAAATTCTCCAAGCCAGGCTTCAGCAATATGTGAACCGTGAACTTCCTGATGTTCAAGTTGGTTTTAGAAAAGGCAGAGGAACCAGAGATCAAATTGCCAACATCCGCTGGAACATGGAAAAGGCAAGAGAGTTCCAGAAAAACATCTATTTCTGCTTTATTGACTATGCCAAAGCCTTTGACTGTGTGGATCACAAGAAACTCTGGAAAATTCTGAAAGAGATGGGAATACCAGAACACCTGATCTCCCTCTTGAGAAATTTGTATGCAGGTCAGGAAGCAACAGTTAGAACTGGACATGGAACAACAGACTGGTTCCAAATAGGAAAAGGAGTACGTCAAGGCTGTATATTGTCACCCCATTTATTTAACTTATATGCAGAGTACATCATGAGAAACGCTGGACTGGAAGAAACACAAGCTGGAATCAAGATTGCTGGGAGAAATATCAATAACCTCAGATATGCAGATGACACCACCCTTATGGCAGAAAGTGAAGAGGAACTAAAAAGCCTCTTGATGAAGGTGAGAGGGGACAGTGAAAAAGTTGGCTTAAAGCTCAACATTCAGAAAACGAAGATCATGGCATCTGGTCCCATCACTTCATGGGAAATAGATGGGGAAACAGTGGAAACAGTGTCAGACTTTATTTTTCTGGGCTCCAAAATCACTGCAGATGGTGACTGCAGCCATGAAATTAAAAGACGCTTACTCCTTGGAAGGAAAGTTATGACCAACCTAGATAGCACTTTCAAAAGCAGAGACATTACTTTGCCAACAAAGGTTCTTCTAGTCAAGGCTATAGTTTTTCCTGTGGTCATGTATGGATGTGAGAGTTGGACTGTGAAGAAGGCTGAGCACTGAAGAACTGATGCTTTGAACTGTGGTGTTGGAGAGGACTCTTGAGAGTCCCTTGGACTGCAAGGAGATCCAACCAGTCCATTCTGAAGGAGATCAGCCCTGGGATTTCTTTGGAAGGGATGATGCTAAAGCTGAAACTCCAGTACTTTGGCCACCTCATGCGAAGAGCTGACTCATTGGAAAAGACTCTGATGCTGGGAGGGATTAGGGGCAAGAGGAGAAGGGGACAACAGAGGATGAGATGGCTGGATGGCATCACTGACTCGATGGACATGAGTCTGAGTGAACTCCGGGAGTTGGTGATGGACAGGGAGGCCTGGCATGCTGTGATTCATGGGGTCGCAAAGAGTCAGACACGACTGAGCAACTGATCTGATAGTATAAGATGCTGCAGATCACTCCATCTTTTCAGTCCTTTCACACAAGATCCTATCAAAATAAAACAATATTTATATTATCTCATATTCCAAGGGATTTAAACATAAGATCATATTGGTTATGTATCTGACAACGGCTCCCAGAATATATTATATCTTCCTGGTTGTTCAGAAATTCACATCATCAAGTAAAGGGGAGAGCTTCACTCATCTTCTTCAAGTTTGTGTCTAGGGAACCAGAGTAATGAACCACAAGAACCAGAAACTGTAATCTCTGCTTACAACTCACTGGGGTTTATTCAGGCCCATGAGGATAAGGGCCAGGCTTATTGGTAATTCAGTCAGATCTTCTATGCTCCAGCTATCAAATAATTGGAAGTTAACTGACCCTGAGGCAAATTAAAAAAAAAAAATCTAAGCAGAGTGCTGAGAGTCACACAAAGAAGCAAATTACATGTCATGTTCAAGGTCAGGTTCAATAAAAAAAAAAAAAAAAAAACCAGGGCATAAAGCCAAAGGTTCAGGAATCAGATAAGTGCAGAACCTAGCAAGATGCAGGAAAGGAGCAAAAGCCCAGGACTTGTGTTGTGCGTTGGGTACATGGTGTGTGGGTGCATCAGCCCACTAAACTAAAGACACAGCCTAGGACTACAGGCTCATTTTTCCAGACACTGCACTGTTTCTATGAATATCACACAATGTGATGATTCTCAAAGAACCTACCTATAGGAAAATCAAGACCATACACCACACAGGAAAAATCATAAGGTACAATCTCCCAATATTATAGGTCATCTTTGATTTCTTTTTAAAAATATTTTTATTAAATTCATCTATTTTTAACTGAAGGTGAATTGCTTCACAATATTGTCTTGGTTTCCGCCATACCTCAACATGAATCAGCCACAGGTATGAATATGTCTGCTCCATCTTGAACCAACCTCCACCTCCTACTTCATCCTACTCCTCTAGTTGCCACAGAGTACTAGTTTGAGCTCCCTAAGTCATACAGCAAATTCCCACTGGCTGGCTATTTTACATATTGTAATGTATATGTTTTCATGCACCTGTCTCCATTCACA
This sequence comes from Bos taurus, assembly GCF_002263795.3. Lineage (NCBI taxonomy): Eukaryota > Metazoa > Chordata > Mammalia > Artiodactyla > Bovidae > Bos > Bos taurus. The sequence continues at coordinate 14,827,771 of NC_037344.1, read as the reverse complement.
TTCTTCCTCCAACCTCCAAGGTATACTGTGTACACAAGTCCATTCTCTATCTTTGCAAATCTATTTCTGTCCTGCAAATAGATTCATCGGTAACATCTTTCTAGATTCCATATGTATGTGTTCAGTTCAGTTCACTTCAGTTGCTAAGTCGTGGCCGACTCTCTGCAACTCCATGGACTGCAGCAAGCCAGGCCTCCCTGTCCATCACCTACTCTTAGAGTTTATTCAAACTCATGTCCATTGAGTCGGTGATAACATTCAACCATCTCATCCTGCTGTCCCCTTATCCTCCTGCCTTCAATCTTTCTCAGCATCAGGGTCTTTCCCAAGCAGTCACTTCTTCACATCAGGTGGTCAAAGTATTGGAGTTTCAGCTTCAGCATCAGTCCTTCCAATGAATATTCAAGACTGATCTTCTTTAGGTTGGACTTGTTGGATCTCCTTGGTGTCCAAGGGACTCTCAAGAGTCTTCTCCAACACCACAGTTCAAAAGCATCAACTCTTCAGTGCTCAGCTTTCTTTATGGTCCAACTCTAACATCCACACACAAAAACTGGTAAAACCATAGGTTTGACTAGATGGACTTTGTTGGCAAAATAATGTCTCTGCTTTTTAATATGCTGTCTAGGTTGGTCATAACTTTTCTTTCAAGGAGCAAACGTCTTTTCATTTCATGGCTGCAGTCACCATCTGCAGTGATTGTGGAGCCCAAAAAATTAAGTCTGTCACTGTTTCCACTGTTTCCCATCTATTTCCCATGAAGTGATGGGACCAAATGCCATGATCTTAGTTTTCTAAATGTTGAGTTTTAAGTCAACCTTTTCACTCTCCTCTTTCACTTTCATCAAGAGGCTCTTTAGTTCTTCACTTTCTGCCATAAGGTGGTATTATCTGCATATCTGAGGTTATTGATATTTCTCCTGGCAATCTTGATTCCAGCTTATGCTTAATCCAGCCCAGCGTTTCTCATGATGTGCTCGGCATATAAGTTAAATAAGCAGGGTGACAATATACAGCCTTGACGTACTCCTTTCCCGATTTGAAACCAGTCTGTTGTTCCATGTCCAGTTCTAACTGTTGCCTCCTGACCTGCATATAGATTTCTCAGGAGGCAGGTCAGGTAGTCTGGTATTCCCATCTCTTTCAGAATTTTCCAGACTTTCTTGTGGTTCACACAATCAAAGGCTTTGATATAGTTAATAAAGCAGAAGTAGATTTTTTCCAGAACTTTCTTGCTTTTTTGATGATGCAATGGATGTTGGCAGTTTGATCTCTGGTTCCTCTGCCTTTTCTAAATCAAGCTTGAACATCTGGAATTTCACGGTTCATGTACTGTTGAAGTGTGGCTTAAAGAATTTTAATCATTACTACTAGCATGTGAGATGAGTGCAATTGTGAGGTAGTTTGAGCATTCTTCGGCATTGCCTTTCTTTGGGACTGGAATGAAAACTGACCTTTTCCAGTCCTGTGGCCACTGCTGAGTTTTCCAAATTTCCTGGCATACTGAGTGCAGCACTTTCACAGCATCATCTTTTAGGATTTGAAATAGCTCAACTGGAATTCCATCACCTCCACTAGCTTTGTTCATAGTGATGCTTCCTAAGACCCACTTGACTTCACATTCCAGGATGTCTGGCATTAGGTGAGTGATCATATCATTGTGATTATCTGGATCGTGAAGATCATCTTTGTACAGTTTTTCTGTATTCTTGCCACCTCTTCTTGATATCTTCTGCTTCTGTTAGGTCCATACCATTTCTGTCTTTTATTGTGCCCATCTTTGTATTAAATGTTCCCTTGGTATCTCTAATTTTCTTAAAGAGATCTCTAGTCTTTTCCATTCCATTGTTTTCCTCTATTTCTTTGCACTGATCACTGAGGAAGGCTTTCTTATCTCTCCTTGCTATTCTTTGGAACTCTGCACTCAAAGGGGTGTATCTTTCCTTTTCTCATTTGCCTTTTTTTCTCTTCTTTTCACTATTTGTAAGCCCTCCTCAGACAACCAGTTTGCCTTTTTGCATTTCTTTTTCCTCCAGATGGCTTTGATCCCTGCCACCTGTACAATGTCACGGACCTCTGTCCATAGTTCTTCAGGCAGTCTGTCTATCAGATCTAATCCCTTGAATCTATTTCTCACTTCCAATGTATAATCGTAAGAAATTTGATTTAGGTCATACGGTTTTGTAAGTAAGTTCATTTGTTTCATTTCTTTTTTTGGTGCCACATATAAGGATGTCATATGTTAATCAATATCTTTACCAAAAAAAAAAAGTAAATCTGAATAATATACTCTTTCTTCCGGTTTAAAATTAATCAGTTTTTATAGCATTCATTTAGTTCAATCTCAGGACACTCCAGTGACTACTGTGCAGTTTCCAGAATCAGGCAGTTGAATGCTATGCAGTTGGAATGGGAAAAGGCAAAAAATGCTGGCTATCCCATTGTTGGCCTGCTGGCATAAGCCTGGAATGGAAGAGTCCAGCTGCTACAAGATAGCTCAGGATACATATCACAATTTTAGAACTCATGAATGAAGAAGCACCAGTTTATGGACTGGACCCAATTCTAGGTTCAATGTATCCAGTTTTCAAGTTAATAATACTACACAGGGTATTGTCAAGGTATCCCAGGCCATAGTCCTGTATGTCTCAGTAATAATGGATTTCTAAGACCAAGATAGCAAATAGGCTTAATTTTGCATGTGACTCTGATCGATGGCTGCCTACAGCAACTTCTTCAGAACATCCTAGTGTCACTCAGGGGCTTCCCTGGTGTTTCAGACAGTAATGAATCTGCTTACAATGCAGGAGACCTGGGTTTGATCCCTGGGTTGGAAAATTCCCTGGAGGAGGGCATGGCAGCCCACTCCAGTATTCTTGCCTGGAGAATCCCCATGGGCAGAAGAGCCTGGTGGGCTGTAGTCCACAGGGTCGCAAAGAGTCGGACACGACTGAGCAACTAAGCATAGCATAGCACAAGGTCACTCAGAGGAAGTGCCAAGATATATTAGCAGTGTCTATCATGGATTCAGAAAGGAGGAAATAACAATTTAAACATCCCATATTTACTGATCTTGAGCCAGAGATTTCATGGGAAAAAAACAGTTGAAATACCTAGCTCACAAGTTCAAGTAAAATCTAAACTGTGATAGCTTATCTCTACTACTCTGTACTCCCTCTCCCTAACAAAGGAACTTCTTAATCTCTATCAATGTTTCCTTTCATGTGTTTCTCCCTCTCTTCATTTATTTCCTAATTCCTCCATTTCTCTACCAAATACAGTATTATAAACCTATTTAATGAAACAATGTTTCTTTCTTCTAAAAACATCATATAATGAATTTTTATATAGTGTCCTGTCCCAATTACAACAAAAGCTTCCAATAAAATTTAAATTGTGTCTTTATTTGTGTGTGACATATTATTTTTAGTAGATCAATTCACCTATAGTAGGAAAAAAAAAAGCATCCTATTTCCTTTTGAAAGGTCATAGATCAGAAGTCACCTGATCCACATCACACGTGTGTGTGTGTGTGTGTGTAGGCTAGATATTGCCCTGGGGGTCTGTCTGCCCAGCAACCAATGCTCTATTTCCTTCACTCCAGCTCACCTCCAATTCTGATAAACAATGTCTTGATTTTTTTAAAGACCACAGTCCACCATCTTCAGTCCATATGATTAGGGTCATTTCCTTAAAAGATATGAATCCAAAATCCAAAAACTTCACTTAGTTTTAGATATAATTTACTTAGTAATTTTCCTGCCAGGATGAGGAGAAAAACCAACCAAATAATGCTAGGGAAAATAGAAGAATCATAGTATTTGAGGACATCCCAGAATAACTGAACTTACACGGACAACTGCCTCTGGATTTCTTATTACATGACCAAAATAAACCCATACTTTAGTGGCTTCAGTCCAAACTTTTTGTTTCTAACAATCAAAAGATATCTTCAATAATTGACATGGAAAAGACAAAAAAATTTAAGAGTGAAACAAAGATTTTTTTTTAATTTAGGAGACCTTAGAGATAAAACCTACATGTGAATTTTGTGAATTATATCCCTGTAAGAAGACAAACTGTGCGGTGTATCATGATCAAAGTACCAAGAGGAATCAAGGGCAAAAGGAACCCTAAAGTCAATGAAGATCTCAGTCAGTGAAATGCCATTTTTACGAAGACCGCTTGACCTTCATGAGCCAGTGTTTTCAAAATTTTGAAGACTTTGTAAACCATGCAGATAAATTTCCTTTCAAAGGAAACAGTCCTTATACTGGGAGAACTCATTCATGGAAAAGGACAGGAAGAGCACTTTAGTGCATACTGCTGCTGCTGCTGTTAAGTCGCTTCACTCATGTCCGACTCTGTGTGACCCCACAGATGGCAGCCCACCAGGCTCCCCTGTCCCTGGGATTCTCCAGGCAAGAACACTGGAGTGGGATTCCATTTCCTTCTCCAATGCATGAAAGTGAAAAGTGAAAGTGAAGTCGCTCAGTCGTGTCCGACTCTTAGCGACCCCCTGGACTGCAGCCTGCCAGGATCCTCCATCCATGAGATTTTCCAGGCAAGAGTACTGGAGTGGGGTGCCACTGCCTTCTCCTTAGTGCATACTAGAAGAATGGAAAAACAGGTACGTCTTTGGATGGGCTAGAGATTATAGCAGCAAAGTTTTTAAATGGCAAGAAGAAAATGATGGAAAATACCCATGTAAAAAATCTGATGGTGAAATCTCCTTAGAGTTTAAAAACAGAAGGAAAGAAAATGCAGTTACAGGACCTAAGATTTCTCACTAAGAACTGTTCCTTTATCTTAAAAAAAAAAAAAAAAAATTCAAGAAACTCTCCAATTAGGCAGCAAGAAACTGCAATGTAATAATTAAATATGTTTTTAGAGAGTACACAAGCAACAATCTTTAACAAGATACTACTAATTAGTACCATTACACATTCCAATGAGATGAACATTTACCCTCAATAGACCTCAGTGTACTCGTCGACAGAAGAAGAAAAGGAGTTTGAACTGGATAATATCTAATACCCACTACAACCTCAAATGCTAAAGTAATATATATTTTTATTACATAAGTAATATAACACTCATTAGAGAAAACAAGATAACATGGTTTTTGCCAAAATCAAGACTGTCTTATTTGACTTTTACTTTTCAAAATAATGGACAGAGGTTTAAGAGACAAAGGTCAATCAGGGATTTTCCTGTCTATTTTGTACCCAAGGCCATGTTAGATGTGGTTCAGATGTTTGGGTCAGATTTCCTAAACTGCTTCTCAACCAACTCATGGTGAGACTTTCTCTTTCAAATATGCAAACCATCTGAACCCTTCTCAGAACAAACATTTGGTGGGGGGGAAAGAGGGGTTTCTTCAGGAAGTTGCTTCAAAGAAAAATGATATCCCTAAACAATGACTTCTGTACTTGACTCCACGGAGCACTGACGGGCAGGCTTTTTTGTTCCCTAGCAAAACCTTTAAAAGAACTATATAAACTGTAATTTCAGAAGAAAGAATACAAATACAGATCTTTTGGACACCACGTTTCTTACGCTGCTGTAGTACTTAACTTAAGAAAACTAATGGCAATTTATTGGTCCCATTTTTTTCCCCTGGAGGAGAAAGATTTGTACATGTCCAATGTCAAAAATGTCCCCAGGGGACTTCCCTGGTCATGCAGTGGTTAAGACTCAGAGCTGCCAATGCAGGGGGCACGGGTTTGATCCCTGGTCGGGAAACTAAGATCCTACATCCAAGTGGTATGGTCAAAAAAAAAAAAAGGAAAAGAAAATCCCCAGACTCTAGCCAGGATAATATGAGGGTCTTCTGAGACCAGTGTATTATAACAGATTTATTCTTACATAACAAAAGTTATGACCAACTAGATAGCATATTGAAAAGCAGAGACATTACTTTGCCAACAAAGGTCCATCTAGTCAAGGCTATGGTTTTTCCAGTGGTTATGTATGGCTGTGAGAGTTGGACTGTGAAGAAGGCTGAGCGCTGAAGAACTGATGCTTTTGAACTCTGGTGTTGGAGAAGACTCTTGAGAGTCCTTGGACTGCAAGGAGATCCAACCAGTCCATTCTGAAGGAGATCAGTCCTGGGTGTTCTTTGGAAGGACTGATGCTAAAGCTGAAACTCCAGTACTTTGGCCACCTCATGCGAAGAGTTGACTCATTGCAAAAGACCCTGATGCTGGGAGGGACTGGGGACAGGAGGAGAAGGGGACGACAGAGGATGAGATGGCTGGATGGCATCACTGACTTGATGGACGTGAGTCTGAGTGAACTCCGGGAGTTGGTGATGGACAGGGAGGCCTGGCGTGCTGCGATTCATGGGGTCGCAAAGAGTCAGACACGACTGAACGACTGAACTGAACTGAACATATTATAAACATCTTTTCACATCATAAAATATATTTCTACATTATTTTTCTTAAGAAGAATTCATTTGTTTTCTAATTATAAATGTAATATATTCTCCACTACTTATTAACTGTTTTGTCTTGGACAATTTACATAAAATCAAGCGTCAGCTGCCTCATCAGTAAATAAAAATAATATAATTCCTATCTTTTGTTGTGAAAATTAAAAGAAAAAATTAATATATATTATTTATTACAGTGCCAGATACACAGTACTGTACGTATCTTTTTTTTAAATTTCAAATAGCAGAAAAAGTTACTTTCAAAACGTGAAAATAATCTATAATTCTACTACCCTGTAGACATTTTCCTTCAATCTTATTAGACTTTTCTCTACTCTTTCTATTGGCAGAAAGTGAAAAGAACTAAAGAGACTCTTGATGAAAATGAAAGAGAATAAAAAAGTTGGCTTAAAACTCAACTTTCAAAAAATTAAGATTATGGCTTTCAGTCCCATCGTTTCACGGCAAATAGATGGAGAAAAAATGGAAACAGTGACAGACTTTATTTTCTTGGGCTCCAAAATTACCGCAGACGGTGACTGCAGCCATGAAATGAAAAGATGTTTTCTCCTTGGAAGAACAGCTATGACAAACCTAGACAGCATATTGAAAAGCAGAGACATCACTTTGCCAAAAAAGTCCATATAGTCAAAGTTATGGTTTTTCCACTAGTCATGTACAGATGTGAGAGTTGAACCATTAAGAAGGCTGAGCGCCTAAGAACTGATGCTTTCAAACTATGGTGCTGGAGAAGACTCTTGAGAGTCCCTTGGACTGCAGGGAGATGAAATCAATCAATCCTAAAGGAAATCAACCCTGAATATTCACTGTAAAAATTGATGCTGAAGCTCCAGTATTTTGGGCACCTGATGTGAACAGCTGACTCACAGGAAAAGATCCTGATGCTGGCAAAGATTAAGGGCAGGAGGAGAAGAGGCGACAGAGGATGAGATGGTTGGATGGCATCACCAACTCACTGGACATGAGTTTGAGCAAACTCCAGGAGATGGTGAAAGACAGGGAAGCCTGGAGTGCTGCAGTCCGTGGGGTGGCAAAGAATAGGACAAGACTGAGTGACAGAACAACAACTAGGCGTACATATACATAAGTGCTTAGAGACACAAATTTATGTGTTATTTTGGTTTTATACCATTGTTCCCCAGAGCTTCACAGAGTGTTAAAATATTTAAAACATTAAGGAATTAATTAGTAAAAACAAAATGTGATTTTATGAAAAGTCTCTATTATATTTAGCCCCAGCCAATGAAGCACTTATTTCATGTAATGATTGACATATTAAAAAGTCACCACAAAAAATAAATTTAATATTCTTTCACAGTATGTTTAACATGATTTAACTTTCAATTTTAAAAATATATGTGTGGGCTTATATCAGTTAAAATAGATTACCTGCAAGTAACAGAATATGTAATTCAATTAAGTTTAACAATGAAGGCATTTATATTTTCACATAACTTGAAATCCAGAGACAACATGTTCTTCAAGGTTGTCTTAATTCAACATATTTGGCTCAATTTCTTTGGACCGTGACCTCTTCCAGGTTTTAGATTCGTTTCCATACTAGCAACAAGATGCAGAGTTTCCTTGTATCACATTCACACATGAGAATGGCACAAGGAAGAATGACAGTTGACTTCCAGAAGTTCTCTGGAAGTTCACCCATAATGAGGCAATAAGTATCAGATCTGCACTCTTGTAGTGGGCTTCCCTGGTGGTTCAGAGGTTAAAGCGTCTGCCTGCAATGAGGGAGACCTGGGTTCGATCCCCAGGTTGGGAAGATCCCCTGGAGAAGGAAATGGAAATCCACTTCAGTATTCTTGCCTGGAGAATCCCATGGATGGAGGAGCCTGGTGGGCTACAGTCCATGGGGTAGCAAAGAATCAGACATGACTGAGTGACTTCACTCACTCACTCACTCAGTCAATAACAATAAAGCAAGACAAACATAGGTAATAAAAGTTTTCAAACATTAAACAAAAGCAAGCATGGGCATATAATCTTAGACACAAGGAAAACACAGAAAGCAAGTTTTGCTTTCACCCTGACTTTTGATGCGGGCACACTTTCAAACTGCCTCTCAGAAAAGTAGAGCTTAAATCTGTTTTACAAGGTATAGAATATAAATATCAGAATGAGGGGCTGTTGACACAGCAGGGATGCATTCTAACCAAGGAAATTACTTGACTAGATTGATTGAAATTACTTGATAGAAATTTGAGTTCCACACCAAATAGTGTCTAATAGTAAAAGTTCGTTAGACTGGGTGCTGGAGAGGAGGCAGCTATGAAAAGAACACATATATCTATCTAGAAGTTCTCCTGAGTTTTTGGCTAGATCTTTAGCTGTGTATCTGCAAGCCTTGTTGTTGTTGTTGTTTAGTTGCTCAGTCGTGTCCAGCTCTTTGTGGCCTCGTGGACAGCAGGCTTCCCTGTCCTTCACCATCCCTCGGAGCTTGTTCAAACTCATGTCCATGGAGTCAGTGATGCCATCCAACCATATTGTCCCCTGTCATCCCCTTATCCTCCTGCCTTCAATCTTTCCCAAGCTTTTCAATCTTTCTGCAAGCCTGGGAAGGGTCAATTGCTGGGAGTCCATAAACTAAACTGGACATTCAAGGATCACACAATTCTGGGTCTCTGCCCTCCCATGTAGCTTATACACTATGTATTCAGCATTCTTTCAACCATGTTGTTCTCAGAAAGGCCACAATTAGAATCTAGACACGTAAGTTCAGTTCAGTCGCTCAGTCGTGTCCGACTCTTTGTGACCCCATGGACTGCAGCATGCCAGGCCTCCCTGTCTATCACCAACTCCCGGAGTTTACTCAAACTCATGTCCTTTGAGTCGGTGATTGCATCCAGCCATCTCATCCTCTGTCGTCCCCTTCTCCTCCTGCCCCCAATCCCTCCCAGCATCGGGGTCTTTTCCAATGAGTCAACTCTTCACATGAGGTGGCCAAAGTATTGGAGTTTCAGCTTCAGCATCAGTCCTTCCAAAGAACACCCAGGACTAATCTCCTTTAGAATGGACTGGTTGGATCTCCTTGCAGTCCAAGGGACTCTCAAGAGTTCTCCAACACCACAGTTCAAAAGCATCAATTCTTTGGCGCTCAGCTTTCTTCACAGTCCAACTCTCACACCTATACATAACTACTGCAAAAACCATAGCCTTGACTAGACGGACCTTTGTTGGCATAAGTAGAAGTGACCAAAATTATATTTCTGTTCTTCCTCCCTGTCCCCTTCTTCCATTTTTCTCCTCTTTCTACTTTTTCTCTCCCTTCCTCCTCCTCCTCCTCTTCTCAGATCCTAAGGTTTTCTACCAAGTAAAATTACTACATAGTAGAATGACTCTTGGAACTGGAAAGTGGTTCAGAGGAACAATGATATGAAAACAATTACTTTAAGTGCTGTGCTCCTTAAAAATAACTTCCTCAAAACTTGTTTTTAACAACATTGATGGAGTGCTTCAAATGTATCAAACACTGACCTAGATATGTGAAAAAACATTTCATTCTGACAAATTGCACACAATGGAGTCAGCTATGTCAAAATTCAAACCCAGCTCAGCCAGAAACAGAGCATGCTGCTGCTTCTCGTTTCTCATCATGAAGACTTGTCTATACACTGGCCTGTGTACTGATAGCCTTTGGATTAATTCCTATTCAAGCTAATTAAAGAGACAACCTCAGTTTGCCTTCAGGTATTCTTATCAGCTATAAATATCTACTGCTTCTTTTGACAGTGTTATATCCTCACTATTTATGACCTCTCTTCCTGAAGTAGAGAGCTGAACATTATCGTCTATGGGCAACTCCTTACCCTACTTATGAATCTTTTTTCTTTAATTAGTAAAATGTTTCTATGCTAGTCAGAAAGGAAAAAGAACTCTTCCCTCTTTCCCAATATTCTACCTTCAGAAGAACTAGATAGAGAGGAGGAGGATGCAGGAAAAAAGCATAAGAGGACACGAGGCATCTCATTGTAGTCACAGTGATGCTGTATTAAGCCGCTAAGACAGCCTAGCAACTGCAGCTCTAAAATGTTCCTATGGTACAAATAAATTATAGCTTGGGCAGAAATCTAAATAGACATCTTAATAATAGATATTTGAAGAGGTGTGTCATAATAAAATATCTCATATATATTTAGCACTTTCTCCTAAGAATTTTTACAACTATTACATTGAGTCTTACACCAAGCCTGTAAAAAAGTCTGAACAAATTTATTATTTTTAAAAATCCTACATACATTTTTATTGTTAAAAGTTCAAATAACACAGTACATAGAGAAAAACACGAGGGACCCCCTTGGTAAAGCCCAGTGACTTTCAACCATTTCCCTGTGTTTGTACACAAGCACACGCAAGCACAGAGTTCAGGGTGGCAGGTGTGCATATAAATAAGTGGGTATACATACTATTTTGTGAAATTCTTTTCATACTTAATAGCATAGCCTGGTGGTGTTTTATGACAGAATCAAAAATCTGCCCAATCCTGGCCACACAGCCATCCATAATATGGAAGTACCACAAGTTATTAATTCATTCCCCTAGATGTATATCGGATTTTATTAACTAGGTAGGCTAGAGCTATAACAGATAACACTGAAACGTCAACAGTTTAACTCAGTAAAGTTTATGGCCAAACTCAGGTCACAGGCCAATGAGTCAGTAGGGGATATTCTCTTTCACACAGTCCTACAAGTATCAATCTCCTTTCTTCCTCAGTGTCACGCAATAGACAGGAGAAAGAGAAAATATGAAGACACTCCACTTTTCACTGCCATGGATAGAAGTACTTTATTTCTCCTACTCATGTTCTGTTAGTAAGAACTATTTATGGAGTCTACCAAGAAGACTGGAAAATTTGTTTGAATTTTTGCACAGGAAGTAGAAGAAGGCTTGATGAGTATTTAGCCAGTCTATTCCATGTAGATTAATTTTATTTTTTCACTATTAAAACCAATGTTATAATAAACACCTTCTACATACATCTTTGCACACTTATGCCAGTAGGATAGATAGCTACACTAGGAATTGCTAGGCAAAAAAATACACAAAAGATATTTTCTAAAATTCTGTTTTAAAATGGCTTAAATATAAGACATGATAACATAAAACTCCTAGAAGAGAACATAGGCAAAACTTTCTCTGACATGAATCACAGCAATATTTTTTTAAAGTCAGTATCCCAAGGCAATAGAAATAAAAGCAGAAATAAACAAATGGAACCTAATTAAACTCATAAGCTTTTGCACAACAAAGGAAACTATAACCAAAACAAAAAGATAACCTATGGGCTGGGAAAAAATATTTGCAAATGATGAGACTCACAAGAGGTTAATTTCCAAAATATACAAACAGTTTATACAAATCAATAACAAAAACAAACAACCCAATCAAAAAATGGGCAAAAGACCCAAAGAGACATTTTTTGAAAGAAAACATGCAGGATGGCCAACAGACACATGAAAAGATGCTCAGCATTGCTCATGATTAGACAAAATGCAAATCAAAACCACAATTGTTGTTTAGTCGCCCAGTGATGTCCGACTCCTTGCAACCCCATGGACTGCAGTACACTAAGCTTCCCTGTCCTTCACCATCTCCTGGAGCTTGCTCAAACTCATGCCCATTGAGTCGGTGATGCCATCCAACGATCTCATCCTCTGTCGTCCCCTTCTCCTCCTGTCTTCAATCTTTTCCAACATCAGGGTCTTTTCTAATGAGTCAGCTGTTCACATCAGGTGGCCAAAGTATTATATGGAAGTTCCTTTAAAAACTAAAAACAGAGTTACCATATGATCCAGCAATCTCACACTTGGACATATATCCAGAAAGGATAAAAACTCTAATTTGAAAAAATACATGCATGCCGATGTTCACAGCATCACTATTTATAATAGGCAAGATATGGAAGTAATTTAATGTCCATTGACAGATAAATGGATAAAGATGTGGCATGTATATACATATATATGCATATATATATAATGTATATTATATATAATGTAATATTATATAATATATAATGTAATATTATTGTCACAAAAAAGAATGAAGTAATGCCATTTGCAGGAATTTGAATGGACCTAGCCGAAGCTGAAACTCCAGTACTTTGGCCACCTCATGCAAAGAGTTGACTCATTGGAAAAGACTCTGATGCTGGGAGGGATTGGGGGCAGGAGGAGAAGGGGACGACAGAGGATGAGATGGCTGGATGGCATCACTGACTCGATGGACAAAAGTCTGAGTGAACTCCGGGAGTTGGTGATGGACAGGGAGGCCTGGCGTGCTGCGATTCATGGGGTCACAAAGAGTCATACACGACTAAGCGACTGAACTAAACTGAACTGAATATTATCATACTAAGTGAAGTAAATCAGACAAATATCATATGGCATCACTTATATATGGAATCTAAAAATGATATAAATGAACTTATTTTCAAAACAGAAGTAGACTGAGACATAAAAAACAAACTTATGGTTGCCAAAGGGTAAAGGAGGAGGAGGGATAAATCAGGAGCTTGGGATTAATATGCAGATACTACCATATATATAAAATGGATAACCAACAAGGACCTACTACATAGCACAGGGAACTCTACTCAATATTCTTTAATAATCTACATGGGTAAAGAATCTGAAAAGGAGTTAATGTACATATATGTTTAAGTATATGTGTAACTGAATCACTTGGTTGTACACCTCAATTAACACCACATTGTACATCAACTGTACTTCAATTAAGAAATTTTAAGAAAATTTTTAAAATACAATGAATTTTATCTCTTCCTTTCCAAAGTAAAAATAACATTTAATAGTGTTAAATCAATCTTCTAGCACACATTACATAAACAGTAAGACACTGGCATTCAAAGCATTACATGATCTGGTCTTTGATGTATGGCAAAACCAGTACAATATTATAAAGTAAAAAATAATAATAATAAAAAAATTTTTAATAAAACTAAATAAATATAATAAAATAAATAAATAAAAATAAAGACTTTCTACTATACCCCATAAAAGCCTTCCACTTCTCTGAGACTTTTACTTCTGAAACATGTTATGACTATTCATCTTAAATCCTGGATTGCAATTTATTATCTCTGGGTTCTTGGGAATACCATTTTGCCCACTCTGAGTCTTGTTGCATCGTTTTGAAAAGAGGTAGCATTATAAACCTCCCAGTTTCTTGAAATGATTAAATGATGGAAAATGGTGTGTATGTGCTCAGTCGGGTCTGACTGTGAGACCCCATGGACCGCAGCCCTTCAGGCTCCTCTATCCATGGAATTTTCCAGGCAATAATACTGGAGTAGGTTCCCATTTCCTCCTCCAGGGGATCTTCCCAACCCAGGGACTGAAGCCGTGTCTCCTGTGTCTCCTGCACTGGCAGGCGGACTCTTTAGCCCTGGGCCACCTAGAAAGCCCACGGCACATGTGGAAAACGGCACATGTGAAAAGCCTCGACATAATAAACCCTCAGTGACTGTTTGATTCTGCCCTTCCTTCTCTATCTCAGGCTATAATAATGCTCCTATTCATGAATTCTTATACTTGTTTATACTACTTTTTTGTTACCTAGCATATATGACCTTCTTCATTATTTATCCTTCCATGTGACAGCTTGTCTCCTCATCGTGACTATAAGCAACTAGAAGCATACCATATTCCTTGGGTCCCCATTCCTCTGTGCAGTGCTATACCATGTAGCCCCCAGTAAATGTTTGGGATGATGCCAATTAAACTGAGCATGCCAGTGGTGTGGAAGAGAGAAGGCAAAACAAAAGAAAAATCCATCCGTTATTCAATTTTAGAAAAAAAAAAAAAAAACTTGAAACACCTGTAGAGATTAGTTAGGGAGATATTGAACGATAGAATTTAAAAATTAAATAATCCACAGGAAGCTGGAAAATATTTGTGAACACTTCATTGAAAACCCAAGATAAACATCCGTCAAATATTAAAACGCCAAGGGGTGTATGTGTGTGTGTCCATGTCTATACAAGATTAAAGGACTGTAGAAGCATATTTTTCCATTTAATAGAATTATTTGAAAAAGAATTATTTTAAAAGAAGAATAAAGGAAGGGAAGTACAGGGAGAAAGGGAAGGTTGGGAAGAGAAAGGGAGAGAGAAAAAAGTAAAGAATCTTTCAAAGACTAGAAAAGTGGTTCACTATTTACAAAATAGACTCATAAACAAAGAAAACAAATTTATGGCTACCAAAAGGGAAAGGTAAGCAGGAGGGATAAACTGGAAGTTTGGGACTGACATGTACACTCTGCTATATTTAAAATGGACAATCAACAAGGACCTACTATGTAGCCCAGGGAACTCTGCTCAATATTCTGTAATAATCTAGATGGGAAAGAATTTTTAAAAGAACAGATTTATGTATATGTATAACTGAATCACTTTGCTATACCCCTGAAATTAATACCACATTGTAAATCAACTAGAGACCAATATAAAGTTTTAAAAAAATTAAAAGTATTCCCGCTAAAGAGAGCAGGGAAACTCAGGATGGATACAGGATAGGTACAAGCTGGAAATGAGGCAGATCAAAGGGGAATTATGTGGAACTTTTGAAGAATGTCCCAAACCATCAGCAGAACTGAAAACAACTTGTGTGCTGCGTGCTTAGTCACATCAGTCGTGTCCAACTCTCTGCGACCCCATGGACCACAGCCCGCCAAGCTCCTCTGTCCATGGGATTCTCCAGGCAAGACTACTGGAGTGGGTTGCCATTTCCTTCTCCGGTGATAAAGTATGAAGAGTGAAGTGAAATCGCCCAGTCATGTCCGACTCTTTGCAACCCCATGGACTGTAGGCTACCAGGTTTCTCCATCCATGGGATTTTCCAGGCAAGAGTACTGGAGTAGGTTGCCATTTCCTTCTCCAAGGCAAAACAAGGCTCTGGTTCCATAGACACAAAGAACTGGCACTGAGCACCTTCAGCTGCACTAGACATAAGTATATCCTGCGTCCATTCAGTTTCAGTCCTGCCCGATTTATCAACAGAGTTATCTGACAGCCCCATTCCCAAGATGGAAGTGTGTCCCTCAGCAAGCATGCCTATTCTTCTTTGTTCTTCTATGTGGAATTCCTTCCTGACATTTCCATAAGCTGTAACTTTAGTACATATTCAACATTTAACTGAAACAATAGAAACACTTAATCTTCTTTTTATTTCATACCACCCTTATTCCATATTATATACATTTAAATTAGTCCCTAAGATAAAAATGTCTTTTGCAATATCCAAAAATCAATAAAAAGCCATTTGACCCCTGCTTTTTAAAAAAATATTTACTTTTTATTGAAGGATAATTGCTTTACAGAATTTTGTTGTTTTCTGTCAAACCTCAATAGGAATCAGCCATAGGTAGACATATATCCCCTCCCTTTTGAACCTCCCTCCCCATCCCACCCCTCTAGGTTGATTCAGAGCCCCTGTTTGAGTTTCCTGAGCCATACAGCAAATTCCCATTGGCTACCTGTTTTACACATGGTAATGTAAGTTCCCATGTTACTCTTTTCATACACCTCACCCTCTTCACCCTTGCTTTATTGCTATTTCAAAACCACTACTAGTGATAAGGTTAAAGAGTGTTACAGCAGTGAAAATAGGATAAACATTTTAATATACACAAACTTGTCTTTGACAACCATGAATACAGAGGTATTGCTTTTTTGCTTTTTTAAAATAGCAATTCTTAGCCTCTGTTTCTGTTCCCAGAAAAAACAAACATCACTTTAGTGCCCTAATATTCACTGTGAACAAAAATGTAGGCTTTGCATTTGTGTTAATGAGGAGCCTCCCAGTGATCTCTCTGCATAGGTGTTGTATCATAGTGAGTTCTTGATCTACTCAGCTTCACCTGCATTGACATCCTAGCTCCCCTACCACTGAACCATGACTTCATTGCCAATAGATTCTTCATTTACATAATGATTTGCATACTTAAAATTCCTTCACATAATTCTCATAATCATGCATCCTTCTGGGCATATGTAACATAATGATCCTGCCATGCTTCTGAAGATGTCAGGTGAGACTCATTGCTAGAACTTTATTAATTTAGTCAACAAATATTAATGGAGGGGCTGCTTAGCACCAGGTATTATTGCTCTAGGTGCTGGGAATGTGAAATGGAATATGATACAGTCTCCACATTTCGAGGGCCTACAATAAAATAAAGGGGAACAGGCATGAAAAGAGGCAATTAAAATACAGTGGATAGATGTCTAACAAATGGCCTCTCTTTATTGCCTTCATGGCATAAAGTGGTTGAGCAAACTCTCTTGTATGCAATAATTATAAAAACTGGACAGAATATTTTAAAAACAATTATTGTCAGACACTAACAACCAAAAGGCCACAGAAACTAATAGAGACAGTACTAGGATGGATAAGGATTAAATTTGTGGCTGAGGTTGGTCTTCATCCCTCCACTAAGTTTCTAAAGAATCCCTTGGTCATAAGAGAAATTAGAAAATTTAATGATAATAAAAATATATCAAAGTTTGTGGTTCTAAAGCAGTGTTGAGAGGGAGACTTACAAATTTAAATAACCAATACTAGAAAAAAAGAGAAAGGCAAGCTCAATGATATAAGATTCCATTTTAAGAAGCTAGGAAAAAAATTAAACCCCAATTATACAAAAGGAATAAAATAATAAAGATAAGAGTAAAAATAAATGAAATATGAATTAAATAAGCAAGAGATAAACCAATAAAACCTAAAGATCAATAAAATCAATAAACTTCTACCCAAAGGGGAAAAAAGTTCAAGACACAAATTACCAATTTCAATACCATTACAGTTATGACAGACCATAAAAACTGAAAGTATTATTTTTCTTGGGCTGCTGAAAAAAATTATTGCAATTTTATAGCTTAAAGTAACACAAATGTATTATTTTACTGTTTCAGAGGCAATAAATCTGAAATCAAGGTGTCAGCAGGGCCATATCTCCCCAAAATTAACAACAAACTAAAATGGACAAATTTTTTTTGAAAGATACAAATTACAAATAAGACACAAGAAAAAATAGACAATATAAATAGTCTTACATCAATATAAATAGTCCTAAGTAAATTGCATTTTTAATTAAAGATCTTTCTACAAGGAATATTTGAGGTCCAGATGGCCTCACTGATAAACTGAAGTCAACATTTAATAAGAAATAAGACCAATCTTACACAAATTCTTTCAGAAAGTAGAGTCTACAAACATACATCCTGTGCAGGAAAAGGGTCAATGCAACAGGCCTGGGTTGTTCAAACCCTGCACATTCTCAAGAACATCTTTTCTCTAGTATTGGCCCTTGGCCACTTCCTGGGATATGAGCTCTAAGCCCTTGGGATATTCTGACTGATAAGAAAGATTTTATATGCATGAAGCCTTGGATCACATGATACGAGTTTGATCAGATGTTCATGGGAATGTGATTTATGATGAACACCTGTTTTTGCCTTGAAGCTCTATCTAAACACCAATACTCAAGTGAGCACCCCTGGTTGGTAACACATGTCATCACACATCATTGTGAGGAGAATAAAGGACATCATGTGA
The DNA here is from genome assembly GCF_002263795.3 of Bos taurus. NCBI lineage: Eukaryota > Metazoa > Chordata > Mammalia > Artiodactyla > Bovidae > Bos > Bos taurus. The sequence continues at coordinate 14,809,726 of NC_037344.1, read as the reverse complement.
CTCCATCAAGAGGATACTGGAAGCTTAGGTTTGGTTTCCCCTGGACTTAAACCCATGTACCTTTTCCTTTGCTGAATTTAATGTGTATTCTCTCACTGAAATGGGCTTCCCTTGTGGCTCAGCTGGTAAAGAATCTGCCTGCAATGCAGGAGACCTGGGTTCAATCCCTGGGTTGGGAAGATCCCCTGGAGAAGGGAAAGCCTACCCACTCCAATATTCTGGCCTGGAGAATTCCATGGACTGTATAGTCCATGGAGTCACAAAGAGTTGGACACGACTGAGTGACTTTCACTTTCACTTCTCACTGTAATAAACCAATCATAAGTATACTAGTTTTCTGAGTCCTCTGAGACTTCCAGTGAGCCATCAAACTGAAGATAGCCCTGGGGAATCCCAATACACTTCCCAACTCATTTAATATTATGAGCTCAATATTATCTTGATGCTAAAAGCAAAGGAATAAAGAGAAAATTATAGACCTATATTTCTCATGAATATATATGCAAAATTTCTCTTAAAATATTAACAGAAAGAATCCAATAATAGAGAAAAAGGATAATACATCATGAACATGCAGGTTTTATTTTAGAAATACAAGGTTGATTTAATATTTATAGATCAATGTAATTATCCACATTAACATAATAAAAGACAAAAGCCACATAATTTGTCTCAATAGATGTGGGAAAAGCATTTGAGCAAAAATTCACCAACCATTAATGATGAGTTCTCAACAAATTAAGAATTAAAGGAAACTTCATCAACCTGATAAAAGACATCAGTGGAAAATTTATAGCCAAAAATCTCATTTAATGGTGAGTCTCATACTGGGGGAATTATTTCCAAACATTTTATATGATAAAGGACTCATATCCAGAATATATATGGAACTCACATTACCTAAATAAGAGAAAAACTAACAACCCAATATAAATATGTTAACTAACACTTCACCAAAGAAAATACATGAACAGCAAACAAACACTTGAAAAGATAGTTGACATTATTAATTATCATTCCCCAGTGGTTCAGATGGCAAAGAATCTGTGCAACGCAGAAGACCCAGGTTTGAACCCCTAGTAAGGAAAATCCCCTGGAGAAGGAAATGGCAACCCACTCCAGTATTCTTCCCTGGAGAATTCCATGGAATTACAATGAGATATCACTACATCTCCATTAAAATGACTAACATTCCAAAGCCTGACAATACTAAGAGCTGATAACTGGAAACAACTATGAAGTAGCTTTCGGAGGTGATGAAAATGTTCTGTGTCTTGGCTGTGGGGTGGTGAGTATACACATTTATTGAAAGATAGTGGACTGCACTTTAAAGGGGCGCATTTTATTATATGCAGATTATACCACAATAACATTTTTAAAAGTACAGCAAACACTAAATAAAAGTGTTCATACTACAGTAATGAATGAAATGAACACATTCAAGATGCTCATTCTGTTTAAATAAATGCACTTACATCATATTCTCCTAAGCTCTTTTCTAAAGCATTAAGAACTTTCTCCATAAATCCTGCATTCACATTTCAGTATCCATTGAAAAATATATGATTATTTTCCATTTTTTATTGATAAGGAACCAAAGATAACTAGAGGTTTCTCTCAGTATGCAAAAGAGTTAACGCAATAGCAGGTCCAAATTTATATAATTACTCTTTCCCAAGATTAGATACCTGTTTTGACTTTTTCCCTTAAGGCAGGGGTCCCCAACCTCTGGGACCTGATGATCTGAGGTGGAGTTGATGCAGAAATAATAATAGAAATAAAGTACACAATAAATGTAATGCACTTGAATCATCCTGAAACCACCTCCCACCAGCCCCAGTCAGGAGAAAAAGCGTCTTCCACGAAACTGGTGTCTGGTGCCCAAAAAGTTGGAGACCACTGCCTTAAGGGCCTTGGTTTATTTTTCTTTCCTCTGTTTTCACTCATACAGCTCATCCAACTGTCTTTCATTAAACTCAAGGAAGATTTCATGCTCAGACTAGAAAAACGAAACACCTGTGCTGTTTATCTGCTCAGACATTAGCTTCTTGGGGCAGAGCTTCTTTGTCTGTTAATGAACCCCAGTGTTTGTAAAACTTAGGTCTTCTATTCTTACATTTAAATTTTTTCCTTTTTTTTTCCCCTTAATATGTATTTACTTTTTTCCCTTCATCTCTCCACAAACTGGGGTAAAAGATTTCCAACTAAAGTATTGCAAAATAAACTCACAGGAAATTCAGAGGTAGCAATTACAGGCAGTCTGACATTCCTGCTTGTTTAAGTAGGTGTTTTAAAAAAAAATTTGGCACAGCTTTACTTACAATGATCCCTATTTTAAATTTTATTTCTGTCATGTTTTTCCTGAGAAAGCAATGGCACCCCACTCCAGTACTCTTGCCTGGAAAATCCCATGGATGGAGGAGCCTGGTAGGCTGCAGTCCTTGGGGTCGCGAAGAGTCGGACACGACTGAGCGACTTCACTTTCACTTTTCACTTTCATGCATTGGAGAAGGCAATGGCAACCCACTCCAGTGTTCTTGCCTGGAGAATCCCAGGAACGGTGGAGCCTGGTGGGCTGCCGTCTATGGGGTCGCACAGAGTCGGACACGACTGAAGCGACTTAGCAGCAGCAATGTTTTTCAGTCATACCACTTTTAAAAATTCTTATATTTATAACATTTGGAGGTAGTTTCTTGTGACATTCATGATAAACTTCTTTGAATAAGTATTTTTCATATTTTAAATCTGAAGACCAGGTAGGATATTTTAAAAGTCTATTGCAAACTGAATATTTTAAAAGTCTATTGCAAAGAAAATGGACTGGAATTGGTGAATTTAACTCAGATGATCATTATATCTACTACTGTGGGCAGGAATCCCTCAGAAGAAATGGACTAGCCCTCACAGTCAACAAGAGTCTGAAATGCAGCACTTGGATGCAATCTCAAAAACGACAGAATGATCTCTATTCATTTCCAAGGCAAACCATTCAGTATTACAGTAATCCAAGTCTAAATCCGAATCCCGACCAGTAATGCTAAAGAACCTGAAACTGAATGGTTCGATGAAGACCTACAAGACCTTCTAGAACTAACACCCAAAAAAGATGTCCTTTTCTTTAGAGGGGACTGGAATGCAAAAGTTGGAAGTCAAGAAATACCTGCAGTAACAGGCAAATTTGGCCTTGGAGTACAGAATGAAGCAGGGCAAAGACTAATAGAGTTTTGCCAAGAGAACACACTGGTCATAGCGAACACCCTCTTCCAACAACACAAGAGAAGATTCTACATATAGACATCACCAGATGCTCAATACCAAAATCAGATTGATTATATTCTTTGCAGCCAAAGATGGAGAAGCTCTATACAGTCAGCAAAAACGAGACCAGGAGTGACTGTGGGTCAGGTCATGAACTCCTTACTGTCAAATTCAGACTTAAATTGAAGAAAGTAGGAAAAACCATTAGAACTAACTAGGTCATTCAAGTATGACCTAAATCAAATCCCTTATGATTATACAGTGGAAGCGACAAATACAGTCAAAGGATTACATCTGATAGACAGAGTGCCTGGAGAAATATGGACGGAGGTTCATGACATTGTACAGGAGGCAGTGTACAAGACCATCCCCAAGAAAAAGAAATGCCAAAAGGCAAAATGGTTGTCTGAGGAGGCCTTACAAATAGCTGAGAAAAGAAGAAAAGCAAAAGGCAAAGGAGAAAAGAAAAGATATACCCATTTGAACGCAGAGTTCCAAAGAATAGCACGGAGAGATAAGAATGCCTTCCACAGTGATCAATGCAAAGAAAGAGGAAAACAATAGGATGGGAAAGACTAGAGATCTTGTCAAGAAAATTACAGGTACCAAGGGAACATTTCATGCAAAGATAGGCACAATAAAGGACAGAAATGGTAGGGACCTAATAGAAGCAGAAGATATTAAGAAGAGGTGGCAAGAATACACAGAAAAACTATACAAAGAAGATCTTCACAATGCAGATAATCACAATGATATGATCACTCACCTAGAGCCAGACATCCTGGAGTGCAAAGTCAAGTGAGCCTTAAGAAGCATCACTACGAACAAAGCTAGTGGAGGTGATGGAATTCCAACTGAGCTATTTCAAATCCTAAAGGATGATGATGTGAAAGTGCTGCACTCAATATGCCAGCAAATTTGGAAAACTCAGCAGTGGCCACAAGACTGGAAAAGGTCAGTTTTCATTTCAATCCCAAAGGCAATGCCAAAGAATGCTCAAACTACCACACAATTGCATGCATCCCACATGCTAGCAAAGTAATGGTCAAAATTCTCCAAGCTAGGCTTCAACAGTATGTGAATTGTGAACTTCCAGATGTTCAAGCTGAATTTAGAAAAGGCAGAGGAACCAGAGATCAAATTGACAACATCCGTTGGATCATAGAAAAAGCAAGAGAATTCCAGAAAAACATTGAAGGCTTTGAAGATTGTATAGATCACAACAAACCTTTTGAAAGCCCTTTGAAGACTGTGTGGATCACAATAAACTGTGGAAAATTCTGAAAGAGATGGAAATACCAGACCACCTGACCTGCCCGCTGAGAAATCTGTATACAGGTCAGGAGGCAACAGTTAGAACTGGACATGGAACAACAGACTGGTTCCAAATAGGGAAAGGAATATCTCAAGGTGATATACTGTCATCCTGCTTATTTAACTTATATGCAGAGTACATCATGAGAAACCCTGGGCTGGATGAAGCACAAGATGGAATCAAGATTGCCAGGAGAAATTTCAGTAACCTCAGATATGCAGATGACATCACCCACATGGCAGAAAGTGAAAAAGAGCCTCTTGATGAAAGTGAAAGAGGAGAGTGAAAAAGTTGGCTTAAAACTCAACACTCAAAAAACAAAGATCATGGCATCTGGTCCCATCACTTCATGGCAAATAGATGGGGAAACAGTGGAAACAGTGACAGGCTTTATTTTGGAGGGCTCCAAAATCACTGCAGATAGTGACTGCAGCCATAAAATTAAAAGACACTTGCTCCTTAGAAGAAAAGTTATGACCAACCTAGACAGCATATTAAAAAGCAAAGACATTACTTTGCCAACAAAGATCCGTCTAGTCAAAGCTATGGTTTTTCCAGTAGTCATGTATGGATATGAGAGTTGGACTATAAAGAAAGCTGAGAGGGCAGTCCTAAGATGGCAGAGGAATAGGACAGGGAGACCACTTTCTCCCCCACAAATTCATTGAAAGAACATTTGAACGCTGAGCAATTCCACAAAACAACTTCTGAATGCTGGCAGAGGACATTAAGCACCCCAAAAGGCAGTCCATTGTCTTCAAAAGGAGGTAGGAAAAAATTGAAGAGATAAAAAGAGAGACAAAAGAGGGAGGGACAGAGATCCATCCCAAGAAGGGAGTCTTAAAAAAGAGAGAAGTTTCCAAACACCAGGAAACACTCTCACCGGCAAATCTGTGGCAAACCTTGGAACTTCAGAGGGCAATATAACCGGGAAGAAAAATAAATAAATAATTAAAACTCACAGATTACGTGCCTAAGGCAACTCCCAGCGGAGAAGCAGCGCAGATGCTTGCATCTGCCACTAGCAAGAGGGGACTGGACAGGGAGCCCCAGGCTGCATTGCTTAGGGTAAGGACCAGGCCTGAATGCCCCGAGGGCAATCTGAGGGAACTAACTAGGGATAGCAACCCAGACTGTGGGATAGCTATCCCGCAAAAAGCCCTAACCTAAGACACCACCAGGCCCGCTCACAGAACAAAGGACTGAACAGAGCTAGCCGACTACAGACCGGCCCATCCCCCGCCGGAGACAGGCAGACGAGGGCAGCCAGAGCCGGAAAGGGGCAATCATGGCCCCAGAGAGGCATCATCTACCAAAGCGCAAGCAGCCCTCGTTGCTCACCAAGACTCCTTGGGATTCTGGACAGTCGACATCCGTCGGGAGGGTCGCAGCCAGGGATCAGCTGCCCAGAGGAGACACACAGCACACCTGAGATAAGTGCGCCCATTGTATACCCAGAAAACCGAGCGGTGGGGACAGGGGAGGCGATAAGTTGCAGCCTTCAACTGGGGACAACTATACACGCCAAGCACCTGGTCACCTGAGCTGCTCGTACCCAGGACGGGCACAAAACTCAGGCCCAACTAAGTCTGTGCCTTTGTGGAGAACCCGAGAACCTGAAGCTGAGCAGCTTTGAACTGGAAACTGCACTCAACCCAGGACCAGCCTCAGACAGTGCCAGCAGAGCAACCGAGAGCCTGAGCAGTGTAGACTGGGAAATCACACACGCCGTGAGTGGGGGCAAAACCAGTCTGGCCGAGACACTGGGAGCACTCTCCACAGATGCCAGTGATATTTGTTTGCAGTGTTCCTCCCTCCCCACAGCACAACTGAAAAAGTGAGCCTAAAAAAAGTGACCACCACCGCCCCCTTGTGTCAGGGTGGAAATTAAGACACTGAAGAGGCCAGCAAACAGAAGATAAAATAAACAGAGGGAACCGCTTTGAAAGTGACAGTTGCAATAGATTAAAACCCTGAAGTTAGCACCGACTACATAGGAATGGGCCTATAGATCTTGAGAAGTGTAAGCTGGATCAAGGAACTATCTGAAAGTGAACTGACCCCACTGTGTCCCACAACAACACCAGAGAAAGTCCTAGATATATTTTTACTATTATTTTTTTAATTAAAAATTAAAAAAATTTTTAAGTCCTCTATTACTCCTTAAATTTTCATTTTTATAACCTAATATTACTTTGCAAAAACAAAAAGACTCTATTTTTAAAGCAAACTTCATATATATATATATATATATATATTTTATAATTTTTGTGACTTTGTTTTTTTCTTTAATATTGTATTTTTGAGAATCTAACTGCTACTCTAGATTTTTAATCTTTGCTTTTTGGTATTTGTTGTCAATTTTGTACCTTTAAGAACCCAATCTTCAGTACCCATTTTTACTTGGGAGCGAGATTACTGGCTTGTCTGCTCTCTCCCGCTTTGGACTCTCCTTTTTCTCCACCAGATCGCCTCTATCTCCTTCCTCCCCCTGCTCTTCTCTACCCAACTCTGTGAATCTCTTTGTGTGTTCTGGGCTGTGGAGAACACTTAGGGAACTGATTAGTAACTGGATCTGTCTCTCCCCTTTTGATTCCCCCTTTTATCCTTCTGGCCACCTCTGTCTCCTTCCTCCCCCTTCTTTTCTCTGTGTAACACCGTGGTCATCACTGAGGGATCCAGACTGTGGAGAGCACATAGGGAAGTGATTACTGGCTAGCTTACTCTCTCCCCTTTTGATTCCCTCTGTTCTCCTCCTGGTCACCTCTATCTCCCTCCTCTCTCTTCTCTTCTCCATGTAACTCTGTGTACATCTCCAGGTGTCCCTCACTATGGAAAAACTTTTCATCATTAACCTAGATGTTTTAGCATCAGTGCTATATAAATGGAGAAGTCTTGAGGCTACTGTAAGAATATGACTGAAAACCAGAGGTAGGAGGCTTAAGTCCAAATCCTGAGAACAGCACAGAACTCCTGACTCCAGGGAACATTAATCACAAGGAGCTCATCAAACCATACCTACACTGAAACCAAGCACCACCCAAGGGCCAACAAGTTCCAGAGCAAGACATACCGCACAAATTCTCCAGCAACACAGGAACATAGCCCTGATCTTCAATATACAGGCTGCCCAAAGTCATACCAAACACATTGACATCTCAAAACTCATTACTGGACACTTCATTGCACTCCAGAGAGAAGAAATCCAGCTCCACCCACCAGAACACCGACACAAGCTTCCCTAACCAGAAAACCTTGACAAGCCACACGTCCAACCCCACCCACAGTGAGGAACTTCCACAATAAAGAGGAACCACAAACTACAAGAATACGCAAAGGCCACCCCAAACACAGCAATATAAACTAGATGAAAAGGCAGAGAAATACCCAGCAGGGAAAGGAACAGGATAAATGCCCACCAAACTAAACAAAAGAAGAAGAGATAGGGAATCTACCTGATAAAGAATTCCAAATAATGATAGTGAAACTGATCCAAAAAATTGAAAACAAAATGGAGTTACAGATAAATAGCATGGAAACAAGGATTGAGAAGATGCAAGAAATATTTAACAAGGACCTAAAAGAAATAAAAAAGAGTCAATATATAAAGAATAATGCAATAAATAATAAAATAAATAATCAAAAACGCTCTGGAGGGAACCAACAGTAGAATAATGGAGGCAGAAGATAGGAAAAGTGAGGTAGAAGATAGAATGGTAGAAATAAATGAAACAGAGAAGAAAAAAGAAAAACGAATTAAAAGAAATGAGGACAGTCTCAGAGACCTCTGGGACAATGTTAAACGCCCCAACATTCGAATCATAGGAGTCCCAGAAGAAGACAAAAAGAAAGGCCATGAGAAAATACTTGAGGAGGTAATAGTTGAAAACTTCCCTAAAATGGGGAAGGCAATAATCACCCAAGTCCAAGAAACCCAGAGAGTTCCAAACAGGATAAACCTGAGGGGAAACACCCCAAGACACATATTAATCAAATTAACAAAGATCAAACACAAAGAACAAATATTAAAAGCAGCAAGGGAAAAACAACAAATAACGCACAAGGGGATTCCCATAAGGATAACAGCTGATCTTTCAATAGCAACTCTTCAGGCCAGGAGGGAATGGCAGGACATACTTAAAGGGATGAAACAATATAACCTACAGCCCAGATTACTGTACCCAGCAAGGATCTCATTCAAATCTGAAGGAGAAATCAAAAGCTTTACAGACAAGCAAAAGCTGAGAGACTTCAGCACCACCAAACCAGCTCTCCAACAAATCCTAAAGGATCTTCTCTAGACAGGAAACACAGAAAGGGTGTATAAACTCAAACCCAAAACAATAAAGTAAATGGCAATGGGATGATACTTATCAATAATTACCTTAAATGTAAATGGGTTGAATGCCCCAACCAAAAGACAAAGACCAGTTGAATGGATACAAAAATGAGACCCCTATATATGTTGTCTACAAGAGACCCACCTCAAAACAAGGGACACATACAGATTGAAAATGAAGGGCTGGAAAAAGACATTCCACGCAAATAGAGACCAAAAGAAAGCAGGAGTAGCAATACTCATATCAGATCAAATAGACTTTAAAACAAAGGCTGTGAAAAAAGACAAAGAAGGACACTACATAATGATCAAAGGATCAATCCAAGAAGAAGATATAATAATAATATATATGCACCCAACATAGGAGCACCACAATATGTAAGACAAATGCTAACAAGTCTGAAAGGGGAAATTAACAATAACACAATAATAGTGGAAGACTTTAATACCCCACTCAGACCTATGGACAGATCAACCAAACAGAAAATTAATAAGGAAACACAAACTTTAAATGATGCAATAGACCAGTTAGACCTAATTGATATCTATAGGACATTTCACCTCCAAACAATGAATTTACCTTTTTCTCAAGTGCACACAGAACCTTCTCCAGGTTAGATCACATCCTGGGCCATATATCTAGCCTTGGTAAATTCAAAAAAATCGAAATCATTCCAAGCATCTTTTCTGACCACAATGCAGTAAGATAACATGTCAATTACAGGAGAAAAACTATTAAAAATTCCAACATATGGAGACTGAACAACATGCTGCTGAATAACCAACAAATCACAGAAGAAATCAAAAAAGAAATCAAAATATGCATAGACACAAATGAAAATGAAAACACAACAACCCAAAACCTGTGGGACACTGTAAAAGCAGTGCTAAGGGGAAGGTTCATAGCAATGCAGGCATACCTCAAGAAACAAGAAAAAAGTCAAATAAATAACCTAACTCTACACCTAAAGCAACTAGAAAAGGAAGAAATGAAGAACCCCAGGGTTAGTAGAAGGAAAGAAATCTTAAAAATTAGGGCAGAAATAAATGTAAAAGAAACAAAAGAGACCATAGCAAAAATCAACAAAGCCAAAAGCTGGTTCTTTGAAAGGATAAATAAAATTGACAAACCATTAGCTAGACTCATCAAGAAACAAAGAGAGAAAAATCAAATCAATAAAATTAGAAATGAAAATGGAAAGATCACAACAGACAACACAGAAATACAAAGGATCATAAGAGACTAATATCAGCAATTACATGCCAATAAAATGGACAACGAGGAAGAAATGGACAAATTCTTAGAAAAGTACAACTTTCCAAAACTGAACCAGAAAGAAATAGAAAATCTTAACAGACCCATCACAAGCATGGAAATTGAAACTGTAATCAGAAATCTTCCAGCAAACAAAAGCCCAGGTCCAGAAGGCTTCACAGCTGAATTCTACGAAAAATTTAGAGAAGAGCTAACACCTATCCTGCTCAAACTCTTCCAGAAAATTGCAGAGGAAGGTAAACTTCCAACCTCATTCTATGAGGCCACCATCACCCTAATGCCAAAACCTGACAAAGATACCACAAAAAAAGAAAACTACAGGCCAATATCACTGATGAACATAGATGCAAAAATCCTTAACAAAATTCTAGCAATCAGAATACAACAACACATTAAAAAGATCATACATCATGACCAAGAGGGCTTAATCCTAGGGATGCAAGGATTCTTCAATATCCACAAATCAATCAATATAATACACCACATTAACAAATTGAAAAATAAAAGCCATATGATTATCTCAATAGATGCAGAGAAAGCCTTTGACAAAATTCAACATCTATTTATGATAAAAACTCTCCAGAAAGCAGGAATAGAAGGAAAATACCTCAACATAATAAAAGCTATATATGACAAACCCACAGCAAACATTATCCTCAATGGGGAAAAATTGAAAGCATTTCCCCTAAAGTCAGGAACAAGACAAAGGTGACCACTCTCACCACTACTATTCAACATAGTTTAGGAAGTTCTGGCCACAGCAATCAGAGCAGAAAAAGAAATAAAAGGAATCCAAATTGGAAAAGAAGAAGTAAAACATCTGTTTGCAGATGACATGATCCTCTACATAGAAAACCCTAAAGACTCCACCAGAAAATTACTAGAGCTAATCAATGAATATAGTAAACTTGCAGGATATAAAATCAACACAAGAAATCCCTTGCATTCCTATACACTAATAATGAGAAAATAGAGAAATTAGGGAAACAATTCCATTCACCATTGCAACAAAAAGAATAAAATACTTAGGAATATATCTACCTAAAGAAACTAAAGACCTATATATAGAAAACTATAAAACACTGGTGAAAGAAATCAAAGAGGACACTAATAGATGGAGAAATATACCATGTTCATTCTATCGGAAGAATCAATACAGTGAAAATGAGTATACTACCCAAAGCAATCCATAAATTCAATGCAATCCCTATCAAGTTACCATGGTATTTTTCACAGAACTAGATCAAATAATTTCACAATTTGTATGGAAATACAAAAAAAAAAAAAAAAAACTTGAATAGCCAAAGCACTCTTGAGAAAGAAGAATGGAACTGGAGGAATCAACCTGCCTGACTTCAGGCTCTACTACAAAGCCACAGTCATCAAGACAGTATGGTACTGGCACAAAGACAGAAATATAGATCAATGGAACAAAAGAGAAAGCCCAGAGATAAACCCACGCACCTATGGACACCATATCTTTGACAAAGGAGGCAAGAATATACAATGGAGAAAAGACAATCTCTTTAACAAGTGGTGCTGGGAAAACTGGTCAACCACTTGTAAAAGAATGAAACTAGAACACTTTCTAACACCATACACAAAAATAAACTCAAAATGGATTAAAGATCTAAACGTAAGACCAGAAACTATAAAACTCATAGAGGAGAACATAGGCAAAACACTCTCTGACATAAATCACAGCAGGATCCTCTATGACCCACCTCCCAGAATATTGGAAATAAAAGCAGAAATAAACAAATGGGACCCAATTAAAATTAAAAGCTTCTGCACAACAAAGGAAACTATAAGCAAGGTGAAAAGACAGCCTTCAGAATGGGAGAAAATAATAGCAAATGAAGCAACTGACAAACAACTAATCTCAAAAATATACAAGCAACTCCTGCAGCTCAATTCCAGAAAAATAAATGACCCAATCAAAAAATGGGCCAAAGAACTAAATAGACAATTCTCCAAAGAAGACATACAGATGGCTAACAAACACATGAAAAGATGCTCAACATCACTCATTATCAGAGGAATGCAAATCAAAACCACTATGAGGTACCATTTCACGCCAGTCAGAATGGCTGCGATCCAAAAGTCTACAAGCAATAAATGCTGGAGAGGGTGTGGAGCAAAGGGAATCCTCTTAAACTGTTAGTGGGAATGCAAACTAGTACAGCCACTATGGAGAACAGTATGGAAATTCCTTAAAAAACTGGAAATAGAACTGCCATATGACCCAGCAATCCCACTGCTGGGCATACACACTGAGGAAACCAGAAGGGAAAGAGACACATATACTCCAATGTTCACTGCAGCACTGTTTATCATAGCCAGGACATGGAAGCAACCTACATGTCCATCAGCAGATGAATGGATAAGAAAGCTGTGATACATATACACAATGGAATATTACTCAGCCATTAAAATGAATGCATTTGAATCAGTTCTAATGAGGTGGATCAAACTGGAGCGTATTATACAGAGTGAAGTAAGCCAGAAAGAAAAACACCAATACAGTATACTAATGCATGTATATGGAATTTAGAAAGATGGTAACAATAACCCTATACTGGAGACAGCAAATGAGACACAGATGTATAAAACAGTCTTTTGGACTCTGTGGGAGAGGGAGAGGGTGGGATGATTTGAGAGAATGGCACTGAAACATGTGTATTATCATATGTGAAACAAATCGCCAGTCCAGGTTCAATGCATGATACAGGATGCTTGAGGCTGGTGCATTGGGATGACCCAGAGGGATGGGATGGGGAGGAACGTGGGAGGGGGCTCAGGATGGGGAACACATGTACACCCATGGCAGATTCATGTCAATGTATGGCAACACCAATACAATATTGTAAAGTAATTGGCCTCCAAAAAATAAATTATTTAATTAAAAAAAGAAAAAATGTGTCATCCCCAAGGGGAATATCTGCATGATGCATAGCACATGATATACTACACAAATAACAGCACCACATCACAAAGGTTTGTCATGAACCCTCTGATGGCAGATAGTCCTATTTGTGATTCTTGAAAAGTAAAATAAACTAAGTAAGGCTTAAAAAAAAAAAAGAAAGCTGAGCACCAAAGAATTGATGCATTTGAACTGTGGTGTTGGAGAAGACTCTTGAGAGTCCCTTGGGCTGCAAGGAGATCCAACCAGTCCATCCTAAAGGAAATCAGCCCTGAATATTCATTGGAAGGACTGATGCTGAAGCTGAAACTCCAGTACTTTGGCCACCTGACTCCAGTACTTTGGCGAAGAACTGACTCATTGGAAAAGACCCTGATTCTGGGAAAGATTGAAGGCAGGAGGAGAAGGGAACGGCAGAAAATGAGATGGTTGGATGGCATCACTGACTCAATGGACATGAGTCTGAGTAAACTCCAGGAGTTGGTGATGGACAGGGAGGCCTGGCGTGCTGCAGTCCATGGGGTCACAAAGAGTCAGACACGACTGAGTGACTAAACTGAACTGAACTGATTACAAACTGATAATTCTGGGCTCTTGGAGAAGTCCTGGATGTCTGGATTTCCATCACTAATAAAACTTAGGTTACCATTTTTCTTACAATTGTAAAGTGAACTCCCTTTTAAATCCCTTTTCATCTCCTTCTTACTTCCAATTCTGTCACTGACACTAATTACTTTGGTCAATTGCAATCAGTAAAGGTTCTCCCTCTGCTGTGGGCTAGTGATATTTTATTTTCTAAAGGTTAGATTACCCCTCCCACCCACCAGCCTGCCAACACAAGTATATTGTCTATGCTCCTAGTTCTGATTCCATGTACACAAGCTACAGTCCAGTTTTCCACATTCTCAGTACTTAGGAAGGAGGGCGCCCTGAAACCATAGTGAGCGTCCCAGTTACTATATAATTGGTTTACTTAGCCTCCATCATACTAATAAGTCAGTAAGATCACATTTTGGTTTATCTATCTACATCAAGAGAACTGAGGCAACATGAGTCAACAATGGAACAGCTGAATATGCTGAAAAAGTCCCATTTCTAGAACTGGGAGGTCAAGCATTAGTCCCTGGCAGCAGTGAAATGCTGAAAAGCCCCATCTCACCAGCCAGCACTGCCACAAGAACCTACCACCAGCAAAATGGTGCCAGTACTAAGTATGTGTCAAGCGCCACGTGAAATTCTATGATGTGTACAATATGCAGCTCTGCTGGGTTTTCAGTCAACTTTCATCGCTTTCCTTCAGCACCTGGTTTGTGCAAAAGGGGATTACAGAAGGGGACGTGTTGTAATATAATTCAAACAGGAGAAAAGAGACAGAGATGCCTTTAGCAGAACAACAGTAGGGCTTAGAAGCACTATGAACAGTCAATTATTTTTGGTACAAACTTGATTTTTATTATACATGCTTTTACGGCAAGTCTAGACTGATGAGGGCAATCTTCCTTCCTGCATGTATATGGATTAGAAGCATACCCAGGCAACCTTAACCAGAAAAAGACTGAACAGAATTAGTAACTATATAAGACCCAAGACAGGGATGGGGAAAACTCCATCATGAGAAGAGCTTCCCAAACAACAAGGAAATCACCAATTTAGGGAAAGGACTACTGTCTGGATCTGATTGCACAGCCTTTCCTGTTTTCCACACATTCTTGGGGGTGCACGTGCTGTGTGCTCAGTTGTGTCTGACTCTTTACAACCCCGTGGATGGTAGCCTGCCAGGTTCCTTGGTCCATGGAATTCTCCAGGCAAGAATACTAGAGTGGGTTGCCATTCCCTTCTCCAGGGGATCTTCTTGACCCAAGGATAGAACCTGCATCTCCTGCAAGTCTCCGGCACTGTAGCCAGATTCTTCACTGCTGAGCCACCAGGGAAGCCCTTACTCCTGGAGGAGACAGGGGTTAAAAAGTCTCTCCCCTCGCTTTCTCACTGGAGTCAACAAACAGTGAGAGCTTCTTGCCTCCCAATGGGACTAAACTGTATTATCCCACCCTTCTGTTGTATGCCACATAATAAAGGGTTTAAAACAGACCAAGAAACAAAAATATCCTACTCTCAGAAAGTTAATGCTCTAAAGCTACATGTGCTGAGTTGTGTAATATTATATGTATTTTTTAAGCTTATTTAAGACACACCATCAGCTTAATAATTACTTTTGTGAGTATGTGTGTTCAGTTGTAAGATGTACCTTTATTTCAGAAATATTCACTAGACAGAGGGCAAAATGGAATATTAAAAGTGGAAGTGCAAATATTGCCTATGTTGATGGTGCAAATTAAACCTATATCTAATTTCCACTATTTGTAAAAATGTAAAAAGTGACAAACTCAATTAATACACATAGGATATAAGTGCAATGAGATAAATCTTCTCTTGACCAAGGTAGTTCTTTTAAAATAATTTTTCTGTGGGGGTAAAAAAAAAAAAAAAAAGACCGAGAAAGAAAAATACCACATACTAAGCTGGGGCAGAATTCTGAGGTGTGATGTTATTAGCAGCACCTTCCGGGGAATAGTTGGTATTCATGATAAAATGCTGGAGCAATTTTATGACAGATGATAATGAGATTCAAACTCCTTTTGAGAAATTTGAGTAACATCACTCAGCTAATAGTCATCTTGCAATAAGCCTAATGATCTCTAAGTAGACATGCTTTTTTTAAGAAATCTAATTTAACAATGATTTCTTAACCACTTATTTCCCCAGAAGATGTCTCTACCAAGAGTAAATCTTTGGATTGGCTTTCTTAGGAGTCTTCTCCCTACGGCAAGTTTGAAATAAAACTGACACATGCTTACAATCTTAGAAGTTGTCACACAAGAATTAAATCACAAGTGACAGTGATGAATTAGCTGTGCCTCTGCTCTCCCCTGGGAGAGTCGGGACTTCCCTAGTGGCTCAGTGGGTAAAGAATCCGCCTGAAATGCAGGAAACACAGGAGACCTGGGTTCGATCCCTAGGTCGGGAAGATTCTCTGGAGTAGGAAATGGCAATCCACTCCAGTATTCTTGCATGGAGAATGCCATGGACAGAGGAGCCTGGCTGGCTACAGTCCGTGGAGTCACAAAGAGCTGTACACTACTGAAGCGACTGAGCACACTGTTCTCCTCAAGGAAGACCGTGGGATATGAGGGGCAATACTTGACAGAAGGCAGGCCCAGGACAAAACAAAACAGAAAACAACAGGGAACAAAAACAGGAGAGAGATGGGGCTGGGGTGGGGAGGGATGGAGTGGGGGGAGAGGGAGGTAAGAAGGAAGAAAGAAAACAAAAGTTTTCATTCAGTGAAAGCTGGAAGCCAGAGGACAGATTCTCCTTTAACTGAGGAAGAAAGAAGCTCAGCTTGAGATGAAGAAAAACAGTTTAAAACTCAAGACACATAGACTTCTTCATGCAAAAAGTTCAGCTTTGCCAATTCGAAGAGAAGAATACATATGGGGATGAGCATGCTCAGTGGCTCAGTCATGTCTGATTCTTGGTGACCCTATGGACTGTAGCCTGCCAGCCTCCTGTGTTGTTGGGATTTCTCAGGTAAGAATACTGGAAGTGGGTAGCCATTTTCCTGCTCCAGGGGATTTTCCTGACCCAGGGATCCAACCCACGTCCTGCATCTCCTACGTTGGGAGGTGGATTCTTTACTACTAAGCCACCTGGGAAGCCCCATACAAATAGGAGGGAGGGTAATTTAAACAAAATATTCAAACAGGTAGAAAAATATGAAACTTTTTTTAAGGCATTGTTCAAGTTTCTCTGACTCTATGCTGAAGGTCTACACCTTTCTTCCTGATTTGTCCTCCCCATTGGCGGCAAGGTCTTTTTCGGTGAGTTCCTAGAAAATTGCTCTCAGAAAGTCATACTCTGCAGCAAAGGGATGATACAGGAGAT
Organism: Bos taurus; assembly: GCF_002263795.3. Classification (NCBI taxonomy): domain Eukaryota; kingdom Metazoa; phylum Chordata; class Mammalia; order Artiodactyla; family Bovidae; genus Bos; species Bos taurus. The sequence continues at coordinate 14,792,670 of NC_037344.1, read as the reverse complement.
AATCAGCAGGACTGACCCACTGACCATAAACTAGCCCTATCCCACAGTGCCAGTGTCAGAGGGAGAAGCCTGCCTGCAAGTTTCATTTCAGTGTATCAGATCTATTGACTATGGTGTGCCTTCTGGAAAGAAAGGAAGGGCAGGGACATTTTAGTAATAAAATAGTTTTAGGTCTGCCTGAGGCAGCAGAAAGGGTGCAGTATCTTTTTCCCATGCTGTGGTGACATGTCAGTTTTTCTATTTGCCAAGTAACAACTGTAGATTCAAGCAGGAATCTTCTGAAAATAGTGCTATGGCAAAGGGATAGAATTTCAGGTGCATGGCAAGCTTTTAATGGCCTCTCTTATCAATCAATAGACTTCTGTCTATCAGAATCCTCCTCCCTGACCCAACCAGGGAACAGATGATGCCTGAGTTTAAAAAAAAAAAAAAAGACACAATTCCTACAATCTCCAACTTCCTCAACTACTTCTATGATTCACTCAATAAATGTTCGCTGAGAGCATGTCACATTTTAGAAATTGCCCTAGATCCTATAAAGCATTTTAAAAATGAATAATAAATGAGGTGGAATCCCTGTATTCAAGAAAATTAGTCTTTTTCCCCCCAAATATATATATAACATCCAAAGATAAACAATTACATAAAAATTTAAAAGTTAGAAATTCCATGTGAGGGAATCCAGAAATAGTTCCATGAGTATATGTAAATTTAATTATATAAAAGATTATACTTCAAATCCCAACAGAAGAAAGGACTACCTATTGATTGTTATCTAGGAAAATTTAAAGACAGACTTTATCTGAACATAAAAACACATTAAAACACATCAGATGAATCTAAGAATCATAAAGCAAAACTATACATGTATTAGCAAAATTTCTATTAGAACATTCTTACAATCTTTGCTTCTAGAAAAGGCCTTTCCAGGACTCCCCTGCTGGCCCAGTGGTTCAGACTCAACACTCACATTGCAGGGGATGTGGTTTTGATCCTGGCTTGTGGAACTAAGATCCCACAAGCTGCAAGACATAGCCAAAAGATTAAAAAAAAAAAAAAAACTAATTTAAAAAAATAGAAAAGGTCTTTCCAAGCATAAAGAGAAAAGATGCCAAAATTTAATATTCTACAAATAAGATCTTCTGAATAAAAATATCATCATGAACAAAGTTAAAAACAAGCAACAGATGAGAAAAAACATTTGCAGAATATAACAAACAATGATCATTATTGAGAATAAAACGTATAAAAAGTTCTGATTAAACATAAGAAGGAAAATAACCCAATATAAACATGGGCAAAAGAGATGAACTGACAAACTATAAGAGATACCGATGACCAACACATTCATTCTTCCATTCATTCAACCAGTAGTTATTGAGTCTTCCTCTATGATAGCCACTGCCCTAGCAAGTAGACATATAGCAGTGAACACAAAATACAAAAAGGAAAGGAAGAGAATTAAATATAATTTATCTGATTGGCAAAAATTTACAGAGATGTGGAATATCAAGTGCTGGTGAGGATACGGAAAAATGGGCATGTCGTGAAGTTTGGGAGTATAAACCACAGAATTTTTGAAGTACTAAAAGTATTCGATTGTGTATTAACGCCTATATATGGAATCTTTTTGCCTTTTCATACTGCAAAAGCCTGGCATGCTGCAGTCCATGGGGCCACAAAGAGTCAGACATGACTGAGTCATTGATCTGAACCGATATATGGAATCTAGAAAAATGGTCCTGATGAACCTATTTGCAGGGCAGGAATAGAGATACAGACAGAGAGAATGGGCTTGTGGACACAATGGGGAAAGTAGAGGGTGGGACAAATTGAGAGCGGAGCATTGACACATATACATTACCGTGCGTAGAAGAGCTAGCTAGTGCGAAGCAGCCATACAGCACAGGGAGCTCAGCTCAGTGCTCTGTGATGACCTAGATGAGCGGGATGGCAATGCGTGGGAGGGATGCTCGAGAGAGAGGGGACATATGTGTACTTATAACTGATTCACGCTGTACAGCAGAAATCAACATAATGTTGTAAAGCTATTATCCTTCAATTAAATTGTTTTTAAAAAAGTATTTGAAGTATACTGTAAGTAACATCTTATGGAAAACCCCAAATGAATTGTTTGGCCAGTTGAATACAAATTAGCAGGATCGATCAAAGTTGTTCATATAGTTTCATAAGCAATTTCATTTCATAGAGTCTATCCTACAGAAATATTCATACCTGGCAAAAAAGCTGCAAGGATGGTGATATCTGACATCATCCCCACCACAGATCTGACAGTATCTGTGGTGGGAAGAGAGGCAGTAGCATGGGGCCCATGGAGGCCTCTCTCCACGCGCTGCTGATGAGTAGACTGAAGAGAAATTCAGAGTATGTAACAGTCTTCGGAGTCAAATAACATGGGGTCAAATTCTGATTCTGCTGTCTTCAAAATGTACAAATCCAGATTCTCCTTCTGTGAAATAATTATTGTGCATAATTCATAAAATGGTGAGAATTCTCAGAATTCAATTAGGAAACCCATCAAAAATCACACCAAGCAGGCACAGAGAATTCATCTAGTAAGTATTAATTATTAATTAATTTTGAATTACTTGAATCAATTATAGTGAGGCTGTATTCACATATTATTTGTGCAGTTGAAAAGACAATCAAAAACACTCTCTAACGAAAGTCACAAATGGAGGGCTATGGGAATTCAGAAGAGTGAGAAACCTATCAATTATAAATGTTGCCACATCCTAGACCAGCTTCTCCCTAGAACGCAACAAATGCAGAAGAATCACAAATTGTGTTGGGCAGAACCACAAACCAAAGTTTGTCTCACACCTCCTCCCATTAAAATGTAGAAAAGAAAAACATAACTAATCCAATGGTCTCCTAATTGGAGAGCCTAAGTAAATGGAATTAAATATTTACTGCTCCTCTAAAGATTTGTACATTTCTTTTTTTATTTTGTCAAGTTAGACACACTTATAAAACATTCTCCTAAAAGAGTCTCTTAGTAACTAAAGCAAGTTTAAAACTTCTGCAGAAATAATTCTCCTTTATGGGAAATACATTTTTTCCTAAATGATTTGTTGTTCAGTTGCTCATTCACGTCCATCTCTTTGCAACCCCACGGGCTGCAGCATGCCAGGCTTCCATGTCCTTCATCATCTTCCAGAGCTTCCTCAAACTAATATCCATCGAGTCAGTGATGCCATCCAACCATCTCATCCTTGGTCACCCCTTCTCTTCCTGCCTTCAATCTTTCCCAGAATCAGGGTCTTTCCAGTGAGTCATTTCTTCCCATCAGGTGGCCAAAGTATTGGAGTTTCAGCTTCAGCATCAGTCCTTCCAATGAATATTTAGGACTGATTTCCTTCAGGATAGACTGGTTGGATCTCCTTGCAATCCAAGGGACTCTCAAGATCTTCAACATCACAGTTTGAAAGCATCAATTATTCAGCACTCAACCTTCTTTATGGTCCAACTCTCACATCCATACATGACTACTGGAATGATCCCATCCATACACAACTACCTAAAATGATTACTATTACTTTAAAACTATGTATAAATTTTTACAACTGTGTTTTATCACTTGTTTCTTTCTAACAACAATTATTCTTTTTTTATTATTTTTTAATAAAATTTTGTGTGTGTGTGTGTGTGTGTGTGTGTTTAATTTTATTTTATTTTTAAACTTTACAATATTGTATTGGTTTTTCCAAATATTGAAATGAATCCACCACAGGTATACATGTGTTCCCCATCCTGAACCCTCCTCCCTCCTCCCTCCCCATACTATCCCTCTGGGTCATCCCAGTGCACCAGCCCCAAGCATCCAGGATTGTGCATCGAACCTGGACTGGCGACTCATTTCATATATGATATTATACATATTTCAATGCCATTCTCCCAAATCATCCCACCCTCTCCCTCTCCCACAGAGTCCAAAAGACTGTTCTATACATCAGTGTCTCTTTTGCTGTCTCGTATACAGGGTTATTGTTACATCTTTCTAAATTCCATATATATGCTAACCCTCTTACACTGTTGGTGAGAATGCAAACTAGTACAGCCACTATGGAGAACAGTGTGGAGATTCCTTAAAAAACTGGAAACAGAACTGCCTTATGATCCAGCAATCCCACTGCTGGGCATACACACTGAGGAAACCAGAATTGAAAGAGACACATGTACCCCAATGTTCATCGCAGCACTGTTTATAATAGCCAGGACATGGAAGCAACCTAGATGTCCATCAGCAGATGAATGGATAAGAAAGCTATGGTACATATACACAATGGAGTATTACTCAGCCATTAAAAAGAATACATTTGAATCAGTTCTAATGAGGTGGATCAAACTGGAGCCTATTATACAGAGTGAAGTAAGCCAGAAAGAAAAACACCAATACAGTATACTAACAATTATTCTTTAAGGGAGTTCTCAGTGTTACACAACCATGCCAAATCAGAAAAACCACCTGGGCAGGCTATTAAAAATATAGGTTCCCAGGATCCTCCTTTGGAGAGTCTGATTCTGTGGGGCTAAAATGTTGCAAAGGAATCTGCAGTTTTAACAACCATCTGAGGCAATTCTCATGACCAGGCAAGGCTGGAAAAGCCTGGGCTTGATTATCTGTGTCATAAGCTATGTCTCAATTTCACAGGAACCAGCTGATCCATGAGCTGAAATGTTTCTGTGTACCAGAGCAAGTATTGACAAATTGTGTTCCTGCTCTTCTATATGGCCTTTTCAAAAGGCTTGTCTACAAATGTTATCTAGATTTCTTCATTCCCCAGTTTTTTTTTTCTTTTTTAAGAAACAAAATAGATTAATACATGTGTGTGAATTATTTAAATTTTTATTTCATTTTATTTTCATTATTGGAGTGTAATTGTTTTATAACGTTGCGTTAGTTTCTGCTGTACGACAAAGTGAATCAGCTATATGTGAACATATACCCCATCCCTCTCGAGCCTCCCTATGACCCCCACATCCCACCTCTCTGGGTCATCACAGACCACCAAACTGAGCTCCCTGTGCTATACAGCAGCTTCCCACTAGTTAGCTGTTTCACACACGGTAGTGTATCTAAGTCAATGCTTCTCTCCCAGTTCATTCCTTACCCTGTACCTCCATTTACATTGGCAAGTCTAGGTCCTTTACCTTTCCACAGAGTTTACGGTCAGCTTATCAAAAGTCCACCAAAAGAAAAACAAAGAAAATGCATAAATGTAAAATTAATTTGAGAAGAATCACCACCTTTTCACTCACCAAACTGAGTCCCAGTGCCACGGTTGCTCGTTTTCTCACTGTATGCCCATCGAGAAAGTTTCAAAATTCTCTCCATAAAAGTTAAACGTGCTTCTGCAGATTTACTCCTAAGTAATTTTTAGTTTTTATTGCTAACATGAATGGAGTTCCTTGAGTGTGGGTGTGGATATGAAAGAAACAAAGGAAGAAATATATAAACAGAAAATGTGTGAAACATTGTAGATGTTGAACACTGTAAAAACAGCAATATAAAAAAAACCATCTACTTCTTTCCCCACAAGAACCAGGACTTAACCAGAATCTCGTGTGGAATCTTACCTCCATGATCTTATTTCTCCCTTCGTCTTTCACAGTTATAAATTCTATTGTAAATTTTGTGTTAGACATTCAGTGTTTTTCTTTATGGTGCTATCAGCTATTTACATATCTGTGAACAATATACTGATCAGGTTTTGATGGTTTTCAACTCAGTAAGATAAAACCATGCTGTATGTATTCTCTACACTTCATTCAGTCAAAATCATGTTTTCCAACTGAACCATATTGGTACATGTGATGATTGTTCAATAACTGTCGTAGCTGTGGAGTGTTTCCAAGAGTGAGCATGCTAAATTTTGCCTCTTCTATTGTAGATGGCCATTTTGGTTGTTTTCAGTTCGGGGCTATTATACAGAAACTGCTGGTATGAACAATGTTATATGTATATCTTCAGGGAACTGTACTAGTTTTTCTAAAGTCTATGCCTAGGAGTGGAAACGCTGAATCACAGTGTCTACTTATGTTTAAATTGAAAACTATTATTAAGTAGTGTATCATTTTAGATGCCAACATTGAGAATTTCTGCTGCTCCATATTAATGATAACACTTAGCATAAGGCTTTTTAATGTTTGCTCATTTGTTAACTATAGAATGGTATCTGATTGGCAGTTTTATTTGTAGTTCTTTAATTCTACTGAGATAAGCACCTTTTTCATAAGTATATTGGCCTTCTGGATCTCCTCTTTTGTGATATGTCTGTTTAAAAATTTGCTTATTTTTCAAAACTGCATCTCTTTTTTGTTGATTTCTAGGAAATCACTATGTATTCTGAATATTAATCCTGTTTCAATTATATCTGATATTGAAAATACTGAAAATTATCTTCCCACTATGACTTTTTATGCTCCCTTCATGTGTCTTTTGATGAAGAAGTTCATCATATAAAGTGAATAAATTTAGTCTTTTTCTCTGTAGGTTGCATTTTTTTGTATCCTATTTAGGAACTCCTTCCCTACTCCAGTATTATAAACCTAATTTCTCACATTGCCTTTGAAAGGTTTCACAGTTTTGTGTTAAATATATGTCCTTTATCTACTTGGAATTCATATGTGTGTATGACATGAGGTAGGGATTGAATGAACTTTAAAAATTATGTCTTGCATATTCTATTTGCTTACTTCTGATGTACAGGAACAAAAGCAAATTCATCTGTATACAGGAACTTTGCAGATTTTCTCATTAGGTCTAATAGTTACCTGTTATTGATTACACCAGAGCCTTTGACTGTGTAGATCACAATCAACTGTTGAAAATTCTTAAAGAGATGGGAATACCAGACCACCTGACCTGCAGGTCAAGAAGCAACAGTCAGAACCAGACATGGAACAACGGACTGGTTCCAAATTGGGAAAGGAATACGTCAAGGCTGTATACCGTCACCCTGCTTATTTAATTTACATGCAGAGTGCATCATGCGAAATGCCGGGCTGGATGAAGCGTAAGCTGGAATCAAGACTGCCGGGAGAAATATCAATAAGGTCAGATACGCAGATGATACCACCCTTATGGCAGAAAGTGAAGAGGAACTAAAGAGCCTCTTGATGAAAGTGAAAAAGGAGAGTGAAAAAGTTGGCTTAGAACTCAACACTCAGAAAACTAAGATCATCTGGTCCCATCACTTCATGGCAAATAGATGGGGAAACAAAGGATACAGTGACAGACTTTATTTCCTTGGGCTCCAAAATCACTGCAGATGGTGTCTGCAGCCATGAAATTAAAAGATGCTTGCTCCTTGGAAGAAAAGCTATGACCAACCTAGACAGCATATTCAAAAGCAGAGACATTACTTTGCCAACAAAGGTCTGTCTAGTCAAGGCTATGGTTTTTCCAGTGGTCATGTATGGATGTGAGAGTTGGACTATGAAGAAAGCTGAGCACCAAAGAATTGATGCTTTTGAACTATGGTGTTGGAGAAGATTCTTGAGAGTCCCTTGGACTGCAAGGAGATTCAACCAGTCCATCCTAAAGGAAATAAATCCTGAATATTCACTGGAAGGACTGATGCTGAAGGTGAAACTCCAGTATTTTGGCCATCTGATGGGAGGAGCTGACTCACTGGAAAAGACCCTGATGCTGGGAAAGATTGAAGGCAGGAAGAGAAGGGGATGACAGAAGATTAGATGGTTGGATGGCATCACCGAGTAGATGGATATGAGTTTGAGCAAGCTCCGGGAGTTGGTAATCGATAGGGAAGCCTGGCGTGCTGCAGTCCATGCGGCTGCAAAGAGTTGGACACGACTGAGCAACTGAACTGAGATATTCTTAAGTTTTCTCTGGTGGAAATTTCTTCATCAACAGTTTTTTTTCTTATTTCTGTCTAGTGCTTTACCATTTATTTCATTATTGTATCTATTTCATTGGTTCAGACCTCCAGCACAATATTGAGTAGAAGCAATAATAATGAGAATTCCTACATAGTTCCTGATCTTAAAAAACAAAAATGTTCTTAAAGATACAGTTCTATTTCTATTGCTGAGTTTTTCTATCGTTGTTGTTTATTTTAAAATGATGAACTCATGTTGCTGCTGCTGCTGCTGCTGCTAAGTCGCTTCAGTCGTGTCCTACTCTGTGCGACCCCATAGACGGCAGCCCACTAGGCTCCTCTGTCCCTGGGATTCTCCAGGCAAGAATACTGGAGTGAGTTGCCATTTCCTTCTCCAATGCATGAAAATGAAAAGTGAAACTGAAGTCGCTCAGTCGTGCCCGACTCTTAGCGACCCCATGGACTGGAGCCTACCAGGCTCCTCTGTCCATGGGACTCTCCAGGCAAGACTACTAGAGTGGGGTGCCATTGCCTTCTCTGGAACTCATGTTAAGTTTTATCAAATTATTTTTCTAAGGTGTAGTAGAGTGAATAATAACCCCCAATAGATGGCTGCATTCTAAACTAAACCCCAGATCCCGTGAATATTTTGTTTTATATAATAAAAGGCACTTTGCAGAAAAATGGTACAGATTAACCTATTTGCAGGGCAGGAATAGAGATGCAGATGTACAGAACAGACGTGTGGACACAGGTGAAGGGACAGGAAGGGGGAGTGGAACGAATTTAGAGTAACGCTGACAATATATACACTGCCATGTGTAAAAGAGAGAGCTGGTGGGAGGCTGCTGCACAGGGAGCTCAGCTCGGAGCTCTGCGGTGACCTAGAGGGGTGGGATGGGAGTGGGGGTGGAGTTCAAGAGGGATGAGATATATGTCTATACATGGCTGATCCGCTGTGTTGTACAGCAGAGACTAACACAATATTGTAAAGCAACAATTCCTCAATTAAAAAGAAAAAAAAAAAATTCTGAGATGGGGAAAATGTCCTAAAATAGTTGGATGAATTAGATGTAATCACACTGATCCCTATAAAAGGGAGTCAGGAGCATTAGGGTGAGAGAGAGAGAGATTGAAATAGGCTACACTGCTGGCTTTGAAGATAGATGAGACCATAAGGCCATAAGAATGTGAGCAGCTCCCAGAAGCTAGAAAAAGAAAGGGAACGAATTTTCCTCTAAAGACTCCAGAACAAATGCAGTCCTATTAGCACCTTGATTTTAGCACACTGAGACTGACTTTGGACTTCTGACTTTCAAAGAAACATAAGATACTAAATTTGTGTTATTTGAAGACAGTAAATTTGTGGTGATTTCTTTACAACAGCAATACAGGATACAACAGCTATTATATTGAGTTTTAACCTTGCTTCATCTGTGATTACGCTAAATTATAAAATTTCAGTTAGTGAATCATCCTTACATTCGTGAGATGATTCTTGCTTGGTTAAGATATTTCTTTTTTTAATTCAGTGGTAGATTTACTTTAGGAATATTATATTTAGATTATTATAACTTTGTTCATAAATAAGAGTAGCCTTTAATTGTCCTTTCTTATACTACTTTTTTGGGGTAGCACGATTACCTGGCCTCCTGAAAGGAAGTGAGGGGTACGCCCTCTTCTACTCTTGTATATGTTAATAAACAGGTCTTATAAGATTAGGATTATTGTTTTCCTTAAAAGCTTCATAAAATTCAGCTATAAAAGGTTCAGAGAAGACTGCCATTAGTTGAGATACAAACATGTCATTTGGTGTGGAAATATTTGATGCTCTAAGAATCATGGCATTTGTTTTGATAGAAAAAAGGACTGCCACTGTTGAGCATCAATATGTGAATGTTCATTCAGTGCTTTAGTGTGTTTTATAATTTCTTTTGAATCTATTTTCTAGAAAAGTATTTCAGCTCTTTTTCAATCATTAACATGTCTGTTTATAACATTCTCTTCTTCTTAAGCTTTTACATGTAGTGATGCCTGTTATTTGATGCCTAATATTGTTTATCTGTGCTTTCTCTTTATTTATTCAGTCTTATAAAAAGTTATTTTATTAGTATTTTCCATCTGACATTTAGCTTTTTATTTAGTCAATTTTATATTGCTTTTTAATTTCTATTTCTTTAATCATGCTCATATCATTATTATTTTCTTTCTTCTATGTCATTTGGGCTTACTCTATTTTTCTCTTTTAAAAATTTTAGATGCCTACTTAGCTTATGAATTTTTAGCCTTTTTCTTTGCAAATATGTTTAACTATTTAAAAAAACTGGAATACAAACAAATAATTGTACCCCCTTCTTGCCCATTAAAATTTTATTAAGTGAGTTCTTTACAATAAATTCTGTAACAAAACTCACGTTTTCCTTCATCTGTCAGAGAGGAAGAAAATTTCCTCCACCATTCTGGGTTCTTCTGGATGGTCTAAGAATTAAATTGACAATGAGACAGATGAACAGGAGAAAATCAAACAGAAATTTAGTAACATGTATACATGGGAAGGACCTAGGAAAACTGAGTAACTCACCAAAATGGCTGAAATCCTCACCTGAAGTATCATCTTCGGCTTAAAAAAAAAAGAAGAAGAAGAAAAGAAAAAGATATCAGGGCTAGTGGGACTTTGGGACTTGAAAGAGGAAGAAGGCAACTGCATGGAGATGGAAGAAAATGGTACGCAGAATGAACTCTGATCTTTATGGACCACACCTAGTCTGAATTCTTTTCAAGTATCTCTGGAGATAGCTCTATCCTATCAAATTCTTTAGGCAACTATGGAGGAGGTAAAAAGCAAGACTTCCAGAGCCTTCTGTTTCTTAAAAAAATCAGCCTAAATAATCTTCTTGCCAAAGAGACACATTTGGGAACAGCAATTTTTGCTTCCCTATATCACAAATGATAAAAATCTTTTGGTCACTTCAGTTCCAAGAATAGTCTAATAATTTGTAATAGTCAAAATTCTGAAATTTATGAAAAGTCAAAACATATTCCCAATGTTCATTCAGGCCTGCTTTAGAATCTGTTGTGTTCCCCATCCTCCCATCCTCTCCCCACTAAGGATCTCTACCCCTCACCCCCACCCTAGTCCATTAGTGAAACCATGCAACTCAAATTGAGACTCGAACCTACAATCTTTTAATTGAGATCACACCTGGTCTCGGGACTTAATGAAGCTCTGGTTCTTAATGCCCCAGAGCAGGAAGAATTCAGTCAGAGACAAAGTGACAGGCAGGAAGTAGATTTATTTTGAAAGAAACACACAGGTTGCAAAGAGTTAGACACGACTGAAGCAACTTGGCACACACGCATGCACACTCCAGGGAGTACAGGCCATTTCAGAAGGCAAGGGTGGGGATTTTTCCAGCAACTGGGCCGCCACCCACTGTTGACATTTTATGTTTGACCTTGGAACCATCAAGGGACCTGTGGTTGTGTCATTTAGCTTGTTGATTTGTCACAATGAGCACATACTAAGGCTCAAGTTCTAGTGGAAGTCTTGTCCACCATGGTGGACCTAGTTGGTTCTAACCATTTATATCGTGTCCTATGGCTACATCATTCTTTTAAAGGGTGTGCCCTGCCCCATTCCCTCCTGTTTCACTAGCATGGCAGCAGGAATTCTCAGAGTTCAAAGCAGGAAGGCCTTTCTCTGACAGCATCTAAGGTTTTAGTGGGTGTTTATAAAGCTACCCTTCTACTCATTACATTGGTTAGGACTCTTTGCTGCTGCTGCTGCTAAGTCACTTCAGTCGTGTCCGACTCTGTGCGACCCCATAGATGGCAGCCCACCAGGCTCCCCCGTCCCTGGGATCCTCCAGGCAAGAACACTGGAGTGGGCTGCCATTTCCTTCTCCAATGCATGAAAGTGAAAGTGAAGTCGCTCAGTCATGTCCGACTCTTAGCGACCCCATGGACTGCAGCCCACCAGGCTCCTCCATCCATGGGATTTTCCAGGCAAGGGTACTGGAGTGGGGTGTCATTGCCTTCTCCGAGGACTCTAAGGACGCAAATTAAGAAACATTCTACAATATAACTGGCCAACTGGCCAGCACTCTTTAAGGATGTCATGGTCATGACAACAAAGGAATCGTTCTAGATGAAAGGAGACTGAGTAGATACGACAATTACATGCAATGTGTAATCCTAGATTTGGATATAAAAAAAAGGACACAAGTTGGACAATTGGCAAACAAACTCTGGATAATGTTTGTTATTAGATAGTGCTGTGTGAATGGTAATTTCCTGGCTTTCATAATTGTACTATGGCTATGTAAGATTGTAACATTTAGGAAACCTAAATGTATACAAGATTTTTTGGTACTATTTTTTTTTTTTTTATATCTGAAATTATTTTAAAATAAAACATGAAAAAAAAGTATATGTGCCTGTGATCTCAAGTTTAAATCTCTAGCCCAAATCTCTCCCCTGAACTCCAGACTAGTTTATCTAGTGCATTCAGTTTTCTGCTTCTTATGTCCCTGTGATGTAACACAGACATTTCAAGCTTACAATTTCTTAATTTGAACTCTTACCTTATCTTCACAATCTCTTCAACTAAAAGTCTTTATCCTGATCCCTAAACACCACCACTACCTATCCAACCATATTCAATCCATCACTGAAACCTGTTGATCTTATTTACAAATATGTATCTCAAATCCATGTGATTCCCTCAATTTCTATTGTCATGACTCTAGTCTAAGAGTCATGACCTTGACCTTCTGTAACAGGAGGTTGTAGCAGTTTCCCAACTAGCTTGTCCGCTTTGACTAGGGCCACCATCCAAACCATTCTCCAAACAGGTTCCATGTGATACCTTTAAAATGTACATTAGATCATGACTCTCCCGTTTTGAAAATACTTCAATAGTGTCTCATTGTACCTAGAATAAAATTTAAAATTCTTAAGTTGGTTTAAGGCCAATAGAGCCTATACAATTTGTCTGCCCTCCTTAACTCTCTTCCAAACACACAAACCACACTTTCTCTCACTCATCAGGCTCCAGAACACAGTTTTGAGAGTCCTCAAAAACTGAGACCTATGTGTTGCCTCAGGATCTAAGCAATCACTATTTCTTCTTCACTGGATGCTCCTTCTACTGCCTAGGATCCTCTTCCTAAAAGTTTCCCCTTGACTAGTGCCTTTCCACCCATCACATTCAGGTCTCAGATTAAATGTCACCTTTTAGAAGTTTTTCTTCTATAAGCACTTACGATAACTTTTAATTATAACTTCATTTGTCACTTACTCACTGTCTATGTCTACCACTAGACTTCAAGCTTGGTGAGAGCTAGAATCAGGTCTGCTTTGTCCACCTTTATACACCAGTATTTAGCTTATGCTCAATAAATACATGATAACAACTACTTTATGAGCAGCAAGCTAAATTTGTTTTATAATGATGGTCTCTGTAGGCTGGAGATGAGGAATTATTTCCACACCTAAGGAGATGCAGAAGAGGTATCTTCTTCCATAACACAGTTCAGCATCTCCAGTTGGTGGGCATTCTGTGATTTAACATGAAATGAGTAGAGTGGCCTCACATGCTGGCTAGGCAGTCATCTCCCCACCAATTCCCTCTGGTAACTGTAGTCTGCAATGTATTAGGAAGTGCACACGTGGCCTCTTCCTGTATGTCAGGAACACGCACAAAACCACAACCATTTCTGAGTCTCAGAACTACGAGGTTGAGAAGATCTAAATTATGAAGCAAAATTTGCACTTACTGTATTTGGCTCATAAAATTCTGGGTATAAGGTTGCAGTGGGAATGTTCTCATGTAACTTTCTGAACTTTGGACGTGTATGAGAGCTGGGTTTAGAGCCTTTGAAGATTTTGTTGGGAATGTGTAAGTTCCAGCAGCAAAATAAGAAGAAACGGGAAGGAAGATTTCACGTTAAGGGTTTTAATTTCACGGTGGAAACTTGATAATAATAAAAACAAAAAGTATTTAGATTTCAAGCTTTTCATATTATTGCCATTGTGTTAATAGGATTACTGGAATCCGTACATAATCCTCTTTAATTAACTGAGTTGCGTAATCCAAGAAGGACTGTGAAACAGGGGGTGAATTTTTTTTAGAAAGTGTGACCTAAGAATTAACACAATCAATACCGTGTGTACTTATTTCAGAACCTCTTCTGATCATTTCTGGATCTTTTCCCATGGGAGACATCCTGGACCTTAGATTTGGCTTTTAAACTCAATGGATCAACAAGATAAATAGTGAGGTCAGAAGAGAACTTAGGCAAAACATTCTCTAACATAAATTGTATCAGTTTTTTCTTAGGTCAGCCTCCCAAGGCAAAGAAATGAAGCAAAAATAAACAAATGGGACCTAATCAAACTTAAAAGCTTTTGCACAGCAAAGGAAATCATAAACAAAACAAAAAGACAACCTATGGACTGGGAGAAAATATTTGCAAATGATATGATTGACAAGGACTTACTTCCAAGATATACAAGCAGCTCCTACAACTCAGTAACAACAACAAAAAACAACCCAATAGAAAAATGGGCAGAGAGTTAAATAGATATTTCTCCAAAGAAGACATACAGAAGGCCCAATAGACACATGAAAAGATGTTCATCACTGCTAATTACTAAAGAATTGTAAATCAAAACTACAATGAGATACTACTTCACACCAGTCAGAATAAACATCATTATAAAGTCTACAAATAATAAATGTTAGAAAGAATATGGAGAAAAAGGAATCCTTTTACACCGTTGGTGGAAATGTAAATTAGTGCAGCCATTATGTAAAACAGTACGAAGGTTCCATTAAAAAATCTAAAAATAGAGTTATCAATCCCACTACTAGGCATATACCCAATCAAAACCATAATTCGAAAAGATACATGCATTCCTGTGTTCATAGGAGCACTATTTACAATAGCCAAGACATGGAAACAACTTAAATGTCCATCGACAGATGAATGGATAGACAACGTATGGTATATACTATACCATCTTTGCAAATGACATTGCTCCTCACATCCAAAGGTCAGTGTGGGAATGCATTTTGGTTTTTCTTTTCTGGATGTTTCTTCTCCGTAGCCTAAATTATGGCAAGATTTCAGAAAAAGTAGTTGAGTCTATAATAATCAATAGTCCACTGAGTTTTAGGTGTGAGTCATTAAGGGATAAATTTCTGCTTCTCTTAATATAGACTTAAGGGGACACGGATCATGAAGGCAGGACCTGAACTGACGGATGAGCTAGGAAGTGAGTAAGGGGGCACCATGTACGTCTGAACCAGCCTTAGAGACCAGGACAGTACAAATAAGCCACTGTATCTGTCTGGTTGCTGATGTCAGAAGTAATGCTCTGGATGTCTGTAGGCAGGAATAACTGCACCACATCCTCAGGAAAATTCCCGATAAAAGGAGCCCAATTGGGACTGCGGCAGGAGAATGGAAATCCTGACGATCGGTCCCATTTCCTTTTTTGTTCAAAAACCCGACAAATGAAAGAGTTCTAAACTTAAACACTGGCTGGACTAAAAAGAATTGAAGCAAACCTTGTATATGTTACATAAGTCATGACTTCACCAAACGCAAGCTCCTTGAAGGAAGGGACTTTGGTTTTGTTCCCTGCGTTATACTCTATGCCTGGCAGTAGATATTAAATGTACACATACTGATGATATGAAAAGTATTCCAATCTCATCATGACTTCAGTAGCGCCAGGAGGACCTGTTTGGCTTAGAATCATCATGATAGAATATAACTCTGACCTTCCTTAGCTAAAGAACAGCCAAATCCAGAAGAGTTCTTCCTTCTTCCCGACAGTGAGGCCAGTCCCTTAAAACAAGTGACAATCCTTGGGTTGTTGCAAAGACACAACTTATCTGTTTATCTGCAAGTGAAGCCAGGACAGTAGATGTCTAGTATCAGCTGTGTCAAGGACATAAGAGTGATACTGGATGAATCTTCTAGTGTCACACAGCCTGTCTTCCTTCCAAATTGAGAGTGATCACTTCTCAAACTCAGCCTTTGTACTAGCTGTTCTTTCTGCTTGGAAAGCTCATTCCCAGAATTACAAAACCTGGCTACTTCTTATCATCCCTGGCTTGGTATCAGTGTCGCCTCCTCAAAGAGGCCTTCCAGCCTACTATGGTACCTCAGTCACTCTATGGCATCGTCACACTTTATCAAGCAAGCTCATATTCTCCTGTTTCTTTGATGGTGTTTTACTTTTGTTTTAATCTGATTTGTATCTGTCTTCTTCTAGAATGCAGCTGTAGTCATTAGTTGGGTGACTTTGGCCAGACTCTCAGAGCCTCAGTTTCCTTGTTGAGTTAATAAGTATCAAATGAAATAATGATGGAGATTGTCCTGGCATATAGTCCATTTTCAAGAAGCACTGGTTTAAAAAAAAAGGATTATTCAATTTAGTAAGCTTAATCTTTTGAAGGGGGAAAAAATAGTGGCAAATACCATTTTAAATTCTACGAAGAAGAAATATAATTTGCTATTCCATAAATAGGAAGACACTTCTTTCAACTTTACAGTGAGGAATATATGAAAAGAGTGATAAAGATAAAACTTTTTTTTTTCAAACCCATAGAGGGAATAATAATTAAATAACACTAGAGTTTTCCTTTAATACAGTTCTTTAGATGAATAAAGAAATGACTCAGTGTTACCAGGATTTTCCACTAGAAGCATTTTAGTTCCTCTTTAAGATACAGAAACAGGTATGAAATCTTCCTAATTTTTTGCAGAAAATTGTTAATGCCATGACTCAGGAGTGTTTTACAGACTTCTACAGTGTAATGAGCCCATCTTGTGGTCTTTTATAATATTGCTCCTTTTAAAGTGAAACACATTTTTTAAACCATAGGTTTAAAGGTGTCATTCATTCAACAACTTCTGAGCACTCACTGTGCGCCAGGCATTACACTGACTGCTGGAGACGTGGTGAGAGGAGACGTAAGAAAAATGAAGTCCTTGCTCTAATTCGTACAAATTTAAAAGAGAGAGACTTTTAGGCACAGGTAATCACAGTAGGAAAGTTAAGTGCTACGGTACAGAAGTACAAACACACTACACCAGAGTTAAGGGAAGTGCTCCAGAAATCAGAATGAAACTGGTATAGCTCCATTTCCAGGAATAACTCCGATCACTGGAGAAATCATGTATCACTAGACATTGGGTTAAACATTAATTTAAAGTCTTACATTTCACACGCAACTATTATATGCAGATTTTTTTTTAGCCACAGAAAGCTCAGTATATCTGGCTCTAATCTCAATCACCCATTCTCAGAGTGTGACAAGTATAATATTTTTAAAATATCTTCCTATGTATGTCGCTTATTGGTAAGCAGGTTTTCTATCTCCCTACACCCACTTACATCACAGCTTTGAAGAAACAGAGACACAGTGATCTTTGGAGAAGTGAAGGATATGACACAGAATATTTTAATCAGGCAGGGAGAGAGGGGGAAAGCTTGTCCTTTCCAATATGATGAGAGGAAATGTGAATAGAGGAGAATATAAAGAGAGAATGTGAATAGAAATAGGGAATATAACTTTCCCTGGTTGTCCGGTGGTTAAGACTGCAATTTCAATGCAGTGGGCTCCAGTCTGATCCCGGGTTGAGGAACTAAGATCCCATACGGCACGCAGGGCAGCCAAAAAATAAAACAAAGAAGTAGAGGAGATAAATGATCAGGTGTGTGCCCAACCTCCTGGCTTCAAGGCTCTGCAGGGGGAGGAGGAGAAAGTGACAGACTGGGAGGAGCATTCCTTATTCAGGACTCTGGGAGAGGCTCATAATGCAGAGCGGCCCTTGACCAACAAATGGCCACACCCTGTATGGGTGAGACAGTGGAGAGGCATGGTCAGCCAGAGACAGGATCAACCTCTGTTCCTACGGAACAGGGCTCCTGGGATGAGAATGCACAGGCCATAATCGGGGGAAAAGTAGAGCCACAGCCTCTGCTGCAGAGTGGACATCCTTGGCCAAGGTTAGACATAGGGTATAAGAGAGACTCAACAGGACTTAGTAGTATGAGGAGCTAAAGAGAGGCCACATCAGTATGAAGGGGCGATCAGTACTGGACCAAGGCGAGAAAAACTGCAGCACAAGTTTACCAAGCAGAGAACTCAGCAGTAGACAGAGACAGAACACAGGGATTATAGCAATAAACATTATCAAAGCCTCAACCCAAACCCAAGGAGGAAGGCTTTCAGCCCAAAAGCAAGGATGTCATATGGGCAACATCCATATACCCTGATGTCTGGGTCCCTCCACCCCTTCTGTTCAGAATACAGTCTTCATTCATTTCTACATCTTATACCCACATATCATCTCATTCAGCAAAACAAATGGCTCTTCCTAAGAGTCCATCCTCCTTAAAAAGCATTAAAGAGAGAATTAGAAAATGTTAACTATTTTAATATATGTTCTTTCCTAATACTTATATTATCATAAGATTGAACATAGGGTTTCATGGTAAAAGCACATTAAAAATATCAAAGGAAATAGAAAATAGAAGATTTTAATCTTGACATCACTTCTCTAGAAAGATCTCTTTGGTAGAAGTGTGCTAAGGCAAGCTAAAATTTTCTTTCTCTTCTCTTTGCTCACTTACTCCAGATGTTATGTGTATAATTAATACGATTATGATTTAAGAGAAGAGGGATTTTTTTTTTAACTCCTCCAAAGTTTTCAGATCTGGAGATCAGATGAATTTTTCAGCAATCCATTCAACTAATTTGTTTTAAGTATTTTCTAAGCATACTGTGCTGGGAGAAGGCAATGGCAACCCACTCCAGTACTCTTGCCTGGCAAATCCCATGGATGGAGGAGCCTGGTAGGCTGCAGTCCATGGGGTCGCGAAGAGTCGGACACAACTGAGCGAGTTCACTTTCACATTTCACTTTCATGCATTGGAGAAGGAAATGGCAACCCGCTCCAGTGTTCTTGCCTGGAGAATCCCAGGGACGGGGGAGCCTGGTGGGCTGCCGCCTATGGGGTCGCACAGAGTCGGACACGACTGAAGTGACTTAGCAGCAGCAAGCATACTGTGCTGGGCACTAGATAGTATGAGTTATATTAGAAATTAAGAATGTAAGAAATGAAATCGCTTCTTAAAGGATTAGATCAAGTAAGCTGTCATAGTTTTATCAAGATGACTGATTCTCAAGCCAAGTGTATTTTCCAAGGATTTAAGGTTTTGCTGACTTTTTCTCAGATCACTTGGTTATAGAATTGCTTTCTTGAAATTAAAGTAAGATTAATCCTCCAGTTAAGTGGCTTTATGTCAAGTATCAACATGACAGTTTCCTTTTAAAAAAAAGTCCTTCTAAATAAACACTCAGTTTCCTGTTTTCCTACTCTTCATTCATTCAGTGTACTCAATACATATGTATTGTCTGCTTCCACGTGGCAGTAACCTGTACTAGATGTTTGTGATGCAATCGGAAGCAAGACTTTCAGTTCCTATGTTTTTCTCCATTGACCCTCTCTATTTAAAGGGATCTGAAACTCTGGTCTAGATTTTAGACTACTCTAGACCTCCCAGTCTACAGTCCCATCTGCCTTTAGGTAGGGAGGGTCAGCCCTTTCCTGTGTCAAGCCATTCGATGGGTCACTTGCATCCACGCATTGCTATCAACCACCTGTGGTCACGCTGCTCCAACACCATGCAGCGTCCACAGCCTCTTCCTCTAACTGGGTCTCACCTTCCTTGAGTCATGGAAAGGGCAATAAGGCACAAATCTTGCTCTGGCTTTCTCAACTCCATCGTGGGGTTTCTGTTACCCCAAAAGACCTACACTCTAGGGGAAAGAGACAAAAAAGTGAGAAGGCGTCTTACTTGGAACTTACACTCCTCTCCCTCATTCCAGCCTTCTCCGCTCAGGCCCTAAAGAGCTTTTATCTTCTCCCTGTGTGAAGTGTCCTGTATCTTTCCTGCTCTGGAGCTTATAGTAACATTCTTCCTTAGCCTCCCAGTCTTTGGTTCTAAATTATTAAAGAATAGCTTTTGGAATTGGGGGAACCCTTTTCTCTTTGGGGGTGACTAGTTTCACAGTTGAAACTCTGCCCTTCAAAACTATTTTCTCCCTATGGACTATGAGTGTCAAAGCTGAGAGTGCCCTCATTACTCTAGTCTGTCTTTGTCTTCTTCCTCAATCAACGAATGGGTGAAGAACCACAAGCAATGAGAATAATTTCAGGAAAGAGGGTTATGGAACCTCAGGTTAAAACTGCAGCAGCAGCAGTAGTAGGATTATTGTTGTTGCTTAGTTGCTAAGTTGTGCCCGACTCTTTGCGACCCCATGGACTGTAGTCCACCAGGCTCCACTGTCTATTGGGTTCTCCAGGCAAGAATACTGGAGTGGGTTACCATTTCCTTCTCCAGAGGATCTTACCAACCCAGGGATTAAACTTGAGCCTCCTGCTTGGCAGGCGGATTCTTTACCACTGAGCCACTTGGGAAGCCAGAAGTAGCTACTGCTACTTACATTCCAGTAATTACCTGGTAAGTATCAGTTTCTCTCACTAGGCTGCAGTGTCTCTACAACAGAGACTATGTCTGTTTTTCCCTCGAGTGCTTCCCCAGTTAATAAAGACATGACTCTTGCCCTCAGTGTTCAGACAGACAATTAAACAAACAATTACAAGGCCATGTGTTCTGCTCTATAACAAGAAACGATAAAGTGCCTTGGGAGAACATTTGAGGATGACTTACACCAGACTTGGGGAGAATCCCAGAGGAAGAGCTAGATAAGCTGAGACCTGATGGGTAAAGAGAAATAAAGTCAAATAAAGGTTATTTGTGAGGGACTCAAAAATTATGCTCTAGCATTTGGATTTATTTCTAAAGGCAATAGAAAACCACTGAAGCATATAAATAGGGGATTGAAGGCTTTTACAGTAAAAGGTCATTGTGTAGGATAGAGATTGAAAACAAAAGGATGTCTGGAGGTGGGAGAAGCCGTTACGAAGTGTTTGCCTACTCTAGGCAAGTTTGCAGAATTCCAGGTGGCCTGGCCAAGGGTGACAGTGGGAATGGAGAGAAGGACTGAGTTGGTGATGAAGCAGAGAAGGAATGAGAGGACTTCAGGACACTGGCTAGGTTTCTGACTTGAGTAACCAGATGGTACCACTGGCTGATATAAAAGATAGGAGCAGAAATGGTTTTGTGAGCAATCTACAAAGCTATTTGGAATGTTTCTGCATAAAGGCCTCCACGGTCATTTGTTCCTTATACGTATTTTCATTGCCAGAGGTTCATTTTTACAAATTTCTCCTCACCAGCAATAGAAAGTTGCTCAGTCGTGTCCAACTCTTTGCGACCCCATGGACTATACAGTCCATGGAATTCTCCAGGTCAGAATACTGTATTGGGTAGCCTTTCCCTTCTCCAGGGGATCTTCCCAACCCAGGGATAGAACCCAGGTCTCCCGCATTGCAGGCAGATTCTTTACCAGCTGAGCCACAAGGGAAGCCCAAGAACTGGAGTGGGTAGCCAATCCCTTCAGCAGATCTTCTCAACCCAGGAATCAAACCGGGGTCTCCTGCATTGCACGTGGATTCTTTACCAACTAAGCTATGATGGAAGTTCCCATTTTTACAAATTTCTCCTCACTAGCAATAATCGTGTTACCTTTCTAAGATTTAGGGAAAGTTAGAGACCTTCCTCTCTGGGCCTGGCATTCATCCCACATATGCCAGAGCCACAAACTTTCTCTGTAAAGAGCTGGATAACTATTTAACTATGCTATCGTAGCAAAAACAAACAAAAAATAGCCATTAAAAATAAAATGGATGAGCTTGACTGTATTCCAATAGAACTCTATTCACAAAAATAGACAGTGAGCAGAATTTGGTCCATGGGTTGAAGCTTGCCAAGTCCTGAGTTAGAACTGTGTTTCCCAATATACTCTAGCAATGCATAACCTTTAAACACTTCTGGATATACTTCCACTTAGAAATTTTAAAAATCATTTCTCCATTTGTGGGTAGAGTTTTAGCTTGGGCCACTATAACAGATGACCTAGACTGAGTGGCTCAAACAATAGACATTTATCTCTCACAGTTCTGGAGGCTGCAAAGTCTGAGATCAAAGTGCCAGCAGATTTAGTTTTGGTGAGGACCCTCTGCCTGGCATGCAGACAGCTGTCTCCTTGTACCTCATACAGCAGAGAGCACAGAGAAAGGAGACAAACTCTCTTGTGTCTCTTATTAGGTCACTAGTCCCATCGTGAGGGCTCCACCCTCCACCTAATTAACTTCCTCAAAGTCCCATCTCCAAATACCATCACACCATATATTTTCAACATATCAATTTTGAGGGGGACACAGCCATCCCATCCTTAATAGACAGTATATAAGACAAAGACGTAATTTGAAATTACCATATTATTAAAGACCATTATGTTGACTTTATAACCACAGCATCTTTATTTAAAATATTCATAATATATGAAACTAGATTTCTACTTTCTCCCCATTAACAACTAACATATATTTTATTTTTTACCCTTTGAGCCAAGCATCATTTTCCAAATGATAACAGAATAAACTTCGATTTCCTATTTGCAGGTTAAATAATACTTATTGCTCCTAAATAAAAATGTAATTTGGATACAACCATCATTACATATTTTTCATTTTTAAATGAATAGGTATTTAAAGTACTGGCAATCTTTAACATATAAAGTGAGAAAATTAAATAATTCAACTTTTGTATTTGTTGAAAATCAAACTGAGACGAAATTGGAAAAATTGTCTTCTCCCACTTCTCAGCTCTAAACTTCCCACCCCGCAACAACATTACATTCTCCTGCTACAGATTCTCATACTCATCTAAACTTTTTATTTAAGGGGATGACACAGGAGCTGAAAGCTGAAATCAGGTTTGAGCTGAGATTTTAAGTCAGATCATGCCAGTCCTCTGCTCACAGCCCTCCATGGCTTGCCATTTCAACTGAAGCAAAAAGTCAAAGTCCTTCTGCTGGCTTGCTTATAAGTCCCTGACCTCCATTTTCACCTTCCTCTCCTATTTCAGCTTCTTTGCTGTTCTCAAACTTGCCTAGAGCCCTTAACCTGCCCTTTGCCTGGAGACCATTTCTGCCAGCTTAGTATATGGCTTATCTTTTCTTTTGGGCTTCCCTGATAGCCAAGTTGATAAAGAATCCACCTGCAATGCAGGAGATCCCAGGTTAGATTCCAGGGTCCAGAAGATCTGCTGGAGAAGGGACAGGCTGCCCATACTCCAGTATCCCTGGGCTTCCCTTGTGGTTCAGCTGGTAAAGAATCTGCCTGCAATGCAGGAGACCTGCATTCAGTCCCTGGGTTGGGAAGATCCCCTGGAGAAGGGAAAGGCTATCCAATATTTTGACCTGGGGAATTCCATGGACTTTTCTTTTACGTCTCTGCAGAAATGCTACCTCTTCAGCATAGAGAACCTGGAGGGCATAAAATACCTGCAACTCCATCCTGCCCCCTTGCTCTCTGTTTCTATAATACTTATCATCACCTTATTTATTATATGTATATTTGTTTATTTACCGTCTGATATTGTATGAGGACAGTTGTTTCATTGGAAAAGACCCTGATGCTATGAAAGACTCAGGGCAAAAGGAGAAGGGGACAGCAGAGGATGAGATGGTTAGATAGCATCACCTACTCAATGGACATGAATTTGAGCAAACGTAATGGGAGATGGTGAAGGACAGGGAAGCCTGGTGTGCTGCAGCCCATGGGCTCAAAAAGAGTCCAGACAAGACTTAGTGACAGAACAACAACTGTATGAGGGTAGAAACTTTGTTCAGTTCCCTGCTCTCAACCCACCTCCTAGAGCAATGTCTGGCAAGATATATATGCTTAGTAACTCTTTGTTAAATATGAATGAATCGCATGTACTTCAGCTTGTACTTGTGTGATAATTTGATTGATACCTTATATTAGTCAAAACTGTAAACTCTATTAAGACAAAGTCTTTATCCATTTTCACTCATTTTATTTATTCAGCTTATTTGTTGAGTGCCTACCCTATGTCAGCAATGTTCTAAGTACTGGACAAAATTATGTTTTCATGGAGTCTATATTCTAAAAGCCACTAATTTATCACCTATCTATAACCTGGTGACTACTATTTAGTACAATGTGGCAGATTATATTTTCCAAAGAATATACAACCTTTGTCACCTGTTATAGGTTGAATTGTGTCCCTAGAAAGATATATTGAAATCCCAATTACCAGTAACTAAGACTGTGTTCTCATTTGGAAATAGGGTTGTTGTAGTATAGTTAGTTAAAACAAGGCCATAATAGAGTAAGTGTGAATGTGTTAGTCGCTCAGTTGTGTCTGACTTTTTGTGACCCCATGGATTCGGGCCCACCAGGCTCCTCCACCCACAGAATTTTCCAGACAAGAATATTGGAATGGGTTGCCATTCCCTTCTCTAGGCGATCTTCCCAACCCAGAGATCGAACCCGGGTCTCCCACACTGTAGGCAGACTCTTTACCTTCTGAGCCACTAGGGAAGACTATACTAGAGTAAAGTAAAAGTGAAGTTGCTTAGTCGTGTCCAACTCTTTGCGACTCCATGGGCTGTAGCCCACCAGGCTCCTACATCTGTGGAATCTTCCAGGCAAGAGTACTGGAGTCAGTTGCCATTTCCTTCTCCAGGGGATCTTCCCAACCCAGGGATCAAACCTGGGTCTCCTGCATTGCAGGCAGACACTTTACCGTCTGAGCAACCAGGTAAGGTGGGCCGAAGAATTGATGCTTTTGAACTGTGGTATTGAAGAGGACTCCTGAGACTTCCTTGGACAGCAAAGAGATCCAACCAGTCCATCCTAAAGGAAATCAGTCCTGAATATTCATTGGAAGGACTGATGCTGAAGCTGAAGCTCCAATACTTTGGCCACCTGATGTGAATGAAGAACTGCCTCTTTGGAAAAGACCTTCATGCTGGGAAAGATTGAAGGTGGGAGGAGAAGGGGACAACGGAGGATGAGATGGCTGGATGGCATCACCAACTCGATGGACATGAGTTTGAGTAAGCTCCAGGAGTTGGTGATGGACAGGGAAGCCTGGTGTGCTACAGTCCATGGGGTTGCTAAGAATTGGACATGACTGAGCAACTGAACTGAACCAATCCAATATGACTGGCATCTTTATAAGAAAAGGAGAGAGAAAAACAGACAGGGAGAGATGATCACCATGTGATGACAGAGGCAGAGATTGGAGTTTTGCATCTACAAGCCAAGGAATGCCAAGGGTTAACAACTATACAGGAAGCTGAGAGAGGGGCATGGAAGAGTTTCTCCCCTCCCATGGAAACACCTTGCTTTAGGATTTCCAGCCTCCAGAACCATGACTTCTACAGAATTTGTATTCTTTCAAGTCACGCAGTGTGTGGTACTTTGTTACAGAAGCCCTGATACAACATCCCACATGCTCTTATACGGTGACCTTGGCACTCATTCCACCAACTATGAGCAGAGTGATACCCCCTCCCCTTGAAGCTGAGTGAGCTTTCATGGCTGCCTCAACCAATAGAGAGGAAATGACACTGCGTGACTTCTGAAGCTAGGCCAGAAAGATGTCATAGCTTCTGCCTTGTTCTCTTGGGATCTCGCTCTTGCAACCCACCCATTATGCCATGTGGAAGCCCACGCAGCTCATGGAGGAGTCATGTGAAGAGGTACCAATGTCCCTGGTGCAGAGGCTGGTTGAACTCCCAGGTATATGGGCGAGCATCTTGAAAGCAGATCCTCCAGCTCCCAACAAAGCCACCCCAGATAGAAACATGTGGAACAAAGATCAACTATTCTCCCTGAGCTGACAAATGACAGATTCCTGAGCAATGGAAATCACTGCTTTTGTTTTAAGCCACTAAGTTTGGAGGTGGTTTGTTATATAGCAAACACTCTGTATAACATTCTGTATAATAATGTTTGTTATACAGAACATTGATACACATACACTTATTAAATATTTATTGAGTGAATAAATAAATGAACTGATACTTCATAGTGCTACTATGCCCTAATAAATGGGTACATCCTTCAAAATTGATCTAGTTTAAATCTGGAACGTATTTATTTTTTATTATCTGAACAGTCAGATACCATACCAAAAGCACACACTAGTATAATCAAGAGACCAAGGTTCTGGAAGAAGGGGATGGAATCCTGTGAAAATGTATAGATTTACTCTGGAGAAACCGAGCCCCATCACTTTCTGAGATGAAAGATAAGAATTTTCCAATAGATTAGCTTCTGTGCTCATACATTTTAATCCTTGCTTTTCATCCACTAACCACTTATTTCTGTTCCTTGCCCCACTGAACATAAGACTTTTAGTCTCATACCTTTATATCATAACAATGGGTTACCTGACACAGCAGTGCCAGGGACAGTCTTAGAACCCATCCTTACACCATGATAGCTGGTAATACAGAAATGACTACAAACCACACGATTCAGTTCAGTCACTCAGTCGTGTCCGACTCTTTGCGACCCCACGGACTGCACTACGCCAGGCTTCCCTGTCCATCACCAACTCCTGGAGCCTATTCAAACTCATGTCCATCGCGTCAGTGATGCCACCCGACCACCTCAGCCTCTGCCGTCCCCTTCTCCCGCCCACGAATACTACGCACCAAAAGCCAGCCTAATTACATTTCCTATTCTACTCTCGATTAGCTTCATGGTACATCCCCTGGAGACTAGAGGAGACCAAGGATGGCACTTGAAGCTGCCAGCTCTTCCCCACCTTGATAACGATGCTTTAGCCTCGTCCATTCTCCTCCTCTTCATCATCCCTTTCCCCATAGAAACTGATACTGTCTTAGGAGGAAGGCAACCAAGAGGAGGAAGTTGTATGAAGGGCTCCACATTTTATCTAAGAAGTATTAAACACTGCTTAAAAAGCCAGTTTTAAATTATTGAGCCAGATAAGGTTTACATTGGGTATTAAGTTGGTTTCACTGCCTTCCAATTAGATGATGGAGGTTGTATGGAAAGATCAAAGTAATTGTAGGCTACATTCATTAACTATCATTTTTCTGTATGCCCAAGTTAGTAGGTTTTACCTTACTAAACTAATATTTATCGAATTGCAACCATGTGTCTGATATTGTGTCCCTCCTTTCTACAAAGAAGTTTAGAGAAAAAAATCATGGGATTTTAATATTAGCATCTGAAGAGAATTGCAGAAAAAATCTAGCTCTTCCAAAAAGCATATTATTTGTCCAAAGTTATCAGTGGTTCAGTGGCAGAGCCAAGACTTAACTTTGGCTTCCTACTGCTAATCCTCCCACTTATTAGCATATGAAATTACCCAGCCCATAAAAAGTAACCAGCCCAAACTCCAGGGCTATTACTCTAGCCTGGGGTAATTTTGTCTCTGCAGGGACAGAGGAGGCTTCTGTTAAGACTGTATCACAGCTTGAGTTCTTCTCCTGTTGAATCCTGCTCTTATCTTCCCTTCAGCAAGTGCTAATCCTAAGAATCAGATCAGATCAGATCAGTCGCTCAGTCATGTCCGACTCTTTGCGACCCCATGAATCGCAGCACGCCAGGCTTCCCTGTTTATCACCAACTCCTGGAGTTCACTCAGACTCATGTCCATTGAGTCAGTGATGCCATCCAGCCATCTCATCCTCTGTCTTCCCCTTCTCCTCCTGCCCCCAATCCCTCCCAGCATCAGAGTCTTTTCCAATGAGTCAACTCTTCGCATGAGGTGGCCAAAGTACTGGAGTTAGCCTTAGCATCATTCCCTCCAAAGAAATCCCAGGGCTGATCTCCTTTAGAATGGACTGGTTGGATCTCCTTGCAGTCCAAGGGACTCTCAAGAGTCTTCTCCAACACCACAGTTCAAAAGCATCAGTTCTTCGGCGCTCAGCCTTCTTCACAGTCCAACTCTCACATCCATAATAACCACTGGAAAAACCATAGCCTTGACTAGATGGACCTTTGTTGGCAAAGTAATGTCTCTGCTTTTCAGTAAGCGTCTTTTAATTTCATGGCTGCAGTCACCATCTGTAGTGATTTTGGAGCCCAGAAAAATAAAGTCTGACACTGTTTCCCCATCTATTTCCCATGAAGTGATGGGACCTGATGCCATGATCTTCGTTTTCTGAATGTTGAGCTTTAAGCCAATACTGCCCAATAAACCTTCTACACAAGGAATGTGTTTCCCAAGAAAGTCAACTTAATGGCAGACAGACATAATCTAAGAATGCCACTGGGCTGCAAACACCAGTCATTTCTTATGAATAGTATTACATTTCAACAAACTGTGTGAACTTCCATACAATTTGGGCACAAACCATACATTAAAGGCTCAATGCCTCCACTAAATGGTCCTGACTTCAGATGTCAGCAGCAAGTTCAAGGGGTCCCCAGGACACCCACACTTCTAGTCAACTGGCTGCAAATTCAATGGTTCTCATGACGCCTTCAGGTTCTATTACTCACTGGTATGATTCAGAACTCACAAAAGCATTATACTTACAATTACAAGGATTGAACCCAGGTCTCCTGCATTATAGGCAGATTTTTACCCTCTGAACCACAAGGGAAGCCTGACTTACAATTATAGTTTTATAATAAACAAACTCTGGAAAATTCTTAAAGAGATGGAATACCAGACCACCTGACTTTCCTCTTGAGAAATCTGTATGCAGGTCAGAAAGCAACAGCTAGAACTGAACATGGAACAATAGACTGGTTCCAAATAGGGAAAGGAGTTCATCAAGGCTGTATATTGTCACCCTGTTTATTTAACTTATATGCAGAGTACATCATGGGAAATGCTGGGCTGGAGGAAGCACAAGTGGAATCAACAATGCTGGGAGAAATACCAATAACGTCAGATATGCAGATGACACCACCCTTAAAGCAGAAAGTGAAGAAGAACTAAAGAGCCTCTTGATGAAAGTGAAAGAGGAGAGTGAAAAAGTTGGCTTAAAACTCAACACTCAGAAAACTATGGCATCTGGTCCCATCACTTTATGGCAAATAGATGGGGAAACAGTAACACACTTTATTTGGGGGGGCTCCAAAATCACTGCAGATGGTGATTGCAGCCAGGAAATAAAAAGACGCTTGCTTCCTGGAAGAAAAGTTATGACCAACCTAGATAGCATATTCAAAAGCAGAGACATTACTTTGCAACAAAGGTCCATCTAGTCAAAGATATGGTTTTTCCAGTAGTCATGTATGGATGTGAGAGTTGGAATATAAAGAAAGCTGAACACTGAAGAATTGATGCTTTTAAACTGTGGTGTTGGAGAAGACTCTTGTGAGTCCCTTGGACTGCAAGGAGATCCAACCAGTCCATCCTAAAGGAGATCAGTCCTGAATATTCATTGGAAGGACTGATGTTGAAGCTGAAACTCCGATACTTTGGCCACCTGATTTAAAGAGCTGACTCATTTGAAAAGACCCTGATGCTGGGAAGGATTGAAGGCGGGAGGAGAAGGGGACGACAGAGGATGAGATGGTTGGATGGCATCACCGACTCAATGGACATGGGTTTGAGTGAACTCCGGGAGTTGGTGATAGACAGAGAGGCCTGGCATGCTGCAGTCCATGGGGTCACAAAGAGTAGGACACAACTGAGCGACTGAACTGAACTGAACTGAATAAAGGATACAGCTCTGACTCTTCTCTAACTTGTAAAATAGAGAGTCAAAACTATTCATTACTCATCATTTATATTCTAAAATTTCACTGTACTTCCTAATATTCTGTTACATTGTGTTTCTCTTTCAGTTACAGAAAATAATCTGGCACATGTACAGACATCTTAGAAATTAATTTCAGCTTTCATAATAAAATCTAAAGGTCATGTTTCCATTTGTTTATTTTGTTCATACACTCCCAGACTAAATAAACTGTCCTTCTCACTCTCATATTAGGCATGAACATACTTCTTGAAACATTAAAATTATTTGATGTTAGGTTCTATATCTGCCTTTCAAAGTTATTGACATCAATGGAAATAAAGATGAAAACCTCACCTTTCCTGCATGGTGTTTTCCAATATCCTTAGTGAAGTCACCTAGGGTACCTTCTAGAGGAAGTATCTTTCACATTCATTTATTCCTTCAATGGCATTTTCAATTATTCATTTAGCGTGCATGTATTGCATATAACTAATATATTAGGCATTTGATGGGCACTGTGAATGAAGAGATCTTAAATTTTCTCTAGTTTGGAAAATGCTACAGTTATATAGTTCTAAGAGCCCCAAGATGACTTCTTGAATTTAAAAAAGTAAAGGTTTAGCAACATAAGCACCTTACATCTTTTCATTCAAACTATTAAATTTCAAACCAGTGCCCTTCTCCCCTTTCATAACCTAGGGTAATGTGTCCCTAACATTTTATAGTAACAATTTCCATCAACAAGCTAATCTACTTTTGGTATCAGTTAGGACTGTGTTTACCTCTAAATAACCAAAAATTTGACTAACAGTTGTTTAAGCCATGGGGGTTTATTAACATCATGCAACAGGAAGTCTGAGGGTTGGCAGTTCAAAGGCTCGATGATGTTACCAAGCCAAGAGACTCCTTCCAGCTCCTGTGCTCACAGCTTTGGCAGGGGGTACAAGTGTGCAAGGCGGCACTACACCCCCAGGCACCTGCTAGGAATCAGCTCATCCAGAAGAAAGGAGGAAAGAGACTTCGGTTTATCACATCTCGATCACATGGCTCATCCTAGCGTCAACAAAGTCTAAGGAACATGAATCTTTAAGGTTTTCAGCTATTGCAGTAGAAGAAAAGAAAGGGGGGGGGGTTATAAACAAATTTGATACAGTCCCATCTATAATATCGGCCACACTCTTCTGAGGCAGTTATTTTCCATGTATCCCATCCCTCCACAAGTCCACACACTCCAGATCAGAATCACCTTTGGGTGTCATATTTCTTAGGTTGGTTGAAGTAAGCAAAATCTGTGAGATATATACTATTCTGGATATAGAGGGAAATCCAATTTCCTTTTATTATGAAATATAGATTGAATATCCAATTCTTAATATTGAGCATTCAGAGAACTTAAACTCACCTCTGTGTGTTCTAAACTATAAAGCACTCTTACATAAAACTGGTAACCATAGAGTCATTTGATTCAATCTAGATAAACACCAATCACTTTAAAATCCAGGTTTTTCTATTAACAGCAGCATTTAAGAATGTGGATTGGATTTCAGACCTAAAGTGGGCATCCTGGTAACACTGTAACTCTGGTCTGTAAGACCCTCTCAGGGAGAGAGGCAGAATCATAGAGTAGACTGTAAAGCCACTTGTCAGGCAGTCAGAGCTGCCAAGCAACACAACTCGAAGGGGGCTCAGGTCACATACACTATTATGCAGCACATAACACGTGAGGCGCAGGCAAGGGCCTTGCAAAGAGAGTGGCAAGCTCTTTTTCACACAGAGGAAAGCACTGCCCAATCTCTTTCAATCCTATCACATAGGAATACAAGGAAAGTAAACAGGATAAGAGTTTGGGACTTCGCTGGTGGTCCAGTGGCTAAGGCTCCAAGCTTCCAATGCACAGGGCTCAGGTCAGGGATCTGATCCCTGGTCAGGGAACTAGAGCCTGCATACCTCAACTAACACCTGGCACAAAAAAAAAAAAAAAAGATAAAAAAATTTTTTATAAGAGAGAGAGAATAAGAGCTTGAGATATCTTAGCTCAGGCTGCAACCTACTGCCCTATTCTCTCATTCACTAAGAAAGAACCATCAGATTAGTCAGAATCATCAGATTACCCCAAATCAATCAAATCATCTCCTTCAACTAACAATGTGGAGGGAGGGACAGAATCTTCCCTGCCAACCCGTCCCTCTAGGGCAGAGGTCTGCAAGCTATAGCCTTTGGGTCAAACCCATCCAGACTTGTGTTTTTGTAAAGCTGTGTTGGAAACAGCTATGTCCTGTTCTTTACTTATGGGCTCTGTCTGCTCTCATGCTACGGTGACAGAGTTGAGTGGTTGTAACAAAGACCATAGGGATCGCAAAATTGAAAACATCTACTAGCTAGCCCTTTACAGGAAAAGTTTGCCAATCTCTAAAGCAACTGACTTGGCAAGACTTTTTGACCATACTCACAATAAAAAATAGTTTTATTGTAATGCAGTCTGCTTCATATAATTATATATGTGTGTGTGTAGATATACAGATATATACAATTTCATAGGACAATAATTACCCCTTATTGTGTATTATATGGGCTTCCCTGGTGGTGGTGGCGATTTAGTCACTAAGTCGTGTTGAACTCTTGAGACTCCCTGCCTGCCAGGTTCCTCTGTCCATGGGATTCTCCAGGCAAGAATACTGGAGTAGGTTGCCATTTCCTTCTCCAGGAAATCTTCCTGACCCAGGAATCAAACCAAACTACAAGGGAAGCCCAGGCTTCCCGGGTGGCTCAGTGGTAAAGAACCTGCCTGCAATGCAGGAGATGCGGGTTTGATCCCTGGGTCAGGAAAATCCCCTGGAGGAGGAAATGGCAACCCACTCCAGTATTCTTGTTGGAGAATTCCATGGACAGAGGAGCCTGGCGGGCCACAGTCCATGGGGTTGTAAGGAGTAGGACATGACTAAAGTGACTGAGCACACACGCACACATGTGTTATACACTCTGATATCTTCTCTTCTAGTCCATGACATTTTTTAAAGCTGGTCACACAACCCACTAAACTGACCTGCAAACTGCACCCTCACCAAGGCAGACAGGCAGAATAGTTTCTCCCTATACTTACATACACAGTAAACATGGAAAAGATTATAGCAATTACTATTGTTTGTTATTTATTAACTTTCTATTAAAAAATATTTTTGCAGTAAGGGAAAAAATACAGATTTGCCTGAACTCAGTATTCATTTATGCAACCAGTGCTTCAACAAATATTTATATAATACATGTGTTCTGAGTATTTGTTAGGTTCTGCAGGTATAATAGTAAGCAAAACAGACATGGGGCTTAGACTGCAGTAGGAGAAAAAGATTTGAAACAAATACAAAAACATATAATTACTAACTTTCATATGAAGGAAAATCACTAAGTCTCATATTTACAATGTATGCATGCGTGCTGCATGCTCAGTCGTGTTTGACCCTTTGTGACCCCATGGACTATACCCCGCCAGGCTCCTCTGTCCATGGGATTCTCCAGGCAAGAACACTGGAGTGGGTTTCCATTTCCTCCTCCAGGGGATCCTCCTGACCCAAGGATTGAACCGAGTCTCCTGAAGTGGCAGGCAAATTCTTTACCCTGAGTCACAGGGGAAGCCTTACAACATGAGAGGTAGGTGGAAATTAGTCCACTTTTGGAGAGAGTGAGGCTGTTCTACTTGGAATGGTTTTAGTAGGGAAGTGAAATGGCAAATACTGGATGCTTGGGGCTGGTGCACTGGGACGACCCAGAGGGATGGTATGGGGAGGGAGGAGGGAGGAGGGTTCAGGATGGGGAACACATGTATACCTGTGGCGGATTCATTTCGATATTTGGCAAAACCAATACAATATTGTAAAGTTTAAAAATAAAATTAAAAAAAAAATAAAAAAAAGAATGAAGTTAATTGGACAAACAGAATGGGAGGGGAAGAGCAGGATGCAAGTCAATTTTAAAGACTAAAGACTTCAGTTAATATTATACAGCATCTCCTACCCCTGTCTAAGCATTTTACACATATCAACTCATAGTTCAGCTAGAAAGAGGCAGATATGAAGCCAGGATCCATGTCCCAAGACACTAGTATAACCAAACAGCTGAATGAGATAAAATGTGATTGGTAGAGCTGGAAGGAAACCTTACAGGATGGGCAAAAGACATACTCCAGCTGTACTTGTGCTTAAACTTCTGAGGATTCTTGGACAAACTGCCCAACTTCTCTGAACTTCACTTCCTTTATTATAAAGTTAAATATTATAAAATTTAAATTAGATAGTATATTATACTATTGACTGACATAGGGTAAACTATATTAACCTGCTTTCTAAATTCTACCCACTCTCTAAACTCAGAGCTCCTTAATTAAAGGCACGGGACTAAATCTAAATTCATCATTCATTCAGCATACTCATATTCACAAATTGTAGGGGGTAGAGTCCAGTACTCTTGGCCTGGAGGATCCCATGGTCGGAGGAGCCTGGCAGGCTGCAGTCCATGGGGTCGCTAAGAGTCAGACACGACTGAGTGACTTCACTTTCACTTTTCACTTTCATGAGTTGGAGAAGGAAATGGCAACCCGCTCCGGTGTTCTTGCTTGGAGAATACCAGGGGCAGGGGAGCCTGGTGGGCTGCCATCTACGGGGTTGCACAGAGTCAGACACGACTGAAGCAACTTAACAGCAGCAGCAGCAGCAGCAGGTGGTATATATTGGAAGAAAAAAGACAAAAGAGGCATTCCTTCAAAATCCTGAGGGAAAATTATTTTCTTCCCATAATGCTACCTCCAATCTCTCTTTTAAGTGAGTCTAAGGATTTCCGGGGTGGCTCAGATGGTAAAGCGTCTGCCTATAGTAGGGGAGACCCCGGTTTGATCCCTGGGTCAGGAAGAACCCCTGGAGAAGGAAATGGCCACCCACTCCAGTACTCTTGCCTGGAAAATCCCATGGACGGAGGAGTCTGGTAGGCTACCGTCCGTGGGGTCGCTAGAGTCAGACACGACTGAGTGACTAAACTATGTACTATGTAAGGATAGAAAAGATATTTTATAACATGCAAGGTCTCCATTTTACTTCAAATAACCATTTCTTAGGTAGTCACTGGAGAATGTGCTCCACTAAAACAAAGAGGGTAGTAAGCCAAGAAGGAGGAAGACATGGAAAGCTGGACGCAGATGAAGGCAGAGGCAGAGAGGATGCCCAGCATGATGGTGAGGGGGCCCCAGCAGGTCTACAGAGAGGCCAACTGCAACGGGTCAACAAGGACTCGGAGAGGGCTGTCAACAGGGAAAACAGAAACCTCCAAATTACCACTGCATCTGACTGTGCTGAAAGCATTTCAAACTTCTGTGGGAACCTAGGGGCGAAATTTATAAAGGAGCACAGAAAACGAAGCACGATATTTTAAATAAAGCAATTATTCATTTCATGAAAGACAAAAATTGGACAAGAAACATAAACATGGGTTAGCTATGTACAATATTTGTAAGTTTATAACTATGTATACAATTACACAAAAATTCATTTATTTACACATTGTGTGTTCATTTACACAAAAATTACGATACGGGGAGGAGAGACAGAGAGAATGTGTGGCTGTGTCTACAGTGGGTAGCAGAAGGGGACATCTGAGAGTTACAGCCTCAACCTCCACAAAGGAAGTCAATCAAAAGAAAGTTCAACATTTTCAAATCATTATCTCACCATTGTCTAACTTTTACTTTTTATTTTAAGGTGTTTTAAGTAAATATAAATTAAAAATCAAGGAAGAGTAGTATATAGTCACACTGAAGAAATAACAGGAGAAAAAAGCTAAAGAAGAGTTGAAGGCAGTGCGGAGAGGAAATTGGGGGTAGGGCAGGCAGAGGAGAGAATAACTGCTTTTCTTTTACGCTTACAGTGGCATCTGTGCAACTGCATGCAATAAATAAAAACTTAATTTTAAAATGACATTTACATTAAATAAGCATCACTGCAGGCTTCCAGGAAAAGTGTTTTAAGCTATTTAAATATTCCTAGGACTCTCTTAGAATATTGGACAATGATCATAACCTGGACCTCGCATAATAAAAGCTTAAGTGACTTTACAGTGACTTTATTTGGGGTCACTTGGATTATACCTATGATAACACTATGAAGTATAAGTATCCCATTTTAGAGGTAAGAAAACCACGTTAAATAATTCACTCAAGAGCATACTGCCAGGGACTTCCCTGATGGTCCAGTGGTTAAGACTTGGCCTTCTAATACAGGGGGTACCCGATCAGGGACCTAATTAAGATCCTACATGCCTCGCAACCTTACCAGAACATAAAAAACAGAAGCAATATTGTAACATATTCAATAAAGACTTTAAAAATGATCCACATCCCCCAAAAAACAATTAAAAAAAGAAAAAAAAGCACACTCCCAGTACAAAGAGGTTATATATGTAGCTCCCACATAGCATCAGAGACATTCAATTTTTATTGAATATCAAAAGCACAATTCTAGAAGTCAAAGAATTTTTCTAAGTGTCTAGCTTAACTTTCTTTCACTGAAAGGTGATCATGTTCAAAGTGAAACTGGAAAAGTTATTCACTAAATCATCTAGTAGCACATTTCTACTTTGATATTTATTCTACTGGCCTATTTTACTTTATTATTGTCCTCTTATTTTTGTCAAAAATAAAATGTATTACAAATTCACAATTTGTGAAAAGTTATCAAGAGTAAAGAAATATATAAGCTGTAAAACTCTACAAAATCATGAACATTTATTTATGGGGATGGCAGACAACAAACAATAGTTGTATACTGATGATCTGTGTGAATACCATATGCCCTGGAGTTAGATTCTATTTTTGATAAACTAGTCATTTAAGTGTGAAATTATAGAATATGCCTACAGTACATTACTGCCCACAGATTTAATTGCGGAAAATGTCCTTTAACAGTGTGAACAATCTACGATGAAGAATTTGGCTGAGGGTTAAGACTTCATCAACATTTGAACAGCTTCAAGTAAGTCAAACATTAATTTTGCCTTTTGAAAATCTTTAACTTAAACACTCTTACAAGGTGCTTATTTTTTTGACAAAACCAATGAAACTTGACTCAAAAACTATTCTTAGTTAGGTCACCTAACTAAAGAGTAATGACTACAAATAGGGTAACTATTTTCATAAGTTTTATCAAAGTTCCTATTTTCCATGTTCTATAGTAGGTTGGAGTGATGGGGACAAAAATAAAAGGCAATTTTAAATGAAGGGAATGGTTTCCTGCTTCAGTAATGCCTTGATATCTCTCAGTTTCATCTGTCTCTAGTCGGATCCTAGAACTTCCCATATGGCTCAGCGGATAAAGAATCTGTGTGCAAGGCACTTTGGTTTTCCCATTATTGCTAATTCCATATCCCTGATGTCTTTATTCTATGTCACACTCTTCAAGTTCTTTCAAGAGGTTTTACTAAGCAGAGTACATGAAGACATGGAGCCGAAGAAAAACAACACCCAGTTGTGGATGTGACTGGTGATGGAAGCAAGGTCTGATGCTGTAAAGAGCAATACTGCATAGGAACCTGGAATGTTAGGTCCATGAGTTAAGGTAAATTGGAAGTGGTCAAATAGGAGATGGCAAGACTGAACATTGACATTTTAGTAAGATCATGGCATCTGGTCCCATCACTTAATGGGAAATAGAAGGGGAAACCGTGGAAACAGTGTCAGACTTTATTTTTTGGGGCTCCAAAATCACTGCAGATGGGGACTGCAGCCATGAAATTAAAAGACGCTTACTCCTTGGAAAGAAAGTTATGACCAACCTAGATAGCATATTCAAAAGCGGAGACATTACTTTGCCAACAAAGGTCCGTCTAGTCAAGGCTATGGTTTTTCCAGTGATCATGTATGGATGTGAAGAAAGCTGAGCGCTGAAGAATTGATGCTTTTGAACTGTGGTGTTAGAGAAGACTCTTGAGAGTCTCTTGGACTGCAAGGAGATGCAACCAGTCCATTCTAAAGGAGATCAGTCCTGGGTGTTCTTTGGAAGGAATGATGCTGAAGCTGAAACTCCAGTACTTTGGCCACCTCATGTGAAGAGTTGACTCACTGGAAAAGACCCTGATGCTGGGAGGGATTGGGGGCAGGAGGAGAAGGGGACAACAGAGGATGAGATGGCTGGATGGCATCGCCGACTCAATGGATGTGAGTTTGAGTGAATTTCGGGAGTTGGTGATGGACAGGGAGGCCTGGTGTGCTGCAATTCATGGGGTCACAAAGAGTTGGACATGACTGAGCAACTGAACTGAACTGTACTGAACTAAAATAGACGGAATTGGTGAATTTAACTCAGATGATCATTGTATCTACTACTGGCAGCTTGAATCCCTTAGAAGAAATGGAGTAGCCAACATAGTAAACAAAAGAGGCTGAAATGCAGTATGTGGATGCAATCTCAAAAATGACAAAATGATCCCTGTTCATTTCCAAGGCAAACCATTCAATACCACACTCTATTTCCCAACCACTGATGCTGAAGCTGAAGTTGAACAGTTCTATGAAGACCTACAAGAACTAACACCCAAAAAAGATGTCCTTTTCATTATAGGGGACTGGAATGCAAAAGTAGGAAGTCAAGAGATACTTGGAGCAACAGACAAATTTGGCTTTGGAGTACAAAACGAAGCAGGGGAAAGACTAACAAGAGTTTTGCCAAGAGAACACACTGGTCATAGCAAACACCTTCTTCCAACAACACAAGAGAAGACTCTACATGTGGACAAGACCAGATGGTCAATACCAAAATCAGATTGAGTATATTCTTTGCAGCCAAAGATGGAGAAGCTCTATACAGTCAACAAAAACAAGACTGGGAGCCAACTATGGTTCAGATCATGAACTGTGTATTGCCAAATTCAGACTTAAATTGAACAAAGTAGGGAAAACCACTAGACCATTCAGATATGACCTAAATCAAACCCCTTTCGATTATACAGTAGACGTGACAAATAGATTCAAGGGATTAGACCTGACAGACAGATTGCCTGAAGAACTATGGATGGAGGTTTGTGACATTGTACGGGAGGCAGGGATAAAGACCAGCCCCAAGAAGAAGAAAGGCAAAAAGGCAAACTGGTTGTCTGAGGAGGTCTTACAAATAGCTGAGAAAAGAAGACAAGATAAAGGTAAAGGAGAAAAGAAAAGATATACCCATTTGAATGCAGAGTTCCAAAGAATAGCAAGGAGAGATAAGAAAGCCTTCCTCAGTGAATAATGCAAAAAACAGAGGAAAACAATAGAATGGGAAAGACTAGAGATCTTGTCAAGAAAATTAGAGATACCAAGGAAACATTTCATGCAAAGATGGGCACAATAAAGCACAGAAATGGTATGGACCTAACAGAAACAGAGATATTAAGGAGAGGTGGTAAGAATAGAGAGAAGAACTATACAAAAAAGATCTTCATGACGCAGATAACCACAGTGGTGTGATCACTCACCTAGAGCCAAACATCCTGGAATGTGAAGTCAAGTGGGCCTTAGGAAGCATCACTACAAACAAAGCTAGTGGAGGTGATACAATTCCCACTGAGCTATTTCAAATCCTAAAAGATGATGCTGCCCTCAATATGCCAGCAAATTTGGAAAACTCAGCAATGGCCACAGAACTGGAAAAGGTGAGTTTTCATTCCAATCCCAAAGAAAGGCAATGCCAAAGAATATTCAAACTACCACACAACTGCACTCATCTCACACACTAGCAAAGTAATACTCAAAATTCTCCAAGCCAGGCTTCAACAGTACCTGAACTGAGAACTTCCAGATGTCCAAGCTGAATTTAGAAAAGGCAGAGGAACCAGAGAACAAACTGGCAACATCCACTGGATCATCAAAATAGCAAGAGAGTTCCAGAAAGGCATCTACTTCTGCTTTATTGACTATGCCAAAGCCTTTGACTGTGTGGATCACAACAAACTGGAAAATTAACAAAGAGATGAGAATACCAGACCACCTGACCTGTCTCCTGAGAAATATGTACTCAGGTCAAGAAGCAAAAGTTAGCACTGAACATGGAACAACAGACAGGTTCCAAATAGGGAAAGGAGTACTTCAAGGCTGTATATTATCACCCTGCTCATTTAACTTAAATGCAGAGTACATCATGAGAAACGCTGGGCTGGATGAAGCACAAGCTGGAATCAAGATTGCTGGGAGAAATATCAATAACCTCAGATATGCAGATGATGCCACCCTTAAGGCAGAAAGCGAGACCTAAAGAGCCTCTTGATGAAAGTGAAAGCAGAGAGTGAAAAAGATGGCTTAAAACTCAACATTCAGCAAACTAAGACCATGGCATCTGGTCCCATCACTTCATGTCAAATAGATGGAGGAAACAGTGCAGACAGACTTTATTTTGGGGGGCTCTAAAATCACTGCAGATGGTGTCTGCAGCCATGAAATTAAAAGACACTGGCTCCTTGGAAGAAAAGCTATGATCAACCTAGACAGCATATTAAAAAGCAGAGACATTACTTTGCAACAAAGGTCCATCTGGTCACAGCTATGGTTTTTCCAGTAGTCATGTATGGATGTGAGATTTGGAATATAAAGAAAGCTGAGCACCAAAGAATTGATGCTTTTGAACTGTGGTGTTGGAGAAGACTCTTGAGAGTCCCTTGGACAACAAGGAGATCCAACCAGTCCATCCTAAAGGTATCAGTCCTGAATATTCATTGGAAGGACTGATGTTGAAACTCCAATACTTTGGCCACCAGATGTGAAGAACTGACTCCCTGGAAAAGATCCTGATGCTGTGAAAGATTGAAGGTGGGAGGAGAAGGGGACGAAGAGGATGAGATGGTTAGATGTCATCACTGATGCGATGGACATGAGTTTGAGTAAGCTCTGGGTACTGGTGATGGCCAGGGAAGCCTGACATGCTGCAGTCTATGGGGTCGCAAAGAGTCGGACATGACTGAGCGACTGAACTGATATGTAACAAGAGATTTAAGCAAAAGAGACATTGTTAGAGAGAAAAAGAGGAGGTTATGAGGGAGGCTCAAGAAGGAGAGTATATATGTATACTTTTAGCTGAGTCACATTGTTGTACAGCAGAAATCAACACCACATTGTAAAGCAATTACCTCAAGTAAAATAATTTTAATACAATAAAAAGAGGACTTACTGAAGCTCATGTAACTGGAGGAAGACTTGAGCAGGAAGCATCTGTGAAAGGAAAAGAATCCAGTCAGCTCAAAACATCGTTACCATGAAATGACACAACTCCAAACATCTCTTGTCCCTATGAGTTGTGAAAAATTAATAAACAGAAACCTCAATGAAATAGATTTGGGAGACCAGAAGGGGAGATCTCATGCCCTGTGAGCATAGCAGAGCCTAACAGAAGAAGACGACTCCTCTTCTTTCCTGGCAAGGACACGAAGAGCCACAACCTCCTCTTTGTTCACTAGAGCTCTCCCCTGCTCCAATTCCCTCTACAAGACAGTTCTCCTTCCCCTGCTGTGCAGGGGACATGCAGGTTGGCTCATCATGGCTATAGACCCTCAGATTGCAAGTCTGCTGATCCTAAATAAACGCATCTCTGCTAGAGAAATATCTGGCAGTCTATTTGCTTTTGTTTTTAAATATTGTTTTTTTGATGTGGACTGTTTTTAAAGTTTTTGTTGAATTTGTTCCAATATCGCTTCTGTTTTATGGTTGTGTTTGCTTGTTTGTTTTTCGCTGTGAGGCATGTGGGACTTTGCTCCCAGAACAGGGATTGAACCTGAACCCCTGCACTGGAAGGCAAAGTCCCCACCACCCGACTGCCAGGGAAGTCTTGGCCTAGCCTTGGTCACATAGAGCAGAGAACAAAATCCAATGACAGCAGGATTCCACAAAATTCACATGAATGGAGAGTGGGATGGAAATACCACTAAGGGAAGGATTGCTATTAAAAAAAAAAAAAAAAGGTGGGAGGTAACTGTTCATAGAGACAGAGGCAGGGGGAATATGCATGAACTTGATAAGCATGCTACTCACTCAAGTGTCAAAGACCTACATGCATCTCTACCCAGCTATTAACCCTCTCCTTTTGTAAAATAGGTGCTCCCTGCTCCTGTTTAAGCAGAAAATCTCCTGAGGTGCTTACAGCCCATACTCTACCATCTCTTCTTTTGCCATCTCTCTCCAATATTTCTCCCAATCTCTCTTCTAATATGCTTTATCGTACCACACAAATAGCCCCAAATCTCCCCCATCCTAAAAACAAGTCCTTCTGACAAATGTTTCCTTTGGCAAACTCTTTCTTCTTTTCCACCAAGCTCCCAGGAAGGGAAGCCCATGTACTTCCGACTTCCTCCCTGCCTCAGCATCCTGGCTTAGTTTACACTGTCTCACTGGACTGCACTTCTCGAGTCAAAAACAACTTCCTGTCACATCTAGTTGGCATATTCTGGCCCCTGCTTTTTCAAGTTAGAATACCACAGTGGTTTAAGAACATCAACGATGTAGTCACGTCCAGGGTTCTCGATCTTGACTTTGCCACTTACCTTAGGCAACTTATTTCTTCTATTTTCTTATCCACGAAGAATGGTGAATAAAAATACCTATAGCACAGATTTAACTTGAAGTGAAAGTGAAAGTGTTAGTCACTCAGTCATGTCTGACTCTTTGCCAGCCCATGGACTGTAGCCCACCAGACTCCTATGTCCATGGAGTTCTCCAGGCAAGAATACTGGAGTGGGTTGCCATTTCCTTCTCCAGGGGAACTTCCTGGCCCAAGGATCAAACCCAGGTCTCCTGCATTATAGGCAGATTTTTACCGTCTGAGCCACAAGGGAAGCCCCTTAAGTTGAAGGGGCTCAAAGCACAGCCTGACATATAGTAAGAGCAACATAAGTTGTAAGCTACTCATCATTATTATTTTACTGGGCCTTTTTTAATGGTATTTAATATTATTAATAATATCCTTAAAATCCTTCAGTTTCCTTGGCTTCTCTGATATTATTCTCTTGAAGTTCTTCTCCTCCTCTGTCATCTTTTCAAGTGCCTCTTTCATTATCTGACTCTTAAGTTACTCTGGGTTCTTTTCGTTTTTCATTTGACACACTGTCCTTTGAGAAACTGTATCCACTCCCATGGTCCAAGTACCCTTATAATGAACACTTCTCTGTGCTCACTCCCTCCCTCTCTCTCTCTTTCCCTCTCCAGCTGTCTGTCATTTCACTCAACAAATAAGCATTGACAGTTATTCTCTGCCAGGCATCATGCCAAGCATTCTGACCCAGATTCCTGCCAGAGCTCCAGAGCCACAAAACCCATTTGACCTCTCTTGAGGTGTCTCAAAGGCACCTCACGTTCGAGGTGTCCAGAAGTCCCTAATCTTTCAAATGTGTTCCTCATTCCATATTCCCTGACCCAGAGACAAGGGCTTTCACTCACTAGGGTGCCCAATCCAGAATCCAAAGAGCTACACCTGAGCTCTACACCAGGACCCTCTCTGCTTCTAATTAGTGGCTAATCTCTCTCTCTTAAACATTTGTCTGTTGTATGGAGTTTGACAGGTCAGGAAGCGACAGTTAGAACTGGACATGGAACAAGAGACTGCTTCCAAATAGGGAAAGGAGTACATCAAGGCTGTATATTGTTACCCTGCTTATTTAACTTATATGCAGAGTACATCATGAGAAACGCTGGGCTGGAGGAAGCACAAGCTAGAATCAAGATTGCAGGGAGAAACATCAATAACCTCAGATATGCAGATGACACCACCCTTAAGGCAGAAAGTAAAGAACTAAAGAGCCTCTTGATGAAAGTGAAAGAGGAGAGTGAACAAGTTGGCTTAAAACTCAACACTCAGAAAACTAAGATCATCTGGTTCCATCACCTCATGGGAAATAGATGGGGAAACAGTGGAAACAGTGACAGACTTTATTTTGGGGGGCTCCAAAATCACTGCAGATGGTGACTGCAACCATGAAATTAAAAGACGCTTGCTCCTTGGAAGAAAAGCTATGACCAACCTAGACAGCATATTAAAAAGCAGAGATATTACTTTGCCAACAAAGGTCCATCTAGTCAAAGATATGGTTTTTCCAGTAGTCATGTGTGGATGTGAGAGTTGGACTATAAAGAAAGCTGAGCGCCGAAGAATTGATGCTTTTGAACTGTGGTGTTGGAGAATACTCTTGAGAGTCCCTTGGACTGCAAGGAGATCCAACCAGTCCATCCTAAAGGAAATCAGTCCTGAATATTCATTGAAAGGACTGATGCTGAAGCTGAAACTCCAATACTTTGTCCACCTGATGCAAAGAATTGACTCACTGGAAAAGACCCTGATGCTGGGAAAGATTGAAGGCTGGAGAAGAAGGGCACGACAGAGGATGAGATGGCTGGATGGCATCACCAACTCAATGGACATGAGTTTGAGTCAACTTGGGGAGTTGGCAATAGACAGGGAGGCCTGGCATGCTGCAGTCCATGGGGTCACAAAGAGTCGGATATGACTGAGCGACTGAACTGAACTGAACTGATGGAGGTTGAGTTCCCTGGGCTCTCAAGTCACAGCTATACCATTTTCTGACTCCATAACATAAGTCGTCTAGCCTCTCTAGACCTCATTTTTCTCTTCTGTAATATGGGGATGAATATTCCTTCATAAGGATGTGTGTGTGTCTGCGTGTGTGTGTTTAGTTGCTAAGTCATGTCTGACTCTTTGCAACCCCTTGGATGGTAGCCCACCAGGCTCCTCTGTCAGTGGGATTTCCTAGGCCCCACTGGTGCCACC
Organism: Bos taurus; assembly: GCF_002263795.3. Lineage (NCBI taxonomy): Eukaryota > Metazoa > Chordata > Mammalia > Artiodactyla > Bovidae > Bos > Bos taurus. Next base: position 14,748,334 of record NC_037344.1, on the reverse strand, counting down.
TGGGAAGCCCAAGAATACTGGAATGGGTTGTCATTTCATTCTCCAGGGGATCTTCCCGACCCAGGGATCAAACCCACGTCGCCTGCATTGGCAGGCTTCTTTTCTGCTGAGCCACCAGGGTGCTGCCACAGGGACATGGTGAGTATTAAATGCAACAGTCCATGAACCGTACACAGCACTGTGCATAGCACATACAAAGCATTCAATAAATAAAGATTATTTTATTAGCTCATCCTCACTGACACTATATTTGTTTAAACCTCTGACCTTTTTTGGCTAGCATCCTAACCAGTCAGCAGTAGCATCCTATCCAGTCTCCTTATATCTTACCTTGTGCCTCATCAGTCCATTCTTCATACCACTACCCAAAAATCTGACATAAAACACATTAGCATAAAATAGAAATGCAGTGAACTCAGAAGTGAATAGTTCACAGCCTCTGAATTAGTCACATATGGTGGGGGGAAGTCTCCCCATATTGAATCTGTATGAAAATTAGTATCAGATCAATGGTAAAGATAAGGGTCTTGTAATCAATTTTCAAACACAAATCGCATTTCCAAAATACTGGCAAACTTCCTCCATAGCAAATACTATTCATATCCATTAAACTTGGCCAAAGTAAGTGGTTAAGGTCATTTACGAAAAGATTCTAATTCCTGATTCTTTGTTAATTGACCAAAATATAAAAGAGATGAATGTTTACAACTAAATTCAATACCAAAGGAAGCCCACTAAGAAGAGAAGCTATATAACACCAAATTTTTGATAAGCATTTTTAAAATTCAGAATTGTCAACAACCTGTAAGTTTAACGAACCTTTTCAACATGCCCTGAAAAAAAAATTGCATGAAGCAGCATTTTCTCTATTATTTATTTAACATTTTTAGTCAAATACACTTACAAAATTATTATTATTCACTCGCTAAACAAACAAGGGTACGCTAATTTTTTTTATTTTTTACCTCAAAAGTACCAGAGGGAAGAAATATTCAGAATACCTCATTTTTCATAGTTGAGTCAGCTGTGCTTTTAAAAGCTTCTGCAGCAAACCAAACCTTATGGGATAACTGATGTCTTCATTACTGCTTTCTTTGTAACTTCATCTGTCATATAATCCCATCTTGAGCTACGTTATTAAAAAGTTATAAAACGTAGAGATAGGGAGATCAAGATTAGTTCCTTCACAAATGAAACCATAAAATCAATGAAGCACCATTATTCATACATAGATAAAAGGAAATGTACAACTTTTGCTGATATTATGCCTCCAAAATACTTAAAAGGCAGAGTTTCCACATCATTGTACAAGTCCTGGTCACAAATTTCTTATCATGTGCGTGTATTTGAAGAGTTGAGAAGGCAACTTGTTCAGAGAATTTGTTAAATGGCTAAAGACAAGAGACAATTCTAAAGAGAAGGTATTTTTGAAAATTATATCTCTGTCCAAACTACAAGAATCTTATTTCCAAAATATATTTGTTAGTAAATAATGCATCAGAGTCTTCTGAAATATTTGCAACTCAAATTTATACATTCCTTAGCCCTGTCTAGAATTAAAAGTGCACAGATCTAAAGTGTTTATTTTTTGTGCAGTCTGGCTTTCAGACCATATGAAAAAAACAAACACTGGCATTTAATTTAAAATAAATTTTAACAACGAATAGGACTAATAACGTATTTAACTTCTGGCCTAATAACAGCAGTTCCCATAGGTTGCAATAAGAGAAAAACAGCAAGCATAATGTGATGAAAGAAATATACATGAATTAGATGAGATTAACAATTCTCTACAAAGCCTATTCAAACTGCTGATGAAACTTTCTGAAAGGTTACATGAATCATTTTTAACCTTTCAATTTTGGCTTACAGTTACTATATTCTTCAAAAAAATCATTAGCAATAATCAAGAGTTTCACATTATTGAGAAAAGAAATCTTGAAAGAAGCAGTAGTTTCTCTTTCATTTGACATATCAAGTCTCTTTCGACCACGTGCCCAATCTCTGGAGATAAATTCAGTAGCATGGTCTCAAGAACACCCTCTCGGTCAGTCCCATTCTCAAACCAAAGATGACGGTGCTGCCAATATATTGCTGTTACGTTATGATAGACAACCGGGGTAACATATTACTCCATTTAGTTCAACAGGCCGGATTCACCAAGGCATCTCTTTCCTTTCTATCACTCACCAACACACATTTTCTACCGCAAACTTAGCTTTACCTCCCATTCTGTGCAACAGAGGCTTGGGAACAAACATCCAATTATCCACACCATAATTATTGTCTCTACTTTATAATACTCTACAAAGGCACTGTGGTGCAGCAGAAATCACATGAAGTTTGAAATAAGGCAGATAGTGGTTAGAATCCCAAGATGACTTACTAGATATAAGCCCTTGAGAAAATTACTCAGCCTGAATCTGTATCATTATCTGTAAAATAGGAGGAACAATACTTCATCAGCAAATTTGTTGTAAAACTTAAATGTAGTATATAAAGTACCCATCCCCACCAAATAATAAATACAAAGGCATACATTAAAGCAACAAGTTTTCATTCTTTGTGCACAGCAAGGTCATGCTTTGTACTGTTATCTATAAAAAGGTAACAAGGCCTCCGTGAATTATTTAATCCCACTCCCTGCGGCCCATCACCAATCCATTCCCCACTTCTGTTGCTTTCATTCCTAGCCAGGTGATCCTATGAGAATGCCCCAAAATTCCTACATAGAAGGTATTAGGAGCCACAATCTGGTAAGAAGGAGACATTAGAAAGACTATCTTAAAGCTGAATTTGTACAATAGGGTTACTATTTTGGTTCCAGTAAAAAGAGGGATTTTTGCATTGACTTTGTGCTTGAAAAGCAAGCAACCTGACTTTATCTATGCTATATGTTACAGGAGTTTTCAGGAGGCTGATGGAGATACCAAGCACCTTAAAAAAAATCTCCCTTCTCCAGACATACAGATGGCCAACAATCACGTGAGAAGATGCTCAACATTGCCAAATATTAGAGAAATGCAAATCAAAACTACAATGAGGTACCACCTCACATCATCAGAACGGCCATCAGTAAGGTCTATATCCTGCATACCTAGAGCCAGACATCCTAGAATGTGAAGTTAAGTGGGCCTTAGGAAGCAGCACTACAAACAAAGCTAGTGGAGGTGATGGAACCCCAGCTGAGCTATTTCAAATCCTAAAAGATGAAGCTGGGAAAGTGCTGCACTCAATATGCCAGCAAATTTGGAAAACTCAGCAGTGGCCACAGAACTGGAAAAGGTCAGTTTTCACTCTAATCCCAAAGAAGGGCATTGCCAAAGAATGTTCAAACCACTGCACAATAGCACTCATTTCACATGTTAGCAAGGTAATTCTCAAAATCCTCCAAGCTAGGCTTCAACAGTATGTGAACCAAGAACTTACAGATGTACAAGCTGGATTTAGAAAAGGCAGAGGAACCAGAGATCAAATTGGCAACATCTGTCGGATCACAGAAAGAGCAAGAGAATTCCAGAAAAACATCTATTTCTGCTTCATTGACCAAAGTTTTTGACTGTGTGGATCACAACAAACTATGGAAAATTCTTCAAGAGATGGGAATACCAGACCACCTTACCCGCCTCCTGAGAAACCTGTATGTACATCAAGAAGCAACAGTCAGAATCAGACATGGAACAATGGACTGCTTCCAAATGGGAAAAGGAGTACATCAAGGCCATATATTGTCACCCTGCTTATTTAAAATATATGCAGAGTACATCATACAAGATGCCAGGCTGGATGAAACAGAGGCTGGAATCAAGATTGCCGGGAGAAATATCAACAACCTCAGATATGCAAATGACACCACCCTAATGGGAGAAATCCAAGAGGGAACTAAAGAGCCTCTTGATGAAGGTTAAAGAGGAGAGTGAAAAAACTGACTTAAAACTCAACATTCATAAAACTAAGATCATTGCATCCAGTCCCATCACTTCATGGAAAATAGATGGGGAAACAATGGAAACAGTGACAGACTTTATTTTCTTGGGCTCCAAAATCACTGCAGATGGTGACTGCAGCCATAAAATTAAAAGACGTTTGCTCCTTTAATACTTAGATAGCAGGTATGAAAAAGAAGAGACATCACTTTGCTGACAAAGGTCTGTATAGTCAGAGCTATGGTGTTTCTAGCAGTCATGTACGGATGCAAGAGTTGAACCATAAAGAAGGCTGAGCGCCAAAGAACTGAGGCTTTCAAACTGCGGGGCTGGAGAAGACTCTTGAGAGTCCCTCGGACAGCAAGGAAATCAAACCAGTCAATCCTAAAGGAAGTCAACCCTAAATATTCACTGGAAGAACTGAGGCTGATGCTGAATTTGAAGCTCCAATACTTTGGTCACCTGATGCAAAGAGCTGACTCACTGGAAAAGACCCTGATGCTGGGAAAGATTGAGGGCAGGAGGAGAAGGGGGTGACAAAGGATGAGATGGTTGGATGGCATCATTAAACTGAATGGACATGAGTTTGAGCAAACTCTGGGAGATAGTGAATGACAGGGAAGCCTGGTGTGCTGCAGTCCATGGGGTCTTCAAGAGTTGAACACAACTTGGCAACTGAACAACGACAGTGTGTTACTTTTTAATTTATTGTACGTATGTTTATTGAGTACTTACTGTGTGCCAAAAACTGAGAATAAAATGGTGAATAAAAACAGTATTTCCCCTTCCTTGGTGATGCTTGTGTACAATCAGGGGAAAGCACCACCAATCCAATTATCATCAAATTGAAAACATTAACTATGAAAAATGTTGCAAGGTAAAGAACATGATGCTGTAAGAAGGCCAATTTGCCAAAAATCAATTTGCAGCAAGCCAATTTGCCAAAAGTCAATTTTCCAAATGACTGATTCATTGAATTCCCTAACAGAAAATTCACTGAAAGATAGTTCATCCAAAACCAATTTCTAGAAAATCAATTTGATGAAAAGTAGTCTTTCAGATCATCACTTCATCAAATGACCAATTTACTGAATTATTGAGGATTTTTTGAAGTCTTAATTTCACAGAAGTTTCAATGCAGTCCTTTCATGACAGCTCTTTAACCTCAAATTTGACAGTCTGTCTGGGCTGGATATCAATTTCATGTTTTCACATTTCAGATGCCAAGTCCTTCTCTAAAGCCCAATGATCCAGTACTTTAATGTAAGCAAATGGTGGGTTGCTTCTTATATGTAGTTACTGTCTTTAGGTTTGAGCTTTTTCCAGAAAGTTTGCTGCAAAAACACATCCTTGACCTGGGTGATGCACTGGTCTCCTGAAAGTTGGTTTTTGCTAAATTGGTTTTTAGCAAATTGGTCATTCATGGAACTGACCCTAAGTTTATTGTTTCTCAGTGAAATTACCTAAAGGCAATACTTTGGAACTGGGGAATTTGGCCTTTCATGGCAGGGACAGAAGACTTTATTGAGGAAAACATAACTGAACTAAGGTCAGAAGGATAAATTTTAAAATCAACCAAGTAAAAGGAGGAAGGATCAAAAGGCAAAGAATATGCAAAAACTATTTGAAAGGGCAAAGAATGTTCAAACTACTGCACAATTGCACTCATCTCACGTGCTAGCAAAGTAATGCTCAAAATTCTCCAAGCCAGGCTTCAACAGTACATGAACGGAGAACTTTCAGATGTTCAAGTTGGATTTAGAAAAGGCAGAGTAACCAGAGATCAAATTGACAACATCCGTTCATAGAAAATGCAAGAGAATTCCTGAAAAACATCTACTTCTGCTTCATTGACTACACTAAAGTTTTTGACTGTGTGGATCACAACAAACTTTGGAAAATTCTTAAAGAGATAGGAATATCAGACCATCTCCTGAGAAATCTGTATGCAGGTCAAGAAGCAACAGTTAGAACTAAACATGGAACAACAGACTGGTTCCAAATTGGGAAAGAAGTATGTTAAGGTTGTATATTATCAGCCTGCTTATTTAACTTATAAGCAGAGTACATCATGTGAGATGCAGGGCTAGATGAAGCACAAGCTGGAATCAAGATTGCCGGGAGAAATATCAGTAACCTCAGCTATACAGATGACACCACCTTAATGGCAGAAAGCTAAGAGGAACTAAAGAGCCTCATGAGGAAAGTGAAAGAGAGTGAAAAAAGCTGGCTTAAAACTCAATATTCATAAAACGAAGATCATGGCATCTGGTCCCATCACTTCACGGCAAATAGATGGGGAAACAATGGAAACAGTGACAGACTTTCTTTTCTAGCGCTCCATGAAATTAAGACGCTTGCTCCTTGGAAGAAAAGTTATGACCAACCTAGACAGCATATTAAAAAGCAGAGACATTACTTTGCCAACAAAGGTCTGTCCAGTCAAAGCTATGGTTTTTCCAGTAGTCATGTATGGATGTGAGAGTTGGATCATAAAGAAGGCCAAATGCTGAAGAACTGATGCTTTTGAACTGTGGTGATGGAGAAGACTCTTGAGAGTCCCTTGGACTGCAAAGAGATCCAACCAGTCCATTCTAAAGGAGATCAGTCCTGGGTGTTCATTGGAAGGACTGATGCTGAAGCTGAAGCTCCAATACTTTGCCCCCCTGATGTGAAGAACTAACCATTGAAAAACACCGTGATGCTGGGAAAGGCTGAAGGCAGAACAGGATGACACAGGATGAGATGGTTGGATGGCATCATGGACTCGATGGATATAAGTTTGAGCAAGCTCTAGGAGTTAGTGATGGACAGGGAAGCCTGGTGTGCTGCAGTCCATGGAGTCGCAAAGAGTCAGACACAATTAAGTTACTGAACTGAACTGACTAATCTGAAAGGAAGAAGCACTGAAATCAGGAGAGTTTGCAGAATGGTCAGTGTGGGTCAAGTACAAAGAACATGTGGGGAGCATAGTATGAACTGAGTCCAGAGATATGGCTGGGAGCTAGACCATGCTGCATCTCATAGACCGTAATAAAAATCTCTGTTCTTTGAAAAATGTGGAATTTTAATACATTTTATGTACAGGAATGATATGACCAGATTACACTTTAAAAGATTATTCTGCAAGTGGTGTGGATACCATGTTTTAAGAATGTGGTGGTATAGGCTATTTTCTTACCTGGAAATTTATTATTGAAGTAGTTCAGAAGAGAGAAGGTAGTACTTAGACTAGGGAACAGAAAACAGTGGAGAAAGTTATTTAAGAGGTCAAAACAGCATAATCTGTTATGCAGTGTTTGACATGGAGATGAAAAAGAGGAATGTAGGGAAATGTCTCGGACAACTCCTAGATTTCTGGTTTGCATAGCTAGATTGTGGTGCCATTCCTCAGAAAGGGAAAACTAGAAGACCAGATTCGTATAAGATCCTCTCAGTGTATTGCTGTATATTTGTACATTTTAGCTATCTATCAGAATATCTTCTTTCAAACTTTAAGTTACTGAGAAATGAAATGTGAATTTAATTGAGTCTGGATACATTGAGTCTGTTGCTGTTGTTCAGTTGCTAAGTTGTATCCGACTCTTTTCAACTTCAGGACTGCAGCACACCAGGCTTCCCTGGTCCTTCACTCTCTCTCAGAGTTTCCTCAAACTCACATCCATTGTGTCAATGATGCCATCCAACCATCTCATCCTCTGTCGTCCCCTTCTCCTCCTGCCTTCGATTTTTCCCCAAACCAGAGTCTTTTCCAATGAGTCAGCTCTTCGCATCAAGTGGCCAAAGTATTGGAGCTTCAGCTTCAGCATCAGTCCTTTCAATGAATGAATATTGAAAGTTGATTTCTTGTTGGATTGATTGGTTCAATCTCTGTGCTGTCCAGGGACTCTCAAGAGCCTTCTCCAGTGCCCTGTATGTGTGGGTATTCCATAAATCATAATCATCTTCATCCAGCCTCCATCATTACTAGATTTGGTGCAACTGACTTAGTCTCTCTGTGCCCCAGTTTCCTCAGCCTTAAAATGGAAATAATACCAGTGCCTGCCCGGGAAGAAACTAGCTAGCAGTGTTTCCACAATCCATTCTCTCCCTTTACTGAAGGGAGGCCCCTAGAAAAGAGGGACACTGACCTAGTTGAACCTCCTTATGAACATAATGACAAATCTCCTAGCAAATCTGAAGCAAAGTCAATTATGCCAAATTATCATGTCACCCAATGATGCCAGTGAGATCTCTGACTCTTGTCTGACTGGAGAATACAATCTTTGTGTTAAGATTACTACATCAGAGGACACTAGTGAGGACTAAATGAGTCCATGCTTGTGAAAATGGAGTGCCAACTCGGTTAGCAGGCACTCATTAAGCTGGCGACTATTAATAATATATTATTATAATACCAAAAAACAGTAAGAGCTATCATTTACAGAGTGCATATTATGTGACCGGCAATTAAGCTAAGGGTCTTCCAGGGATTATCTCATTTAATCACCAAAAAAGCCCTAAGTTCTATGTTTTTACCATTATATAAGAAGCCTGAAGCCCGGAGGTTAGTTTTCCCAGTCATACAGCTAGGGAATTGTGGTACTAAGTTTTACACCCAGGCAGTCTAACTCACCAGTTGAGCTCTTGTCCCTAATTCCAAATAACACTGCCTTGCTACACTCCCGCCTCTGAAAGCTCACTACAGTGTCCGTCCGGGTACTATTTTAGTATGATGAAAGCACAATTTATTAAGAAGCACCAAAATGGCACTCAAAATGTTAATATAGTTTCTAAATATACATGAGTTCCATTGAGGGAGCTGCTAACCTCAGGAGAAGTAAAAACAGAGAAAACTATTATTTTTACTCCATTTCTCAACATGTAATGACCATTTGATATTCCACTGAGCACAGCCCCCTTGTGCTGCCCCCAAAAGAGGCATAGGGCTGGTCAGTTATGAAACCATGAAATAAAACTGGAATTGTAGGAAAATTACCACAAGGTTTGGTGAGTTTTTCTCTCTATGCTCATATCACTTAAGTTATTTTATCTCCTTATTGTTATCTTATAAACAACAATAGGGATAAACAAAGCAAAAGAAGAGATGCAAGTTAACTCAACTTTGCGTACAGCAATAATTAACAAATATGGCTAAAATATTATTTTGGAGGGTGAAAGAGTATTGATTTGAAATCACGTTTAGAAATGACATAGGCTTTCCACAGCCTCTATTACATAAAAGTTATAAGCCACAGGCACTCAATTTAGTCTTGTTTCATTCATTACGGCTGTTCCCTTTTTAATAAAATCATCTGTATATTGGACACGAAATCTTATTCCCATGAATTTTACAACACACACAATCCTGAGAATAAAATAACTATATATCAGTGTCCCTGGCACTGACACAGGAAAGTGGAAGATTATCTAATGTTACCCAAGAAGCATTATGGTAGCCATGTTCCTGCCGATTGTGGTTTTCAGTCTAGATATCAAACAGGAAGCATTTTTCCTGCTAAACGGAGCAGACCACAGCCTTGAAGAAAACAGGACATGGCAAAGAGAACCAGGTGCACAGAAGCCATGTGAGCAAAGGGCCATATTTAAAGTAAGCTCTGCTCTAGGAACTTCAGATGCATAGGCAAAGACATTTCTGTAAATAGTTAAAGGCTTTGATACAAAAAAGGTCACCATTCTATGGCAGATTTGAATGGAACCCTCCAAAATATGATCAGGAAGACCTGGAAGAAAATAAATCTAGATTGGACCAGAACACAGAAGAAAGCTTATTAAGAAGGAAAATAAAATTGGCATCAGTATCCCATTTGTGAATAATTCATACTTAAATGTTATATAACTATATGGAAGTTAACTGTACATGAATATGCATATTTGTTGTTCTGGAAATCCCAATATGAAGAAATTCTCTAAGTATCATTGGAGATACCAGAACTGAAAGGACCTATTGGGAGATGTAATCTGCCATGGGCAGTTAGCATCCTGCACTTTTTTTGCAAGGTGTGAAACGCGTGCAAAGCTCTGACTACTCTCTGCTCAGGCCATTTCTCAAAATTGTGTTTGCAGAGACCAATCTTGAGAGAGAAGGTAATGCACCCATCACAAAGAAACAGCAGGCTTGCTTGCTGCTTGCTATAAAAACCATGGATCCCCAAGTTTGGCTAGAATATAACTGACTGCATGTGTCAGCTCCCCACTAGGCCCTCCCAGGGTACTCTCACATGAATGAGGGGCAAGGGGAACTAACACCAACATACTGATGCTCATGCATTGATAAAACAGTAACATGCTTGCTGTTAGCTTGCAAGCATGGTAAAATCAAATTCCAGAACTGAAAAATCCTGCCTGTCCTTATAATAAATTTCTGGGGCCCAGAATAAGAGAAGTAAGCAGCATCTTTCATAATATGTCTTGGTTTTTCAAAATAGGCTTTATTTTTTAGAGCAGTTTTGAGGCTTCAAGTAAAATTCCCCAGAAAGTTTAAAGGAATTTCCTATTCCTCCAGGTTTATACACTATCATTAACTAAATGTGACACACTTGTTACAATCAATGAAACAATATGATACATTAGGGTTTACTTTTATGTCCTACATTCAGTGGGTTTAACAAATGCATAATGGCATGTCCATCATTAGAGTATCACATAGAATAGTTTCACTAACATAAAAATTTCCTGTGGTCTACTTATTCAACTCCTCTTTCCCCTAACTTCTGGAAACCACTGATTCTCTTTATTCTCTCCTTGGTTTTGTCTTTTCCAGAATTTCATACAGTGGGGATTATAAAATACAAAACATGTATCCTTTTCAGACTTGCTTGTTTCACTAAGCAATATGCATTTTCCCCCATGTCTTTCCACGGCTGGATAGCTCATTTAATTTCATCACTTTGTGATCAGAGAAGATACTTGTGTGCTCTTTGAAACTACTGAGAATGTGTTATATACATAACCGGGAAATTTTCCCATGTGACCTTGAGAAGAATGTTTTGCTATTTTTGTTGGATACAGTGTTCTGTATGTATTTATTAGATCTTGTTAGTGTATTGTGTTAAGTCTTCTATTTCCTTACTTAACCTCTGTCTGTTCTATCCATTATCGAGAGTGTACTGAAGTCTTCCAACTATTATAGAACTGTTTCTCCTTTTATTTTTTCTGGTTTTATAATTGACATACAACATTGAATTAGTTTAAGGTGTGCAACAATGATTTGACATGCGTATATACTGCAACGGAGATGGCACCCCACTCCAGTACTCTTGCCTGGAAAATCCCATGGATGGAGGCGCCTGGTAGGCTGCAGTCCATGGGGTCGCTAAGAGTCAGACACAACTGAGCAACTTCACTTTCACTTTTCACTTTCATGCATTGGAGAAGGAAATGGCAACCCATTCCAGTGTTCTTGCCTGGAGAATCCCAGGGACGGCGGGGCCTGGTGGGCTGCCGTCTATGGGGTCGCACAGTCGGACACGACTCAAGTGACTCAGCAGTAGCAGCATATACTGCAAAATGATTAGGACAGTAAGTTTAGTTAATACTTCCCTGGTAGCTCAGAGGTTAAAGCGTCTGCCTGCAATGTGGGAGACCCAGGTTCGATCCCTGGGTTGGGAAGATCCCCCCCTGGAGAAGGAAATGGCAACCCACTCCAGTATTCTTGCCTGGAGAATCCCATAGACTGAGGAGCCTGGTGGGCTACAGTCCATGGGGTCGCAAAAAGTCGGACACGACTGAGTGACTTCGCTTTTCTTTCATATAGCTACAGGTTTTTTCTTGTGATGAAAACTTGTGAGACTCACTCTCAGCAACTTTGAAATATACAATATGGTATTTGTAACTGTATTCACCATCCATATATTACATCCACAAAACTTATACTGGAAGTTTGCACCTTTTGACCACCTTCACTCTTTTCCCCTACCCTCAACCTCTGCCTCTGGCAACTACCAATCTGCTCTCTGTTTCTGAGTTTGATTTTTTTAGATTCCACATATAAATAAAATCATTCAGTATTTGTGTTTACCTGATGTACTCCACTTAGCATTATGCATAGCTCACTTTAATTCTGTTTTGCTTCATATATTTTGATGGTCACCAAGTGCCTAAGTGTTTGTTACATCTTCTTGTTGCATTTAAACTTTTCTAAATGTTTTTGTCTCTTGTAACCTTTTTTGATGTAATGTCTATTTTGTCTGATAGAAGTAGAGCAACACTTTCTCTCTTTTGGTTACTATTTTCATAGAATATCGTTTCCCATTCCTTCACTTTCAATCTGTTTGTACCTTTGGATGTAAAATAAACCAATTGGAGACAGCATACAGTTGGATTACGTGTTTTTAATCCACTCTTCTGATCTCTGTTCTTGTCATTCACATGTAAGTACTAATAAGGAGTACTATCATTTCTTCCAGCCTAATTAAGATATAATTGACATAACACTGTGCAGACTTCGGAGAAGGCAATGGCACCCCACTCCAGTACTCTTGCCTGGAAAATCCATGGACAGGGGAGCCTTGTAGGCTGCAGTCCATGGGGTCGCTAAGAGTCGGACACAACTGAGTGACTTTACTTTCACTTTTTACTTTCATGCATTGGAGAAGGAAATGGCAACCCACTCCAGTGTTCTTGCCTGGAGAATCCCAGGGACGGGGGAGCCTGGTGGGCTGCTGTCTATGGGGTCGCACAGAGTCAGACACGACTGAAGCGACTTAGCAGCAGCGGCAGCAGCAGTGTAGACTTAGATTAGGGTATACAATGTGATCCTTTGTTACACATATATACGTGAAATATTTACCATAGTAAGATTGTTAAAATAGTCCTCCTCTCACACAATTACCTTTGCTTTTGTTGTTGGGGTGACAATGGTTAGAACTCTACTCTCACAGCAACTCCCTAGCGTACAACACGCTAACGTTAACTAGAGTCCCCTTGTACTACCTTAGATCCACAGGATTTACTCTTCTAACTGGAGTCTGTACTATTTAACCAACATCTCCCTATATCCTCTATTCCTCAGCCCCCGGCAATTACCATTCTCCTACTGAGCGACTGATCTGATCTGATCCAATCTTTCTGTTTCTAGGAGTTTGTTACTGTTGGATTCCAGGAGTTTGCTACATTTAGATTCCACGAGTGAGGTCATAAAGCATTTATTTTTCTTTCCCTGACTCATTTCACTTAGTAAAATGACTTCAATGTCTATCCATTTGTCACAAATCGCAAGGTTTCTTTTACATGGATAAATAATATTCCACTCTACAAATATACCTCATGTTCTTTGTCCATTCATCTGTCAGTGAACACCTAGGTTATTTCCATGTCTTGACTGTTGTGAAGAACAACAGTGAACATGAAGGTATAGGTATAGCTTTGAGATAGTGATTTCATTTCAATACACACTCATCAGTAGGATGGGTGAATCATATTATATTTGTATCTTTAATCTTTTGAGAAACCGCCATACTTTTCCAATTGTGGTTATACCAATTTACACAGGAATAAAGGTTACTAAGAGTATTGTCAAAAGAACGTACTGGTCATAGCAAACACCCTCTTCCAACAACACAAGAGACAACTCTACACATGAACATCACCATATAGTCAATATCAAAATCAGATTGATTATATCTTTCAGCCAAAGATGGAGAAGCTCTACACAGTCAGCAAAAACAAGACCAGGAGCTGACTGTGGCTCAGATCATGAATTCCTTATTGCAAAATTCAGACTTAAAATTGAAGAAAAGTAGAGAAAACCACTAGACCATTCAGGTATGGCCTAAATAAAATCCCTTTCCATTATACAGTGGAAGTGACAAATAGATTCAAGGGATTAGATCTGATAGACAGAGTGCCTTAAGAACTATGGACAGAGGTTCATGACAATGTACAGGAGGCAGGGATCAAACCACCGCCAAGAAAAAGAAATGCAAAAAGGCAAAATGGTTGTCTGAGGAGGCTTTATGAATAGCTGAGAAAAGAAGACAAGCCAAAGGCAAAGGAGAAAAGAAAAGATATACCCATTTGAATGCAGAGTTCCTAAGAAAGGCAAAGAGAGATAAGAAAGCCTTCCTCAGTGATCAATGCAAAGAAATAGAGGAAAACAATAGAATGGGAAAGACTAGAGATATTGTCAAGAAAATTAGAGATACCGAGGGAAATTTTCATGCAAAGATGGACACAATAAAGGACAGAAATGGTATGGACCTAACAAAAGCAGAAGATATAAAGAAGAGGTGGCAACAATACACAGAAGAACTATACAAAAATGATCTTCACGGCCCAGATAAGCATAATGGTGTGATCACTCACCTAGAGCCAGACATCCTGGAATGTGAAGTCAAGTGGGCCATAGGAAGCAAAACTATGAACAAAGCTAGTGGAGGTGACAGAATTCCAGTTGAGCTATTTCAAATCCTAAAAGTTGATCCTGTGAAAGTGCTGCACTCAATATACCAGCAAATTTGGAAAACTCAGCAGTGGCCACAGGACTGGAAAAGGTCAGTTTCATTCCAATCCCAAAGAAGGGAAATGCCAAAGAATGTTCAAACTACTGCACAATGGTACTCAACTCAAACACTAGCAAAGTAATGTTCAAAATTCTCCAAGCCAGGCTTCAACAGTATGTGAACCGTGAACTTCCAGATGTTCAAGCTGAATTTAGAAAAGGCAGAGGAACCAGCAATCAAATTGCCAACATCTGCTGGATCATCAAAAAAGCAAGAGTTGAGAAAAACATCTACTTCTGCTTTATTGACTATGCCAAAGCCTTTGACTGTGTGGATCACAATAAACTGTAGAAAATTCTTAAAGAGATGGGAATATGAGACCACTTGATCTGCCTCCTGAGAAATCTGTATGCAGGTCAAGAAGCAACAGTTAGAACTGGACATGGAATAACAGACTGGTTCCAAATCAGGAAAGGAGTACGTCAGGGTGTATATTGTCACCTTGCTTCTTTAACTTATATACAAAGTGGTGGTGGTGGTGGTGTAGTCACTAAGTCATGTCCAACTCTTGTGACCCCATGGACTGTAGCCCACCAGGCTCCTCTGTCCATAGGATTTTCCAGGCAAGAATAAAAGGGTGGATTGCCATTTCCTTCTTCAAGGGATCTTCCCGACCCAGGAATTGAATCCAGGTCTCCTGCACTGCAGGCAAATTCTTTACCGACTGAGCTATGAGGGAACATCATGAGAAATGCTGGACTGGATGAAGTACAAGCTGGAATCAAGATTGCCGGGAGAAATATCAATAACCTCAGATATGCAGATGACATCACCCTTATGGCAGAAAGAGAAGAAGAACTAAAGAGATTCTTGATGAAACTGAAAGAGGAGAGTGAAAAAGCTGGCTTAAAACTCAACATTCAGAAAACTAAGATCATGGCATCTGGTCCCATCAGTTCAGTTCAGTTCAGTTCAGTTCAGTCGCTCAGTCATCACTTCATGGCAAATAGATGGGGAAACAGTGGAAACAGTGACAGACTTTATTTTTCTTGGGTTGCAAAATCCCTGCAGACGGTGACTGCAGCCATGAAATGAAAAGACACTTGCTCCTTGGAAGAATAGTTATGGCCAACCTAGATAGCATATTAAAAAGCAGAGATATTACTTTGCCAACATAGGTCTGTCTAGTCAAAGCTTTGGTTTTTCCAGTAGTCATGTATAGATGTGAGACTTGGACTATAAAGAAAGCTGAGCACCGAAGAATTGATGCTTCTGAAGTGTGGTGCTGGAGAAGACTATTGAGAGGCCCTTGGACTTCAAGGAGATCTAACCAGTCCATCCTAAAGGAGATCAGTCCTGGGTGTTCATTGGAAGGACTGATGCTGAAGCTGAAACTCCCAACACTTTGGTCACCTGATGCAAAGAACTGACTCATTGGAAAAGACGCTGATGCTGGGAAAGATTGAAGGTGGGAGGAAAAGGGGATGACAGAGGATGAGATGATTCAGTGGCATCAATGACTCAATGGACATGAGTGTGAGTAAACTCTGGGAGTTGGTGATAGACAGGGAGGCCTGGCGTGCTGCAGTCCATGAGGTTGCAAGAGTCAGACATGACTGAGCGACTGAACTGACTAAACAATTTACATTCCCACAAACAGTGTACCAGATTTCTTTTTCTACACATCCTTGCCAGCATATGTCTTTCTGAGAACAATCATCTTAACAGATGAGAGATAGTATCTCATTGTGGTTTTGATTTGCATTTTCCTGATAGTGACACAGAGCTTCTTTTCATATGCTTTTTGGCCATTTGTATGTTTCCTTTGGGAAAAAGACTGATTTTTGCTTTTCTTACTTGTGTCTTGGGATTCACATCCAAAAAATGTCATTGCTAAGACCTATGTCAAGGAGCTTTTTCTGTTTCCAAAAAAGTTTCATAATTTCAGGTGTTATGTTATTTAATTCATTTTGAGTTACACATTGTGAATGACAGGAGGGTGTAGCTTCATTCTTTTGCATGTGAATATCCAATTCACCCAACATCATTTACTAAAGAAACTATCTTTCCCCATTGAGTATGCTTGGCTTCCTAGTTGGCCATATATGCATGGGTTTATTTCTGGGCTCTCAATTATGACCTATTGGTCTATGTGTCTGTTTTCTGCCAGAACTATACTGTGTTTATTACCATAGCTTTGTAATATAATTTGAAATCAGAAATTGTGATGCCTCCAGCTTTCCGAGATACCTTTAGCTAGTTGAGGTCTTTGTGATTCCACATAAAATTTAGGATAGTTTCTTCTATTTCTCTGAAAAACACCATTGGAATTTTGATAGAGATTGCATTAGATCTATGCATGTTTGAGATTAGTGGTCCCCAACCTTTTTGGCACCAGGGCCCAATTTCATGGATGATAGTTTCTCCACAGACCAAGGGGATGGGGTGGTTCATGTGGTAATGTGAAAAATGGGGAGTGGCAGTTAAAGTGCCACTCACTTGCCCATTGCTCACTTCCTGCTGTGAGGCCTGGTTTCTAAGAGACCACAGACTGATAACAGTTGGGGCCCCCTGGGTTTAGGTAGTATGGCCATTTTGATAACATTAACTCTTTAGATCCATGGACATGGAATATCTTTCCTTTTATTCATGTCTTCAATTTCTTTGATCAATGTCTCAGTTTTTGGAGTACAGACCTTTCACTTTCTAGATTACATTTATTCCTAGATATTTTATTGTTTTTGATCCTACAAATGAGACTTTTCTTTTTCACACAGTTCATCATTATAGAATTCCAAATAATTTTTGTATATTTATTCTGTATTCTGCAACTTTACTTAATTCATTTCTTAATTCTAACAGTTTTTGGTGGATTCTTTAGGATATTCTACATACAAGATCATGTCACCATCAAACAGTTTTATTTTTTTCCTTCTTAACATAAATGTTTTTTATTTCTTTGTCCTGCCTAAT
Source organism: Bos taurus (assembly GCF_002263795.3). Taxonomy (NCBI): domain Eukaryota; kingdom Metazoa; phylum Chordata; class Mammalia; order Artiodactyla; family Bovidae; genus Bos; species Bos taurus. Next base: position 14,730,993 of record NC_037344.1, on the reverse strand, counting down.
TGCTCTGGCTAGGAGTTCCAGTACTATGCTGAATAGAAATGGTGACAGTGGTCACCCTTGTTCTAATTTTAGAGGGAAAGGTTTTGATTTTTCACCATTGACTATGAAGTTAGTTGTCGGTTTGTCATGTATGGCCTTTATTATGTTGAGGAAGTTCCTTCTATACTCAACTTTTCTGTTTTTACCATGAAAAAAATTTTGTCAGCTGCTCCTTCTGCATCTAATGAGGTGATCATATGATTTTTGTCTTTCATTCTATTAACGTGGTATATTATATTTATTAATTTGTGTATATTAAGCCATACTTTCATCCCAGATATAAAAATCACTTGATCATGGTGTATGATCCTTTCAGTGCACTGTGGAACTCGATTTGATCTTCTTTGTTAAGGATTTTTACACCTACAATCATCAGAAATATTGGCCTGTAGTTTTCTTCTTTTGGCTTTGGTATCCAGGTAATGCTGGCCTTATAAAATAAATTTGGGAGTGTTCACTCCTCTTAAATTTTTTGGAAGAGGCTGAGAAGAACTGGCATTAGTTCATTGTTAAATGTTTGGTAGAGTTCACCAGTGAAGCCATCTGTTCATGGTCTTTGATTGGGAGTTACATGATTACTGATTCAGTCTCCTTGTCTGTTCGAATGATCTGTCTTCATGGTTCAGTCGGTAGGTTGTACTTCTGTCATGTTGCTTTGTTTTCTGTATGTCTTAAACATTTTTGTCATCCATTTCCTATATTACTGTCCTCTTTTGTGTTTGTGCTTAGTCACTCAGTTGTGTCTGACTCCTTGCGACCCCAAGGTTCTCTCATTGTCTTTGGCACTTCTATGGGTTGTTTAAAATGGAAGGTTTTTTATAGGAAGAAGGGTGGGGAAGGGAGCTATTAGCAACAGAACAGAAGGATTACTTTAGGCTGGAGGACATTTTGGGGTGAGTGGGGAGGAACCACAGGGTTTTATCATGCAGATTGCCTCTCTTCCTCTAGGGGATGGAGAAGGCCCACAGTGGCACATTGCCTCTGGTCAGATTGGTGCTGACGGAAAATTCCAGACTTGTTGATTAAGGGCAAACCATCCTTCAGTTCAGTTCAGCTCAATCGCTCAGTTGTGTCCGACTATTTGTAACCCCCTGGTTGCAGCACGCCATGCAACCTTTGGTGAAGGCTTCCCTGTCCTTCACCAAAACCCAGAGCTTGCTCAAACTCAAGTCCATCAAGTTGGTGATGCCATCCAACCATCTCATCCTCTGTCGCTCCCTTCTCCTCCTGCCATCAATCTTTCCCAGCATCAGGATCTTTTCAAATGAGTCAGTTCTTCGCATCAGGAGGGAAAAGTACTGGAGCTTCAACTTCAGCATCAGTCCTTCCAATGAATATTCAGGACTGATTTCCTTTAGGATAGACTGGTTTGATTTCCTTGCTGTCAGAAGGACTCTCAAGTTCAAAAGCACCACAGTTCAAAAGCATCAATTCTTCGGTGCTCAGCTTTCTTTATGGTCCCACTCTCACATCCATACATGACCACTGGAAAAACCATAGCCTTGACTGGACAGACCTTTGTCGGCAAAGTAAATCTCTTCTTTTTAATATGCTATCTAGGTTCGTCATGGCTTTTCTTCCAAGCAGTAAGCATCTTTTAATTTCATGGCTGCAGACACCATCTGCAGTGATCTTGAAACCCAAGAAAAAATCTGTCACTGTTTCCATTGTTTCCCCATCTATTTGCCATGAAGTGATGGGACCAGAAACCATGATCTTAGTTTTCTGAATGAGTTTTAAGCCAACATTTTCCTTTTTCATTTTCCTCTTTCATCAACAGGCTCTACATTGTCTTTGCATTCTAGATAAGAGTGCTGTCATCAGACTATCTGAGGTTATTGATATTTTTCCCAGCAATCTTGATTCCAGCTTGTGCTTCATCTATCCCAGCATTTTGTATGATGTACTTTTTATGAAAGTGAAAGAGGAGAGTGAAAAAGTTGGCTTAAAGCTCAACATTCAGAAAACTAAGATCATGGCATCCAGTCCCATCACTTCATGGCAAACAGATGGGGAAACAGTGGAAACAGTGTCAGAGTTTATTTTTCTGGGCTCCAAAATCACTGCAGCTGGTGATTTCAGCCATGAAATGAAAAGACGCTTACTCCTTAGAAGGAAAGTTATGACCAACCTAGACAGCATATTAAAAAGCAGAGACACTACTTTGTCAACAAAGGTCTGTCTGGTCAAGGCTATGGTTTTTCCAGTGGTCATGTATAGATGTGAGAGTTGTATTATAAAGAAAGCTGAGTGCCAAAGAATTGATGCTTTTGAACTGTGGTGTTGGAGAAGACTCTTGAGAGTCCCTTGGACTATAAGGAGATCCAACCAGTCCATCCTAAAGGAGATCAGTCCTGGGTGTTTATTAGAAGGACTGATGCTGAAGCTGAAATTCCAATACTTTGGCCACCTGATGTGAAGAGCTTACTCATTTGAAAAGACCTTGATTCTGGGAAAGATTGAGGGCAGGAGGAGAAGGGGACGACAGAGAATGAGATGATTGGATGGCATCACCGACTCAATGGACATGGGTTTGAGTGAACTCTGGGAGTTGGTGATGGACAGGGAGGCCTGGCGTGCTGCGGTTCATGGGGTCACAAAGAGTCGGACACGACTGAGCGACTAAACTGAACTGAACTGAACTGAACTGAACTCTGCATATAAGTTAAATAAGCAAGGTAACAATATACAGCCTTGATGTATGCCTTTCCAAATTTGGAACCCGTCTGTTGTTCCATGTCCAGTTCTACCTATTGCTTCTTGACCTGCATACAGGTTTCTCAGGAGGCAGGTCAGGCGGTCTGGTATTCCCAACTCTTTAAGAATTTTCCAGTTTGTTGCCATCCACACAGTCAAACTTTAGTGTAGTCAATGAAGCAGAAGTAGATGGTTTTCTGAAATTCTCTTGCTTTTTCTATGATCCAACAGATGTTGGCAATTTGATCTCTGGTTCCTCTGCCTTTTCTAACTCCAGCTTGAACATCTGGAAGTTTTCTCTTCACAAATTGTTGAAGCCTAGCTTGGAGAATTTTTAGCATTACTGTGCTAGTGTGTGAGTTGAGTGCAACTGTGCAGTAGTTTGAACATTCTTTGGCATTGCCTTTCTTTGGGAATGGAATGAAAACTGACCTTTTCCAGTCCTGTGGCTATTGCTGAGCTTTCCAAATTTGCTGGCATAGTGAGTGCAGCACTTTCACAGCATCATCTTTTAGGATCTGAAATAGCTCAACTGGCATTCCATCACCTCCACTAGCTTTGTTCCTAATGATTCTCCCTAAGGCCCAGTTGACTTCACACTATAGGATGTCTGGCTCTAGGTGAGTGATCATACAGTTGTGGTTATCTGGGTCATTAAGATCTTTTTTGTATAGTTCTTCTATGTATTGTTGCCACCTCTTCTTAATATCATCTCCTTCTGTTAGATCCAAACCACTCCTGTCCTCTATTGTGCCCATCTTTGCTGAACTGTTCCCTTGGTATCTCTAATTTTCTTGAAGAGATCTCTAGTCTTCCCCATTCTATTGTTTTCCTCTATTTCTTTGCATTGATCACTGAGCAAGGATTTCTTATCTCTCCTTGCTATTCTTTGGAACTCGGCATTAAGATGGATATATCTTTCCTTTTCTCCTTTACCTTTGGCTTCTCTTCTTTTCTCAGCTATTTGTAAGACCTCCTCATACAGCCATTCTGCCTTTTTGCATTTCTTCTTCTTGGGAATGGTTCTGATCACTGCCTCCTGTACAATGTTACGAACCTCTGTCTACAGTTCTTCAGGCACTCTATAATGTCTAATCCCTTGAATCTATTTGTCACTTCCAATGTATAATCGTGCCAGTTCACATCTACTAGGATCGCTAGTGAAAGTGAAAGTCACTCAGTCGTGTCCAACTCTTTGCAACCCCATGGACTATACAGTCCAGGGAATTCTCCAGGCCAGAATACTGGAGTGGGTAGCCTTTCCCTTCTCCAGGGGATCTTCCCAACCCAGGGATCGAACCCAGGTCTCCTATATTGCAGGTGGATTCTTTACCAGCTGAGCCACAAGGGAAGCTTCAAGCTGGTTTTAGAAAAGGCAGAGGAACCAGAGATCAAATTGCCAACATCTGCTGGATCATCGAAAAAGCAAGAGAGTTCCAGAAAAATATCTATTTCTGCTTTATTGACTATGCCAAAGCCTTTGACTGTGTGGATCACAATAAACTGTGGAAAATTCTGAAAGAGATGGAGAAATGTAAGAAAACTCATCAAGATATAAATATATTCCAATTACAGTAAAGGAAAATAACACATAGTCCCTACAGATTTATAATGCCACTAAAAATCTTATTTCCTGTCTAATTTCTCTTTAACAATACTGATATATGCCAAATGAGCATATCCCCAAAGAGACTTTTTTTTTTTTTTAACTAAAACCAAGATTCATTATTTAATAATTACTGAGTGCTGAGTACTGGGAGATATTGTGCTGGGTGCTGGGTAAGGAGCAGGAAGAAAGATAAAACATGACAAGTAGCCTCAAAGAACTTACTTTCTAAGGTAGAAAAAAGACATTCAAAAATTACAGAAAAAAATAATATAATTGTGATAGGTGCTTGAGAGGAATACAGGATGATCTGAGGATATTTTATAGAATACTTGATCTATTTTGTGAGGTTAGGTAAAATTTCCCCTGAAGACAGGACATTTAAATTGAGATCTGAAAGAAAATGTTAGTGATACTTGAGAAAAGGAACCATGATAGGGAATACCTACTATTATTAAAAACACACACACATGCATACAGTAAAGAGCTTATGTAAATAACTAGAGAGGGTTTTTTACAACCAGAAGTCATTATTTTATTTCTATAAAAGATTCTCTGGTGGCTCACTGGTAAAGAGTCCATCTGCAATGCAGGAGACACAGGTTCGATCCCTGAGTTGAGAAGATCCCTTGGAGAAGGAAATGGCAACCCGTTCCAGTATTCTTACCTGGGAAATCTCACGGACCTAGGAGCCTGGCGGGCTACAGTCTATAGGGTCGCCATAGAGTCAGACACGACTTAGAAACTAAAAAGCAACAAGACATTCCAAAACTAATCAAATAATTTCCAGAGAACTTTCAAGGAAATACAATTTAAGGAACCACTGGGCTCTGTACCTTGCATATTTCATTTCATTTAGTCTTACAATGAAACTATGAGGTAACTATTTGTATTGGCCCTGGTTTTATTCTATAATTTGCCAAACTGAAGTGTGTCTTGCACGCTGATTGTCATGACAGAAACTTTAAAAATAACCTAAACAGTAAATGATAAAGTTCTCAGTCCTGCTTTCCATCTAAGTCTTCAAAACCCGTACACAAACACTGCATGATTATCCATTCCAGCCCTCTCCCCATCTTAGCAAACTTAAGTCTTCAGACTCTGTAAATACCCTAACCGCATAAGAAGTAAAACTGCTGCCATGCCACAGCCACCTGCTTCCTTGTTCTTTACCTCATTCCTACTGACATCACCCTGTAACTACATGGACCTCTTTGAGCCAATCGAAGCCTTCACTGTCCCCAACCAGAAAAGTTTTTACCTCTCAACATTCAAAAGCAGTGACAGTTCTCAGTTCCTTTTATAAATAAATGGAGACACAAAGATCTAGTCTTAGGTTAGGGGAAAAGATAAGCATGTGGACCAGATAAGAATTATGTAAAAGTTAATATTCCCACCCACTGCTTTTTCCAGTATCACATGTTGCTTACTTGTGGCAAAAGAGGAAGTATTACACTTTTTTTATTAATATGTGTCTATAAACATTATTGGCTTCCCTGATAGTTCAGTTGGTAAAGAATCTGCCTGCAATGCAGGAGACCCCAGTTCAATTCCTGGGTCGAGAAGATCTGCTGGAGAAGGGATAGGCTACCCACTCCAGTATCCTTGAGCTTCTCTGCTCAGCTGGTAAAGAATCCACCTGCAATGCGGGAGACCTGGGTTTGATCCTGAGAGAGTCATTTCCTAGGCAGGTTTATAAGAAGTCTAGGGGTACCCAAGGAGAGAGAGGTCTGGAATTCTCAAGGAGGAAGAAAAGACAAACTTTTTTCCCTCTACATTCCTTAGGATTATGTATCCTGCCTGAGGACAGTCTCTGGATTAAACCTTCGGGCTAATCCTGTTATTTTAACATATAAATTATGGGAGTAGGTCTGGTCTTTATAAGGATTATATAACAATAATGTAACCTGCCTGAGGACAGTCTCTGGATTAAACCTTTGGGCTAATTTGGCAAGGTCTTTACAACCTCCAGACATTCTTTGGATTCATTGGAGAGTATATAACTCCATTGCTAACACCAGCAAGGGGGTACTATTTCTACCCCCTTCTGATGCCTATGTCAGAAGCTTTCTCTATCTCCTTTAAACTTTAATAAAACTTTATTACACAAAAGCTCTGAATGATCAAGCCTCATCTCTGACCCCGGATTTAATTCTTCTCCTCCGGAGGCCAAGGATCCTGGCGTCCTTGTGTGGTTCAACAACAACCTTTCAATCCCTGGGTTAGAAAGATCCCCTGGAGAAGGGAAAGGCTACCCACTCCAGTATTGTGGCCTGGAGAATTCCATGGACAGTCCATGGGTTCACAAAGATTGGGACACAACTGAGCGACCTTCACTTTCATAAACATTATGTCCATTTTTTAGGTCTGGGGTCCCCCATGATTTCTTTATTTGAAATTCAAGCTCAGCCAGTTATAACTGCTATGATGTTTTGGGATTATTTTTCAAAAATCAAAATCTCAAGTTTCAAATTTTGCTTGAATGCAACAACATGTAAAATGTCTACAAATCAACAACATACTACTGCTATTCAAACTCCTCTCATGCAAGAGGGCAAAAAATCACTGCCTAGCTTTTGAGAAAGATCCTCTTCAGATGATGAAAGTCTTTGAGATAGCAGCAATAATTGCTAGATGATGTAAATTGAAGGTAATGAATAATAAACTTTGATTATCTCCAAGGTCTTCAGATCCCTTCATAACCCCATAAACCACCCTGCACCTTTTACAAGGCAGACATTTGCCAGCCGACATTTCACTCATGACTGATCCAAGCCCAAACTTGTCCTTGAATAGGCACTGAAGTTGCACATTTATTTCATTATGGTTTCCACTCTGAACTTAAAGCTTCTTTCAAAGACTTTCATCAGGATGAATCTTATGATGCCCTTTATGCCTGCTGATTTTAGTTGTCACAAGAAGCCAAAGTTAACTCTCATCTTCGGGACTCTAATTTCCGTAAGACTGAACATCTCCCTTTCAGACCCATTTCTTATCCCTGTCCAATACCTGAAAACTCTCCACTGGGTTCTGTGAGACTCAGTCATCAGCAAACTCACCTTCTCTGTAAACATTCCCTTCCCTTCTTGCTGTAAAACCTGATCAGCCCTGCAGCCCTCTCAACTCCCAAAGGCCACCACTACTAAGTCCGGAGGTGGAGATGACATGCCTGCTCCCCGTTGCTCCTTCCAGACCACTCTTCTTCTCTCAATAAACCTGCCCATTTAAGTATTATGACTTCAAATAACAGCACTAAGTCTCCTTCTCTGCTGCAGTGCTCAAACAGTCCCCAGGCCAGTCTCTCTTTCCCGTTCCCTGGATATTTCAGTTCCTTACTCCCCGACACTGTTTCAGCCCTACTCCTATCATTACTCTCAGCAGCCTTCAATGTCCACAGAGATGATCTGCCTAATACACTGCTACTCAATGCCTCAACCTTCTCTCCTCCACTGATTTTATTCTCCACCTTACTCCAGCTACGTACTCATGGGGCCATACCTCAACTCTCATCTTTCTCAATAACTACCGTCAGCCCTCCGTATCTGTGCATCCCAGATCAACCAACTGTGGATGAAAAAACATTCAGAAACAAACTCTAAAAAGTTTCTAAAAGCAAAACTTGAATTTGCTGTGCACTGACAACTATTTACATAATATTTACAGTTGACCCTCGAACAAGATGTAATTGAACAGTACAGGTCCTTCCACGTGGGTTGTTGTTTTTTTGTTTTTGTTTTTGTTTTTTACTAAATACTATAGTATTGCATGATCCACAGCAGGTTGAATCTGTGGATGTGGAACCAAGCATACAGAGAGCTGACTATCAAGTTTTTTTTTTTTTAATTTATTTATTTTTCATTGGAGGATAACTGCTTTACAATATTGTTGGTTTCCGCCATTATATCAATGTGAATCAGCCATAGGTATACAAATGTCCCCTCCCTCTTGAACCTCCCTCCCACCTCCCTTCCCATCGCACCCCTGTAGGCTGTCACATAGCCTGGGGTTTGAGCTGTCATACAGCAGATTCCCACTGGCTATTTATTTTATATTTGGTAATGTATATGCTTCAGTGCTGCTCTCTCAATTCTCTCAGTTCCCAGCCTCTAACTCCTCCCCTTCTCCACAAGCCTGTTGTCTATGTCTGTGTCTCCATTGTTGCCCTGCAGATAGGTTTATCCATACCATCCTTTCAGATTCCATATATATGAGTTAATATGCCATATTTGCTTTTCTGACTTTGTAAAGTTATACATGGATTTTCCAATGCACAGTCAGGGCTCTTAACACCCACACTGCTCAAGGGTCATCTGTACTCTGCATTAGGTATTATAAGCAATCTAGAGATGATTTAAAGTATACAAGAGGATGCACAAAGGACACAGGCAAATCAAATGCCATTTTATACAAGGGACTGAGCACCCATGGATTATGGCATCCATGTGGGACCCTTGAACCAATCCTCTGCAGATACCAAAGGATAACTGCACTGTCTCTCAATCGTCTCAACTTAAGGCATCTCACTTTCTGACTACCATCTCCTGCTTTTCCAGCTCACCACTTCTACTGGGAAACTGTAAAATTTCAACAGTCCTCTGACCTCACCAGAACCAACAATTCATTGATTCTAATATATTTTTCTTGTGTCTCATATCTAAACTTCTATCCTTATTCAGCTTAAACTGCATGGTCAATCATAACCACTCCTTTGCATACACTCTTAATCCTCCAGATCTTTTTCTGTTTTTCCCTGTACTTGGCTAAACTACAACCCTGGTAATGTCCAACCCTCTCTGCTTACTCTATGCTTGCACTTGTGCATGTACACTTGGCTGGAGGAAACAAATAAATTTGTTTCTAGTCTTCCAAATATCTTAATGTTGGAGCACCCCATCATAGAGGGTTTGTTTTTTTTTCCTCTCCCATCTACACTGATTCCCTTACTGATCTCAGACACTCTGCAGTGGGCAAATTCGAAATGCTAGACCTGCCTTCACTTAATGCAAAGATTCAAAGACTTAGGGAGATTGAAATGTCAAGAGTGGATTTGACAGTTAAGACCCAGGCATCCACACTGGGAAGGTCCAGAAAATATTCTCACCACTACCGTGAGAAACAGACTTCTGAGAAGAACCCCAACATCTTTGAAGAACTCTGTGATTGCTCTTTGTTTTAGGCCAGACCTTACAACAGGGATTGCAGTCACTGAACTGGAAAGCCTAAATGCAGTGGGAGTAACTATATCCTGGCTGGCAGGGATCTGCCAAAGGCAAGGACAGTATGGTGACCATAATGGAGAGCAAAGCAGCAGCAATCAGAATAGTCTGACTTGTATAGACCTAAGGCATTAGCTAGTTGAGCATGTCATTCCTAGAAATGCAATAGTTAGGAAGCCTAAAAAAAAAAAAAAATAGGAAGCCTACTAAATTCTTTCTTGAGATGCCTAAGCAGGAAAATTCTAGGTCAAGAGAACAAAAATTTAACCTGAACCACAAAAAGACAGGTTTCAAGGTCCCTCATTCATTTCCTAGATTTGATCTGGTTTATAGGTCCAGAACCCATTGGATAAACTGCCAAAAATTTATGCTGTTAATCATTCTCCCAGCCTTTCCGAAAGTAACCCACAGTTTTTGCCAGGGTAATTGTGATTGGGCAAAAGGAAATTGATTAATTAGTGTTTTGGGGGACTAATGTCAGTGTTGACTCAGAACTGACATTAATTCCAAGAAATCTAAAACATCGTTGTGATCTAGCAGTCAGAGTAAGAGCTTATGGAGGTCAAGTGGTCAATGGAATTTTAGCTCAAGTCTGTTTCACACTGAGTGAGCCCAGGGGGTCTCTAATCTATTCCGTGGTTATTTCCCAATACCAGAATTATTGGAACAGATATACTCAGCAGCTAGCAGAATCCCCACAATGGCTCCCTGACCTACAGAGAGAGGGTTATTCAAATGGGAATAGCAAGGTGGAATCCATTAGAACTGCCTCTACCTAGGAAAACAGTAAACTAAAAGCACTGCCCTATTCTCGGAAAGACTGCAGTAGATTAGTTCCACAATCAAGGACTTGAAAAATACAGGCATGGTGATTTCCACTACATCCACATTCAACTCATCTATTTAACCTGTGCAGAAGAGAGATGCATCTCAGAAAATGACAATGGACCATCATAAGCTTAATCAGGCAGACAGGCCAGTTGCAGTTGCTCTCTCAGATGTAGCTCCATTGCCTGAGCAAATAAACACATCCCCTGGCACCTGACACGCAGCTATTGAGCTGACAAATGTTTTTTGTTTGTTTGCTTTTTCTCTATATCTATTGGTAAGACCAGCAGAAGCAGTTTCCAGCTAGCAAGGCCAACAGCAATACAATTTCGCTCTCCTACCTCAGAGGACTATGAACTCTCCAGTTCTAAGTAAGGGGTCATAATCTAATTCACAGGTATCTTGATTACCTTTCTCTTCCAAAAGATAGCACATTGCTCCATTACACTGATGGTGTTATGCTCAGTGGGCTTGATGAGCGAAAGATGGACCTGGGGTAGGAACTACTCTAGACTTAATGGTAAGACGTTTGCACACCAGTAAAAAATAAATCTGCACCAAAGGCCTCATGGGGAGTTCCCTAAATCAGCTGACAGAGGAAGAGAAGACTCTGGCCTTGTTTACAGATGATTCTGGACAATATACAAGCACCACCCAAAAGTGGATGTCTGTAGTAATACAATCCCTTGTTCTGGGACATCCCTGAAGGGCAATGGTGAAGGAAATTCTGCCAGTAGGCAGACTTTGAGCAGGGAACCTGGTTGTTCACTTTGATTGGAAAGAGAAATGGCCAGATATATGATTACAGAATGATTCCTGTTGTATGGCCAATCACTTTTTCCCTAGCCACCCCCATCACTGCCCAATGTTCTCATGGACAAAGTGGACCTGGTGACAAGGATGCAGGTTAGACATGGACTCAGAAACATGGACTTCCACTTCCACTCCTCAAGCCCAACCTGGCTATGGCCACCGCTGAGCACTGAACCTTCCAACAGCAGAGACCAACCCTCGGGTTACCATGCCTTGAATGCTAGCCAGTGACCTGGTGGCAGGTTGATTACCATGGACTCTTTCTATCATGGAAGGGGAAATGTTTTGTTCTTACTGGAATAAATATTGACTCTAGATATAAACTTGCCTTTCCTGCACACAGTGCTTCTGCCAAAACTACCATCCATGAACTTACAGAATGCTTCATCCACCATCGTAGTACTCTAGGCAGCACTGCTTCTGATCAAGAACTCACTTCACAACAAATGAAGTGAGGTACTGGACCCACATTCACAGAATTCACTGCTCTTACCATGTTTCCCATCACTCTGAAGCAGCTGGCTGGACAGAATAGCAGAGCAGCATTTCCAGCAAGGTGACTAGAACTTGCAGAACTGTAGCAAAGTTTTCCAGAATGATTATATGCTTTGAATCAGCATCCAATACCCGGTGCCGTTTTTCTCATAGTCAGAATTCATAAGCCCAGAAACGAAACGGTAGAAATGGGAGTGGTACCACTCAACTATTTCTCCTAATGACTTACTAGCAAAATGTTTGCTCCCTGTTCTCGAGACCTTATGCTCTGCTTGTAGAATGCTTCCGCCAGGAAATGCAACAGTGATTCCATTGAATTTCAAGTTAAGAATGCCACTAGGCCACCTTGAATTCCTCATATCTATAAATCAACAGGTAAAGAAGGGAGTTACTGTGTTGGCTGGAGTGACTGATCCTGACTACCAAGAGAAAATTGGACAGCAACTCTATAATAGAGATAAGGAATGCACTCTGTCTGGAATAATATCCCTTAGGGCATCTCTTGGTATTACCATGCTCTGTGATTAAAGCCAGTGTAAATCTACAACAATCCAACCCAGGTAGGACTACTCACAGCCCAGACTCTTCAGAAATGAAGGTTTGTTTGGGTCACTCCATCAGGCAAAGAACTACAACCAGCTGAGGTACTTGCTGAAGGCAAAGGGAATACAGATTAGACAGTGGGAAAAGGTTGTTAAAATACCAACTATAATCACATCTTCAGTGACAGAACCTGGACTGTTATTGTCACAAGCATTTATTCCTTATTTCATTATGAATGTGTAATATATTTGCTTAGTATATATAACAAAAACATTTGCTTCAAATATATATTAATATGTATAACAAATATTGTCTCTTTTCCTCTCATTCCCTTATTACGTAACATAGGATGTAAGGTATAATGTCTAAATATTGTTAATTTTACATCTTAGATTTTAAATTAAATCAGTAAATTCACAATCCTACCATTCATTCCTCTGTTTTACTTTCACCTTATTTTTGTCTTCCAATGCGGCACCATTCCCAGTAAAGTCAAACTTTTCTCTGTAGTTTTACTTTCCATCTATTGGGGAAAAAAAAGTTCCAAAGCTATTCCTGAGCATGACTTTTACATCCACCAATTACCTCATTTCTCTTTTATCGTCAATCTCTTTCTACAAACTAACTCGATCTCAAGTTTCTCTACCCAGTTTCTATCCTGTTTAAACTGCTATTCTTTTCAAGAGTATCCACCTGTGTGTGCTCAGCCAATTAGTCACGTCCAATCTGAGACTCCATGGACTATAGCCCTCCACGTTCCTCCATCCATGGGATTTTCCAGGCAAGAACACTGGAGCAGGCTGCCATTCCCTTGAGGGGATCTTCCTGACCCAGGGACTGAATCTGCATCTTTTGCCTGTCTTGCATTGGCAGGCAAATACTTTACCACTGAACCACCTGGGAAGCCCCATGATTACCCTCACCAATGTATTAAATATATTGATGTAACCACTTTGTAAATTGGTAGAAACCCAAACACCATTGATCAAAGTAAACAACTCACAAGTTTGCTTCTTTTCTACTGTACATTTTAAATGAACCAGCTGTTTAAATTTTCGTCTGTATTACAGGCCATTAAGGTCTGATTTCACAATCATAGGAGTCAAGTCTTAACGGAGACATAATTAGGTAATTTTTCAATTTAAAGGCCTCCGATGAAAGCCTAAATTCTTATTCAGAATCTTGGGAATTTAAGTTGAAAAACTACAAACATGATGACTCCATCTAGTCTTTATTGTTAACCAGTGTCAGCATAACATAAATACTGTTAAGATTTCAACGGGTTTATTTTCAAAGTACTGTCATTCTTTCTCATCTATCATTTTCCTTATTCTCCTCCCATTCTGGGGACAACGTATTTTTCGCTATCCCACACTGTCATTGTTTCCCCATCGCTCAGTCGTGTCCGACTCTTTGCGACTCCATGGACTATACAGTCTACGGAATTCTCCAGGCCAGAATACTAAAGTGGGTAGCCTTTCCCTTCTCCAGGGGATCTTCCCAACCCAGGGAACAGAACCGGGGTCTCCTGCATTGCCGGCGGATTCTTTACCAACAGAGCTATCAGGGAAGCCCTGACAGCTATCCCACGAAAGCTCATTAAAAAGATAGCTGTTTTTTTAAAAAAAAAAAGTGGATCGTTTCTAAATGTATACCGGGCCAGTACCGCCCTTACTTTAATAACCATACGTTAAAAGAAAGGCACTCGCATTTAGGAACCCTAGTTCATTTCTTGATGAATAACTTCTCTTCAATCCGAATTTTGGGTCCTTTTCCTTATTTTCTCCCCCACATGCTCTTCGGTTCGCGTTTCCAAAACTTTATGATTCACAAGACTTGAACTAAATAAAACTTTCTCGGCCTTTCACATGTAACCCGACCCGAACAGAACCGACAAGAGATCGGAAGGTGGGAATCCTGGACTCGTCACTTCCACCGCTCTCCGGAGCGGTTCCCTGCCGCACCTCCCGGAAAGCCGCCTATGACTTACACGTGATCCCCAGTGACGCCGGTGTAGCGGCGCGACTCCACCGGGGCGGCCGCGCCTGCGCGGCAGCGAGGAGGCGGAACCGCGGGGGGATCCGAGCCGGGCCCGGGAGTGGGTAGGCGGGCGGGGACGGAGGAGGGAGAGAGAGGAGGGAGGAAAGAGGTGGGGTGGGGAGGAGGGCGGAGGGGCGGGCCTTTCCGGAGGTTCCGACACTCTTCACTTCCTGTTCGCTGGACTTTCTGAATCCGGGTCAAGGGTGTCCGCCTCCTCTTCTCCCCGGCTGATCCGGCACCTTTCGTGACAGCCGCTTCTGACTCAACCCAGGCTGGGTTTCATCCCAGGACCGGCTGGAGCCCGAACGCCTGCACCTGCTGCGGCACGCGGAGGCGCGCTTCCTCACCCGGCGGCTGGCAGCCCCGGGTCCTGAGTGCCCGCCGCAGCTGGGGGGCCCCCGCTGGCCCCTCCGCGCTGATGCTGAGAGAGACCGCGGGCCCGGGGCGGCGGCGGCGGCGGCGGAGTGTGGGCCTCTGGCTCCTTAGGCCCAGCGCGGACGGGGCCGGTTCTTAGACTCCCCAGACTTGCCAACTCCCGCCCGGACTCGGATGGGCCCCCCTGCCCGATAAATGTGGCTACTGAGGCGGCGGTGGCGGTGGTCGGTCCCGCTGCTGCTGCTGCTGCGCTCCAGGTTCGCCTCCGCCCCGGGGCTCTCCTGGCCCACCTCGGGGCCGTGGCCACCGGCTCCTCACCCCCTGGCCCGGGCCTTGCCGCGTGGCGACAATGGACAAGATCCTGGAGGGCCTGGTGAGTTCTTCGCACCCGCTGCCCCTGAAGCGGGTGATCGTGCGGAAGGTGGTGGAGTCGGCAGAGCACTGGCTGGACGAGGCGCAGTGCGAGGCCATGTTTGACCTGACGACCCGGCTCATCCTGGAGGGCCAGGACCCCTTTCAGCGGCAGGTGGGCCACCAAGTGCTGGAGGCCTACGCGCGCTACCACCGGCCGGAGTTCGAGTCCTTCTTCAACAAGACGTTCGTGCTGGGTCTCCTTCAGCAGGGCTACCACTCGCTGGACAGGAAGGACGTAGCCATCGTGGACTACATTCACAACGGCCTGAAGCTGATCATGAGCTGCCCGTCGGTGCTGGACCTCTTCAGCCTGCTGCAGGTGGAGGTGCTGCGGATGGTATGCGAGAGGCCAGAGCCGCAGCTGTGCGCCCGACTCAGCGACCTCCTGACAGACTTCGTGCAGTGCATCCCCAAGGGGAAGTTGTCCATCACCTTCTGCCAACAGCTAGTTCGAACGATAGGCCACTTCCAGTGCGTGTCCACCCAGGAGAAAGAGCTGCGGGAATATGTTTCGCAGGTGACAAAAGTGAGTAACTTGCTGCAGAACATCTGGAAGGCCGAGCCCTCCACCCTGCTGCCTTCTCTGCAAGAAGTTTTTGCAAGCATTTCCTCCACAGGTAAGGGTCGTGGCCTTCCCGGACAGCCTCTCTTGGAAATGTAGTTTGTGTCTCTTACATACACGCTGTGTTCGTTTCCCTGCTCTGAAAACGTCTTCGTGGAAAAGCTGATCTTAACACCCTCATCCAGATTCTCTTCCACTTGCCATATTCAGCCTGTCACTTTGGACCTTAAAAAAAAAAAAGGGCAGTGTTTCTATTTTAAAGGTTGAGAATGTCCAGGTCTAAGACCTTTGGCAGGAAACAAGTCGCTTAATTACTCAGCCTCTGCTCAAGTTATGGAATGCTTTGAGGATGACAGCTACTATATAAAGCATGTAAAGCTTTTATTCATGAGTGACTAATGGCAGCATAATCATGTTTACCGTATCATAATTGTGCTGTGATTTTGTCATCTTGTTGTCATGAGTTTTTCCTTAGCTTCTGAATTTTCCCACATTTTAATTCCTGGACTGTGCCGTTCGTTTTATTACTGGATTATCCTAGTTAACCGTGTAGTTGCTGAATATTGGCATTTTCTGTTTGTGAGAGTGGATGCAGGGGGGCTGAGTGATCGGTGTTTCCCGCTCCAGGTGTATATAGGCCTCGAATTGTGTCCTTAGAACTACAGGAGGGGGTCAGGTGATACTTAACAGGAAAATGCCTTCTCACCCAGAAATTTTACCTGTGTGTTTACATTCCTTGTCCAGACATGGAGCTTCCAGCTCTGTAAGTTGTGCAACACGAGATCCAAAACTGTGTTTACTCCCTCTCTGCTTGGTACCGTCATCCTTCCGGAATTTGCATCATCGGAGTTTAGGTTTATTTTTTAATTGTAATTGTTCTTATATTGCCTGTGTTGCTAGAACAGTTAGATTTCCCCAGAAGTTTCTCACTTTAGCAGTAAAGGTGCTCACCTTGGCTTTGCCCAATTTTTATGTGTTTTAAGCAAAGTCCCCCTAAAATTCATCTTAATTTCTACTTCTTTAAGAGATTTAAAAAATTGTCCTTAGAACAATGTAATGACTACTGTAATTAATAGGGATAAGCTACTTTGGAGGATCTAAGGAGTTCATTTAAATGATGCCTTGCATTTCTTTTCTGACTACTGCTTTTACAAATGACTATTTTAGCACGACAAAAACAGTATTAAAGAATGCAAGAAAATAAAGTAACTTATGGACTAAATATGGTGATAGGAATAGTTTTTATGTTGCAGTAGTTCTTCCTGTAGAGTGAACGTTCATCGCTATTAGCTCTTAATCTCTCACTTCTGCAGTTCAACATTCCTTGTATGTTAGTGTCTACACAGGAGGTGGAGCATAACAACCACTTGGTGGAAGGGGTGGTAAACTCTTCTCTCTACATACTTCATTTAAACCGTCTTGCTATATTCCTTTGTCTTTTTCATTAAAACAATATAGATGCTTCATTTGAACCTTCTGTAGCACTGGCGAGCCTCGTGCAGCACATCCCTCTTCAGATGATCACAGTTCTCATCAGGAGCCTTACAACGGATCCAAATGTAAAAGATGCGAGTATGACCCAAGCTCTTTGCAGGTACTTCTTCATAACATCATAGATGGAAATTGTAGATTTGGGAGGAGAAGATTATTTTGCTGTATTTTGTGGGTAATGAAAAACTTAGGGCAATGTGCAGAACTGAAACCATGGAATCAAATATATAAAGATTCTCCTAATTAATTGAAATGAATCATTTACCTGCGGGCATTCCAGTAATTCACGAATACATTTTCAATTCAACATTTTTTAATTACAAAAATATAACACATATACACACTTATTGTACAATCAGGAGTTGGTTGGATTATCGATATACTTTATGAATTTCTTTGCTCGGTATCATTTCCTGAAACCTATTTCCTCCCTCTGGGATCTTCTTTTTTCTTCCTGACTAAGGATGTACCTTTACTTATTACATACTTTTACTTTCTCTTTCAACCAGGGCCTCTGGGTAAGACTTTCTTAGTCTGTTCAAAGCATGTTTCTTTCTTGCATATTCTCAAGTATATGATTTGGCAAGACACAGAATTCTAATCTGATAATAATTTTCTCTTAGCATTTTGAAAATAGTGCACTATCTTCTGGCATCTGTTGTTGCTAATATGGAGTCTGCAGTCGGTTTGATTATCTTTCCTTTGTGAGTAGTTAGGCTCTCCTGGTATGTTTATGCTTTCTCTTTATCCTTAATGTTTTTCAGTTTTAGTCTTATATGTCTAGGTGTAAACTCAGTGTTATTTTTATTTCTCAGTACTCTTGTACTCTTGTGCTCTTGTGCTTCCCGTCATTCAGCTATTCAAACACATCTATTGGGCACTTACCAGGAATGCCAAGCAATGTTTAAAAGTCAAATGGATAGAAATATCTCTCCTCATGAGCATCTAGTTGGGGAAGCAGGCAGATAGTATTAACATATTATATTGATTCCAAGATACATCCTGATTTCAGAGATGTTGAAAGGTATAGTCATTGGTGTTTAAATTGCAGAACTTTTGTTGCTGCAGTGGTATATAACCTAATTATACATCCTAAAATTGATTCTGTTTTTAGATTTAATTAGATATGATAAGTAAAATAATTTAGTACGTTGGGTAGTGATGAATGGTTTTGGAAAAAAAGTAGATAGGAAGGCAATAAAGCATGGGGAATGGTTTGCAATTTTAAATAAGATAGACAGGAAGCCCTCACTGAAAAGGTGACCTTGAAGTAAAGATACGAAGGAAATGAGAGTGCAGACCTTTTGGAGATATAAGGGAAGGACAGCAATACTATCTTATAATTTACTAATTTTTCTTTCAAAGGTAAGATATTATTAGTTACTGAGTTTATTTCAATGACTATTCTAATTGAGCTTTCCCTGTCTTCCTATTCTTGTTTCATATCTGTCTGATTTTGTTTTGTAATTTTTTTCTATTTTTTTCCCCCTGTGTATATTGATAGCACATTTTCTTTAAAGAAAATGTAAGGATTTGGAACAAAATGTTTTCTGCATTACAGATTATATTTTAACTAATTATAAATTACAGTCATGAAGTAACATGTAAACTTCAGTATCCATACTTTATGTTGGGGTCTCAGAAATTTACATGTGTACAAATCTCGCTCTCTGGTTCTTTTTTTTTCTTATGGTTGATTTATAATGTCAGGTATGGCACCCTTTTCATACTGTTCATGGGGTTCTCTGATGGCACCCTTAGTCGTAATTTTTCAGCCTCTTCAAAACAACGATAGTTTCCAACTTAAGAATTTATTTTAAGATATATTTGAAAATTATTTTTTACCTACATGTTTCTATGGGAAATTGTGATCCATTTTTTGTATTGCATTTCCAATTTATCTCCTACATGATCCTATTTAACTTACAATGTACCTGGAGTAATTATTCTTGTATTACAAATGTAAATGAAAAGGATAGTAACATTTACTTTTATCATACCCCACCCTCTACTCCCTCATGCTCTATATTTCACACATAGCGCTTGTCATGCTTCACTGTCATTTTCCGTGACCCACAGAAACCCAAATGCAGATACTGTACCAGAACTAGATGAGTCACACTAGAGGATGAAATAGGCCAGGTATAACTGACCTGGTGGCTCAGTGGTAAAGAATCCATCTGCGAACACAGAAGATGCTGGTTCGATCCCTGAGTTGGGAAGATCCCGTGGAGAAGGCAACCCACTCCAGTATTCTTGCCTGGGAAATCCCATGAACAGAGGACGCTGGCTGGCCACAGTCCGTGGGGTCGCAAAGAGTTGGACACAACCTAGCAGCTAAGCAACAACTGAAACAATAGGAAATAGGGTTCATGCTGCTGCTGCTGCTGCTGCTAAGTCGCTTCAGTCGTTTCCGACTCTGTGCGACCCCATAGACAGCAGCCCGTTAGGCTCCTCTGTCCCTGGGATTCTCCAAGCACTTTCTAAAAGAGAAAGCTGACCCTCAACTTCTGCTGTCTTATTATCAAGGGGGAACTTTTTTTTGCTTTTAAACTTTTTAATTTATTTTGGAGTATAGCCGATTAACAATGTTGTGGTAGTTTGAAGTGGACAGCAGAGGAACTCAGCCTACATGTACATGTATCCATTCTCCCCCAAACTCCCCTCTGGTCCAGGCTGCCATGCAATATTGAGCAGCAGAGTCCCCTGTGCTATCCAGTAGGACCTTGTTGGTTATCCATTTAAAATAGAGGAGTGTGTACGTGTCGATTCCAAACTCCCTAAGTATCCCCTCCCCGATCCTTCTCCCCTGGCAATCGTAAGTTCCATTCTCTAAGTCTGTATCATAGGAAAATTTGAGTTCAGTGTTGCTAATCTGATTTTTCAAAAGAAGCCTGACGTCCATTTTTTATGTGAAGTTTTCCAATTTTTAAAACATTAGAAAGAATAAGACTGAAAGCTGGATCTAGCCCTTAAGCTGCCATATAAAAGTGAAAATTGCCTTTATTCTCTACAAATTAAGATTGGATCTATTTTGTGGGCTTTCATAATATTATGTGAGTCGTTCAGTCATGTCCAAGCCTTTGCGACCCCACTGACTGTAGCCCACCAGGCTCCTTGGTCCATGGAATTCTCCAGGCGAGAATACTGGAGTGTGCTGCTGTTTCCTTCTCCAGGGGATCTTCCGGAACCAGGGATCAAAGCCAGGTCTCCCGCATTGCAGGTAGATCCCTGAGCCACTAGGGAAGCCCTGCCAGTTTTAATTTTTTTACGTTGCGTGTCCTTTTTTTAGCTCTAGAGGGTAATGATTTCATTTAGTCAATAGATTTGAGCTCCATTTCAATGCAGATCAAAGATTAGAGATTAAAAAACAGAACAGTGACAACACTGTTCTTAATCCCACAATCTAATGGAGGAATCAAGATTTATTACAACTACTGAATGTTCTTTAAATAGTAGGAAATTAAATCTGCCTATCAGGGTTAAGTGTCCTTAAAATTCAAATTGTAACCAGTACACAGTGGATAAGATTACAGTAGTCAACCATAAAAATAACTGATTCTAGAGTGACTGTGTGTGAGAGGATTTGAGCCTATGTATATCCAATCAAATTGAAGCAAGACTAGAATGTGATTAAAGTGTAGCCAACAGTGTCTCTTTACCTGCCAGCAGAGCAGGTAATGAGACCATTGCTTCAGATACCAGCACTGCTACTTATTGTGTGGCCTGTTGAATATTTCCTAACTTTCCCTAGCAGTTTGAAGGCATACATCCTAATTTAGAGTTATATTCTTAGCATTTAATGCAGTATCTATTATATAATAGACACTCGAATATTTTTTGAATGAGTGGCTTCTAATTTGTGTTACTTCTGACTTGAAGTATCTTTAGGGTGGTTAGGACATGGGGTACACATGGGATAAGGTAAAAACTAGATAGAGGCTTGTGAGAGGGGAGGCTGGAAGTGGAGAGGATGGAGGAAAAGGCTGATTGGGTGATTAGAGATGTTGAAAAGCCATGGCCAAGTGGAATTTGCTACTCTGCCCCCACCCCCGGCTTTCCTTGTACTGCCCCCGGACCTGAGCTGAAGGGAAACTTGGGCCCTGTGTGCTAGGGAGCCCAGTGTGGTTCCATTCTGGGACTGTGCTCCCCACGGGGAAGAGTCTATAGAACCAAAGAGAGGTGCTCGCTTGTTCTCCTTCTCTAAACCACAGTTCTTTCGTGTACATTTTATAGTAAATATATATATATACATAAAACATGTACTCATATGTTTTCTTTTAAACAAATCAGTTTTTAAAAAGATTTACTAGCATTTTTTTTCTTTTTTAATTCAATAATAGCTCAGATATTTTTGTGTTAGATCCCTGTGGATAGATTCATATCGACCTATCTCATATTTTAAAACTCTACCTAATGTTCCATAGTATATGTAAGTCATTTCCTTATGACAATTTTGCATTTTTTCTGTATTGTAAGCAGTGCTGCAGTGAATATACTCTTCACACACAAATGCAAATGTCTCTCCGGGTGTGTACAGTGGCCACAGACTTGTGAAAACCAGATTAACAACAGTTGAGAGGTGTGGAACAGCTCTCAGATACAACTGTAATGACTTAAAACCATCATTGTTGGCCAGAAAAACAAGAAAGGGAAAAAGAAATAATGTGTGTAGAGTATAGAGGAAACGTACAGATAACCTGTAGTAAAATGAGTATGAACTTTGGAGCCACTCAGGGTCTGATAGGACAGGTTAATCGTTAAGAGCAAAAATCTTAATAAAGGTAACACTCCAGTGTTAATGTAGACAGTTTATATCAATATGAAAGTCAGTGCTTTTGACATGTTAGTTGCTCTTTTGGTCATGTGTTTATGTACTTAGTATTTGTATTTTACATTTTGTACAATCAAAGTATGTATTTATTTCCTCGTCTTAACATTTAGAAGGGAGACATTCACAGTATTTCCAGTGTATTAGTTGATTTAACCTTCTCATCAGTCCTGTAAAATTCATTCATAACCTACAGATGAAGAACTGAAACACAAAGAAGTAACTGATAAAAGTATTTAGGGACCCCCAGCTAATAAATGGTGAACTGAGATTTTTAAACCAAATCACTCTGACTTAAAAATCTGGTTTGTTTTACTATTTGTTTTATTATATATTCACCCAAACTGGATTACTGGATCGAAATCAGATAATATGAACATCTGGCCCAGTTGCCTTCCAGAAGCACTGTAGCATCTTCATCGTGGTTGATATCTAACATAAGGCACAGTTTCCATCATACCCCATATTACTTTATTTTCATTTAATTGGGTTGGTACTCAGAAAGGTGGTGGTAGTGGTTCAGTCACTAAGTTGTGTCCAACTCTTGGGACCCCATGGACGGTAGCCTGCAAGGCTCCTCTGTCCATGGGATTTCCCAGGCAAGAATACTGACTGAAGTGGGTTGCCATTTCCTCCCCCAGGGGATCTTTGCAACCCACAGATCAAGTCTGAGTTTCCTGCATTGCAGGCATATTCTTTACCGACTGAACCACCAAGGAAGCCCTACTCAAAGAGAAAAGCACTCACTGTTACAAAACGAGGCCATTTCAATATTTGTATACTTGGTGCCCTTTTATCTATTTGAAATTTCTTTTTGTTGTCTTTGTATAGTAGAATTTTGAGAGAGATGAAGAGACCTGTTTCACAATTCAAAATGTAGTCTTTTTTTAACAGTACATTTTATATTTATTTAGATTGTAATCACCAGAAAGGAGAAATTTTGGTTCATATGCATGTCTTAGTTCAGATAGCCATATTTGAACTGTTCTTCTTAAAGTAAATTTGCCTAATAAATTGACACTACTGAAAAATAAATTCAAAACTTTGCATTTATGCAGAATGATTATCAGAAATTCTTTTTATACAAATGTCTTATATAAAACTGTCAGTTGACAAGATTGGAAATCCCTGAGTACAAGCAGCCAATTGTTCATATTATTTGATTTTGATCCAGTAATCCAGTTTTGGTGAATATATACAACAAAAATAGTAAAACAAACCAGGTTTTTAAGTCAGAGTTATTTGGTTTAAAATCTCAATTCACCATTTATTAGCTGGGGGTCCCTAAATACTTTTATCAGTTACTTCTTTGTGTTTCAGTTCCTCATCTGTAGGTTATGAATGAATTTTACAGGACTGATGAGAAGGTTAAATGAATTAATACACTGGAAGTACATCTTCAATAGTACTTTTCACGTGCAATTTCAGTAAATATTGAGTCACAAAGTGAGTGACTTTGTAACTACTGCTGTAGTTACTCTTGTTATTCCTGACTGAGTAATGTCAAAGCTATTGTCAATGCTAATAGTTGTGTTATCCTTTAATTTTCAGAATGATTGACTGGCTGTCTTGGCCATTGGCTCAGCACGTAGACACATGGGTGATTGCACTCTTGAAAGGACTGGCAGCTGTCCAGAAGTTTACTATTTTGATAGATGTTACTTTACTGAAAATAGAATTGGTAAGTAGGAGTATATTAATCTTTTGGAATGTATAGAGCCATTTAATACATATGTGTGCTAAGTCATTTCAGTCATGCCTGACTCTTTGCAACCCTATGGACTGTAGCCCCCCAGGTTCTTCTGTCCATGGGATTTCCTAGGCAAGAGTACTAGAGTGGGTTGCTGTTTCCTGCCCCAGGGGATCTTCCTGACTTGGGATCGAACCCACATCTCTCTCTTAAATGTCCTGCACTGGCGGGTTCTTTACCACCAGTGCTACCTGGGAAGCAGGACCCGAGTAAGTCCATATAATAAGTCTTTTTATCTTTGGCTTGGCCCCTTTAAAGCATCTAGTTTTGAATATATTCTTGTTTGGGGTTTTCTTTTGAATAAAAATGTTGAATAGGCTTTAGAAATTTAAAATGCTACTTAAGATTAGGTCATAATAATAATTTTGCTGTTTTCAAATATTTATTATGAAAACACAGTCTTCCCATTATCTCTTGAATCACGACTAATCAAGCTTTTACCACCATTTTTCTGCCAAAACGATCTTTGACACCTGTGCTCTTCAGTGTTGCTTAACTCAAGAGTTATTTCTCAAGCCTCCTCTCATTTGACCTGTTAGTCATTTGACATAGTTGATCACTCCCTCTTGAAACACTTTCCTCCCTTGGTTTCCAGGATGTTATACTCTCCTGGATTTTGTTCTCGTTCACTAGATTCTCAGTCCTGGTGTGGATCTTTCTAACTTTAGAGAGTGCCTTAGAGTTTCATCTCTGGTTTCCTTTCTTCTCAGTTCACGCAGCCACCATGGCTTTAAACAACATCTCTAAGTTTATGACCAATGGGTTTTTATTTCTAGTCCATTATTCTCCTGTAAATTCCATATTCATGTATCCAGCTCTCTATATACTTGGATCTCAGGTTCAGCTTATCCACAATCTAATTCCTGAGTTTTCCCTCCCAAACCTGGTCTTCCCGATCTTAAATGACTATTTTAGCCTTTCGTGTCAGAGAAGGCAATGGCACCTCACTTCAGTACTCTTGCCTGGAAAATCCCGTGGACAGAGGAGCCTGGAAGGCTTCAGTCCATGGGGTTGCTGAGGGTCAGACACAACTGAGCGACTTCATTCTCACTTTTCACTTTTGTGCATTGGAGAAGGAAATGGCAACCCACTCCAGTGTTCTTGCCTGGAGAATCCCAGGGGCGGAGGAGGCTGGTGAGCTGCCGTCTATGGGGTCGCACAGTCGGACACGACTGAAGCAACTTAGCAGCAGCAGCAGCACCAGCCTTTCATGTGCTCAGGCTCAACCTTGAAGCTATTCTTGTCTCTTTTCATGCTCTCTCATCCCATATCTTACAAATCCGATTGACTCCACCTTTAAAATATATCCCAAATTCTACCACTCTCAACCAGCTACATCACTACCACCCTGGTCCAGATTCATCACCGGTTGTGCTAAGTCACTTCGGTTGTGTCCGACGCTATGCAACCCTCTCGACTGTAGCCCACCAGGCTCCTCCATCCAAAGGAAATCTATAGGCAGGAATACTGGAGTGGGTTGTCATGGCCTCCTCCAGGGGATCTTCCCAACCCACAGATCGAACCTGGGTTTCCTGCCTCGAAAGCATCACCCCTTGCTATGTTGATTGCAGTAGCCCTGCGGCTCCTATTCTTTATCCCCTTTGGGCATCACACGAGGTCTTACCCAATCTGAGCCACTGCTGCTTCTCTCGTCCTGTCTTCCACTGTAACTGCCTCAATCTCCGTGCTTTATTTACACACACTGCCCTCCTTGTTATATCTCTAGTCCACCAGGCTGGAGGCCTCGGGGCTTTTGCAGTGCTGAGTATATATAATAAGCAGAGCAAAGGCCCTTCTCCCAGTTATCTGTCAGACTTAATCTCATTCCCTTCAGTTTTTTGTAGTCAGGAGTCACGTTTATCATGAGGCCTTTTTTAAATTCCCTATAATAAAACAGCAGAGCCTTTTGCCACTCAGCATTCCCTATTCAACATGCCTTGCTTTCATAGCATTTTTCTCTCATGTTACTTTTAATTGCCTCTATCCAACCTTCTAGACAGTAAGCCCTCTAAGATCAGAGGTTTCCTTTGAATCCACTATTGTTTTCTCAGAATATACAATAGTGCCAAGCAGTAGTAGATGATCAGTAAGTATTTTCTGAATGAATAATGGGCCAGGGAGTATCACCTTGTAAACATTGTTTAACAGATTTTTATTTGATGATGTAGTTTTAAGAGTTGGTGGGGTCATTATACTCCCTTGATCTCTGTCATATTATTTCCTAACTTTCTCCCTCTCCCAGAGTTTAATTACATATGTTATGATAAAATTTCCCAGGAGGGAGATATGCACGTAAATAATTTGGGGCCCTATGAAAGTAGCCACCGATTGGGGTAACGGTTTCCATGCCAGATCCTAAAGTGGATGCTTGTCTTTTGGGCAGGTTTTTAATCGCCTTTGGTTTCCTCTCGTGCGACCTGGTGCTCTCACAGTTCTCTCTCACATGCTGCTTAGTTTTCAGCATTCTCCAGAGGCGTTCCATTTGGTAAGTTACGACTCAAGTTTCCTACTTCGAAAAACCTTGTTTTAAAATTTCAACTTAGTATTGAGTCACATTTGTATTTGTGAAAAGATTATAGATTGGTCCTAAATCTATTTTCCTGTAGCTTTATGAGTCCTTTTAAAATTGATATTGTGAGATTTCCTCTCAAAGAATATATTTTAGAATGTTTTGGATCTCACCAAAACTTCCACTTGGGATCACAATGAGCAACTGAAAGTTAGAAGTTACTTTTGCACTTGAGAAGTGTCACGTGTCAGTGTCACCGTTCACTGTCGGTTGCACACATGAGCAGTGTAGAAGGAGAAAAATGGTTTAAAACCACTGACTGCTCTAGAACTTCAGAAGCAGGAGAACATCAGTCTTGATTGCCCTAGAATTAGGGCTTTGCATTCTCTCTCAGCTCATACCCTATAAATTCTGTTGATTCCTCCTCTAAAATATATCCAGAATCCTACCACTTTTAACCAGCTGCATCACTGGTTTTGGTTTGACTTCATATTATTTATTTAATTATCAGTATTGCAAGTGAGAAATGACAAAATGTACCTTTGAGAACCTGTCCATTTTTCTGTCTAGGGCATCACAGGAAAGCAGTGTTTTGTGTGGTTACTCACTCCCTCCCAGGTCTGATCCTCAGTTTTACAGAACTAGAAACTCAATCAACACACCCACAGTTTAAAATTTTAGGAGGCCTGACCCACCACAAACATATTCAGAAGAGGCTGATGAAATGTAGAATATTCAGTTGCTGATTGTTGGTTGGAAATTTAACTAGCCTCAGAGAATTATGTATCACATCAGCTACTCAGTGCCCCATTTCCACTGAAGGAAAATCTGCAGGCTTATCAGAAATAAACCTTACTAACAAGTAATTACATTATAATACATTATCACTTAGGAAGAGTGATTTCTGTAGTTTATTGTTCTAATTGGTGAGCCTGATCATCAGTTAATAAACTTGTTATCCATTACATAAAACTCAAACTTGAGCTAATGTAGCAAGAATACTAGCAAAATCGTCCAAGGGAAAAAAAACAACTCTTTGTCCCTCCCTTCAGGCACAGTCAGTATCAACTGTTTGAGAAAAGGTTTATATTTATTTACTTTCTGGGGAGGAAATCCATTCTAATGTTTATTACTCTCCACACATTCCTTTTTCTCTCAGATAAGTCACTTTTGCTATACTCTAAACCTATTTCTTTGCTCAATTTTTTAAAAGATGGAAGGGATCTCCTTACCTTTTGTTGCCTTCCCCCTCCCCGCAAAAAAGTAATTGAAATGGCAAATGGTTGACTTTGAAAATTTGACTACTGAAATAAGTAAATATGAAATCATTTATTTAAAGAACAGTTAGAGCTGAAATAGGAAACTGTGATCTGGCTTAATAAAGTCTAAAAACAAAGACCTAATTATTCTGTCTACATACTGTATATAGCCTGACCTACTACTCAACTAAAATTAACTTGGGCATCTAGTAGTGGGTCATGCAGGAGTTAAATCACCTGTAACTCTAAATAACTCAGCAAAGGACTCAGATTTAGGAGTTGCTAAGTATGAACAGGAACCTGGAATCACTAGTGTATTACACATTTAGAATATTTTAAAGCAAACCAAGATTGATGTTACAGAGTATGTTTTTATGGACCATTTGCTTTTCATATGCTTTTTATAAGTGACGAAAAAATTTTAAATGGAAGAGAAAATATCAAACCTTCTAATTAAATGTTATACATATTTTCTTAAATAGTAACTTAAGTTTAATGAATATCACAGTAATGTCTGCAAATATTCAGATTTGCTCATTCAGGAAAAAAAATCAGTTTTCAGATATTTAGAAGATAATAAACTGCTTGGACATCTGTCTTATACACTTGTGAAGAACTTAGTCTTATTTTTGAGTCAGCGATCATTTTTTACCATGTAAGATGTAATAGTAGATAACTAGGTATATTATCTGTCTGCAAAGATCCAATCTACACTAGGAAGGCTTTTGGATGATTTAGTATTATACATTAAATAATCATTTAAAAATTCTTTCTTCTCTTCCATCTTTGTCTCTCCTATCACCTCTGAGGAAACCATAATTTTGGATTTCTGATTATTTTAGCAAATATCTGATAGATATGGCTTTATGGAGAAAAAATTCAGATTTGCTTTGAAATGTAGCGATGATAGCAGTGGTGTGAACCATTAGGAACTGGTAGTTTTATGGTCAGATTAATGCCTTCAATGGAGGTAAGACTAAAGAAAGTGGTGTGAAAGCAAAAATATGATTTAAGACCTCAAAGCATAAGAGTAAAACCAGAGAGGAGAACGAAGAATAGCACTATTATTTTAAGAATATGAATTTCTTTCTACAAGAAGGAAGGGGGCTGACTGGAATATAACTGTAATTGTTTGCTGTTTGACGGTAAGACCATAGAGCTGGCTGTAACTTCACTTTTGTCATGAGTTAGCCATGAACCAAATAGATGTTCTACATTGCTTATACCAAATAATGTTCTACACTGCTTTTTATTTGGCTCATTTGGCTACTTTAAAAGTAGTCTAAAGGAGGGCAAAAGGTGAAAGCAAGGAGACCATTTGGGAGGCTTTGCATGAATTTGAGGCAAGAGATGATTGTCAGTTGAAACAAGAAAAGTTCTAGGCAGTATATAGGTTTGATTCCATTTGTACAAAAAAATCACATATATGGTATGTGCCGTGACATGCCATATAAAGTTTGATATACAACCAATGTCTTTCGCTGGACAGTGGGACGGAGACTTTTACTTCATACATGTTTGTATCATCAGATTTTCTTTATACTAAGTGTATAATTCATTTGCAACAAAGTTAAACTTGTATAGAAAGATAATATAACAATATAGGAAGTTAGGGCAATATATCATGAAATTACCCACAATCTCACTACACTAATTTTTATGTTTTCCATTACAATGTTTTTTCCCCTAAATATTTTAACAAGGTTGTATTTATATTTATAATCAATATGTAATTTTTGTATCCTTCTTTTGAAATTTAACATCACATAATAAATATTTTCCCATGTTGCTACATATACACACACACATACATACACAAAAGTTCTACAAAGAGAAAATAATAAGATGCTTTTTACATGTGGACTCTAAATATGTAGTATCAAATTATAATAATTAGTTGAAACAAGTGTAGTTCTGTACTAATGAGCCATTGCTGCAAAGTAGCATTTTTGATAATATTTTAAATATGTGATTGGCTCTGTATTGACTTTTTCTTTAATTTTATAATGAAAGGACATTGTTGTGCTTATTATCAGTGTTAATAGTTTTCTACATAATTATGAGCAATGAGCATTTTAGATTTCACTTTAATTTCTAACCCCAGTTCCTTAAAAATAATGGACTTTCCTAATTCTCTTTATTTTTAGAATCATCTCTTCTTTTTTGGAAGTGGGGCATGGGGATCATTAGTAAGGATAACCATGGTTGCATAAGACACCATCCCTAAAATAAAGGTAGTCCCTTGTCTAAAATAGAGGTGGTGCTGTAGCCTCAGCTGTAATTTTAGTTGTATGGATAAGTTATCATGAAAATTTTCTTGAAGCATTCTTTAATGTGCTGCTGCTGCTGCTGCTAAGTTGCTTCAGTCGTGTCCGACTCTGTGCGACCCCATAGCCGGCAGCCCACCAGGCTCCCCCGTCCCTGGGATAACATGTCTAGTTCTTTCAAGTGAAAAATCTAAAATTCACACTAGATGGCGCTCTTAAGCTAATGCTTGGTTTATCTTTTAAACATTTGTCCCTATTAAACAATCTGGTAAATATAATAGCCCCAACATTTTTCAGTTTAAGCCATTTTTAAATGGCAGCAGTGACTTAGGCTCCTAGTTATTACCTTAATTTTTTGTACCTTAGTTTTAAATGGAGTATAAGCATGAGGAGAGGGGTCTTATATGGATTACAATTACATATGCTTCAAAAACTAGATTTACCTTGGTATTCTAGAAATGTTTAACTTCATAACGTTTTTAGAAAAAGGCAGTGACCAAACATACAGAAGAGCATTTGCTAATCATGTAACACTTGCGTTCCATTTGTACTGGTGTGGGTTGCCACTTCTTCTCCAGGGGATCTTTCCCAAACCTGGGTCTCCTGCATTGCAGGCTGGTTCTTTACAGACTGAGCCACCAGGGAAACCCTATTCCATTTGTAGGCTAGGGAATTTGTTGCCAGTTTGTGCAAATTGGAAGAATGTGTGTCTTTTTCTCTGTTCAGATTGTTCCTCATGTGGTTAATCTGGTTCATTCCTTCAAAAGTGATGGTCTGCCTTCCAGTACAGCCTTCCTAGTGCAGTTAACAGAACTGATTCACTGTATGATGTATCACTACTCTGGATTTCCAGATCTCTACGAACCCATCCTGGAGGCAATAAAGGTATGATGGCAGTTGCACCAGTGTCTGTGGAGCTGCAGCCTATGATGTGATAGATGAACGCGATGAAACATTCCTATAACCAGCTATTCAATTTTCTTTTTTATGGAAATGTGCGTTTTGTTTGAAAAATGCAACTGGAACCGTGGTTCAATAATTCTTAGTGATGTCTTTCTTATGTGCTATTACTCTCCAAATTAATAATCATATTTCTTCAGTTCTACAGTGCCAACAATGATAAGGCATATCTTTAAATTCGTAACAGCTTTGGAGGAAATTTGTTTTAAAAAATGATATATTAAGCTGATATGTACATAAGTTGCTTCCCAATATCAGAAATGTCAAAATATGTAAGATACATCTTAGATTCAAAGGAAGGCATTGTAATTACAGTATTTGACCTCTGTTTCTTCTCTGATTTTTATTTCATTTTTGCTATGGATTGTTCATGAATGTTCATATATCTTAGAATCTTTACTTGAATTATTTGTGAACTCACTGTTTTTCAACTTTGTGTGGATACTGGATCTGAAAAGCATTGATTCTGTTTGTCTTGAAAAATGGGTCACAGATAGCACACTTTCCTCTTAGTAAATGTATTGCTTAATCAGGGAACAGCAAAATAATTGGAGAACTTCCTTCAGCTAGATGTGTTCAGAAGTCATTAGAAATCAGTTCTATTGATAATGTTCCTTTTTGAGATCTGAAATAAAGTATAAGGTCTCATTATCTTTACTTCTGTATCTGAAATGAATACAAAGCATATTCTTTCTACTGTAGAGTTTCTAGTTAGACTTAGAATGAGTTTGGATGAGGCCAAAACACAAAACTGTTCAGCAAAGAAGGTATACTACTGGTATGACCCTTGGACACTTCAGAAGTAACTGTCTTTATTTATAAAAGATTTTTGTCATGGATTTGATAGCAATATTAACCTCTTTCTGCAATGTTGCTGTGTCCATAGATGAAAGCTACTGCTGTTGTAAAATGTCATTCTTCACCACTAAAAGCTGAAAATTCTGATAACTGAAGTAGGCTCAGTTTGCACAGATCTCCCTGTTAAACTAAGGGAAGCATTTTCTATTAGATGTCAACAATAACAATAAAATCAAAAGATTAAAATTCCTCCAGAAAGTATTTTCTGAGGTTTAAGTACTTTAGGTGGTAACAGCAGTCCAAAAAAGCCTTCAAGATTTTGCCCCAGCTTTCCTTAGTCTCCAGTACTCCACTCATGCTTGAAAACCACTGACACGGAACATTTTCTCTCATATGTCACAAAGCGGGGAAGAAACTGTACCTTGTAATAATTTTCTCTATGGTTAAACATGAGATGGAGTTTTGTGTTTTAAAGTCAGAGGTCATTGTGCTTAGATACTTCCATTTTTCATCCTCTGACTACTTTGAGATTTCATTTCTAAGGGTTAACACTGGGTAAATATTAGTAGTGAATGATAAAGAGATATTTCTTATTTTACTATGAACTCTGAAAGCAAATTGTGTGCTACGTCCTCATTCTACAGACTTTGAATAGCACTGCCACATATTCTCTGATGGCAGAGGTTTATTTTGAAAATATTTTTCTGGCAAATAGGAAGTAGAAATAGTTCAAATGTGACTTGAGTTCCTATTTCTTGAGTATTCCTCAGCTTGATAAACTCTAGGAGATATTTATTCATTTTTGGAGATCATTATTTTTGCCATGTACTGTGATTTTTCTTGACCATCAGTGATGTCAAAACTAAATGGGAAAAGAGAAAGATTAAATGTCAGTGGAAGAATCTTCTTTATGGTGTTAATAACAAAAAATAGTTTATATTTTATACTACTTTTCCTCTTTATGATCTACAGGATTTCCCTAAGCCCAGTGAAGAGAAGATTAAATTGATTCTCAATCAAAGTGCCTGGACTTCTCAATCCAATTCTTTGGCATCTTGCTTGTCTAGACTTTCTGGAAAATCTGAAACTGGGAAAACTGGTCTTATTAATCTAGGGAATACATGTTATATGAACAGTGTTATACAAGCATTGTTTATGGCCACAGAGTAAGTTTAAATTTGAACTTTTAAAAAATTTTTCATTTTAACTGTAGAAATTGATGCATGCTGATGAAATATAAGATGGTGAGATTGTCTTCAAATTATTTCTTATATATGGCAGAACAAATATTAATATTTTCATATAATTGCCTTATTCAGAAATGAAATTGCTTTTAGTGCCTGGACCTATTAAAATGCTAATTTATATAAATTATACTTCATGTCTATATTATTTATTTCATTTAGAGCCTTTCAATTGCTCTGACTTGATATTTATTAATATATCAGAGGAAGTGATTGAACTTATTTCACAGAATTTAAGAGTCCTCAAGTATTAATTTGTTATTATCCTGTAAGACTGATTTTTTTTTTTTAACCTGTATATCTTCTGAAGTGGTCATATTTAGTTTTTTCTGCTTGTAGGTATTTTGCTGTTTGTTTCTCAGATCAATAACTTCTTCACTGCCCTTAAAGAAATTCAAGCTGTGCTTCCCATCCCAAGTTGATAGATACTGAACAGATGTATAACAGACATGTTCCTTTGTCGTCTTACAGATTTACTTTCAAATACATTTTCTTTCGCAGCCAAGCAAATAGGAAATCAGTGGCTGTTAGCTATGTGAATGCAATCTGTAAAGGAACAAAATAGTGATGAACTTTTCCTGAAGGCAAAAACCTGGTTGAATTTTTCTCTTCTATACCAATAGGATATTCATGGAACTTGACCAAAGATGTTTACAAATTGAATTTTAGGCCTTTGTAAGTTTTTATGCCTTCCTAGAGGTATCACAGGAAAAGGAGAAGGAAATGAACCTTTCCCACTCCAATACTCTTGCCTGGAAAATCCCATAGATGAAGGAGCCTGGTGCTGCAGTCCCTGGGGTCACTGCGAGTCGGACACGACTGAGTGGCTTTGCTTTCACTTTTCACTTTCATCATTGGAGAAGGAAATGGCAAACCACTCCAGTGTTCTTGCCTGGAGAATCTCAGGGACAGAGGAGCCTGGTGGGCTTCTGTCTATGGGGTCGCACAGAGTCGGACACGACTGACGCGACTTAGCAGCAGCAGCAGCAGCAGCAGCAGAGGTATCACACCTGGAGCAGGGTTTGGCAGCCCACTTCAGTATTATTGCCTGGAGAATCCCATAGACAGAGGAGCCTGGAGGGCTGCGGTGTGGGGTTGCAAAGAGTCGGACATGACTGAGCGATTGATCACAGAGGAATCATAAACTAAAAGCTGAAGAGTTTAGCTTTATTTTCTTTCCTGGCCTCAATATATACAATCAAAACTAAGGTGTTTTCATTTTGTCTAGTGGTTCGTTTGTTTTTAGGAATTTTTTCTTGTGTTCTAAGAAAATATTTATTCATAGACACAACTGATACTAGGCATAAAACCAAAATAATCCATGTCTTACCACCAGAGGTCATCTCATCCAGCCATCTCATTTTACGAATGATAGAGAAAGCAAAAACTCAAAGCAGTTATAACTGACAGCTACAATTAAAAGAGCACATCTTATTTTATAGCAGCCAATACTATCTCAGAATAGGCAGACAGCATATTTTATTTCTTTGGTAATATGTAAATTCTTAAATAAATCTAGGAGTACATAAAATAAAAATCAGACATTCCCATAGGTTTCTGTTAATAGTTTTGCTTGCATTGTTCCAGACCTATTTTTTGTATACTGATAAGATTTATCTAGTATAAAACAAATGCGTTGGTTTTTAAAAATATGTTTACAAAGAATCTTGTTTATTCTTTTCCAGCCACTTATTTTTTTTCTTTTGATGATTTTATATTGGAAATAGTCCCATGTTAGTGTAATGACAGAGCTATGTCATTCTGAGTAAATAGATGTGCCATAGTTAATTTAATCATCTTCCTAATGATGAATATTAGGTTGTGTTGCTTATAATTAACATATGCCTATGATATAGAGGCTATTCTTTGAATAGGGTGTGCCATATTGGTCTCCAGAAAGGTTATAGCATTTGAACTTGCATACTAATACATGATTGTACCTATGACCCCATACCTTTAGCAGTACTTGATAAAATCAGTATTAAAAAATCTTTCCAATCTGGACGACAGTGTCTTTGTGCATCTTGGCTGACCTTTACAGTTTTTTGTCCTCTCTAGTATCTTTGTTCCCTTGTGTCTCTTTTCTGAATGACCTTTTCTTTCCATTGCACACCTTTCTGTTGGGTCCTTTTCTTTTTCCCACTGATTTATCCTGGATGTATATGTGCTTTCTTCCCATCAGAATGATACATTTATCAAGTGTTTTGTTTGCAATTTTTTATTTTATGTAGACAGATCTGCTATTTATCATTTATAGCTTCTGAATTCTAGGACACCTTCCCCTCCAAAATCCCTTTACCCCCTTTTCTTCTGTTAAATACTTCAGTATTTTCATATTTTATATTTAGCTCATTACTTCTCTGTGGCATCTGTAATGATATGAAATCTTGTTTAATTCCATTTTTTTCCCAAAAGGATACCAAATTGTTCTATACTGTTTTTTGAAGTTTCTTCTTTTCCCATTCAGCACTAGTACTACATTCTTTAAAACTCTAACTTTATCATAGTTTTGATGACAGGACATTTTTTTATATTTCATGAGTTGAAAGAATTTAAAAGTTGTTTACTCAAGTTATTAGTTAATAGCTTCATCTATTTCTATTTGCACCATTTTCTTTCTTCTTCACTACACTGTAGGCAGTGACTTTGCTAGGTAAAGGGCCTTCAGGTAAGTGAGATTTTACTTTAAGGATAATAACTTGAACTAACTTCCCTTTAGCTTTTAAAAAGTGCATCATGTATACACATGTAGACAAAAAATCATTTTATGTTACTATCTTTCAGTTTCAGGAGACAAGTATTATCTTTAAATCTAAATGGGTGCAATTCATTAATGAAAAAATTGCAGCATCTTTTTGCCTTTTTGGCTCATACACAGGTGAGTGTAAGTGTGTATAGTATGTATATGTTAACTGAATTGATAATCTTCTTTAAACTTCACATTATATCAAATTTGATGAACCTTTTTAACTGAAGAAATAATATATCTCTCTCCCAGCACAACAGATCCGCATAGAAATCTAAAGAGATACTGCCTAAAATCAGGATATGCCCTAAGTTCTTACTTCTCCCTTCTACTTTCCATTCTTGTAGATGAATATTTTACTGACCCATTATTCTAATTATTATAGGTAAAATTTGATTTCCTATCAAAAATTAGCTCGTTCATGAAGAAATATTTTAAAATGCATCTTTAATTTAAGTTTATAGATATTAATTTGGTAGATTTTCATAGTAATGAACAATTTAACATGAGTAATTAAAATAATTTTGTGGCATCTTGGCTTTTTTTCCCTCCCGTTTCTAATGTATATATCCTTTCATTATGACTAAACTTTTGAACTTAATGGATAAACTGTTTATCTGTTAAAAGTTATGGAGCTTAAAATTTTGTGATCTTTTATGTCCACAAATTAATCCAAGGAAATAAGTTTATGCTAACAGCAAGAACGTCATGTAAATAGCCATTTATTGAGAGATATAATATGAAGTCTGATAAGCATTCAGAAAGGAATCCTTATGCTCAAGGAACTTGTACTTTTAAGTTTTGAGTAATACCTATGAATAATACAAATCATTTATAAATAATATTTTCTGGTTTTACTGTTTTCATTTCACAGAGGTCTAAAGGAATAGGTAGTTACAGCCAGAAGAGAAGATAGATTTAGAATTGATGGAATTGAGTTGTTAGGAATGCTTTGTTTCCTATCTACAAGCTGAGAAATATCTCAAGTATAACTTCTTAAATGGAAGGAATCAAGATTGACATGAGTGATGGCCTGAAATACTCAGAGGATCATTTTACTGTTCTCTACCTGGAGGAAATATGTTCACAAATTTAACACCTCAGGACCAAAGGAGATGAAATCTCCTCCCTGCAACTTCCAAACATTGTTTTCTTGTAAATGGATGTATGTACTTGCTGTATTTACTGTATGCTGTATTTACTGTATGTTATATAGAGTTTGCCCTTGAACATCACAGTCGAACTGCAAAGGTTCACTTACACATGGATTTTTTTCAATAAATATGTACTACAGTACTACATAATCCATGTCTGAGTCCACAGATACAGAACCACAGATATGGTGGGCCTATTGTAAAGTTATACACAAGTTTTTGACTAAGCAGAGGGTCAGCACCCCTAACCCCATGTTGTTCAATGGTCAGCTATATAACATGTATGCATATGGTAGGTGTGTGTGTATCTATGTGTACATGTGTAGAAATAAATACATTATATATACTATATTAACTTAAGTCAGAGCTATTAGGAAAAAGCCTTAGGAGTCTTCCATATTCCCAACAAAAGAACAATTAACAAGAGAACCTAATTAAACTTCTGCCATAGTTGAGACCCTGTCTGACAAGTAGATTAGGTAGGTAGATTTACCCTATATGATTTAACAGGCTTTTATTCTCATAATTAATAAAGCTATTATGTATTGAGCATTTAAATTAGTCACTTTCACTTTTCACTTTCATGCATTGGAGAAGGAAATGGCAACCCACTCCAGTGTTCTTGCCTGGAGAATCCCAGGGACGGGGGAGCCTGGTGGGCTGCCATCTATGGGGTCACACAGAGTCGGACACAACTGAAGCGACTTAGCAGCAGCAGCAGCTCCTGTGCTAGGTGGTTTACATATATTATCTCTTAATCCTCAAAATCAATCTGTGAGGTAATAAGGTAGTGTCCCCATTTTACAGGTAAAGAAACAGGGCTTACATGACCTGCTTTCATGGCCATGCAAACAAGTGGCAAGACTGGAATATGAATCAAATGATTTCTGAAACCCATTGCAAACAATCCACCAAATTCCTTTTCTTCAAAATGCCATAAACACACCTATTTTGATAGAAATGTTTTCCTTAACTGAGAACCCTGTCATATATACTACAAATACTCAAATTCTAAATTTTCAAGTTATAATCACAACTTTGTAGATGTCTTTTTCAATTCTTTTTTTGTTGTGGCAAAATCTAGGATTTCAGCCTACCTTGCTCTAAAGTCCACAAGCAATCACTTCACTAAACTGCTCCTATGCTAAAACAAATAAAGTTAGGAAAGTTCCTGACCAGTGTGTTCATATTCCATACATTTATGACATGTGTTCCCAGTCAAAGAAATTTTCACCTAAAATCAGTATGCATGGCTCTTTAGAGTATGTCCCTTATTAATCCAAAATATATATCCACTAACTTTTTTTTTTCAGATATTTTTTTAAATTGTGGATTCAAGCACATCAGAGAGATAAGGGCAGAAGCACTGTATTAAGTTAAAGAGACTTGGGGTCTGATAAAAATCCCCTCTGCTACTAGTTGAGCTATATGACCTTGGGCACATCACATACTTTCTCTAGATCTTATTTCTGATCTGCAGAATGAGAAGTTATGACTGAAAGTTACCTAAATGTATTTGTTTGGTCTTTTGTAGTAAAGGTTAAGCCCATGTAATTGTAGTAATCTTTATTAAACATTATATATTAAGATTTAGGTATTTAGCTCATGATGTGAGAATCACTTCTTTGTGTTTTCTCGATCAACAGAGAGAAGCATATGCACCTCGGATATTCTTTGAGGCTTCCAGACCTCCATGGTTTACCCCCAGATCACAACAAGACTGTTCTGAATACCTCAGGTTTCTACTAGACAGGTAAAAAGTATTTCTAGAGCTGTGATTTGAATTAGTTCTTTCTTAACAGGTTATTTCTACCGAATATTGTTTTTACCTTTAAAGACATTATTTCTAATGTTAAACTCTAAAATGCCTTGCATTTATTGTATTTTTTTAGGTGTTTTTAATTTAGTTTCTTTTTTAATTTTTCTTACTTTAGCTGTTCTCAAAGTGTAGTACAAGAACCCCTAGGGGTTCCCAAAACACTTTCAGGGGTCTTTCCCTTTCCGACTGCATATCTGTGTATCTGTAGTTAAGGCCAGACTTTCTTCATATGCTTCATCCAAAACAACAGAGCACAATAGACTGAATGCAGAGCAGATACAAGGATCCAGCCTGCCTTCTGTTTAGCCAGATGCTTGAAATATTTGCAAAATGAGCCATTCTTCTCACTAAATTTTTTTGGGTTTAGAAAATATAACTGCTTTTCATTTAAAAATGTTATTTATATTAGCATGTAATGAGTTTATTATTTATTATTATGTAGCACTTTATTACTTTTATTCTCAGTTTTTGAATACAGTAAATATTGATAGATACAACCACATACATGATAGCTCTCAGGTTCCTCGGTTATTTTTAAGAGTATAAAGGCATTCTGAGATAACAAAATTTAATAACTTCACCTTTAGACCAACTGATAATTAGGTGGGTTTGATAAATTTTATTGTCTTCTTCCCCCTTAGGTAATAAAACCTATTGTTTCCTGGTCTTTGCCTCCTTTCTGGAATGTAAATGACTAGTAAAGTTAGTTGAACCCAACATGTGCAACATGTTCTTCCCATTCAACAAGGATACGTTGAGTAGTTTCTTTGTGCCAGGCTTTCTATGAGATGCCAGGCAGACAAAGATCTATAAGGCAGTTAGTGGGTATATACGGTATAAGTGCTATAAAATAGCAGTATGACGAAAGTGTAGTGAGAATATAGGTCAGGAACAATCCCTGAGTTATCTTCTGATCTACATTCTCGAACTGTTTGATAAAGGGTTATCTGGTTTAAAGGAGGAGAAACTTTATTTTTTAAATAAGCATTATATTTGATAAGAATAATTTGTCTATTTATATAAGCCAAGCCACTCATATTTTTGAGTAGAACTGACATTTAAATGTAAGCCAAGTAGCTATATAATGATATACTCTCCTGCAGGCTCCATGAAGAAGAAAAGATCTTGAAAGTTCAGTCCTCACACAAGTCTTCTGAAAGTCCAGGATGCAGTGAAACTTCTTTACAGGAGGTAGCCAATAAAGCAGCTGTCCTAACAGAGACCCATTGCACAAGTGACGGTGAGAAGACGCTAATTGAAAAAATGTTTGGAGGAAAACTGCGAACTCATATTTGTTGTCTGAACTGCAGGAGTACCTCACAGAAAGTGGAAGCCTTTACAGATCTTTCACTGGCCTTTTGTCCTTCCTCTTCCATGGAAAACTTGTCTTTTCAAGATCCAGCATCATCACCCAGTACACAAGATGATGGCCTAACACAGGCCAGCGGGCCTGGTCCTTCAAAAGAACCAGGAGTCTGTAACGCGTCAGCAGTTGCCATTGCCTGCGACTCAGCTGTGAATGAAAGAATGGTTGACAGTCCTGATGAGTTCTGCTGTACTGAGGACACTTCTGTCCCTAATGACTCTAGCAAGATGCTTGTTAATAAAGATGTACCTCAGAAACCAGGAGGTGAAACCACACCTT
This sequence comes from Bos taurus, assembly GCF_002263795.3. Lineage (NCBI taxonomy): Eukaryota > Metazoa > Chordata > Mammalia > Artiodactyla > Bovidae > Bos > Bos taurus. Next base: position 14,690,892 of record NC_037344.1, on the reverse strand, counting down.
CAGTGACTGACTTATTAAATTATTTTTTGGCTCCAGAGATTCTTACTGGTGACAACCAGTATTATTGTGAAAACTGTGCCTCTCTGCAGAATGCCGAGAAAACTATGCAAATCACAGAGGAACCTGAATACCTTATCCTTACTCTCTTAAGATTTTCATATGATCAGAAGTATCATGTGAGAAGAAAAATACTAGACAATGTGTCACTGCCACTGGTTTTGGAGTTGCCAGTTAAAAGAACTCCTTTCTCTTCATTGTCAGAAAGTTGGTCTCTAGATGTTGACTTCACTGACATTAGTGAGAATCTAGCTAAAAAGTTAAAGCCTTCTGGGACTGAAGAAGCTTGCTCCCCAAAATTGGTGCCCTATCTCTTGAGTTCTGTGGTCGTTCACTCTGGTGTGTCCTCAGAAAGTGGGCATTACTATTCTTATGCCAGAAACGTCACAGGAACAGAGTCCTCCTGCCAGATGTGCCCCCAGCCTGAAACTCTGGCGTTTTCCTCCTCCCGGAATCACTTACTAGGGAGAGAGAGTCCCACTGTAGTGATTGAACAGGACTTGGAAAATAAGGACATGTCAAAAGAATGGTTTTTATTTAATGACAGCCGAGTGACGTTTACTTCATTTCAGTCAGTCCAGAAAATTACGAGTAGGTTTCCCAAGGATACAGCTTATGTACTTTTGTATAAGAGACAGAACAGTACTAATGGTTTAAATGGTAATAATTCAACCACTGGACTCTGGGTAAATGGAGACCCACCTCTACAGAAAGAACTAATGGATGCTATAACAAAAGACAATAAACTATATTTACAGGTAAGTTGGAAATATAGTCATCATTTGTGGAATATATTTAAACAGTTGATAAATGGTTGAATGCTTGCCTTAATTTTGAAATCCACCTTTACACTTCCTAGGAATTTACAAAGTGGTGATTTTGAAATTTGAATCTGGGTTCATATGAAATGGGTTCAACCTTTATAACTAAATTTTCTTACTTGCTAATATTATGAATTAGTTATGGAGAGTCACAATTAGATGCAGTATAGAAGCCCTTCTTTGTTTTCAATTAGAAAAGATCTGATCATTATAAAATCATGCCATTCAGAAATTTAATGTTTAATAAATTTAATAAGAATAAATTCAGAAGTTTAATAAAATGGAAATGTTTTCCTCTTCCTTTTAGTTCCACCTGCCAGGGGAAACAACTGCTAAAGTTGTATTTATTTCTTCTTGACCTTTGTACAAATATTTTAAGAACTATTTATTGACAAGTGGTTAAAAGGAGACTAAAAGGCAGAATATGTACACAACAGGTGTTTGTATTCTTTAAGGACCTGAGGTAGAATCAAGGCAATAGTACAACAGTAAAGAAAACTATGGAATAAGGATTTCATATGAGCTGGATTTACTTATAGATATACTTTTCACAAAGATTTTTCTTACTTTAAACTTAATATAGACCTTGCTGAAAGTATTTTTCTTTGAAACCTGCCAACTTGCTATCAACATAAAAGACCAACAGTAAATAGGAGTTAAAACTGTAGGTGTATTACAAACACACCAAATGATTTTATGAGTTTAAATATGTAAGTTTCTAAAAATTTTGTGTTACAGACTCTTAAAAGATTCAGAATAAGAGAAAAAACAGTACTGATTTTTGGGAAAGTTTACTGTATTATGAAATATTCAAATAATGATACATGATACATTTTTAAAGGAGTATGGCAGTGTTCCAGCATTACACAGAAACAATACATTTTGCAGGAAAAAAAAATAAGAAACTCAGAATATTCCTTATTCACTACCAGAAAGGCTTATGATCAAGGTAATAGAATATATTCAACCATGTACTTCTTGCTAGATATCAAATAAGCCATTAGATAGGAATCATCAGGATTCTTGAACATTGGAAAGATGGAGTAAGGGTAAGAAGGTAAGGTTGAAACAGAATTTCTACAATATAAAATATGAAAATAAGGCCCAGTGCAATCTTGACTTTTGAAATATATAAAAACTACTCTCATTTCTATAATTGGAATGCCAAAAACTTACCCCATTACATCCTATTTTACAGTGTTTGTGATGAGCCATTCTTTTCATTATTACTTTATTATCCGTATGCCATTATAAAGAAAAACCATTATGTACTTTGTGAATTCAGTTTCTCGTGCTGTGCAGTTGTTCTAAATTCCATTTTATGTCTCAGATTGTCCAGTTGTCTAATGCAAAAAAGTTATCACTTCATTTTACATTAAAGTTATTACCTGTTTTAAGATATTATTTATTTACCTGTATTAAGACTCTTAGGCTGTTAAAGCTTCATATTAAAGTGCCTTTTTGAACCAAATTACAATAACAAATACCCAACTAGAAATTAATTAGAAATTTAAATATATTTAGACATTATATTATTTAATTTCAAATACAGTACTATAATGGATAGGTTTTGAATGGTGATGTTTCTCATACTGTAACCAAGTCATTCTGGTGTTTTAAGTTTGTGTTAGGAGCTGTAGTGCTGCTTCTGTTGTGAACGTGTCTTCATAATTGCCTGGCAGTGACAATATGTGGTGAGATTTTATATATAGCAGTTTTCAGCTGTCATTCTTTAGTTTTGAACACGTGGAACATATATGTGTATATTTTTCCTCTCATTTCCAGTGCTGTTTTTACATTCACTCTTGAGTTATAGTTAAAAGTGTGTGCCCATTTCATAGTAAAAATGCTTTGTAATAGATTGCTATGTTTGGGATACAGCTTTGGCTTTAAGAAATGGCATTCTGCCTAATTATAAAATAGTTGTAAAAAACTTACCAAATCTTAGTAAAAGTAAGGCTATGGAGTTAAGTCACAGCTAGATTTACAAGTGTTAGAAAGACTCTTGCTCTTTATAGTATGGGAAGCACTAGTGGTTTTGAAAAACCTAGGCAAAAGAATTCTACCACACAAACTATTTTCTACTCTGTATCATAACCTGACACGCAGGAAAGCAGTGCAAACTGTAGATCTTGAAGTATATCTGGGAAAGGGCTTGTTCCTCATATCCTTCTACCCCCAACTTCCATTAGGAGTATCTCCATTCTTTTAGCGACTGGACTACAAACATCATGCTTTCTGTTAGGATCCAGTGTGAGAAAGGATGTGTGAATGGTATCACCTAACCCCATGTGTTCCACCCTAACTGCAGACAATCCTCCCCTTTCTTGTTCAGTTTCTTTTCTTTCTTTGGAGGAGGTGGGAGTTTGTCTGAATATCTTTCTTCATCATACATAAGAGTATATATTGTATCTCATGCATAAGAGTATATATTGTATCTGTGTAGTTTAAAACAAACAAAAAAGCTGGATCAATTTTATGCTTACAGATTTACTTAAATGAGAGATCTAAATATACTGAAAGGTTTTTGTCCCAAAGCAACAGTAGCTCCTTTTTGTTACTTGACCAATAGTCCACTATTGAAATAAGAATTAATTTTAATACTTTATATAAATTGGGTAAAATTACTTATAAATTTGTGAATTTACCTAATATTCTCATCTATATTCAAAGAAATAAAATGAAATGTTTCCCCTACTTTTATCCATAGTTGAAGCTTATCTTCTGAAAACAGAGTATCATATGCTTTCCTCCATCAGCCATGTAATTATATAAATAACTACAAAAGTAAAAATGAAATCTTACTTCCTTGAGAAGCCCTATATCTTAAAGTATAATATAATATAGGTTTCAGATGTCTCAGAAGCAATGGGGTTACTCAGTTTTGTATTGTGTAGGTTCTTCAACATAGTTTCTGGTGGGAAATCACTGTTTAAGAGAGTCTAGGCAAGATCTTCTTGAATAGAACTTCTTGAACTCTGCCTTGCATTTACTCAGTTTATTTATTTCATTAGGGACCATGATCTGTATCCTAAACCAAATATTGTTTCTTAGATACAGAGCCATATTTTCATTGCTTGTTTAGATAGCTTAATATATTATAGAGCCAGAATGGAGTATTTCTGTTTTTATTTTTGTGTCTATTTCTGATATCTGTATGGCAGCTTTTATTTTTTTATCTGTCAAACATATGTAATCTTACTCTAACTTTACAAATTGAAGAATAAATTAATATAATCCCTGAGAAATATCGTGTGGTTAGACATGATACAGAGGAGCCAACAGTTATAAATGTTGTAACTGATAGAGTTAATGGAAGAATTGTTTCTGAGAAATATCCTGTAAATTAAGTTTTAAAAGCCTTTCTAAGGGCCTATCAGAGACTGGTTAATTAAGCCATTCTGCTATAAGGATTTCTTATCTATGATCACATTCAGCCATAAAATATGTGGTTGTTGATCATTTTGTGTATTGGGAATCGCACAGCAGTCATGTATGCTTACTGAGAAACCAGGGTGTCCATAATATAGAGAGATGTCAAGGTATGCCTGAGGTTTTTCCTCCATGATAAAACTCAGGCATCTCATGAAGAGGGTAGAACAGTCAACTAAGAAAATTTAGCTAGAAATTGAACATTACATTGCCAGGCGGAGCAAACTAATTGGACTTGTAGTTGAAAAGCTGGAAATAGTACAGTTTTTAATATTAATGTTGATGGCACTGTGAGAGTCCTTCAGGATGAGTATACCTAATCATTTAAGGGTTATGCTGTTACCAGTGGCTTTTACACCTTGTTGACACTAATGACCTCATTTGACAGTTGCGGACTCTTTCCCAGAAAATGGACCTATGCCAGAATATTTTGCCTATTCTTCCTTGGAGTTTGTGTCAGTTTTAGAATCCAGTTCAACACCTTGCCAAATGAATTTGCAATTTACAAATAAATGTTTATTCATATTTGTTCCTTTCATGGCTGAGTACCTAACAGTGTTCTAGTTTGAGATCATGAATATTTACTGAGCACTTAATATGTGTCTGGCACAGAGATGAATATGAGTCCTTATAAAAGTTCTAATAATCTGGTAGGGGATGGTTTTAAGTAATACTGTAAGAAGACAGGCTCCATTTTCTTTAGCAGTGTTTTTGAGATCTGTTATTTACTGAGAAATATTCTGAGGAAAGGGCAGGAAAACATTGAGCCCTCTTTCATTATTTATACCTTTTACTGTAATCACCCACTTCCAAAACAGCCCCACTTGACGGAAAGTAGATAATCCATTGTCATAACCTTTGAATTTTGTGTTCTGTGTATTAGGAAAGAAATCCATTCTTGTATTTGTTGATGAGCTTTGCAAGAACTGTGATGTTTCTGTAGAGAAATCTGAAGACTGTGGGGCTTCAGTTAAAGTGGGGTATTGACAGAGGATGGCCTTTAGGATCTATCATTCTCTAAAATTACACCAGGATTTTGCTCTCTCTCTTGTTTGCTCCATCTGTGATTATGTACTTTAGTACGATTTGATAAGGATTAGTGTAATCAGTATTTTTAAAGTTACTGAGATTTGAAGGATACTTAAGGATTAAAGCAACTGAAAAATATTTTTATAGATGATATACCCATCCACGGTAGTTAGAGTTTTAATGTCATAAAAACTATTTTAAATTTCAGGAACAAGAGTTGAATGCTCGAGCCCGGGCCCTACAAGCTGCATCTGCATCCTGTTCTTTTCGGCCCAATGGATTTGATGACAACGATCCACCCGGAAGCTGTGGACCAACTGGTGGTGGGGGTGGAGGCGGATTTAATACAGTTGGAAGACTCGTATTTTGATGCTGAGAGAGTCCAAAATGCACTGGTCACAAAACATCCAATACCATGACTGTTAAAATGTCAGACTGTAACAAATATCATATCTATCTTTTATTTTTCTTTTCATTAGACCCTTATACTTTAAGAAAACACACTCAGTGCTTGTTTTATTTTCTTGACAATACATTTATTAACAAAATGCATCATGGGAAAAAAAAATCTACCTCTTAAAACTCCATTTGCTTTTATGGTTAGACATGCTTGACCAAAAATTTTCAGAGGAAAATATGTACCTGGTCCCTAATGAAGCTGCATTAAATTTAGTTAGAGGCATTTAAATGGTCCTTGCTCAGTTTTACTGAACAGAAAATAGATTTCACTTAGCATCCTTTATAAAAGAATTGTGTGTTGGAGGTGAAGGAAATATTGTTTAAAAAGAAAGCAAATATTTTATTCCCTTTGTAGTTACCCCATTATTAAATTCAAGTCTTTGAGAATACTAGCAATGATACAGTCTCTTATGAAGGCAATAACATAAACTTTATCAAGCTGTAGTACTTTTCAGGTTTGTTCAGTGCTGTCTTCAGCATCACTGTCTCTGCATTTCGAGTAAAAATGTTTTAAAAAAGGATTATTTATACATATGTGCTGAATTTGATCTTAAGAAAGGTGCATGATCCTGTAGGAGTCACATTTTTACCTTAAGAATTGCTAACTTTGTAGTATTTCTAATTGAGGATTTTAAAAATTCTATTTCAGGGAGTATATCTTCTGTGTGTTTTGAAGGAGGTGAGTTCTGTATGTGCCTTGCAGTACTGTAATTCAAAAATAAGAATCTTTGGCTGCGGAAAAGGTTTTCTAAAATGAAATGTTAGGAAGTAATTTTTTGTGCTAACATTAAAATTATAACTTTTGAAAGGTATTAGATTTTCCTGAAGTAAAATCTGATGGTTCTAAATCAAAAAGTGTGGTAGTTTGTTTTTAACTCTTAAGAATTCAGAGGAAATGAACTAGATCAAGTAAAAAAATTTTTTTTTGATTTTTTTACTTAATCCTCAGAATATTAAACATTGATCATATATTTTCAGAGTTGTACATTTGGCTTTTTTTTTTTTTTTTGAGTCATGTGTTTTGCACAGTTATATCTGTTTCACAGTTTCAGATAAAATGTCAAAATGTCAGCCCCTACCTTCCCACATTTTCTTTGCTGGGAAACTGGAAACAAGTCACTTCTAGGTCTTGATTATACAGTATTCAGGAATTATCCCAGTTGTCTCCATTCCTAAAAGTTTTAACTTACCCATCGTGTACATAGCTCCGAAGATTGGTCATATATTTATTTTTAAAACATTTCACGGAAAGAATGTTCTTTGTTGATTTGGGATTTATCTTTTTCCCAAGCTTTTAATGTCAGTGGTTAAAAACAGATATCCTCATCTTCATTCTACTACTTCCCATTCCTAACCTGTTTCTGGTCATCAGGAAGATTAGAAAAACTGATTGGATTAGTTAAAAACTGGAAGTTCTTTACAGAATTGAGATTTCTCTTCCCTACAAATCACTGAAACCAGAAGGAATTTTATCAAGTTTCTTTCCTATGGACTTCCTGTTGTTCTAATAGTGAATGTCTAAGTTATGTGTTCAGTTATCCACTGGCTAGAAAATGATTTATAGTCAGACTGTATCAATCGGCATCTATTGAAACTGGTAAAGTCATTTAATACTTGGTGGGTTGATATTGGATTCAACTGCTTCTACTAGGAACTTGCATAAAGACAATTAAACCTACATAAAGTTTTATCTTTGAATAGCAAGCCATTCAAGGATTTTTATGTTTCAAGGTAATTGAATATTCAGAATGATAACAAAGATGAAATTCTAGTTATGTAATATACTGAGCATGGGGACTTCCTTGGTAGTCTAGTGACTCTGTGCTTCCAATTCAGGGGCATGGGTTTGATCCCTGGTTAGGGAATTAGAATCCTAGGTGCTGTGTGGTGTGGCACAAGAAAAAAAAAAACATACTACTGAGCATATTTAGATTAACTTCATACCACTACCAAAAACTGGAAGTTAAAGATTTCCTTTTAAAATTACAACTATAGTAATAGTTATTTGGAAGCAACCTAAATGTCCATCAACAGATGAATGAATAAAAGAAAATGTGGTTATTTATATATAGTGGAATATTACTCAGCCATAGGAAAGAAATACTGCCATTTGGAGCAACGTGGATAGACCTAGAGTTTATCATACTAAGTGAAAGAAGCCAGAGAAAGACAAATATCATGTGATGTAACTTATATGTGGAATCTAAAAGAAAATATGCAAATGAACTTATTTATAAAACAGAAAGAAACTCACAGACATAGAAAACAAGCTTATGGTAAACACAGTAGAACAGTGAGGGATAAATTAGGAGTTTGGGAGTAACACACACACACTACTGTGTGTGTAAAATAGATAATCAACAGGGACCTACTGTACAGCATAAAGAACTGTACTCAGTATTTTATAATAACATATTGGAAAAGAATCTGAAGAGATTATGTGTATATGTATACCTACACACACACACATATCTAACTAGTTAACTATAAGTGGATCACTTTGCTGTAATCTAAAGCACTGTAAATCAACTATACTTCAATTTAAAAAATAAATTTAAAAACAAAAAAGATAATAACCGCCCCCCCAAAAAAAACCCAATGAATCTTAAAAAAGAAGTCTAATAAAAGAAAAAAGAAGTCTAAAAGGCTCTTCTATGTGTGTGTGTGTATATATATATGCATTTACCAAACTGTCATATCATCATAATGTTAGCCTAATTTTTTGTTTTACTAATTTTCTTATAGAGTCCTTTTTGGAAGTGAATGAAACTCAAAATGAATGAAGGATTTTTAAAAAACAAGGATTCAAAGTAAACAGTTCTTTAAAAATAAAACTCATAAAAACCTCAGGTTTTCTGTGTAAAAAGAAATTCTGTTATATAAATAGTTTTAAAGAAATGAAATAAAGATTTTATTCAACAAATCAACTATCTGGGTTTTACAAAATCAAAAGGATTTGTTATGTAAAACCTTTAGCCCCAGTGTTACATAACCAGTGTGGATTTAACTTTAAAAATAGACTCTAAGAAGTCAGCCAAGTGTGTAGCCAACTCTCATCACCAGTGTCAGTTATGGCCTGCAGTTGTTTTTCTCTTAATAAATCTCATGTCTTCAAGTTTTGCTTTGTGTGCTAGACACACACACACCTTGATTTCAGAGAGATGAAAAGGTTAGCCTTCCCTGGGTAGATCAGTGGCTTTCAACCATGCAAAATGTTAGAATCACTTGGAAAGTTTTTAAAAAATATTACCAAGCCTGGCCCTGCCCCAGACCTATTAAATTACATGGCGACTGGGTATCAGTATTTTTTGAAGTTCCTCATGTGATTTAAATGTACAGCCTTTGCTGAGAACTTCTGGGCTAGAAAAGGAATTGTTTTCTCTGGGACTTGTATCCAAGGATAGTAACATGTAGAGTGATTAAGAAAGATTAAAACTATAGTAATATTAATTATTTGGAAGCAGCGTAAGCGTCAACCAGATAAAAAGATGATGTCGTGGATACTGATAGATGTTTATGTCTTTTGAACTTACACCAGCCCTGTAAGTGAGTTCTTACCTTTGCCCTCCCTTACTCTTACATGGATAAAGAAAGTAAAGACTCAGATTAAGGAACTTGCTCAAAGCTATGCAGCTAAAAAATCAGAAATTGAGATTTTTCAAAGTCATAACAGATTTTAATCCATGTCTTCAGAACTCCAAAGTCAGTGCTCCAAAAGAGGGACGGTAACAAGTAGGAGAAAAACATGAGCAAAAGAAGGAAGCAAATTACATATGAATAAAGGTTTGCAGTGAACTATGAAATCGAATTTCTATAATCTGTATCGTTTATTCTTTTGCACTCCAAACACCATTAAAAAAAAAAAAAAAGTGAGACCCACTCTTGAAACCTGTAGGTAGTAATCCCAACAGTTGAGAAATATGGTTCTGAGCGAACTCATGTGCTACCCCTGTTTAACTACACTTATTTTACTAGCCTTATCTCTTCCAATCTTCCCTTTCTGTCCTCCCATGTCATTTAGACTGTGCGTCAAACCCTGGTCTCCTGCATTTCAGGCAGATTCTTGACCATCTGAGCCATCAGGGAAGCCCAGTTCTTACTCAGACATCATATACTTGCCATCTCTAGGCTTTTCCACATGCAAGTAACAGTAAGCACATCATTCCCCTGACCCCACTTTCCCTCCCTGCTTTCATTTGACTAATTCCTGCTCATCTGTCAATATGCTCAAGTCTTCTCATACCAACCTCCCTAACTGACTAGTCTCCCGTTTTATCCTGGTTGTCTTGTGCTTCTCATTGAAAATACCATAGCTTAGTAATGGAGTAAATTAGAGTTAAAGACTGATCCTTCAAAGCAGACGTCCCCAACCTCCGGGATCTAATACCCGATGATCTGAGGTGGAGCTGATGTAATAATGATGGAAATCAGTGAACAATAAATGTACTTGAATCATCCCTAAACCATCCCCCCATCCCTGGTCTGTGGAAAACTTGTCTTCCACAAAACCAGTCCCTGGTGCCAAAAGTTTGGGGACTGCTGCTTTACAACAACAAAGATTCAAAGCAGGTCTTAACACAAGCAGGCTGTTTTAGTTAGCATAAAATTCACCTCAACTCGTGTATGAGCCAGAAAGACTTCTCTGTATCTCAATATGTGAAATTTTCTTGTATCATTTCCCTGTTACAATCATAAGATGTCCTTTCCAGTCTCCTATTCTTGCTGTGAAAGACCCTGCACCCCAGTAAGTCATGTTACAGGAGCATATAACTGTAGTCCAGGTACAAACAATTCCCCAAAGACCCTATTTTTCTGTAAGTCAATAGGCTGATGTTTATATTTAACTCTTAATAAACACTTAAATTTTGGGGGGAAAAAAAAAAGCAGACCTTGAAAGGATCAAACTCACGTGTAAGTAACTACACGCAGAACAAAGTCCAGCACTCTTTAAAGGAACACAACAAGCCGAGCATTTAAGAAAGTAAAATTCACAATGTTGAGGATCTGATAAAAAATTATCAGTCATTCAAAGAAAACTATGGCTTATACCCCCAAAAAAAAACACAAAAAACCAATCAATAGAAACAGGCTCAAATTATGGAAAGGAAGGAACTGACAAACGTGAACCTTAAAAGAATGTGAAGAAAAATGAACAAAATGAATAAAGAAATGGAAAATCCAAGAAGCTCAACAAACCCTCAGCAGAATAAATATAAAAGAAGCTACACCCAATCACATAATAATCAAGTTTCTTAACAATGATAAAGAGAAACTCTTAAAAGCAGCTGGAGAAAGAGAACACGTTACATATAGAATCAAGTTTAGCACATATACAGCCCTCAAGCCGTATCTATTCTGCCTCATGGATTTTCATAAATAAAATCCTGTTGGAATACTGACACACCTATTTGTTTACCCATCATCATAGTGGTTTTTATGCGACAGTGGCAGAACTGAGTAGTTGTGACACAGACTATTTAGCAGTGAATGACAAAAAATATTTACTAAAGTACTTTACAGAAAAAGTTTGTGACCCCCAACATAGAAAAACAGAAGGAATACCGCAGTCATCTCACTAGAAAATATGCAAGCCGAAAGGCAGTGGAATGACATCCAAAAAGTGCAGAAGAAAAAACTACCTAGTGAATATTTGCTGTGGCTTCCCTCGTGGCTCAGTCGGTAAAGAGTCTGCAGTGTGGGAGGCCTGGGTTAAATCCCTGGGTCAGTAAGATCCCCAGAGAAGGAAATGGCAACCCACTCCAGTATTCTTGCCTGGGAAATCCCATGGACAGAGGAGCCTGGTGGGCTGCAAAGAGCCCATGGGGTCACAGAGTCCGACACAACTGAGTCACTATCACTTCACTTCACCAGTGAAAATGTCATTCAAAACAAAGGTGAGATAGACGTTTTTAGACAGAAGTTGAGAATTCTTGAGTGTTTGCTCTATGTGATATGTTAAAGAAAATTCTTTAGGCTGAAAGAAAATGATACTAGATGGAAAATTGGGTCTACACAAATAAATAGAGGGCTGGAAATAGATTTGGCACAGTTGATTCAATATCCAAGAAAGGAGGGACAGCTTTGGAAAGCTCCAGTCTGACACTGTGCTCTTGAGCAGCAATTTGATTGACCACCTGCTGTATCCACCATGCATCCAGCACACCAGACAGGCAGACGAGACTCCCTTCCAGGAAAAGAAGTGTGAACATGGACTAAAGCAGAGTTTGGCAAACTACAGCCTATGAGCCAGCCACCTGTTTATGTAGAAAATCCAAAATAATGAATGCTTAACTTACCTATAAAATTTAAAAATTAATAAGTGAATTCAGTTAGTCACCTGAATATAAAGCCAATATATCAAATTCAAGTGCATATATAAAGAACAAGTATCAGAATATAGAAATGAATAATGATACATACAATAATATGTTTATATAGTGTGTAATATTATATATATAAAATAATATAACAAAAATAATATGAGGCTTCCTTCATAGCTCAGTCAGTAAAGAATCTGCCTGCAATGCAGGAGACCTGGGTTTGATTGCTGGGTTGGGCTGATCCCCTAGAGAAGGAAATGGCAACCCACTCTAGTATTCTCTCCTGGAAAATCCCATGGACTGAGGAGCCTGGCAGGCTACAGACCATGGGATTGCAAGAGTCAGACACAACTTAGCAACTAAACCACCACCACCACATACAATAATATTTTAAAAATCAGTTTTTTTAATATTACACAGAATACTATAAAACATTACCTAAGAAATTAAAGAAGACCTAAACAATTTGGAGAAAGCAATGGCACCCCACTCCAGCACTCTTGCCTAGAAAATCCCATGGATGGAGGAGCCTGGTGGGCTGCAGTCCATGGGGTCGCTAAGAGTTGGACACGACTGAGCGACTTCCTTTTCAATTTTCACTTTCATGCATTGGAGAAGGAAATGGCAACCCACTCCAGTGTTCTTGCCTGAAGAATCCCAGGGACAGAGGAGCCTGGTGGGCTGCCGTCTATGGGGTCGCACAGAGTCGGACACAACTGAAGCGACTTAGCAGCAGCAGCAAACAATTCATGGCTTGGAAAACTAAAAATTATGAACACCTATTTTCCCCTACACTGACGTATATAAACAGTGCATCCCCAATCTTGGAATTTTTATTTCTGTTAATTGAGAAGCTGATTCTAAAATGGAAATGAAAAAAATACAAAATTTGTCAAGACTCTCTTGGAAATGAATAAAATAAGATGACTTTCTTTATAGAATAACAAAGTTTATTATAAAGCTAATTAAGACATGGGCTTATTAGTCTGTTCAGAAGAGAGACTCAAGAAATAGACCCATATTTATGCACACACAATTTATGACAAAAGGAAGATGATCATGTATCCTAGTTTGCCTGAGGCTGTTCCCAGAATATAGAATTTTTAGGCTGAAACCAAGAAACTCTCAGGAAAACTGGGATAAGCTAGTCACCATAGACAAAGGTGGGCAGGTGCTTTAGAGCAGTGAGGAAAGAATGGGCTTTTCAATAAATTATAGTGGGGCAATTGGATAATCATATAAACTAAAAGAAACAGCCTTTACCTCACACTATGTACAAAAATATATTTCAGATGTATGGTAAATCTAAACAAAAGCAAAATAAAAGTTTTTTTAAATTACTTAGAAAAATATCTTCAAAACCTAAGAATATGAAAAAGATTTCTTAAATAGGACCCAAAAAGCCCTTGTCATGAAGAAAAGCAATGATAAAATGCATAACATAAAATGAAAAACTTCTGATCCTCAAAGACACCATTCAGGATGAAAAAGCCATGGAGTGGAAAATATTTGCAACTCACAAGTGAATATATAAAATAACTACAAATTAAAAAAAAAAAAAAAGAAGAAGATGATTCATAGAAAATGGGAAAGAGAGAAGCAGGCACTTCAAAAGAAAACAAGTTTCTAATAAACATACAGAAAGACACCTTATTAATCATCAGAAAATGTAAATGAAAGCACAATGGTACACCATTTATTATTCATAAAATGAATAAACTTTGACAGATTGAAAAATACTGATGAGAATGTAGAATGTAAAATTTCACGCTTAACAGGAGTGTGGATTGATAAAACCATTTCGGAAAACCGGCATTATCTTTGAAAACTGGACCTGTGCATACGGCTACAAAAATGTGTTCACAATACACATTTGCAAAGATCTTATGTGTTATTCAGGACTTCCCTGGTGGCCCAGACGGTAAAGCATCTGTCTACAATGCGGGAGACCCGGGTTCAATCCCTGGGTTGGGAAGATCCTCTGGAGAAGGAAATGGCAATCCACTCCATTATTATTGCCTAGAAAATTCATAACAGCATAAAACTTGAAATAATCTAAGTGTTTATGAAGAGTAGAATAGATCAGCTGTGGTATATCATATATTAGATTCCTGTACAGCAGTGAAAATAAATGAACTCCAATTAACATTACAACATGGATGATTTCCACAAGCATAATTTAAGGAGAGCAAATTATTTCTGTAAAACAGGCAGTCTGTGGATGTAAGAAGTATGGATGTTTCCTACACCACCACCAGCCCCCACCGTGTGTGGTCAGGCTTCTGGACTGTAGCCCACCAGTTTGTCCTGTCCATTGCATTTTCCAGGCAAGAATACTGGAGTGGGTAGCAATTCCCTTCTCCAGGGGATCTTCCCAACACAAGAATCAAACCCATGTCTCTGGTTCTCCTGCACTGGCAGGCAGATTCTTTATCACTAGCACCCAATGAACAGAGGAGCCTGGCAGGCTACGGTCCTTGGGGTTTCAAAGAATCAGAGATGACTTAGCAACTAAACAACAAGAGATCTGAGTCAGTCCCATTGTCTCTGCATGGCCAAGCAAACACTTGTATGGCTGTTACGGTGGGAGAAAGGGAGAACTGATCACAGAGAATCATGAATGGGGACTTCCATGGTATAATTCTGTTTTACCTATTACTCATTTATCAGCTTTGTTCACTTTATGATAACATATCTACTGTATACTTATAATTTTGTGCTTTTCTGTATGTCTTTTATCAGTTCAGTCACTCAGTCATGTCCAACTCTTTGCAACCTCATGGACTGCAGCATGCCAGGCCTCCCTATCGCCAACTCCCAGAGTTTACTCAAACTCGTGTCCACTGAGTCCGTGATTCCATCCAACTATTTCATCCTCTGTCGTCCCCTTCGCCTCCTGCCTTCAATCTTTCCCAGCACCAGGGTCTTTTCAAATGAGTCAGTTCTTTGCATCAGGTGGCCAAACTATTGGAGTTTCAGCTTCAGCATCAGTCCTTCCAGTGAATATTCAGGACTGATTTCCTTTAGGATGGACTGGTTGGATCTCCTTTCAGTCCAAGGGACTCTTAAGAGTCTTCTCCAACACCACAGTTCAAAATCAATTCTTTGGCACTCAGCTTTCTTTATAATCCAACTCTCACATCCATACAGGACCACTGGAAAAACCATAGCTTTGACTAGATGGACCTTTGTTGGCAAAGTAATGTCTCTGCTTTTTAACATGTTGTCTAAGTTGGTCAAAGCTTTTCTTCCAAGGAGCAAGCATTTTTTAATTTCATGGCTGCAGTCACCGTCTGCAGTGATCTTGGAGCCCAAAAAAATAAAGCTTGTCACTGTTTCCACTGTTTCCCCATCTATTTCCCATGAAGTGATGGGACTGGATGCCATGATCTTCGTTTTGAGAATGTTGAGTTTTAAGCCAACTTTTTCACTCTCCTCTTTCACTTTCATCGAGAGGCTTCTTAGTTCCTCTTCACTTTCTGCCATAAGGGTGGTGTCATCTGCATATCTGAGGTTATTGATATTTCTCCTGGCAATCTTGATTCCAGCTTGTGCTTCTTCTAGCCCAGCATTTCTTATGATGTACTCTGCATGTAAGTTAAATAAGCAGGGTGACAATATACAGCCTTGACGTACTCCTTTTCCTATTTGGAACCAGTCTGTTGTTCCATGTCCAATTCTAACTGTTGCTTCCTGACATGCATACAGGTTTCTTAAGAGGCAGGTCAGGTGGTCTGGTATTCCCATCTGTTTCAGAACTTTCCACAGTTTATTGTGATCCACACAGTCAAAGGCTTTGGCATTGTCAATAAAGCAGCTGCTGCTGCTGCTAAGTCGCTTCAGTCGTGTCCGACTCTGTGCGGCCCCATAGACGGCAGCCCACCAGGCTCCCCCGTCCCTGGGATTCTCCAGGCAAGAACACCGGAGCGGGTTGCCATTTCCTTCTCCGATGCATGAAAGTGAAAAGTGAAAGGGAAGTCGCTCAGTCATGTCCGACTCTTAGCAACCCCACGGACTACAGCCTACTGGGCTCCTCCCTCCATGGGATTTTCCAGGCAAGAGTACTGGAGTGGGGTGCCATTGCCTTCTCCCAATAAAGCAGAAGTAGATGTTTTTCTGGAACTCTCCTGCTTTTTCGATAATCTAGTGGATGTTGGCAATTTGATCTCTGGTTCCTCTGCCTTTTCTAAAACCAGCTTGAACATCAGGAAGTTCACAGTTCACGTACTGCTGAAGCCTGGCTTGGAGAATTTTGAGCATTACTTTGCTAGCATGTGAGATGAGTGCAATTGTGCGGTAGTTTGAACATTCTTTGGCATTGCTTTTCTTTGGGATTGGAATGAACACTAACCTTTTCCAGTCCTGTGACCACTGCTGAGTTTTCCAAATTTGCTGGCATATTGAGTGCAGCACTTTCACAGCATCATCTTTCAGGATTTGAAAGAGCTCAACTGGAATTCCATCACGTCCACTAGGTTTGTTCGTAGTGATGCTTCCTAAGGCCCACTTGACTTCACATTCCAGGATGTCTGGCTCTAAGTGAGTGATCACACCATCATGATTATCTGGGTCGTGAAGATCTTTTTTGTATAGTTCTTCTCTGTATTCTTGCCACCTCTTCTTAGTATCTTCTGCTTATGTTAGGTCCATATCATTTCTGTCCTTTATTGAGCCCATCTTTGCATGAAAGGTTCCTTTGGTATCTCTAATTTTCTTGAAGAGATCTCTAGTCTTTCCCATTCTATTGTTTTCCTCTATTTCTTTGCATTGGCTTTGTCTTTTATACGTCAAAAAAAAAAAAAAAAAAAGAAACAAATTCATGTTAACAGTTTTTTGAGACTGATCTAGCAGAGTATAAGATTAAAGGCCAGAAAGCAGTTAAGAAGCTACTGCAAGGGCCCCAATGATGGATGATGGACTTACACTAAGAGTTGGAGAAAACTGGAGAGGATGAAAATGAAGGGTTTGCATCTAAATTTAGCATCTATTTTCAATTAAATTACAATGTCAGTCCCTCAGGTATACTAACCACATTTGCATGGTCAGTTGCCTCATTTAAGTGGTCAGTGGCCACCATAACGAACAGTACAACCTGAAAAATAGTGATCATTTTACAATTTTATGCTTCCTTCCCATCCTAACTACCTATCATCTAGAAATCCTTATAAAAAATTAAATACATGTCTATTCTCTTTGAAATAAATGAAAATATTTAAGAAACAATTTTTAGGTATCCATCTTCCTGGAAGTTTCAGGCTCAATTCTATGCCTAGAGAATGGACCATGTGTGACTTCTGAAAGGGGAACTTGTAACAATATTAAAGACTTCCTTATTATTAAGGCAACAGAGCCATAGACTTATTTTAATTGCTGCTCCTGTTGACCACTTATTAACCAGTCTGTCCATGGCTATGAGAAAGGAAATAGCTCATAATGTTTACTTGCCCTTTTAGAATATCTTTTTATTTTTTTCAAGTTTATTTTTACTTCTTGGGTTTGGGGTTATAGTCTGTCCTTTACTTCCCAGCACTGACCTTAGTTTCTTTAAACAGACAACAACAGGCGTGAGTATTTTTCAGGATGTCTGCCCTGTGGTATGTGACCTTGATACCAAAATCCCAATATTCCAGTAGAGAGCACTGGTGCCATTCAGTTTCTCCAGGATCATCTATACTTGGCTAGTTCTAAGCACACGGTTACAAATACTATCCTCGCTGTATTTTTGACAGTTTATATTTCCCGAGAACATCATCATTTTCAGGTGTGAAAGACAGGCTTGACCTTAACCTGGTTCTGTCTGGAGCAGTTTGTTCTCAAACATGGTCCAGAGTTAATGAGGAAAATATTTAAATCTAGGTTCAAAACACGGAAAAGTAATTTTCTGTTGTAACTGACGGTACACTTCTGTATGTTTCTGCTGAATAATTTCTTTCCTTGGATAATTTTCACCTTCTCAGTTTTCAGTAATAGCAGAAGCAATTGCATAATCAAATTAACCAGTGGTCATAGAGAAGTTTATTACTTTTCTCACCCATGGCTAAAATGAATACAAAATAAGAAGTAAAATAATAACAAAACAATAATACAAAACTTGCCCCTCAATCTCCCCTGCCCTCCCCTATATCTCAACAACATAGTGTTAGAGAAAACATTCCAAGCTAAACTAAGAATCTTGCTTTGGGACATGACTGCCCAGAATATTCTATTGTGTCTTCAGCCAGGGCACTGGCTGCCAGTATAAACAGGTCAGCAATCGTCTGGAACAGTTCTTGAATTTTCCACTATCCTTTGTTGGAACATCATGGGTAGACACAAGTATACAAAGAGCTAGGTTTGTGTTAAATACTAGAGACAAAATAATAGATTGGCTGCCATTTGGCAAATAACTTCTCTTCCCAGATTGACTATTGACTCAGAATAAGTGCCTTAAACAATCCACATCTCTATTTTCTAGGCAATGCAGTGTCAGTTAACACCACCTAGTACACTGGGGACTTGGTTTTGAAGAACAATGAGAGCAATAGTGTGTTTTACAAAGAGGATCTTCATTAAGAAAAATGTATGATCAAAGTTTGCAGGACTTCATGGATAACCCCAAGCCTCACACTAGTCAATTATTTTACTCTCTCCATAGAAATTTAAGAGAGCTGCTAACAAGGAGCTGTTTGACTATTCCCCTTTGAAGAGTAATTTTACTTTTCATACTTGAAATAAATTGATTAATGTAATTTTTGCCATTTCAGTTTCCAACAAAAAAAGTTATATTTAATACAATCTTCATTAAAATGTTGAGTAGAGCCTATTGCTAATTTTGTATATTTGGGGATATAACTGTTTGCAACTAGACTGCTTTCCCTCTGAAAGAATGCCTTCACCTGTGCATCCCCAATATTACCAGATATTTAGTAGGCACTAAATAGACGCACATGGAACTGAACACAGGGTCCTGTTAGGCAGGGTCATTCTCCAAGAGCTAAGAAGTATAAGTCTTGAAGAACTTGATCAACATACTTGGTCAAGAAGTGTATGGATGGTATGTCAAAAAGAAATCATGCATTAGCATAAGTAGATGGAAGTATTTCATACTTTGGGGGATGTTCATCTAACCAAGAAGCTAATCATAACCGGGTTAAGAATGGACATCCTCCCCAAGGTGAACAAATTTAGACTTCCTTTCTAGACATTTGGAATCAGGACCTATAGATAACAGTAATTCTATACTAAAGTAATGTGTATCTATTGTAGCATATTAGAATTTATAAGGCTATAGCACTTTAAATAATAATATAAGATAATGTATAAAAGCTTCAATTTGAGTAGAATAGGCACTAAATTATATATTAAATAAGACAATAGTATTTGGCTCAGTTGTGCTTTAATGTATTTAATTACAAGACAGAGTCAAAATCCATAGGGAAAGAGTAAATTTTTTTTCACAATTTTAGTTATCTTTAACTTGTGTGGATTCTATTTGGCATTGATTTGATTCTTGGACCCTTTGATCTTTAGAATGATGCATTTCTGTAACCTCTGTTTTTAGTTAGCTGTTCTGCCATGAATTTTCTTAGTAGGTACCTCTACTTTCTTTGGTAAGTGTAACCTGGTCTTCCTCATAGAAAGAGATAACATGGAGTAGGCTGGGCCTGAGTCCAGCTTTAAATCTGCCCTGTGCTTGAGGATGGAAGGACCATTTCTTAGGGACGAGCTGAACTGATGAGAAGAAAGAGAAAGGAAGCGGGGAGAGAGGAGGAAACAAAGGAACAAGAGATAGGGGTGGCAGCCTTGGGAATTGCTGCTGGATGTTTACGATTTTACTTCATACCTTAAAGTGCAGTGTTATGCAAAGTATTAGTTAACGTTTTAATGTTAATTGATCTAATGATATACATAATTATTGGTTGATATAAATATCTTGTATTATGCATGTGGTGGGAACCTCAATTGACTAACTCTAAAACTTGAATGATTAATCTCTAAAATCTTAAAGCAACTGCACTGCTACAGCTATGACGTCAAAGAGTTGTTGTAAAGCAGGGTATTAGGGAGTACAGTGCTGTCTCCAAGCACAGATGTTAAGAAGAGAGCTAATGGAAGCTCCCTGGTGGTCCACTGGCTAAGATGCCATGCTCCCGATGCAGGGGGCCCAGATTTGATCCCTGGTTGGGGAACTAGATCCCACACGCGACAATGAAGACCCAGTTTATTTGCAGCAAATAAACAAATATATATTAAAAAAGAAAAAGAAGAGAAGCTAGAATCCAGGATCTGAGGATAGGCTTGCAAAAGGAGTGATGCCCTCCTTTGCAATTCTCTTTCCTACTTATTTCCCAATCTCTGGCCTTCCCCATCCTGTCGTGGTGGATCTAACACAATGGCACTTAAGTCAAGATACCTTTTATTAAAATCCCCATGGTTTTGGTCTTCATCAGAACTCACAGTTCTGAAACTAAGGAGACAAGAAGCAAAAGTAGGATTGTCTAGTTTTATCAATGTTTTTAACTGTCAATTTTCGGACCCTGCTAGAACTCAAAGCAGAAATGTTCACAGAAATCTATCAGTGGATACAGGCACAGACTAGTTTAAATTCTTATTTATGCTGGCCTGTGATTATTCATCTGGAAAAAATGAAAGTGCTCAAGTTATCAAAATCAAGACAGAGCTTTTCAAAACCAAAGGAAAAAAAATAAAAGTGAAGAAAAGATCTTTTCAAAATTGCCTTTCTGTGCTGGCTGCATAAATGACAGTCCAAAAGAAAAAGGAGCCCTCAAAAGCACAGATTAGGGCAAGTTAAGGATTACTCAATAATTACATTGAATTTACTACCATTTGTGATGTACAATTATGTCTTCTGCAAATATATTCAGAATATCTCTGGAGGAATACACAATAAACTGTGAACATTAATGTTTCCAGGAAGAGAACTGAGGGGCAGAGGTAGAAGGGAGGCTCATTTTTACAGTAGCTTTTGTTGTTGTTTTTGTTACTTTTTTGAATTTTATATCATGTATATGTAATTATATTTTTTCTGTTTCAAAATAATTTTTATTGGGGGTACAGTTGATTTACAATATTGTATTAGTTTCAAGCATATAGCAAAAATGAATCAGTTATACATATATCCACTCTTTTATATATTCTTTTCCCAGATAGGCCATTACAGAGTATTAAGTTGAGTTCCAATGTGGTACTTACAGGGTACACATTTACAACACATTTTTTCATTTTTTTTCTAAAGAAATAACCATTTATCTAACCAGACAGTAGTATAAATACATTCTGTTCACTGGTGTAGAGTATTGTTAATAGTGCCTCTCCATTGTATGGCTTTTTTGTTAAGCCTTTTTACAATACCAATGTTTAGGGAGCTCTTAAGTGTGTTTATTATAAATATAATTGTGTTCTATTAGCCTTTTGCAATTGGAAGAAATAGTAAGGTAGTTACTGTAATAGCCTCAGCATGAATTGGCAAAATGATGGAATGGGCTGAATTGGATCAGCAACAGAAAAAAGGAGATAAATGAGAAAAATGAGGTTTGAGGCCAGTTTTAAAATCAACTGGCCCTTGAACCTCTGAATTCTGATCTCCTCAAAGGCACTGTCATCGTCCTATGCGCTGGAAGGGTTTGAATCTCACAGTCACAGACACACAAGTCTAACTAAAAGACTAGTTGTGTGAAGAACACGCTACTAATATAACCTGCTAATGAGAATTTTCTTTCTCCTACTGCCCTATACAAAACTTATTTTTGAGACCTGGACAATTTCAGAGACACAAGAATAGAAGATGTATGATGAACCTCCATATATTGGTCACTCACTTCCCCTCCCCCATAGGATTATTTTGAGGCAATCACAGACATCATTTCATCTTTACTTATTTTTTTGTTGTTGTTGTTGATAAGTGTAACCTCAGTGATACTTTATTTTTTTATGTTAAAGAATTTTTTTTTTTTTACTTTACAATATTGTATTGGTTTTGCCATACATCAACATGAATCCGCCACAGGTGTAGACATGTTCCCCATCCTGAACCCCGCTCCCACCTCCTTCCCCATACTATCCCTCTGGGTCATCCCAGTGCACCAGCCCCAAGCTTCCTGTATCCTGCATCGAACCTGAACTGGCGATTCGTTTCTTATATGATATTATACATGTTTCAATGCCATTCTCCCAAATCATCCCCCCCTCCTCTCCCACAGAGTCCAAAAGACTGTTCTATACATCTGTGTCTCTTTAGCTATCTCGCATACAGGGTTGTCGTTACCATCTTTCTAAATTCCATATATATGCGTTAGTATACTGCATTGGTGTTTTTCCTTCTGGCTTACTTCACTCTGTATAATAGGCTCCAGTTTCATCCACCTCATTAGAATGGATTCAAATGTATTCTTTTTAATGGCTGAGTAATACTCCATTGTGTATATGTACCACAGCTTTCTTATCCATTTGTCTGCTGATGGACATCTAGGTTGCTTCCATGTCCTGGCTATTATACACAGTGCTGCGATGAACATTGGGGTACATGTGTCTCTTTCAATTCTGGTTTCCTCGGTGTGTATGCCCAGCAGTGGGATTGCTGGGTCATATGGCAGTTCTATTTCCAGTTTTTTAAGGAATCTCCACACTGTTCTCCATAGTGGCTGTACTAGTTTGCATTCCCACCAACAGTGTAAGAGGGTTCCCTTTTCTCCACATCCTCTCCAGCATTTATTGCTTGTAGACTTCTGGATCGCAGCCATTCTGACTGGCGTGAAATGGTACTTCATTGTGGTTTTGACTTGCATTTCTCTGATAATGAGTGATGTTGAGCATCTTTTTATGTGTTTGTTGGCCATCTGTATGTCTTCTTTGGAGAAATGTCTATTTAGTTCTTTGGCCCATTTTTTGATTGGGTCGTTTATTTTTCTGGAATTGAGCTGCAGGAGTTGTTTGTATATTTTTGAGATTAGTTGTTTGTCAGTTGCTTCATTTGCTATTATTTCCTCCCATTCTGAAGGCTGTCTTTTCACCTTGCTTATAGTTTCTTTTGTTGTGCAGAAGCTTTTAATTTTAATTAGATCCCATTTGTTTATTTTTGCTTTTATTTCCAATATTCTTGGAGGTGGGTCATAGAGGATCCTGCTGTGATGTATGTCAGAGAGTGTTTTGCCTATGTTCTCCTCCAAGAGTTTTATAGTTTCTGGTCTTACATTGAGATCTTTAATCCATTTTGAGTTTATTTTTGTGTATGGTGTTAGAAAGTGTTCTAGTTTCATTCTTTTACAAGTGGTTGACCAGTTTTCCCAACACCACTTGTTAAAGAGATTGTCTTTTCTCCATTGTATATTCTTGCCTCCTTTGTCAAAGATAAGGTGTCCATAGGTGCATGGGTTTATCTCTGGGCTTTCTATTTTGTTCCATTGATCTATATTTCTGCCTTTGTGCCAATACCATACTGTCTTGATGACTGTGGCTTTGTAGTAGAGCCTGAAGTCAGGCAGGTTGATTCCTCCAGTTCCATTCGTCTTTCTCAAGATGGCTTTGGCTATTCGAGGTTTTTTGTATTTCCATACAAATTGTGAAATTATTTGTTCTAGCTCTGTGAAAAATACCGTTGGTAGCTTGATAGGGATTGCATTGAATCTATAGATTACTTTGGTAGTATACTCATTTTCACTATATTGATTCTTCCAGTCCATGAACATGGTATATTTCTCCATCTATTAGTGTCCTCTTTGATTTCTTTCATCAGTGTTTTATAGTTTTCTATATATATGTCTTCAGTTTCTTTAGGTAAATATATTCCTAAGTATTTTATTCTTTTTGTTGCAATGGTGAATGGAATTGTTTCCTTAATTTCTCTTTCTATTTTCTCATTATTAGTGTATAGGAATTCAAGGGATTTCTGTGTGTTGATTTTATATCCAGCAACTTTACTATATTCATTGATTAGTTCTAGTAATTTTCTGGTGGAGTCTTTAGGTATTTCCATTTGTATCACTAAATCCTAAGAGTTGTTTGTAAAAGTAAAATTCAACCAGAATTAAATGGTTATGCCTAAAAAATTATTGATAGTTTCTTAACATCATGAAGTGTTCAGTCAGCACTCTGACTTCCCCAACTTTCTTAGAATGCTTAGGTTTTTTTAAATTACTTAGAATGTTTTGTGTTGGAATGCTTGAAGCAGAATTCAAATATGTCCCTACTCAACTGATTTAGACATGCCTTCTCAGACTTCTTCCGTCTATGGGCGTCCCTCTCATCTCTTTCTCTTATTTTCCTTGCAAATTTTGTTGTTGTAATTGTTGAACAAACCAACTTCCTTGTTCTATAATTTCCCACAGAGAATATCCCTGTAGGAGCTACAATCAAATTACTGTTTTAAAGGCACTGAGAATAGTTGTATTGCTATGCCTCTAACTTGGTACAGAGTTAAATTCATATGTTTTTTTAAATTTCTATTTTTGTACTGTGCTGTGTTTAGTCGTTCAGTTGTGTCTGATTCTTTGTGACCCTGTGGACTGTAGCCCGCCAGGCTCCTCTGTCCATGGGGATTCTCCAGGCAAGAATTCTGGAGTGGGTTGCCATGCCCTCCTCCAGGGGATCTTCCCAACCCAGGGATTGAACCCAGGTCTCCCACATTGCTGGATTCTTTACCATCAAGCCACCAGGGAAGCCCAAGAATACTGGAGTGAGTAACCTATCCTTTCTCCAGGGGATCTTCCTGACCCAGGAATTGAACCAGGGTCAACTGCATTGCAGGTGGATTCTTTACCAGCTGAGCTACCAGGGAAGCCCTTAATTTAATTTTCACTTTATAATTATATAAAATATATACATGATAGCCAAATCAAAACTACAAAGCAAAGTATATGCAAAGGACAACTTGTCTCCTTTTTCCCCTTCTACTACCTCCCCCATTACTCCCCATTTTGTTTAATTTTATAGTTTATCCTCCTGTTGTTTTTTTTTTTTAATGTATGTATATTTATATATTTATCCCTTTAACTAAGGGATATAGATATATATTTTTTATATATATACACATATACATATATATATATATACACACTAAGGGATATCTAAGGGATAAATATGGGCTTCTCTGGTGGCTCAGCAGTAAAGAATCTGCCTGCAATGCTGGAGCCCAAAGAAATGCAATCCCTTATCAGGAAGATCCTCTGGAAGAGAATGGCAACCTACTCCAGTAATCTTGCCTGGAGAATCCCATTGACAGAGGAGCCTGGTGGGCTACAGTTCAGATTTGCAGAGTCAGACACAACTGAAGTGATTGATCTATCTTTTAGATAAATATATTTTTCTATAAATATGTAGAAGAAGGGAATGGCAACCCACTCCAGTATTCTTGCCTGGAGAATCCCATGGACAGAGGAGCCTGGTGGGCTGCTGTTCATGGGGTCCCACAGAGTCGGTCACAACTGAAGTGACTTAGCATGCATGCATGCATTGGAGAAGGAAATGGCAACCCACTCCAGTGTTCTTGCCTGGATAATCCCAGGGAAGGGGGAGCCTGGTGGGCTGCTGTCTATGAAGTGACTTAGTGGCAGTGTGTATATATATATATATATATGTGTGTGTGTGTGTGTGTGTGTGTGTGTGTGTATATATGATATATTTATTTCTTGTTAAATATGTATAGGATATATATATATGTGTGTGTGTGTATATATATATATATAAAATGGTAGCACACTGCACAAGATTTTATTCACCTAATTTTTTTTTAAGTACCTAAATCCTGGAGATCACTCTATAGTGGAAGAGAGAGCTAGTCCTTGCTCCCTTTTAGAGCTAGAATCGTCCCATTTTGTGGATGGACAATGATTCATTCACTAGTCCTCACTGGGGGCCACTGAGTTATTTGCCCATTGCCCTGTTGTGAAATGTTACCTGTTTGCAGTCACTGCATAGGTTGCCAGGGCTCTACTAGCTTTCACCAAAGACAAGAGGTACTGGCAGAGCTTTCAATGCCCATCCTTCCTTCTCAGCAGCCCTGTGTCTCTAGGCTTTCTCCTTCATCTGTTTTCTGAAGGTTTTGACTTCCTCTCTGTGCCTCTACCCTCCCTTGTTCTGCATTGCCGTCGCTTCACACTGGGATGGGGACACACTCTACCAAAAGAGAAAGAGGACCTCACGTCTCCTCCTCTCTCTTCTGGTAGAAGCCCTAAGGAGCTCTTTGTTTTCCTTCAGAACTTTGTTATTTTGATAAGAAATAAGTGGGCTTTTAGGCAGTGTCACCATGGAGAAAACCTCCTCACAAAATAAAACCCCTGTTTTAAGTACTTCCTGGTTTCTGAAAACATCAATCACTAAATATTCTCATGTCAAACATTTCTAGACACAGCCCTCCAGGAAGTAACAAAGGCTCCACCACACCTCAAAGATGCACTGTAGAGACTTCCCTGATGGGCCAGTGGTTAAGACTCTGCGCTTCCAAAGCAGGGGGTGTGGGTTCAATACCCAGCTGGGGAATAAGATCCCACATGCCACAGTTCAGTTCAGTCACTCAGTCGTGTCCGACTCTTTGCGACCCCATGAATCGCAGAACTCCAGGCCTCCCTGTCCATCACCAACTCCTGGAGTTCACCCAGACTCACGTCCATCGAGTCAGTGATGCCATCCAGCCATCTCATCCTCTGTCGTCCCCTTCTCCTCCTGCCCCCAATCCCTCCCAGCATCAGAGTCTTTTCTGATGTGTCAACTCTTCGCGTGAGCTGGCCAAAGGACTGGAGTTTCAGCTTTAGTATCATTCCTTCCAAAGAAATCCCAGGGCTGATCTCCTTCAGAATGGACTGGTTGGATCTCCTTGCAGTCCAAGGGACTCTCAAGAGTCTTCTCCAACACCACAGTTCAAAGGCATCAATTCTTCGGTGCTCAGCCTTCTTCACAGTCCAACTCTCACATCCATACATGACCACAGGAAAAACCATAGCCTTGACTAGACAGACATTTGTTGGCAAAGTAATGTCTCTGCTTTTGAATATGCTGTCTAGGTTGGTCATGACTTTCCTTCCAAGGAGTAAGCGTCTTTTAATTTCATGGCTGTAGTCACCATCTGCAGTGATTTTGGAGCCCAGAAAAATAAAGTCTGACACTGTTTCCACTGTTTCCCCATCTATTTCCCATGAAGTGATGGGACAAGATGCCATGATCTTCGTTTTCTGAATGTTGAGCTTTAAGCCAACTTTTTCACTCTCCTCTTTCACTTTCATCAAGAGGCTTTTGAGTTCCTCTTCACTTTCTGCCATAAGGGTGGTGTCATCTGCATATCTGAGGTTATTGATATTTCTCCCTGCAATCTTGATTCCAGCTTGTGTTTCTTCCAGTCCAGCGTTTCTCATGATGTACTCTGCATATAAGTTAAATAAATGGGGTGACAATATACAGCCTTGACGTACTCCTTTTCCTATTTGGAACCGATCTGTTGTTCCATGTCCAGTTCTAACTGTTGCTTCCTGACGTGCATACAAATTTCTCAAGAGGCAGGTCAGGTGGTCTGGTATTCCCATCTCTTTCAGAATTTTCCACAGTTTATTGTGATCCACACAGTCAAAGGCTTTGGCATAGTCAATAAAGCAGAAATAGATGTTTTTCTGGAACTCTCTTGCTTTTTCCATGATCCAGCGGATATTGGCAATTTGATCTCTGGTTCCTCTGCCTTTTCTAAAACCAGCTTGAACATCAGGTAGTTCACGGTTCACATATTGCTGAAGCCTGGCTTGGAGAATTTTGAGCATTACTTTCCTAGCGTGTGAGATGAGTGCAATTGTGTGGTAGTCTGAGCATTCTTTGGCATTGCCTTTCTTTGGGATTGGAATGAAAACTGACCTTTTCCAGTCCTGTGGCCACTGCTGAGTTTTCCAAATTTGCTGGCATATTGAATGCAGCACTTTCACAGCATCATCTTTCAGGATTTGAAAGAGCTCAACTGGAATTCCATCACTTCCACTAGCTTTGTTCGTAGTGATGCTTTCTAAGGCCCACTTGACTTCACATTCCAGGATGTCTGGCTCTAGGTCAGTGATCACACCATCGTGCATAGCCAAAAGATCGTTTTAAAAACTGAGCTTAAGTTGCCAGTGGGCTTCCCGGCTGGCTCAGTGGTAAAGAATCCACCTGCAATCCAGGCGACCTGGGTTTGATCTCAGGGTCAAGAAGATCCCCAAGAGTAGGAAATGGTAACCCACTCCAGTATTCTTGTATGAAGAATCCCATGGACAGAGGAGCTTTGTGGGCTACAGTCCATGGGGTCACAAAGAGTTGGACACGACTCAGCGACTAACACTTTTAAAGGTGCCTTTCTATAGAAAGGATGGGAGGCATCCACGTCTCATGGGCCCTCCGCTAAAATTCACTTACAACCAGAAGGATTCTACCACAGTTCACTAACATTAACTCTGGTGGTGTTTGTGGATAGATGGGCTGTGCTGAGAGCTGGGGCAGGACCCTGCGCACTTGGGTTGAAGGGTAGGGTTAAGGAAAAGAATGAAGAACTAAGAACCAAAAAGGGTTGGCAGGAGAGCAGAGACAAAACACCACAAGTCATGACAACTTCATTGTCTCTCCCTGTTAACCTCGACCTCCCTAATTCCCCAAAACACAGTCTAGACAGATCTGGACTTGTCCCCTCATTCATTCACTCATTTCCTCCTTTACACAAATATTAGCACGTTCTGCACATTGTTCTACCATTGTTTTTTTTTTTTTAACTTAATAATAACTCAGATTTTTAAACTATTAAAAAAAGCTTTCATTTTTATGGCTGCCTAGTATTCTATGGTAAGCATGATTTATTTAACTAGACTTGTATTCATTAACATTTAGGTTATTATCAAAAGTCCACTAGCGTAAACAATAATGTTACCTTGAATAGGTGCCATTTTGCCTGCCATCTAAATGCCTAAAAATGGAACTATGGGCTCAAAGGGCACATGCCTTTGTCATTGTGAATAGGTACTGTTCAGTGACCCTCTATAGGAGCTGGGAAATCTTCCTTCCCAAGCACTGCATGATGGGGCCTGTTTCTCCCAAGCTTTCCAACATCTAACTTTTTAATTGCATCCGGTCTGATAGCTTGAACAATGGTGTCTTGCTGTGGTTTCCATTTTCATTTCTCATTAACCTCTTGAGTGAGGTCAAGCATCTGTTCATGTGCTTGGTGTCTTATACATTATGGAATGTTTTGTTCACATCTATTGCCCACTTTTCTACTAGGTTCTTTATAAACTGATCAGAACTTTATATGAGGGACATCGTCCTTTGTCTGTGATTTGAGTTGTGATTGCTTTTTTCCATATTAATCCTTTC